>NC_052020.1:32814969-33414969 GCF_015832195.1 Motacilla alba alba
GTGGGAGGAATCCCATTGAGTTCTGCTCATATAGCTAAATTCTGTGTATAAGATTTTAATTTATGAGTGTAAAGCTTGTAACATTGATATTAATGGAAAATCTACCTGGAATTTAGTAATGAAGATGAATCATATGTTGCTTGATTACTATGAGCAGCCCATTTGAGGTAACTGTTTGTTCCCTTGGTTGGAGTTGAATATCCTACTTTCCAAGCAACTGAACACGTGTAATGCATGACTGAAAGTGTGCTGGCAGTCATATTTCCAGTTCTCCTAGCTATTGCCTTGATTTTTCTAGGCACAGTCCCTTGGTATCTGAAGGGTTTTATTTAAATTAAGATGCCTATGTTCCTACTTATCCTTTTTGTGAACAACCTTTTTTTTATCTAGCACCCATCAAATCCAAAAGAATGCTTAGTGATTTTTAAAATTGTTTAGTGTGAAAAGGAAGACCCTCTTTGCACTTATATCTGTAATGAAAGGGTTCATGGTTTTCTAAGTCATTCTAAGCAAATTGCAGGACAAGAAAATATTCAGCATAGTGTTTTGAAGTCCAGATGAATGTCTTCAGGCACATATGGCGTCAGTGGTTTGATTTTCCTAGTGATACACTAACCTTGGTGACATGTTCATTCTGGTACCTTCTACTGAAATGAAACATCTTTAATGTAGCAACAACAGTGTAGCAGGAACTATGACTCTTAATGTATTTTGAACAATCTTAAAAACTTCGGACAAATAAGTGACTGATACTTTTCTTTCATGATGTCCCAAAAAGTGGAGATCACAATTCAAACCCATTAATCTCACTGCTTTCCACTAGCTGGTCCCACTGTTGCAAGGGAGTTCATCCACTGTCATGGATGTACTGTACTTCTGCTCCAGTCAGATTTATTTCCTAGTTTCTTTAAGAGAAGCTGATGCCAAAAATCAGTTTAAAATTTTATTTTAAGGAAAAACATTGAAAAAGGAAGCAACTGTATAAAAAAATCCATAGCCATAGTTAATCCCATTTTTTATTGAGGTGCCTTATTCTACATTGGATGTCTTATTCACATTCTCTTTATTCTACAAGCTTAGCAGCCTAAACAAGGTAATTAGTTCTGTCCTTGGCAGAGATGGGTGTTTCTGACCTAAGAATACAGGAATAATTATTGTTATGAAGAGAATGAGAGCATTATTTTCACCACTTTCTTTTAAAAAATTTATTTTTAAGGTGTTTCTAGTCCTATTGCTTTATCTCACAAATGACAGAAGATGACCAGTATCATAAAAGCATAGGTTTAAAAATGTTATATTAGACCAAATTGCGCCTTCAACTGTTATACTGACTGTTTTGGATTTGGCTTTGTAATAACCAGCAATAAATACCACAGTCAAAAACTGTCACTGAGAGAAGTGCTTTAGATTCAATGCCCAAGTAGTCGTTAAGCCAGAAACAGCAAAAGACACAGTTGTGATCATAAACCATGAGGACTGTGTCTGACACTAATGTAAAAAGAAGTTTTCCACAAAGAACAATAGACTTTCTCCACAGATTCCATAACAGAATGAGCCTATTGACAAACAGCCGTATAAGTATTCTGCAGTGCCTCTGTAGAAGCACTATAGTAGTCTACATGCCCATATGCCGACTCATGATGGGACATGTTTGAAGCCTTAAAAAGAAAAAGACCAAAGTTTTGAAAAATTTAAATACATATCTCTATTTTCCCATTAAAACACCTATGTTATCACTATTCTCAGCTGTACCAGATTTTATAGAACAATAAACATGAATATAGCCCTACTTTATATAAATCAACCCTTTAAATGGCTGCATTGAAAAACAGTTTCTGAAGAATTATACCATAATATCATGGAATATCTGACATACACCGATGCAAAAGTTATCTTGACTGGAAATTTAGACTCCTTTATTGGTTTCCACCAAAAATTCAGTAATTATCAACTTTCTGCCGAGCCACCTTTGGAATGTTTCTGCATAAATATTACTTTCCTAGATGTTATCATGAGCTACCTGACTGTTATGTAAAAACTTATATATATTTATATATATATATATATATATATATATATATATAAAAACCACGAGTCCACCTATTTCCATAGAACAAAAATCTGTGCCAAACTGTTAAAAGATGCAATATACAATCAGATCCTTATATGAAACATTTATTCTAGGGAGAACACGTGGCATGCTTGTCTCAGTCATCTTAAAAGAGTTTTTAATCAATAGAACCTCTCCTGTGGAAAAAAACCACACAAATACAGTATTAGTAAATAATTTTTTGTCACAATCTGTCTATTGAATTTTTAGAACTTCATTACACATTTATTGTCTATAACAGAAAAAAGATCCTACTTTGGGAAAAAAAAATCTTTCTATAAAAATCTTCTCAGAACCATCCACCCTGGTGTTCAAACAGCCCTTTAGCCTTGCTGAGCTTGTCAGTAGAAGCAAATGGTGTGCAACACCAAATACGCTTAATGAGTAAAGAGTGTGCTTGAGCATGAAATGAAAAACTTGCCAAGACATCTCTAAAGTAAATAATCCCCGCAACAGACCTATTAAATGTCTTTGTATTCTATACCAGCACTTCCAGGATTGTAATATATTGCAAATGTTTTCATGGTAACTTTGCAAGTGAAACTGAGCCACCAGTATGCTCCAGATTGAATCGTACAGGAAGTCTTTAGAGAACAAAAAATTACCTGGGTAAGCGTTTCTAATAATACCATCATTCTGTAATCTCTCAGTATTGATTCTTAAGGAAAATTCATAAAAATATCTTCAGAAGGTGAGAATAAGGACTCAAATCAGTAATTCTACTCTAATTTTGAAAAAGTAATTCTACTATAACAACATGCTGTTGTTGACAATTTTATCTTTCTTAACCTCTATATGCTTTAGAGGCTATAACCTACCGGTTTTGGTGTCTCTCCTAAGTAGTATTTTCTCTTTTTCTTCTTTCCCTCTTCTCCTAAAATGTCCTCTTCTCCATAGTTTTCACTATTCTTATAAAGATAGTATGACTGATACCTTGGTAGGTCTACTTACCTCATATTTAGCTTCCAAAGCAGTTGCATTTTTTCAGACCCGTCACCCACATTATTTCCTATCAACATGCACATTATTCATACTTTTTCATGTTCTGCTTTGCTATGTTTTACAGGAATGGTCCTAGTTGGAGTTCAGACATCTTTTTTAAGATTAGGTGTTCACTATTGGCAAATTTATTTGAGTCCACTACATTATCTTGGCATTTTGGCACCACAAATCTTTCCATCCCCCATCCCAGTTTGTTTTCGTCTGTGAATTTGATGCATGAGAGCCTGAGGGTTGAGCTCAGTAACTGAAACATTGTCTCTTTCTCTAGAGGTTCAGTTATGTGATTATTGTGACAGGTTTGAAGTGCTCATGTTCCTTCCCTTAGAATTTTTACTAGGTTAACTGTTTGTGAGCCATGCCATGCCCTAGATAATTCATCCCTAAACATTCATTTACATATACGGAAACAATGACGTGGTTCCTTTCTTAGCTGATATTTCTGCTGACTTAGGTTTGCCCAAATTCCACTCATAAGGATGCCTTGTGTTGCTGTGTACTACTGGACACTCATGTGGACCAACCCTTATTTCCTCCTCACTTTTTCCCTACAGTTCATAATAGATACTTTCTACTGTAATCCAGATTTACGGTTATATGAGAAGATATTCAAAACTTACTAGATGATTCAAGACGCCAATTTAGTAATTTCTGTACCTTTACTTCTGTGGAGAAACTCTCTTTCACTGAGACACTAACATCTCCAGATAAGCATAGCTTTATTTTTATTGTAGTACTTAAAGTAAGTTCAAGGTGAACTGATTGTGATAAATTAGTGCCCTGCATATCATTACACACTGAAATACTGTTGAACCTCAAAAATATGTCAAGTTCTTTTTTTTCCAACCAGGTTTTGGTCTGTGTTCTGTCATCTATTTTAAATGTGAAACCTCATTGCTTTTAGCTCTTTTTGCTGCTGAAACCACAGACTGTTGAGTTGGGGAATTGAAGCACTGTGCTCTTCAGGCTGTTCCCCTACTTGAATTTCTTCAGTGCAAATAAAATACATGGGATCTATTTCCCACAGGCAGTGCAAGCAAGCTGAGTGGTTGTCTTGAAAGTAGGGGATTTTTTTTCCATGGATCTTGAAGAGACACCTACCTTTTAAGGTAGATTATTAGCTGCTTTCCCATTTCCCCACCCTTTCCTTTTGAATCCAAGGGATCACAAATAATTTTCATCCTTCTGTTTCTGTTATATAAGCTTCCTTTTACCACCATAAAGACTTAGAAAAAGTCATTCTTTTAAGCCACCATTATCTTATGCTTTCTGCTGTTGGAGAGGAACAGCTTTCAGCTCAATTTTAGGTAACATTTCAGGGACTGAACACATTTTATTGCTGAATTCAACTGTACTGTTTCTCACCACAAATTCTCTCAACCTAACAAAAAAAGTCAACCTTGAAATCCTGGGACAGAATCCTGTTTCAGAACATTCTCTTAGTAGCTCTTGGTAATGAGACAGGACAACATTTTCAATACAGGGGAAAATCTCTTAGTCAATCTGACTGTTGCATTTTAGGGTAGTTTAAATTGGAATAACCAAACTTACATGCATGCCTATGCCCGGATTCTTGTTTTAGGCTTAAAGAGCCAGGATTTGATATCTCTGCACCACAAAACAATTTTTGACATCCCTTTCTTTTCTTTGTTTGTTTTCAAGGCCAACCAAAGTATTTTCAAAGGTTTATATGCTTTTCCTCCATGGTTACTTCTTGTTTGAAATTTTTTTCTGGTTATTTGTCTTCCATTGTACCTCCAAATTATAATTATATTTGTATTCTGAATTTGTGGTGGCTTATTCGAACAGATTCTGGGATGTTAATTTATGAAGGTATGTAATATATTGTATATTGCCATGCATTGCTTCTTGAAACACGTCTTTGTTTTCAGTAAGCACACTGAGCTAATGTTGAGAGGTTTTGTATTTTGCAATTACAATACAATCAGGGTTAAAAATAAGAGTGTTAACTCCAAAGTTCTGTTCAAGTTTGTGTTGTATAAATAGATACACATTTTTAGAGAAAGTTCCATATTCACTTGGTCTTCTTGGTAAGATTATATTTTTAGTACACAGTGTTAGTGACCTGCTTCTTCTCTTTGCAGTTAGAGCTTTATATCAGTGTGAATTTATTTTCCCCTAAATATCCTAAAACATATGATTTATTTTGTGGTCATAGGGGATGAGAAGTATGACTTGTTTGTACTAGGCAGCAAGGTATATTTTTTTTAATTTTTCATATTTCTTTCACTGTGATTTTTTTCACTTATATTTGGTAAGGAATGTTAGGGGTTTTTTTGTACTGCTTTGCTTTATTTCCTTCCTTCCTTCCTTCCTTCCTTCCTGGATATTGAAAATAGTTCCAGTTTAGAAACATCTTAATTATTAAATATTGCAGTTTCTAATATGTACATATTGTAGTTTTGTGTTCAGTTCTTAAAATTGTTTTAAGAATGCTCCTATATACATTTGTTAAAGCCTAATTCATTTCTGTGAAAAGATTTGTTATAAATCTTTAAAAGGATGTTTTACATAGTGCATCTATAAGTTCTGTAAAATTTCAGAATTTAATGGTGTTAAATATTTGTGCCTGTCATTCCTATGTTTATGATAAATATTTCCAAGCCATCCACTAACATATCATTAAACTGGAGATTATAAATGAAAAATATTGTTTGATTGTGTAGGAAATATTTTAGAAATATTTGCAAAACAGAATAATAATCCTGAAGCAATTGTTTACAAAGAATTTTTATAGAAGGTCATGGTAGTTACATGAAAGAAAAAGAAGTACAAAAAGGTATAGAACAATTAGAATATTATTTAAATGTCAGTCTTGATCTCTTGATTCTACTTTATGAAATACTGCAATATACTGTAATGATTTTTTTAATGTTGCTCTGATAATACTCTCCATCTTTTTATTTAATGTCAAATCTCTTACTAAAGAAGGGTAGGATAATCACTGGCATATATGAAGGGACATCACAATTTTAAGGATAGAATTTTAATGCTAATCTGAATCCAAATCTCGAAGTTGATCTGGGTTACCCACATGCATAACTTTTAATTTAATGTTTATTCCTAGAATATATGCCAAGAGTTATATATAACTTTCATTTGTACATACCACAATCCAAAATAATCAATATAGGTAGATAAAATATGTGAGGTCACTGCTGTATCCATTATATTTCTGCTTCATCTTCCTCATAACGCACCATGGACCTGTAATTGTAATACAGTGCAGTCTCATCATTCCATCAAAGAAATACCACTAATACTGATCATGTAAACACCAACAATTGCTGCTTATGCTGGATATACTGAGGTTGGTAGTATATCCAGGGCTAAATACTTGCATTAGAGCATACTCATATTGTAGTCAGTGGAATTTTTCTCTTAACTTTTGTTGGAAGAGGAGCTGGCAAAGGTGCAAAAGTGAAGGAGAGAATGAAATGGAAAAGAGCAAAGAATAAAATTGAGAGAAGGTTGAGAAGAAAAAAAAAATGGAACCAAATAAGTAGATACTGAAAAGGTTAAAACTGTGGCTTGAAAAGGGAATGTTTGCAAAGGTTGGTTAAGAAGAGGTTAGCTGTAGAATCATAAACAAAAAAAGAAATGGAGAAAAAAAAGGAGAAACTAAAATGAGTCATACAGAAAGTAGGGAAAGTGTAGAGAAATGAAGAGAGAGAAGGAAATTCATCCTGCTGGAGATAGTTTGTCCTGTCACTCACAGATAAGTATTGCCTCTAGAAAGGTCAGTTCAGGCATAGCCAAATGACAGAAGTGATGGGGGGAACCACATCATCTGATATAAGGTGAATAAAATATGGCTCAAGAAGTCATTTTTATCATTGATAGGACAGTGTTTACTTTGACAAATCAATGAATTCCCTCTTGAAATATTTGGGGAATTCTGGTGAATATGACTAACCTTTTTTTAATCCTGTCATTCCTGAAGTCAAATTTCTCCCACCTAAATGCATGGTATATTGTATTCTTATGTGGATAGAATATTGAAGCCTTAGAAAGAAACTGATCTTGAAAGAGGTAGTGAATATCAGGACCATACTTTAAGAAATTAAGTCATGTAGTTAAGAAAATTGTTTGTGAAATCCTAACTTATTTGAAAACTCTTGTTTGAGAAACAGATCAGGTCTTCTGTAAAGAAAACACTTCTTGTTTCAGTGATGTCCCCAATTTTAATACTGTGACTACAACACAACTGCTGTTTCAGGTTCTTTTTTCTAAATTTATGTTTCCTTTCATCCTGTAATTGAAAATTAGGAATTTAGAGTCTGTAAGTTTTTATAGAAATTAGTAGTGCTGACTACTAATTATAATTTAGTAACAAAGGGAAAAACAACCAAGTGCAAAATTATGTATAAATCTTTAGGATTTCATTTTCATGGTCATAAAGGTTACCATATATATTTAACCCAGTAGATGATGTTATAAGTAAGATGAATATTTATCTCATCTTGCAGCATATTCCATACATAATTGGCAGAATAGTTAGTGAATCCTTCAGACCAGCTTGGTTTGCTCTTTTTGTGTTTGTTATTAGTCACATGCGGTAATGTTGCATTTATAGTTAATTTCCTTTTACTTGCACAAAACTGTTTTACAGGATAATTTCAGATTATATTAACAAATAAAAAGGGCATGACAGAAAGAAAAGAAAGCAGCATGATAAACGTTGTGACCTTCTAGTGAGAAACAGTATGGCATGCATAAAGGACTGCTGCATTAAGTGGACAAGGGGGGAGAAGGAAGTGGGTAATTATTTGTAGCAGTGCTTTTACTGTTGTTGGAATGAGACAGACTAACAGTGGCAGCAGTCATTTTGCTGAATCAAAGTCCATGTTAGTCGCATTATACACTGCCACAAAAGGTTGTTAAGGCTGGTATTAGCATGTACCACTGAGGACATTGGAAGGACTCGATCTGTCACACTAAATCGCCTTCTTGCCCTCAACCATTGAAGTCTCCAGCTCCTCTGACATGTTCTTTCATTAATGGCCTGGCCTTGACAACTGATCCTAATTGCCTCTGAACCGCACTTCATGTATTATTGGTGTCTGCCTGCCCTGGTTCTTGTCAACAAGCCACAGCATGCACAGGGTGTGCCCGGTGCCTTTTGCTGAAATGATGCTCACATAGTCGTTTACCTCTGAGGGTTTGGGTCTCGCTGGGAATGAAGTATAAAGCTAAAGATCTTCCTGTCTCTTCTTAGTAATACTTTAATGTGGATCTGTGCTATGTACTTATTAGGCATGTTTGAAGACTCAGTATAGCATCAGGCCAATTATGCAAGTTTCCATTAAAGCAGAGACTGTAAATGCAAAACAAAACTTGCCTGCATTTTGGTTACTGAGTGTTTGTTTATTCCTTCTGAAAAGCTTATTGAACTAGAATATATGGCTTACATTACATTTTTCATAAATAAAATTCTGGGTTTATTTGAAGTAACAGTATACAAGAAATATCATCTGTAATATTGACAAAGTTTCTGTTGATTGAAATGTTCTGACTATAGAAATAGATAGAAAAAGGATTCCATTTGTTGAGATATTAAAGTAAGGAAAATTAAGGCAAAAACTATTCTAAAATCTTATGTCCTTTTTTTCCCTCATGAAAGAGTTTCATGATCATATTTATTAATATTTCTGAGAATGATTACAAATGTACATTTTATTTCACAGAGCAGTACCTTGCTTTTCCTGTTTCTCAACTCTTTTAATTTTCAGTCTTACAGATCGTCAAAATTGTATAGATTTTGATTCTACTTCTGCAGTATGCATTGTGTTTTTACTGTGAAGTTTTATTTTTAAATCTGAAGTCCCATATCTGCCTGCCCAAAATATTTATATGTTTTAAGCATGGCTATGATTTAAGACTTTTATAATTTTTATAATATTTTCTATGATTGCCTCAGTCATCAAGAAGACTGAATAATTTGAATGGGAAGCCTTTTAAGCACACTAGTTCTACCAGTGATAATAAAAAATAAATCACAGAAGCTCTTTGGTACTAGGTATCATTTAGCCTAATCTAGACAGTGACATTTGGGCCACTAACAGCATAATCATAGTTATTGCTACAAATTGCTCCATGTTTGAGTTTTAATGTTATAAGTAAATTATGCCACAGGATAAAATATATGCTTCTTTGGGAATTAAACATGTTTATTTCAGCAATGTGGATGTTGAATACTAGGAGAAGGCAAATTTCTTTCATGTGGTAATACTGCCACCTTCTGAGCCGGTGAAGAATGATTCAGAGATGCAGCAGTTTTCTGTCTTGCGGACTTTCTGAGGAATGTGCTGCAGGTTGTTGGTTTGCTTGGAGTCAGCAGCTTAAGGTCCCAAATACAAAAGTGCTCAAGGCTGGAGATTGCCTGAAACCTATAGCTGAAGTTGTTTCAAAATCCACTCTGGGAGGCAGTTTAACTTGGAGATTGCACTCCTACTGTGAAAGTCTGGCAGACTAGAAGAAATAGGAAGAAGAGTTATGATAAAACTTTTAATAAAAATGCTTTTCTAAAGATCTACTGCCATTGATACCCAAAACCAAAAATCATTCTTATCCCCTATACTTTGTCAAATGAGTGATCCTGAGTTAATTCTGATGCAAGAATGACATAGGAAGTTCAGTGGTTTAGGACAGAGGTGGCCACAGCTGGGATTAGAAGATGAAGAGGATTGTGGGTGTTCTTTCACCATCATTCATTCAGACAACGTGCCCTTCAGCAGAACAGCAAGCCCTTCTGATTTTCTCGAATTAGGAAGATTAGCATGAAGCGCATAATGCGGGATGATGGAATTTGTCATAATTTGCATTGTCCTGGAAAGATTCAGTTTGATAGAGCGATGCATCTCAGAGCATGTCATGTCCCACGGGCAGGTCATGGAGGAAGCTCGGCAGAAATAATTCCGCGATATGTGCATCAGTTGTAAATGCCTCATAACCAATTTGTCAAAAAAGAAAAAAAAAAAGAAGAAAAAAAAAAAAAAGAGGGGAGGTCAGGAGAGTTGAAGGAGGTGGGCATTTGCCCAAACACACATGGAAGTTATATATGGTAATGGTAAATTAGACTTGTGTCATTTTGGAATAAGACAGGATTACATGCAAGTAATGAACACATTGACTAGGTGCTTGCCAAGTTACTGGTACAATTTTTTTTTTGTAGTATATAAGAAAGGTGGATCTTTCACCAATTGCATTGTGAATTTATTTATGAAAATTCCTTACAGAAATTATCAGACACAAGAGCTTCAGGATCAGTTTTCTGAGCGATTGCTTCTGACCTTGGTAATGTTCCCAAACTGCAGATAGAAAAGGATAATCAGCATGTAGTTGACAAAACGGACATGACAGTGTTACTTACATGCTGCGGCATTTCTGGAAATAGGCATGTAGAATTCAGACAGGCAAGGGGAACACACTTATTTACAGTAGCATAGCAAGAAGAAAAGGTCCAATGTCATGAATTGACCATGGTTTATTTATGGACCATCTGACAATGAAGCAACAGTCTTTGATATTTAGAAATCTTTTTTTGCCCAAGAACATTATAACTAGTGCTCATAGGCTATGTTATTTATCATTTCAATATCTGGTTCTACTTGAGGAAGACATTTTGCAATGTCTCCTGTATTTGTCTTTCTTTATACATTTCAAACAACAGATTAATGCCGGTGGTTCAGTAACACTGATCATTTGTGACAGTTGAGCATTTGTGAGTTGAGGGTCTAATAACAAAAACAAAATAAAAGAGGGAAATATAAATAGGAAATTGGCACTTCTAAGGACCTACTTTACTGTCTGTGGGATCCAAATAATTCTTCCTACCTGAGGTTGATTGTCGGGCTGCTGTCTTTCAGATGGTTAATGTTGTAGAATCCTAATCTTTGAAAACTGTTTTACCTTAGGGTACAACTCAACATAAATCTTTCAACACCCAGTACCTAAAATCAAGATGCATGTGAAACTAGTAGCACTGCACAGTTACAGTTTGATCAAGTGTGTTGATGTGGGGGTTTGGAAGAAAGTATTTATAGGACTCTGTGTAAAAAGAAATGTGTTTTAATAATGTCAGGCCAAATCAGTCAAAATATTTTTTGTCTGCAAAATATTAGCTCTCTGTACAGATTCTGTTAGGTTTTGATCTCTTCTTTTTTTGTAGTTTACAGCTTTAGGTTTGCAGACAAATTGCTATGCTAGTCAGGGATCATAATTGATGTGTGGTACCAGTGAAGAAAAAATACAATTTCTGTAACAAGTAAAGGCTCCTATATCTTGTCTATAGATTGAAAAAAAAAATGGACTGTATCTTGCATTGCATCAAAACCTCAGATCCTGTAATATTTACTATTTCACTGTACATGTGAAGAAAAAGAATGTTTAGAAGCCTGAGTGCAGTTTTATTTCTTTGCTGGGTTATACATGCTGATTATATTTTTAGATGACAGAATAAATAATCTTTGCATTTCTGTATTTAAAAGTTAGTTGGTATTTTATTCTTAAGATATGGTGTGGTAACTTCTGAGTGAAAAGCAACAAGTGTCTGGTTTTTCTGTAGCTCTTTTACTGATGTTTTTCAGATAATATTTTGCGCTGTCTGCTGGTCACTTCACTAATATAGCTTAACTTTGAGTTTTGCAGCCTGATGGTGATGAGTGAGCAATTTTGATTTAGTAAGTAGTCTTTAAAAATTCAGAGCAAAAGATCACTGTTTTCCTGTGTGACTTAACTATAGAATATAGAAACTCAACATCTGGTGGTATGAGAGAAGAGCTTAAGACATACAGAACTGATTGAAAAATACAGTAGCTTTGTAAATTTTTGTTTAGAACTGCTACTTAATACTTATATTAACTTAATCTTGATAAAGACCTTCCGATCATTTTTTTTTTTCATTTGGCCTCTTTGTGAAGTTTATTGCTATCTGGTGATGGATTTAAAACATGTCCATAGCATTCCCCTTTCTGATAACAGGAGCTATGTAAAATGCTTCAATTATGATAGACTCTCCACATGACGTTTTGTGAGAGTCTGCCCAGTGAGCGATGAAGCTGTGGAAGTATACAGGAAACAGGTAATATTATTTGTTCTGTAAATTTTTCTCATTATTTGACATATCTGATGGTGAGGGTTCATTTAGCACATTTTATAGGGTTCATGGTCCATGTGGTGTCACCATTTAGTAGCTATTGGGTAGAATTCACAAATTTCTTTTTTTTATCACCTTTGGAGAAAGGCAGTATGTAATATGAGATATTTGATGTAATTTTCTTTTAAATTTGGGACATTCTAAAATACATAAAAGGCTGAAATAAGGATAAATAGTGTTCAAAAGGAAGAATAGGAACCCATAATAAGAAGAAAACTGCACAGTTTTTTTCTAAATTTATAAGGATTTCAGAGAGAAAAGCAAACTGCTGTCACATCTGGAAGTCTTCAGAGAAATTAATGGAAAGAAGACTTTGCTCATGCACAGAAACTGCTGTTCTTTTAAAATTACTTTGCTCTAAAAGAATTTTGTCTACTGATTTTTGGTGAGTTCCAGTGCAGATTATTGGCATGTATGAAAAAATCCCCAGTTTTGTTTTTCCAGTTACTCATGGTGCAGATTCAGTCTAGAAATTTCTGGTTATCTGTGTTCTTTCTATTCTTAGAATTCTTAAATTAAAAGATTCTTCAGATTCAATTCTTCTGTAATACAATGTATGTATCCCTGTCTCCTTCTGATTCCTTAGAGCTTCCAATGTAGTTTTTAGCTTCTGAACATCTGAAAATCCCTGTCTGCAGGCAGACATTGCAATAATCTGTGGTTTTAGCATCCTTAGTATGTTGTGGCAGTCACCCAACTCAAGAGAAGGTGGAGAGAACGGAAGGCAAGAGAACAGCATGGATCTTTGTTGTTTTGATATCAGATATGGAGATATAAATCTTAAACCTTATCATGCCATAAAATAAGTAATTTTTTCAGGGGAAAAATTACATAAATAATAGCCCTTTAATTATATAACTATGAAACACCAAAGAGAACCTAAATATTTAAGTAATTTTCTTTGTTGGGAATTCATAACTAAAGCATCTGTTTAAAATTGTTAGACTATTTTGTGAATTCTCTAGAAATTTAGAACAATATTCCATAAAATTCTATTACTGTAACTCTTAGGCTTAGGAAGAGGAGGAGGCAGTCATTCCTCTTCTGGTAGACAGAACAAAAATACATTTAAGTCAGACAGTACTTTACAAAGAGTTTGTCCTCTGCATCTTCTTTTCAATTGGTCTGTAAAAATGGGAAAAGGATTGAGGGGAGAAAAAATAGGAGTGCAGAAGTAATGTCATTTGTATATGAGACACAGTGAACATAGTGACAGCGTTACAGTAAAACTATTTAGAGAATCTGGGAGGGGGAAGACACAATCCATAAATTGGAAATTGAGTCTAGACTGCACTTACACAGCTAAATTGTACAGTGCTCAGTCTGTTGGCATTTCAGCTACTTTTGTATTGCATTCTTCTGGAAGGAAAAAGAAATGGAAAGTAAAACAGAAGATATTAGCATTGAGAGGAATAGCGAATAGACAAGGAAACAAGAGGAAAACTATTAGTGACTAGGAATGTCTGAGGCACGTTCATTCAAATGTAGAATGGTGTGGGATGGAGCTGTGAAATACACAGATGTCCTGCTCATCTGCCAGTCCATACAGACATTCCACAGAATCAGAGAATGGTTGAGGTTGGAACAGACCTCTAGAGGTCGTATTGTCCAACTTCCTGCTCAAGCAGGGCCTTCCTGAGCAGGTTGCCAAGGACAATGCCCAGATGCCTTTTAAACATCTTCAAGGACGTTTAAAAGTTACTCCACAACTTCTCTGAGTGACCCTTGCCAGTGCTCAGTCCCACACGGTAAAAAAAGTGTTTCCTGATGTTCAGAGGGAGTATCCTGTGTCTCACTTGATGCCCATTGCCTCCAGTCCTGTCACTGGGCACAGCTGCTGAAGCCTGGCTCCATCTTCTCTGCAGGCTTATTTTATAATTATACAATTATTTATATACAATAATGAGATGCACTTCCTGAGCCTGCTTTTCTCTAAAACCAACATAGTCCAAGTTCTCTCAGCCTTTCCTAATAGGTGAGATGCTTCAGCCTTTTAATAATTTTTGTGGCCATTTGTTGAACGCTGTCTCTTGTACTGGGGAACCCAGAACCAAACACAGCACTCCAGGTGTGGCAACAGTACTGAGCACAGGGGAAATAATCAACTTCCCTCAACCTGGCAATGTTCCTCTGAATATAGCTCAAGACACCATCTCTCTATTACATTGCCATTACTATTACTAGATGTTACTATTATTGCAATTTGTGAAGTGAAAAGTAAGGACTCTGCTCAGATCCCTGAGCAATGCAAAATGTCCCTTTCCCACAGATCTTCCTGTGTCCTCAAACAAAATATCAGAAAGTGGAACAGTGTAGCTCAGGGTTGTAGCAATGAGCACATTTTCAACATTTATGCTTTTTTGAGTAAGGAGTATGTAATTTGTGCAAGAAAAAGTTAACTCGTTGAACTGCCTTAGATGTATTTTTAATTTAGCTCTTGAGAGTTTGGAGAAAAGTAACAATATTGCCAAGGTTTAATTTGGCATAATTTTTAGAAGCTGTTACTTTTTATTTTTTTTCCTGAACTAGAATCTTTTTCTTAAACCTAAAAATTTGGAAGAAATTTCCAGAAAATAAATAGCTTTTTGAATATTCTTTTATATATATATATATATAAGAATATATATATATATCTTTATATATATTATATAAATAGCTTTTGTTTATTCTTATAACATGGGTATGCCATAAAATAGTTATTTAAGTGTGAGTTTTCTCAGCAATGTTGCAGGAAATTAAGATGTCAACCATACTTGCAGACATCTCTTTTACTGAATCTGAAGTGTTATTCTGGGAAGTACTTGATGTAGGGCATGGAAAACTGTAAATTGAAAAGAGAGTAAGATGAGGAAGCAGAGGGAGCTATGGATGAGTGAGACCTCCAATATGACTGGTGGTGTTTTCTTGTCCCAAGAGGGAAGACCAAAGCAGATTAAAGATGAGCAGGTTCCAAGTGATTAGTTCAGTTTATTACACTCTCAGCTGAATCCCTCTTTGTCTGTGTGCTTCCCCAGCCTTCCCTCCTGTTCAGAGTATCAAAAAGTTAATTACTGTAATTTAAAAAATGTACATACAGGGCCTCAGTACATGTGAATCATGGAGGAGGGTCTGAAACGCTGCTTGCTTGCCTTGGCACCTCACCACCACTTTTACCATTCTTCTTAGCTCTTTGCAATATGTCTGTTCACAATTCTGTTGTTTTCTATGCTAAGAAGGAAAGGTGGCCATTCATATTTGTTTACTAGCCCTATGTACAATTTTTATTCCTGCATCTATTCTTTTTCCCTTCCTTTTGATTATAGAAAAGGTTTCTCTGCAAAAAGAATTAAATACCTTCATCATTTAACCAGCATTCACAAGGGCTCAGCATGACAGTAATTTAAAACAAAAATCCTTTCTTTTCACCATACTGGTAATTAGCTAACTGCATTTTCATATTAAGATTGCAGTTCTTAACATTTTCTATTTTTCTGAGCTCTCCATTTCTCCATGGGAGCTGCTAGCTGCTAAGCAGCTTTGAAACTCTGGTTGTATTTAGGAGAAACTCAAAACTTTAGAAGTATGCATGTATAATACAGATACTGATGTTTTCTAAAAAATGAGATATCATGTGGAAGCTGAATAACTAATTGCAGTTATTGTGGTCTCTATTTTTCATTTTGTTCATCAGTGTTACATCTGCACTTTCTGGATATTGAATGTGATTTGATAATAAAATTCTGCTCTAAGCTACACTTATGTAAGTAAACTTAAGAGGGAAACTTTGGTCCATTATATGCCAGTTCAGTCCTAAACAGCTAGTAGTGATATGCTGGCAGTGGCTGGGAAAGAAATTTACCCAGGGTATAAGAATCTTTTTACTGACTCCAATTCTTGGTAGCTATGAAGTGCTAAAAATATTAATGAAGTGTCACCCTGAAAATACTGTTGTTTCATATGCAACAGTTTCATATAGAGAATGCTGAAATAGAAAAATTGTATGCAGGCTTTAAAAGGAGTTGGAAAGATAAAGATTCCATGCAAAACCTAGGGATTTAATGCTGGGGTTTATTTGTTTCATACTCATATTCTAGCTTTACCAGATTGTATTCTTGTATGATATCGTAATTCCATTTAAACTGAAAGTTTACAGCAGTAATTACAACAGCAGCCACTTAACTGAGATTTGTTTATTTATTTACTTAATTTATTTATTTATTTACTTAATTTTTGTTTTCTGAACAGCTTTTTCAATTAACTGGTATCCTTTAAGCTTGTAAATATGCTTGAAGGTCAAGTTGAAGGCAACCCCATTAAAAGAATTCCAAAGAACTTCAAACAAACCTGAAGGACTCCCATCGTGTGTGGAGTTCTTAGGTTCTAGGGAAGTCTAACAGTAGAAGTCTCTTCTGTGTGTGCATTGTCGGCTTAATACATACTTGTGTTGGGGGCATGTCTGAGATGTGAATAGTCACAAGTGCGTGTGAAGTTTCTACTCTGGATGAGCTGACAGATGTCTGGAGATGTATAAATACAGAATAAAAATTATGGACAGAAGAAAGTGAAAAAAAAACAAAGTTAAAAAATTATAAGCCTGTTTATGTAACTTGATTTTTTTTTTCTGCTCCCCTCCCATTCAAATGACTTGCATAGACTTCTGAAATTTATATCAGCCTCTGAATCACTGCAAGTGTTTGTCCAAAGCCTTCTGAAAATTCAGAGGAATGTCATAGGAAACAAAATCTCTTTCCTCAACAATTTAGTACCTAGGATTCTACTGAATTGTTTTTGGCAAGAGATTATTTTCTCAGAAAAAATGCATTTAGCTTTTAGTGGTTTAATAATAGCTCAAAAACGAGAAATCTCAATTACACTTTTTTTTTCAAGTTTATCTTTTCACATTTGTCTCACATTTCTTTCACAGGAAGATATAAAATATTCTGTAATAACGTTGCAGGTTTTCTGATAGCGACATGTATGCTACCTGATTTAACTTTTTGATTATCAATATGTCTTGATGAAACTGCGGTCCTCAAAAAAAGTGATAAAAATCTAGCCATTTAAATGCTAAATAAAGATAGATATTCATTTCAGCTGTAGTGGTTTTAAAGATACTGCATTCAAAAATATATTTACAAAATAAACAGTAGATGGAAGATCCATAAAGATATTGTTTTTAAGCTTCACTTTGAAAAGCTCATGGTTAGGCAAAATCAGAAACTTATACTCCATCTTTAACCTTTACTCAGGCTCTCAGATCAAGTACCTATATAGTTATAATAATTAGTTATAAAAAACTATAAAAGTTTAGCATAATTGCAGTACTTTTCAGCAGTAGTATCCTGAAAGATTTGGGATGTTTTTGAATTATCTGAACTATTTTAAAGATATTCATTGTTTTGTAATGAGGACTGAGGCATACACTTGTGAGATTTACTTATAATTAAAACCATAATATTAACTCATGTAGAGGCCAATTCATTACTATGTATAATTTCAAGAAGTCTGTGTTTGTAACTGAAAATATTTTATTAGTTTGATAGAGATTCCTCATAGCACTCACTTAAAATTAGAAATTAAATTTCTTCTATATGTATAGATGTAAGGGAAATTTCCCCATGGCACTGTACTAGGTGATGCCATAGTTGTAATTTTCATTGCATAGTCTGTGGTTATTTCAGTTTTTTGTTCCAGTTGAAAAAGCAACTATACCAAAGACTGTGTTGCTCCGTAGAATTGAACCATGCAACTGAGTTCAGAAAGTACCTGACTTTAGGTCAGGTTTCTCCAGTTTGCTATCTTGTAGTAAGTTTTTTTTAAGTCGGTTGAACAAAGACATTAATATATTGTGAAATTACTGTGGCAGAAGACACAGAGAACTCCTAGTTTGTAGATCATGTCCCCACTTCGATATAGGGAGTTTTCTTAGATATACAGAGATGTTTAATGTGGGCAGGTCTGAAGCATGTGCATATGAGCAAGGCCTGAAGTACTGAGGGGAACTTACAATGAGAACTTATGCAGTTTTAGGACTTCAGGCAGGAATTTCAGGTGTGATAGTCTTTCACTTAGAGATCTCATTTCTGCTAAAGACACACTTGAGATACACACTAGACAACAACATTGTGTGTATTTTCATAGGTTATTTTTAAGTATTATTTAGGTACGGATTCTAAACCTCAGGTATCAGGAGGATCAAACTAATACAAACTGATGTTACTTGTGGGCTTGCATTTCAGCATGTCATAGGGGTTTATGTTGTATGAGCAATGCGATAATATCTTACAGAGATCATGCTGTCAGATCCATGGTTATTACAAGGCTTGGGGTTTCAAAATTATAGGACCTTTTTTTTATTTCAACTGTGATTCTATAAAAAAGTTTAAAACTACTATGTTATGTCCTTTTTTCCAAACTGGGTTACTGCTTTTATTATGCATAACAATTCTGACTTAACTGTGAGAGTTCAGATTGCACTGCAGTACTCTGTCAGCTGTGAAGCAAATGACTCAGCTGTCCTGGAGACTAAACTCTGTTGTCCCCCTAGAATAACTTTAAGCTTTACTGACAGAGTGACTTCAGGAGCTCTGGGTAATGCTGTGTGCATTTGTAAATAAACATTCTGTTTAAGTCTCCAGAGCTATTAGTCACATAACCTTCAGGAAAAACTTCCTGACTATGAAATCCTTGCTGTGAATTGAAAGGTTTTTAATTTACTTGAATAAATTACAACTAAATATCTTTTTGAGGACAAAAGAAGAAAGTAATCTGATTAGGACTGTCACCTGCCATGTTCCAAAACACATGATGTTACTGTTACTAGACTCATGTTAGACATCTATGCATTGTTTTACTGCTAGTTCAGACAGTCTGGACTAAAATATCTAACTGGGTAAGGTGGGACATGACAGGTTAAAAAATCTTGGGACGCTCACTGAAATCATCTGATTATCTGTTTAAAATACAAGACTTCCTTTCCAGACCTGGGCAAATAGCTTAATTGTATTGGTTCTTTCTCTGCAAATTTCTATGTTACTATATTTCCCTCATTGTTAATTTTGCTTTTTATGGAGTCTCAGAACTCTAGAAAAATGGCCAATTGATGTGCATGGAGATGGATTGGAACCGTAATTAACCTTTTCGGACCACAGTTCCATCAAGTTTTAGAGTTGGTTGTGAGACACTTTAAATTCTGTGGCATACTTAGTTTGTGCAAGAAAGCAGACTAGTTCTGTTGGGGTCTAATATATGCATTTTATGCACCTGCAGGTAGTTATCTTTAGGTTCATTCAGATTTTTCCAGTTAGGACGGGCAAACCCAGTGCCTCTGTGATAGAAGGAAACCCTCTTAGTTTGTACAGGAGAAAGAATCCCTCTTTGATGTTTTAGCAATCCAAGGTGAAACAGAGCTGATATAGATGATCAATATCACTTTGGGATCTCTAACATGCCAGACTTATACAACAGTCTAATTTCATGGCAGTAAAAGTCATTAATTTATATATGAAGAAATACATAAAGAAAGAAATATATTAAGAAAGTAATTGCAATGGCATTCTTCCTGTAGAAAATTTGGCATAAAAAAAACCCCTAAATTGTTGAGATTTTTTTCTGTTGGGGGTTGACCTGAGAACTCCTCCTATCAAGGTCAAATGCCCAGTAAGCAAGATTGGCAGTGTTGAGACTAATCCTCAAGCAGAAGAGGTTTCTGCTTACTTCTCTGCATACATGCCAGTTCCCTGCCTCTGCAGAAAGGGGATTGTCACAATAATAATTGAACAGGATGGGATTCCTGAGAAGGCTGGGATGAGGGCAGTAAATAATATATTAGCACTAAGGGCAACTGTATTACTGAGTAATGTTTGATTTACTGTTTGTCATGTTGAGGTCATACAGCTTGCAAATGTTGCAACTGTTCTGTAATACACACTCAGATGAGACACTCTTGATTTTATTTCCTGCTGGTTTAACTTTGTTAAAATTTTATTAGTCATGCTAAATTAGACTTCGACAAATATTATCAAATATGTATAAATTCTAGAGTTTTTAGATTGATCTTAGTCCTTGGACAAAGAGCACATAAAAAGGGAGATTTATAAGATACCTTTATTTGGGACTTAGTCCTCTTGAGGCAGTCACAGCAGTCTTCTACTAGTGGCATGGAAAGGATTTGAGTATTCCTTAAATGTGAAGCTTACTAAACATTTGCCAAACATTTTCTTTCCAGGCCTTTCCCTCATGTGAAAGAATCTGTCAGATCTTGTTGTGTATTTCAGGATTTGCCTTAAGAATCTAAGTCAACTCTGCCTGTGGCTCAGATTGTGCAAAGTTCCAGCTTTCTTTGTAACAGCAACAGGTCTGCAAGGTTATTTTTTTCTGAAATTCTGAAAAGGTAGCAATAAATTTGAATTCAATAAATGAAATGTGAAAGTAGGTAAAGATAGGATGATGGCGAGTTTTCAATGGTTACAAAACATCCTTTGTCCCAACTTATCCTATAAAATGCCTGATAAATTGAGAAAAAAAATCCCTGCATTGAAATATGTAGTTTGCTTACTTCCCATAATTGCTGAATAAGTTTCAGAAAAAATTTTAAAAATCGCTTTACCTATACAGTGAGTTGCAGAGCCTTCAGAAGAAAAGTGTTACAGATACAGGTAATATAAATCAGAGGTAGCTGCAGGTAGAAACTTCAAATTTGCCTTTTTGTAACTCATCCCTTATATGTTAAGAAGATTAAGTGTAGTAATTGGAAAGCAATATCAAGACCGTATGAGGATTTTTTTGAGGAAAAATAAAAGGTCTTCTAACATTAAAGTTAAGGAATAAAACTTTGCAGAGGTCTGTTAATTTGATTGTTTTACTGTGTTTGTCCTAACTCTAAATGTCCTGCTAATAAGTTTGGGTAACTCTTCCTAAATATAAATGTACACTTACAATGCAAATGCAGTCATATTTCACTTATCATCCAATCTACCTGAAGTTTCCATATGTATCCTGAATTTTTGGTATTTCCTGATCAGTGCTTAAGTTTTAATCTCAAATATGTTAATGTGATGTATATGTGAGTGTTTACTTGTCTCCCTATGTGGTAATACTAAAACTGAAGATGAAATCATTGATAATTTAGTTTCCTGCTTATGCTACTCCTACTTTCTCAGTAATTAACTAGTATTAAAACTATGTTTTTAATACAAGGCATTTTCTAGCTTTATAAAACTGCTTCTTTATTCTTCCTGCACTCTCCTTGGCACCTGTATGTGAGAAGAAAGTATAAGCCAATGTGCTAATATTGTTGTAGTTTCACACCCAAAATGAGGACTGATATTGCACAACTGCTCAAGAACCTGGAAGACCTTATGCCTTCAATATATTCTTCTTTTAAATCAAACTGGGGAACCATTTAATATAATTTTTTATTTATTTTTAAGAGCTTCAATAGTGATTTGGTGTTTCTTCTGTGGAAATGGAAAGAGGACCATAATGTAAGCTAGAATATCTTTGTTAGGCATCTAATCCACTAAAATTTTCTAAAATTCTTTATTTGTTACAATGAATTTGTTACAATTATTTTTACTTGTTCATTTCAAATTTTCTGTAAAAAAATAGCAAATGCAGACAGCTTTATGCTAAGCTGCTTGCTGTTTTGTCACGAACTTGCAATAAAGTTATTTGGTTGAACTCCTCTACCTCTGCAGTACAGTATAATACAAGTCCTGATCTTGCCATTAATCACATAGCAACTGACAGTAATGCATTCAGTAAAAACACTGGTTACACCTTTCTTATACTTGCCATCCTCATACAAAACAAATGCTCTAGTGCTGCTCAGTATTCATTTGACTTAAGCCTTTTTGTCCTATAAAATGTCCAAAATGTTTTGTGAGCTTTCTACAGACAGCTAAATTTGAAGAGTCTGCCATCCAATTAAAAGGTAATGATCATGAGTTCTGTAATAATCAAGTTTTGTGTCCAAATTAGTTTTCTAGTCTCATGCTGATCTTCAAGAAAGCACCATTTCCCACATGGATGAGACTTCATCTGCAGAATAGAAAGTTTTATTCTTCCCAAGAACAGGAGATTTTATCCCACCTACAAAAGCTATGCTGGCCACAGGCTATTTAGAGTCTCAGAGATTTCAGCTAATATGGTGAAAATTTCATTGAAAATGTTTATTTGAGTAAATTAGAATGTCACTATTTCAAATGTAAATTTTGAAGCACTGCAGACAAACTGTAGCTTCTTAGAATTAATCAAGTGTCTTTTTGAAACATGAACATACATCACACCATTTCTGTTACAGTAATATTTATGTGTGCATGTATTTTTGCTGTATATATGTATATATTTTATGATCAAAGTTTATAAATCTTGGAACATAAATTACTGAATTCACCATAGTTGTGTATTACTATTAGCAGCAGTAATAAATGACCAGTTCCTTGAAATGTGGCTGGATTTATAGATGCTACATCCTTTGAGTAATAAGCTGTTCTTTACCTTGACACTTTTCATGTCTTAAATGCTTTTAATCACATACTGCTTATATTACATTGATTATCTGAAAGAATGTTGAAGCTTTAATGATCCTTGTTTTGTCAGTGTAAGAACTTAGCAGTACCCATCATATGATGTTATTCAGTATGACAGTTACTCAGCTTATACTTCAGGGAAAATATCAAAGCTAATATCTAGTTTGTAGTATAACTAATCTTTCATGATTACCAGTTAGGATGATTTGGGACTGCCATCACCCCAGTGGCTCCTATATTCAGTTTTTCTAAAGACTTTATATTTCCATTTGTTAGTCTTTCTACTCTTCAGTTGCAGTTGCTAGAACAATAAATGTGAATATTTTTTGCTTCTCAGCCTTACAAATAATAAAATCTAAAATATAGCAGCTCACCTAGGTAGCAGAGAAATTGTCCTCTGATATTGTTTATCTGAAAGGAAATGCAGGAGAAGATTGCCATGACTGCAGATTTATTGGATGCCTATATCATATCTGTATGGTTATGCTGGTGTGTAGTGCTTGGCTCTTTCTTGCAATAACTTTAAAGCCGGGGAAGTGACTGTTGGATTGACAGGGTGAAAGTAGTAGTAATAAAAGAGGGGAAAAGAAGACAACGTGCATTTACAGTTGATATGTTTAAAACTTATACTACCTTCAGGTCATACAGATATAGAGGGAACGTGACTGACCTGACAGTTATGGAATTTTTGATCAATTACTACTTAGCTTTCAGTAGAACACTTTCAGACCCACATGACTTAATCCTCATTTATGACATTTCTGTTTAGCTTTATTTCTCCGATTCTCAAAGTGACTGAGATATTACTATTTCTATATAAACAGTGACAAATATGCCAATAGCACTTCAAGAACAAATAAAAACAAATTTCTTCTTTCATATCTTCATTATATAGTTAAGGCATACAAATTGATATTCATGCATGCAGTCATTAATGACAGCATTTGAAGGCTTCTCTGTTAGTTTAGATAGAACTGTATTTTTCAACAAGCAGAAGTGCAAGCTATTAAGTGTTACGGGATTGGATAATAACCAGAAAAATGAAGAATGTTCACCTATGCCTTTTATTGGGAATTCTTTGTGTCATTTTCCTCCTATTATCAGCCCTTTGTCATTTCTGCTGGACAAATATTTGCAGAAATATGATAGCGCCACAAGCACTTTTGCTCTCAACTCCTATGATTTGTGACTTTGCTCAGAGTATGTCTGACTAACCATTTGGCTAAAATGGCAGCACTATCACAGCCATTTCAGCTGCTATCACTGTCAATCCCAATGAAACTGAATGGGTGTAATTATGAGATGTTTTTAGGAAACACTTTATATGGACAGGACCTCTGAGGGCAGTAAATTCTAGGACACAGGGAAGGATGTGCAAGAACAGTACTTTCCACTTTAAATTATATGTTTCAATGTCTAATTAGAAAGTTTCATTGGTTTCACTGCTGTCATCTGCTTTGTGTCATAGCAAGGAAATAGTACATATTTTCATTCACTTTGGTTTTTTACAGATTTACTCTGTATTTTAATGATATTTACACTTCACAGAACCAAAGCAAGAAAAATTTTACATCACCTTGTGTGCCTCATATATTGTGGACCAGTTAAACATCTAGAGTTAAAAACAATGGTTGCAAACTAGGTTGCAAACAAATTTTGCCTAAGGCATCAACCATAAATTAAAGTAATAATCGTCCTCGTAAGAGACAACTTTTTTCCACTGCTCTTTTAAAATAAAAAAGAAAGTAGGTCAGAGAAATTTAGGATATTTTAGAGTATGTACTGTATTGTATTGTTTGCCAGCACCTAATTTACAATTACAGAGCTGCATGAATATTGAAATGATTCAGCTTCCCATTATAAATGTATGTGGCAGTTTGGTTGTTGATCAGTTTATGAAGTTAATGCAAATGAAACTGTCTTCCTGTCAGCATTTGAAATATATAATGCAGTCATGTTGTATATTCAGGGACAGGCCATTGACAGTCAATTAACAAGTTTGATTGGTATGTCAACTCATTCTTTTGAATTGTTAATAGTATGTTAATAGCATTCATTTCTTTGTGCAGTCCCATTTGCAGCTTCACAGTTACAGCTATTTTTTATGATTCTGAGTAACCTAAAATAGTGCCTTAATAATAGATTATTAAACACCTGTCTGGTGTAGCTTAGGGAGGTTTTTCTAGACTGGGAGTTTGCAGTGGATCCCTTTGATATTCAAATCAACAAATGATAGCCTTTTTATTCAAAACGTAAGTTCTTTTGATGGTTAGCTTGTTAAGAAATATTCAGCTCCAGTCTGACCTGATCTGGTTTCCCATGGAAAAGATCTGATGCTGTTTGAAGGTTCATAAATGGAATGCCAATGACAATTTGTTGTTGACGTTTTGCTGCCTCAGCCTTCAGATGCTGCTGGTTGATGTGCCGCTTTAGCTTCACCAAATAATGCTTGCAGGTAAATGATCTTCTGATTGATCAGATAGTTTCAAAGCAAAGAGTTCTCTTCTGTGGTCTGTAGTCATGGTTTTTAGGCTTGGAGGGGTACTTTAAAAGATGCATCAAAGTTGACAGATGAATCTCGAGGCAAGGAATTATGGGAGACAGCAGAATTATGGGAATATTTTTGAGAGAATAACATATTAGCAAGAGTTTTGAAGACCTTCAAAGGTCTATCAAAGCAGCTCCCTATAGCAGATTTATTCCTCCTTTAAAAAAATTAAAATTGAGTACACTGTTTAACTCTCAGTTTCCTGTGTTGGGAAGGTTTTGAGCTGATTTATTGTTTTCTAAGGATGTTTTAAATGGCATATATCATTTGAATTTCACTATTATGTTGTTCTGCATACAGAGCCTCATCTTGCTAGGTGCAATTTCTGCTTTTACTGAAGTTTGCATAAAATCAAAGCATTACATCACCTTACAAGGCCAGGTTATATAGTGAAAAATATTCCTTTACATAAACATCTATGACATTTAGTTAGCGCTAAAATCAAGACATAAAAATAGCAGTTGGAATAACTCTTTTTCTCCACCTTTCTTCATATACAGTCATTATTCTTTTATACCCTTCTCCATTCCCTATTAGTGCCCTTCCTGATTGTAATGCAGCTATTTTTCTGAAGAATCAGGCTAGCTATTAGAAGTTCAAAACACTCATCACAGAAACAGTTCATTTCTCTTTGGTTTGAACATTTAATTATTCACTATCAGCATGTGATAGTTTTTCTGCAAAAACATGTAATTGTTTTTTGTTGGAGAGCTATATGAGTTAGTTAACTCATTGAGATCTGAATGTCAGAAGCTCTGAGGTTT
The DNA here is from genome assembly GCF_015832195.1 of Motacilla alba alba. NCBI lineage: Eukaryota > Metazoa > Chordata > Aves > Passeriformes > Motacillidae > Motacilla > Motacilla alba. Next base: position 32,841,080 of record NC_052020.1, read on the forward strand.
GAAGTCAATTGCTGTGAGCAGTTACATTGCCAAATGTGAACTCTGGAATCACTCACTGAAAGATGCTGTGTGTTAACTATGCCTCACTGGACTTGGTAACAAATCATTTGTGCTGATTGAACTTGGGCCAAACTTTTTTTTAACAACAAAACCCAGTCTTTTTGCAAAATCCTAAAATACAACTTGAAAGTGGTAGCTGAATGGTCAAGTCAGGCAACATCGATCTTTATGTCATATAAATAGAATGCAAAATTTGTATGAGACAGTTTCCATCACGGAAAATTTTGGCATTTTTGCATACTTTTCAAATACTGCACACTGTTTAGCTGATAATCAGAAGTTCATTCTGTTGGGTTGAACAAGCAAAATATTAGACATTTTCATTGTCATACAAGGTTGTGTTTTCAGTAACATACCTATAATTTCCCTTAGTTCAAAACGCAATATTAGATATTTAATCTGTTCTCTGTTCGTAGACTTTGATACAGCCTTACAGCCTATGTTTTTGAAGAGATACTCTATTGATTATTTGGAAAATTAAAATTAAAATTGAAAGCTTTTCTGATAATAATGTCATCGACATTGTTTCTAATTCATTATTTCTGTGCTTAAGTTTTAACCATTATACATCCAAGAGAACTTCTTGATCCCATCTCATGTTTATATTAGGCATGTGTAAGCATGGTTTTTTTTCCAAAAATGTGGTAAAAACTCCCTCCCCAGCATGGCTTTTATTTTGTCATCTTGCATCTTTTGAAGTAGCCTAAATATTTCACAAAATCTCTGTTCATACAGAATTATCTGCCTGAATGTTCTGTAGTGTAAGGCTTATCTTAAGTGCCTTTCATAGTGTTAAATGTCTATCTTTTAAAAATCTGTATGGTAACAATGACGGTCTCATAGCAGTTTGGAATGCTTGTCATTTCTTTTTTTGGATAATGTTAGACTATCAAATTAGAAATCAAATTAGAAATCCTAATCAGTCATGTACCAGTTTTGATTTAATGTTCATTATAAAGATTTTGCACATCATAACTAATACTTTCCATCATAGAGCAGGATCATGCCATCTTATACTATCCAAGATCATGAATTTATTTAAACAAATCAGAACAGTTCCAGCAGAAGATATTAAGGGATGTGCTTCCTGGAGTGCCCATTGTCACAACAGCACTGTAATTATCAGGCAAAAGGAAAATACTAAAGAAGGGATTTGAGCCTGGGTCTCAGCAATATTGCAGCTGATTAACCTAATTGCTGGATTATTCTTTGCTGCAGTCTGCCCCTCCTTTCCTCTTATTTAGCCTCTTTTTGTTTCAACTCTTGGCTTTCTACCCATTTTTCTATATCAGAGGGTTTGACTCTGCAATTATAATTACTTTTATTAATAATGCAAACAAAAGGGCTAAGCTCATAGTAAATTTGCAGGCACTGGTTCATGACATTGCTTAGTGATATGAGATGGATACAAACATGGCTGCAGCTTGAATGGGACAACATGAGATACGCATTTTGTTAGTAACTTTGTACTCACTATGCTGTCAGTATAGTCCAACATCCAGTTCTCAACTTTTAAACCACTTAAAAAATTCCATGAAAACGAGTGCTTAAACGAACAAGTTGAATGTACAAAAAAACCAGAAACTACCCCCCCCAAAAAGAGAAAATGTATAATGCAAGATAGTAATTCCATACCCAGATGAATATGTGTTACTGTACAGAATATAATTACAATACAGTTATAGTCTAATTATTAATCAGAATTAAAATAAAATTCGTTACAGAAATTTAATTTTTAAATGCAAGTTACCACTTTATCAATAGGTAAGTTCTTTCCTTGAAGTGCTGCCAATCTGAGTGTCTGCCCACTGAAAGCTCCATAGTAAACTCTGCCTCTTTGCTTGGTTAGGAATTTAATGTTACTTTATATAAGGATATTGTCCACACTACAGTTCTGATAAAAGGTTAGTATTGAAGCATACAGCAAATAAAAGAATGTTAAGTATATATGTAGATCTTTGTTGAAACTTCCAGTTTCTGTAAGTATAATCAGAACTTGACTTGCAAATTTGCATTGAAAGATATATCTCTAGAGAAAGATATTTGCTGTTTAAGGAAGTATTATCACTGAAATATGAATAAATAAATAGAGGATTGTGATAGATACTGTATATTATGTAGGTTATATTTTATATGCATTGTTGTATATATTGTACAGGTACATCTAGCTGCACGGACAAGGCTCCTTTCATTTCCACTGAGAAATGGTGGTTAAATGTATTATAAATTGGACTTCTGCACTAAATAATCTTTGTCATACATTAAGCTATTTTAGTGTTGGTTATTGCTTAGGTAGTCATAGATGTAACTAAAATCCATGTGAGAGTAGGTATACATAGAGGATGGGTAAAAGCAAAAAAAAAAAACCACACTCTATGACTAGAATAAGAACTATTACTTTTAGCTTACTGTAGTTATAGTTAACTTATTTTCAGTTATCTGGTTCTTAGTTTTATGCAAGTGCTTCTTTCTCATCTCCCAGTTATCACAAACCCTCTTAAAGTAGCCAGTGACAATCATGAACAGCATATTTCAAGGAAGAATATTAAGCCAAGTGAAGACTGGGAACAAAATCTTTTCTGTAAGAATAGAATGTCACGGTGTTAATGTGTTTCATACACTGTGAATTACTGTCGTGTGATGAACAGCTTTCACTTTTCAGTACAGAGTATTTTCTCTGCCTATCTGTCCCTCTTCTGTTTATAATCACATTAAGCTATTTGACAGTTGGCATGAATAAGGACTGTAGACAGGTAGGAAAGGGAAAAAAACAACTCACTCTTTATAGGATTTTATGACTGCAGTCTTGATTCTCCTTGGATGCTGAATTCCACAGCAGCAGTGCAGCCTTAAGCAGTACCACCCTTATTGTTAATAGAAACTTAAATCTAAACATTTCTACTGTGCTTCCTTGGATTATTTTATCACTGAAGTGATAGTTGAATGGGTGATTTATTTTACTTTAAGTGGAAATTTTCAATAGAAGCTTCAGCTAATGTGGGAAGGAGATCATGAGATCCCTTTCTAGGTAGATTGTATGTTTAAGAATAAAAGTTGAAGAGACAAAGTCTGTAATATAAACACGTAAAGGTAGCTAAGGAAATCACATCACTTCATCTTTTGTCTTTATCTTCCTTTAGATATTATGTGTATGGATACAGATACCTTATAACCTCTCTCTCTTATGTGCTATCCAGTTCCCCAGAACTGTAGAGAAACTGTAGAGAAGAGTAGAAATATAGGAGGAAGGATTGTCTTGTGTATATGCCAGCTACATCTTTTTCTGGTGGTATTTTATAAACCTTTTGTTATGAAAATAAATTTAGCATTAAATAGTAAAACCCCAAATGAGCGTGTGGGAACCCCAAATAAACGCTCAGGTAATCTCATGTAAGCTGTAGACATTTTCTGCTTAGCAGAGGAGGGTAAAAACAGTGGGGGGGTTAATTTTACATCTTTACCCTGGCAGATTAAGATGCTTACCATAATTTGAATGCTGCTATGCTGAGCTGTAAACTGAAAAGCGGTGTTAATGAAGAAATCTAAAAACTTTTGGAAAAAAGAGTTAGCTCTGAAGAATCATCTGAAGTTTTGATATCACCTGAACTTTTACAGGTTTCCCTTTGAAATATGGAAATCATATCGTACTTTTTGTAAAGGTTAGGATACCAGTTTGGGGAATTGTAACAAATTTTACTCTTTGATTAGATCAGTGTCATGGGAACAAAGACTGTAACTTCTTTTGTCCTATACTGAATGTTCTTCTAGTAAAGAGCAGTTATTTTAAAATATAAACTGTTCAGCAGTTCTTCAGTCAAGTTTTCTCCCTTCTGAATATCTGTATTTCAAAATATTTTTGCCATATGTTCTGGCATGAGTTTTCATTTTTCCTAAGCTGTCTCGTTTTCTTATTTGCCGCCTTTATTTCAAACCTATGTCCATTTTTATTATTTCTACTGGTGCACATTCCAATTTAGTATCCTCTATGGGTTTCATTATCATGCTGTTAATCCCTTCTTTCACTGACTTAATGAAGATGTTAAACAAAATCAAGCCTAATACCAATCCCTACGGTTCCCCACTTCAGTTACATTGGCATTTTCATTACTCTCTCCTCACAGACTATCAGCTAGTTAACAGCATTTATATTTAGGGGAGTTAAAAATTTATTTCCATATATGCCTTATCAGATATTTTAAGAATCCATATGAATTATGAACATTGCCCTCCCTTATCTCTGCATATATAATTCACTAAAAAACACAATCACCTGCAGCAGACATAATATGCATTTTCTAAATATGTGGTATCCATTTCCCTAGAGTTCATGTCCACATTGAGTAATTTCTCTCACTTTACACTGTTGGATACCAGTCTTTTCTACCCTGTTTGCCTGGGCCCTGACAAGACCTTTAGTTTCTCTGGTAAATACCAATTTAAGTGGCTCATTCCCAATCCCAACACCAATTTTTAGGAATAGACTCATCTGACTACATTTTTAAAAAAAAAATTGTTGTGTTTGGCATCTTTATTTGAAGTGACATGAATAATAAATGAGGAAGTGTTAATCAGTTTGGAGGTTTTACTCCATCTTTTAGATAAGGTATGTTCATAAAGCTAAGTGTTCTGCAATTTTTCACAGTTGGCAGATTTGCTAATGTGCTTGTGTGAGAACTTGTGATTTTTTTCAAAAGCTTGAGACGAATGGTAGGCTTTGTAAAAGGTGGCAGATTAATAGTCATGAAGACTAGAATTCCACTGTCCCAAGGAAGAAATGCATCAAAGATTAATACTCTTGTTAGCTTGCTCATTTTAAAAGAGGGAGACTGCTCTTTTTATATTTAGGAAAAAGCACCCTGCAGAATGTGGAGACCAGTTTATCCTCTATGGCAATTAAGTCTTTAAGCTGTCTACTGTAATTTTCCAGGAAGGAACAATATGTACCCTGGGCACTAGCACAGCACATGGGCCAAAATATGTGAATTAAGTAAAGAATATTTTTACCTCCTTTTTGTTCATTTCTTCTCTCTCTATTGGAGATTCCAAGTTGACTAAAACAAGAATCATGGAGATGATTTCAGACTAGCTGTCTGTCATGCCCACATGGATGTATTAGATGGGAAGCCTTTCTCACCCACTTTATTGGAATCTTTCTAGATGTTTATAACTACAGGTTCAGACTTTAAAAGCTGCATTTATTTTTGATTTATGTCTAATACTCTCTTGGAATATGAATGACAGTTTTTGAGGTGTGTTTTCTTTGTGAAAATTTCAGTTTTTAAATCTTTGTCTTCTGTAAATCAGAAGTGTAGGGGTTTTATTTCTGTGAGTTGTAGAGCCGAATAAAAGTGATTTGACATTGATCAATATTTGAAAATAACCAACACACTGTCAAAAATATGCATGCAACTGCTACAATTTTCTTTGATAGGACAGTTTTTAAAAGATTAGTTTCAAGCTAATAATTTGATCTTACCTTAATTTTTTGACCTGATCATCCCTCTCAAATCTATACCTGAAGCATTTTGACAATATTCAAGGTACTACAGACCTTCAGGAATGTATTAGATGAGATTGCTTACTGTAAACCCAGGACTGTCAAAAGGCTCATTTTGAAGTATTTGATTTTTAGAGGATTGCAGAGATGTTTACAGTTGGGAAGTATAGAGTATAATTAAAGATATCCATTATGTTGGTTTAGTATTCATAACAGAATTATGGCTTCTTCAGATGCACTGTTGAGTTTAAAGGACTGCCAGATTTTGTGCTGCTTGGTGTTTGTATACTGTGTGACATGATACTTCTCCTTGGTATGAATTATAATAGGAAACACACAAAAGTTTTAGTTATGTTGATGGCATTATGACGCTGTGTTCAATGTCAAATATGGCTTTGTGGGATGATGTATCTTAATTTTTCTAAACTGCAGAGAAAAAAAAAATACACCCTAGGTTAGCATTCATGAAATTGCAGTACTTTGTCACTTCTTGTTAAAAGAAAATGTTCTATGAGTTTTCAACCTCCAAATATATAAAATCTAAGAGAAAAATTTAAAACACACATTGATAAAATAAACTATAATAGTGAAGACCAATACAAAATGATGAGAGCTTTGTAGTCTTGTCGCTTGGGTGATCAGATACATATTTTAACGTCCATCTCAAAATGAGAACTAACAAAATGGACTCACAGTATCTGAAAACTGAATTATAAAACTTTTAAAACTGTGGGAATGTTACACCTAGTTCAATAAAATAGCCATAATATGCTATTGATTAATTGTTATTGGGTTTTTTTAACTTACTAGGAAAAAAAAATGATCCCAAGGGAAGGTCTGAAGTTTTGAGTATGATGTGCAAACTAATTTGACTAAGCTATATGTGGAGTCTTAGAAATTTAAACATTTTTAGTCAAAGGAAAAAATAAAAAGTAGTAATAGTAGTAGTACTAGTACTAGTAGTTGTAGTAGTAGTAGTAGTAAAGAATATATCCTTCATACTTTAGCTGCTGATAAAACTACTGATGCACATTTTTTCACAGAAGAAAGCCTGTATCAAGCTCAACTAAGTGTGTTGAACTTATTCCTGGACTTTTCAGACTATAAATTTGTAACAGTTCAAGAAAAACATGGATTATGTTGAAGGTTGGATGTATTAGAATCATGACAATTCGTTTTCATAGTATGAACTTCAAGCTTTTCAATTACTGTTGTCTAAATGATGTCTATAAAAAGTTTATTCATGCTAGTCAGTTGAATAAAAGATGTCACATTGCAAAAAGCAATTTTGGCATCATTATCTAAAACAAGAGGGGCCCTAGGAAGAAAGGATTATCATATATTGAATAAAAAGTTCACCACCTTGCAGCTTTAATCCCGTTAGAAAAGATTATTTCTATCTAACTTAATCAGCCAGAGGTCTTTATTGCCTGGAGTATTAATTGATTTAGGTCTTCATTAAGGTCAGAGGTACCCATGGCTGACCAGAGGCAGCCTATTAGTGTGTTGTCAGTTCTGCTTATTTACATTGACTCAGCCTAATAGTGGGTCATGTCACTGTTAGGTCAGGGGGTCACTGAACCTCTTGTGCAGCCTGACCTGTTAAAGGGCAGCAGTCACTCAGACACCAAACTGCATTCATAACCAAGATTTGCCTGATTGCATATTGACTCTTGCCTTCCAAGAAACATGCATTTGTGGTGCAGCTATTAGCATTTGCCTAAGTGTCTGTGGGTGAATGTTTGGGATCCCTATGTTAGAAGTTTCCAGCAAATCACACACAAGTTTTAATAATATCAGTAGGAACTCATAAAGTTTCCATAGTTGCTCTTGGCCTTTAATGAAAACTCAATGCATATCTGTAGGTATCCTGTCACTTCTGTTCTTCTGTTTCTTTCTAGGCAACAATAGTTGCAGCTTTTCTTTTCTAATTAGTAGCTGAAGTTAGACCTCAGTCAATTAAGTCTGGTTTTCTCATTGTTTCTTTTCCTGATACAGATATAGATAGATAGATAGATAGATAGATAGATAGATAGATAGATAGATAGATAGATAGATAGATATGTATATATATAGATAGATATATATATATGAGGTATATTGTGTCCTGGTAACTTAGAATACTGGTAGAAACTATTTCATGGTATAGAACAGTTCCAAGTGGCACTGAGTCAGTTCTTCTGACTGTTCTTTTCCATCATACCACAGATGCTTTCCTTCTGTTTTCTAATAAGTAAAAGCACCTTAGAAAAAATAAGCTACTATATGCTTTCTATTTGTATAAGCCATGCCCTAAGTATAAATTATACTTATCCCTGCAAGACAGCTACACTGTGAAAAGTAATAATTCTCAGATAATCTCTTCGCTTTCTATCTGTGAGAGCATGCATTGCATCCTCTGAGGTTCTGATTGTCCACTGAACTCCCCTGATTATTTACAGTTGTGCTGACTGAGCAAAACAGCTGCTAAACTATTATGTTAACTTATAAGGACTCACCTTTCATTTAATTTGCAATGATACAAATGAAAATAAAAAGCAAAGAAATGTGGAATCACATGAGGCCCCATTTATAACCTGCTTACTGCTGTGAAACAATATTGGAAATAAACCTGTACAAGTGAGCATCTCAGCAGTATTAAGCTTGAGTTTTCAAGGTTGTCTTTGGTTTAAGTTTTTATTTAAATTTTAGCACTGGAAATATGTGTATGGTCTACAAAAATCAAAAATACCAGTGAGACATCCGCTGTATACATATGGGTCCTCTAAGGATCAGTATAGATCCTTTATATTGTAGTTTTGTTTCTATGCTGAGTTTCCTGTATAATGCAAGTTGGCCAGGCTGGATACACTGTGAATCTACACCCTGAAAGATCTTCTGTTATCCTCATAAGTGCTCCAAAAAGATAAACTGTTGCAAGGTTCTAGCAGGGTTTTGCAGAACACTTTCACAACACAAGTACTGACACCATACATTGTGACAGCTCCTCTTGTAAGATTTCAGTACTGTGAAAAAGATAGTATGATGACTTCCCTGTTTAAATGCCTTTTACTCTGCTAACAATTTTCTGTATAATGCTTCAAACATTCCAGAGACAACGTCTTGAAATCTGCTAAAACAGTGTTTGTACTGGTTTGCTGCTTTGTCCTTGCTGATTATTTATGCTTGCTTTTCATGACTGAGTCACTGGGAAAGAGAAGAGAGATACCCCTCCTCTTTCCCTTATTATAAATTATGTCCCCCTGCAATACGGTCGCTGCAAATCTGTGGCCATTTTTTATCCTTTTCCCCTCTTTTCCTCTTGCATCCACCCTTCCATAACATGGTGGCTTGTTGGAAACATTGTTTTTCTATTAATTGCATCTGAGGATACAAACAAGTATGTTAGGAACAGAGGGATTTTTTTCAATTGGTTTTTAAAAAACTGCAAAATTCCCACTGAATCTTAGCCAAAAGTGGTGCCAATTTTGCTCAAATCCTTCCGAGAATTTTTTATGACCTTGCTTATGACCAGTGGGGCTAATTGTATCAGAACTGTCCAGGATACTTTAAGGAAGTGCTATCTTGGTCTGTATTTCAAAACACTGACAGATATTTTATCGTTAATTAGTATTCATATTATGTCTCAAACAATCTGTTCAAGAATAGGGGAAGTGAACTGGTTGAACAGCTCTTCTGTCTACCTAATAATTAACATGGGTGATGCATGGAAAACCAGCAGCTCAACAGGGGATAAAAAGGAAGAAATACCATCAGTGTGATTTTTTTTTTTTTTCCTGTAGAAGTATAAACTACCTGCATTGGAGTTTTTGACTAGTGCATGGATTTCACTTTGCAGAGGTAATGAATGGTTTGCTTTAAAAACAAACCTGTGCCCCTCTGAATCGTATCTTTCTGAATTTGTTTCTCATCTTGTCAGTATGCCACTTGGTAGCTGGCTGGACTCCCTTGTTCAGTGGCACATATTTTAAAATAGCACTGTAAAAAAAAAAAAAAAGAAAGACCATTTGTTCCTATAAACAAAATATTGCTTTCATATACTTTCTCCAAATTCAGGATTATATATAGCATTATCAAACAATATTTCAGGTATTTTAAACCATTTAAATAGTTGATGTGTGTTAGTTGATGTATTGTTTCCTCTCTGCCTCCTCCCCCTCTTCAGCTGCTAATCATAGAACTTGTATGCCAAATTGTATAAGATACTCTTCCAATAGTTACATGTGTGAGTCTTTTGTGAGACACAGACAGTTATGAGGACAGATTTGGAGTTGCATATGGGTCTGTCACATGGTTTGATTGCCATGTCTTCTAGGACACAGATTTCTTTTTTAATTATTCTTAATTCTGAGGAATTTTTACAGTTTATACAGTAAGTTCTACAAAATTCTTCCAAAAGATTCCTTGCACAGTCCATCTTCTCTGTCGTTACTCCTAGCAAAATTCTTCCTGTGCTGACTTCAAAGCTGCTTACACCCACCTTACTTCCCACTTCTATACTTAGTTTTCTTTTGATAGTGAATAAAATTTACTGTTTCACTGATTAGGATATGCACAGACATTCTAGAGAAGTGCAGCATAAGACGATGAAAAGTTTTGATATTTACATTAAGATTTTATAAAAAAATCTTTGAGATGTCTGAATAATAAGAATAAATGTTTCCTTTGCTGGCTGCAGTTAAAAAAAGTAGGTCTTCAGAGTGTTGCTGGGAAGATTTTGGAAAATAAGCCCAAAGTAACTGCATTGCAGTAGTAAATCTGGCCACCCATTAAAGTTCATTTTCAAAAGGTGACCCATCTCTTTGTTCAAGTAGCATCTCTTTGTTCAAGTAGCATTCTTCAGCATTTTATTTTCAATCTGCAAATTGCTTTTACTTTCTGGTGGAATAACATTACTTTTTGTTCATACACAGTCATTTAGATGTTCTGCTAATATATTTTCACAGTATTTTTAAATTGGTATACTAAAGATCTTACAGGTGTATACTGATAATTTCTTATATGGATTTGTATAAAACAAAGCTTAAGACGTAGAAGATTAAAAAATGGCATTGAAGATAATGTGCATCATCACTCAAAAGAAAAGAAAACGAGCATATTTAACCATATTGGGGCATCTGTGTGATCCAGCAGCTGTAACAGTCCACATCAGATTATTGTTCTGAGCTGACTCATACATTGATGCATTATCTTTAGACTGGCATGTCTGCTCTAATTGTAACAAATGATGGCAAAGAACAGTACTATTGAAAGAAACCAGCTGGAAGAGAAAAAGGTGCTTCCCTTGTCTTCTGTAAACTCCCAGAGTCTTATGTACTTGATGTGATTCTCTCCTAGGTTGGTGATGTTCTGTACTGTGCTGGACAGATTGCTCTGGTGCCCTGCACGATGCAGCTGGTTAGGGGGGGCATACGCGCCGAGGCCAGCCTTTCCCTCCGGCACGTTGGGCGAGTTCTGCAAGCCATGAGCCAGAAGACTGCGCTTCACCACATCATCACAGCCAGCTGCTACGTAACCGACAGCAAGAGCATTCCTATTGCTCGCTCCATATGGCAGACGAAATTAGAAGAATGCAAAAAGGTAGTTGCCCTATCCATTTTCTTCTTTCTGGGCTGTCTTTTTTTTTTCTTTCGAAGTCGTCCAGTAATACCAGAATTTTTGCAGTACATTTCAGAGGGGTTCGAGTAAAGGTTTGATTGAGCTGTTATGTTCTGGCTCATAAGTGGTTGTGCACAATTGAGAAAGAAAACTGCTTAATAGAAAGTTATATTCACCTCTAACTTTGTCTTAATTCCCCAAAGCATTGTGTTAAAGAACTCTTAAAGAACAGTCAATTTCTCTAACAAAAATGTGAACAATACCTCATTTGAATTACTTCTGTCCATATATTTTTTGCATAATGAGAAATGGGCATTTTAGTTCAACTTTTTGTCAGTTGTTCTGTTGAGGATTTTTCCCCACTTGCTTACAAACAGTATTGTTATGATAACTGAGTTTAGCAATTTACCGCTCATTATTGCTTTATATTCAGCTGGACTTGTAAGGCCACATCTGGACATGCCTATTGGTTAATCCTTGATTAACAGCATAGTAATTTGCACAGTGATTTATGATGATGTCATAATAATTCCTGATTTGTATGTGCCCATTTTCTTAAAATAGCCATGGAACACCCAGGCAGCGTTAAAAGGTAGTGGCCGCAAATCTATTAAATAAAACATAACTTCTCCCCAAATGCATAAAAACCAAATGCATAATTGCTGTACAATTTAATACAGCCTAACTATTATGTTTTCTGGGGGCTTGGAAGCATAGAGTGTGTTAATATTTTCATAGAAGAAGGAAAAAGACACCTGAAACTTACCTTCTATTTGCCTTTGTCTCCAGTCTCTGCACTAGGCAAGTGTCTTTCTGAGTAAAGATACATACTTCACTCACATGCTTATGCATCTTAACTTGATTTATTAATGAAGAACACTCCTAAATAGTGTTTATTACTCCCCTAAGACCAGATTCAGATCCAGTATTGAACCTGAATTCAATTTGTTTCATTTAAATAAATTCCCATTTTTGTTTTGTGACCAATTAGTAACATACCATGACCACAAACCCTCTCTGCTTTCTGATTTGCAATATATAAGATTGGAAGACAGATTGGTAGTGTTTGCCAGTTTTTTGAAATTTATCTTTTTTCATATACAGTCTTTTAGGTCTTCCATAGTTATTATGCATACCAAGTACTCTTTATCAAGTCCTTAGTCCACTTACTAAGATGACTGGGCAGAACTTGCTTTTTTAAATTTTTTTTTTAGCTACCTGAAAAACACTGATGAAATTGAATTGCTTACTTTTGGGCTATCACTAATATCTGTTCCATGTCCCTTTTTGGTTGTTCAAGCCCTAGCTTAAAAAAATGGATTGTTGCCTACATGTACTGAAGTGATAGCTGAAGTGATAGCTGCCTGACGGGTTTCAGGAATCTTTAAAAAAAAATGTCCTGCAATTTGGCAATCCTGTAGGATGTTCATCAGTCTTATGCTATGCTTATCAGATCGTAATTCAATAATGACACTAGCAGAAAGAGAAACACCATCAAAAAATGCTTTGGAAAAAACCTAAATATAAACGGGAGTGAGACATTATTACAGCTGCATGTTCTTGTTTCTATATTTTTGTTAATAGGAGGTTCAGACAGAAGAATTAATTTTTTTCCTCAGGATATGCATATTTTTTGATTAGTAGGGGTTTATGTACAAAGCAAAGCACAGAAAAATACTTATCAAATAGTTCTGTTACAAGGGAATAGAGGGGGGAATTACCCTTCCCTGAAAAGGCAGTTGTCTGTTAATGAAAATAGAGATTTTGTATTGAAAAATGATAAACTATTCTTCAGTTGTACTTCTGTCTCAGTTATTCCAGTAACAATGAAAACAAGTAATGCAGGTTTTATTTTGGAGCAGCCTTCCAGATCCTGTAAGATGCTGCCTTTCTCTGCGGAACACAGAATATGGTAGCCTTACTCTGAAGGCATATTCCTTACCTGTGTGGTTTTGTTCAGGCTTTGGTATTCCAGTGCTGCTACAGACAGTTCTGTTGAATACCATGACATGGCATAATGGTCTGTTTTCACCAAGTGAACTAAGTCAACCAGACCAAAAGTATTTTATTATTCTATTTTTTAAGCAGTGGCAAAAGGCCTGAACCAGTAGGAACCTACATATTACTTAATAAGAACAAATGGTTTCTCAGTTGAAACTGTTCTCCTGTCATCCATGAAAAAAGGAGTTTGTGCAAATAAAACAGTTCAGCTCCAAACTCATTTTTTGCAAGCTATACATCATAAAACATAGAATTATTTATGTTTTAAAGATGGGATTTAGACTGTATTTCTGTTTGTTGAATGTTCTGTATTTAGTAGCAAAGCGATGGCATATTAAGATAATTGTATTTAAAATGGTGACTAAATCATATGCATCAGAACTGCCAAAGGTGTTTTTCTTCAGAGCATGAGAAATTTAGCATTCTGTCATGTGGTAATACCTGGTAAATATCTTCTACATAAATAATACTGTTCAGCAACTTCCCTTGAATCCTTCTACAGGTTTGATGGCAGTAGTAATTAAAGCACAAAAAGATTATTATAATTTGTTTAGGACACCAAGAAATTGGACTTAACAGCACATAATATAAAGAGAAATATGAGAATTGTTTTCTGGATATGTTTATATGGCACAAAAGATTTCCTTCCAAGAGCCGGATGTGGACATGCAGTTGCTCAAAGCTTCATTTGAGATAAGGCCACAGGGTCAGACACATTTAGCTGGACCTTAGAAGACTTCTTGTAATATTGATAGTGACAATTGTCTTTTTGGAACTTTTTGAGTTACAAAGATAAAAATCAATTATATTTAAATATATTTAAATATTTTTTAAAATTTAGATAAATTATAAAAAGTATATTTCAGAATAATCTATTTTTTTCCAGATGAAATATTTCATATGTTATTAATAGAGAAGTGTTCTAGTGAAGATGGGAGGGGACTGTAAGAGAGGGAGCAAACAGTAACAGTAAGCAGGCTGGACCCCCTAGCAACTTCTGAGTGGTTTCAGTCACCCAGCCTCTGGTCCCTTCCTTATTCAAGCATCATTCCTTCCTTCTTACGCAACTCCTTGCTACTCCTGTCATCCCGATTTCCCTCACTCCTTATGGCAGCTCAGTATCTGTGCTGCCAGCATTATTCCTGCAGCCTCAACCCTGCAGTATAACCCCCTGAGCCTCCCTGAGCTCCAGTTACACACAGTCATCAAGGGTTGTGTCCTTAGAGCTGGAATCCAGCCCCTGTTCCTCTGTCTTCTTCCTTCATGTGTCCCTTTGGGTCACAGTGTCATTGGAAAAGCCATTCGGGGGGACAGAGGAAACAAATCTGGTGCAGGAATCTAAGGTAGTAGTAGAAAGGAAAAAAATAGTGGGGAGGGAAGGATAAGAAAGCAGCCCCACCAAGGGTTCACTCAAAGGAACACTATCTAAATCACTGAGCTAAAGATCTTTGGATTGACATTTTGAATGTACACAAGAGAGATTTCCTTTGTTAAAACTTAAAAGGTATTGTAAAAATTGAGATTTAGAGTGAAGGAGCTGAAGTTAGCATTTAATTCTGTAGGTGCATAAAACTGCACTTTTGTTGCTGGAGAAATTAAAATATAGTTAAGGGAAGCAGTGGTTAAAATCAAAAGAAAAAAAAAAAAACCAGAGGCTGCAAAAATAGCATAAAGACAATTATACAAATGAATAATCAAACCCAAAACATAGAAAGATTTATTGGAATTAACAAATACAAGTGCCAGCCATCATCAGCTTTCTTCCATGCTATTTTTAAGTTACATTCCTTCCACAGTTTCTTTGTGATTGCCAGGCATACTTAGGGACATTCTGAATCTTGAGGAGATAAATTGAGGGACCTTCTCTAGCATACCTAATAGCAGTTGTGTGCTAGAACAATTTCAGTCTAATCCAGTAGTTAGCATTTAGGAGGTTTTTGGGCTTTGTGTCTTCTTGGTGCTTTTTTTAAGTGGCCAAAAATAAAGAAAGAAGCTTATAGCATTGCTAAAACTTTCTGGAAGAAGGACTGACAGTTTTCCAATTAAGTCTCATCTTGTGTTTTTCTTTACTTCACATCTTTTAATGACAGTGTCATGTAATATGATGATTTTATAAGCAGTTTTGCTAACTCATTCAGCAGAGTAATCAATAGAAAAAAGTAAGCCAGATGGGTTGTAGTCCATTTGTATTGGGTGGGACAGATGGCATTATTGATAGATGGAAATATTCCAAATAATTATTGTATAATGATATAACAGTGACTGTGCCTGCAAAATTTTATTAATTTACTTTGTGAATGCACTTTATTCAGTAGGGATTGAGTTGTACCATTTAGGCAGTACTCCCAATGTATTTAGTTGGGAGCTGAGTCTACACCCTAACTTCTCCTTTCCCTACCTATGGGCTTTCTTTGCAGACACATACCTGTAGTATTTTGTTAGACGGTTTCAAGTGGTGCATTGTACTTCTGCCTGTACAACAGATTCCCCTAGGCTAACTGAGATGGCAAGATCATGATTACAATTTTTTTCTACGTCTGAATGCTTGATTTTTGCTTCCTTTTGTTATCCTCACCAATACAAAGAAGAAACATGCTGTGCTGTCTCAAGATTTCAGGCATTCCAGCTTGCTTAACTGCTGCGTTTTCTATTTTTTACATCTCACTAATCCCTGGCAAGACGTGGTATAGCTAGATTAATAAAATATATTAAATCCTGATAAACTGTGTAATAAATACTCATTTCGACTGTTGTTATTCAGTTGTATATTCCATGAAAAAGTACTGTGAATTAATTCTTTCTGAGAGATAAGAGCACATTAACTTCCTAGCTAAAAAATTTTGAGGCCGTTTGCTGCTTTTGAAATAAATTTGTTTATAAAACATCAGAATGCTAAAGATTAGTTTCACTTCTTTTGGTAGGATGAAATATATACAAAACTTGGAGGCAGATTTTCCAGACTCTGAAAAGCAATCTCTGGTTTCTTCATTATAAAACGAAATAATTGTAGGGGAGTACTTTAGTGTATTTAGTACGCAAAGTTTTGTGGTCAACAGAAAGTTTAGAATTGGTTGTGTTTGTATATGATACCAAAACATTGCTGAAGGGAGATTTTGAGCCAGTGAAAACAAGATATTTTGTTAAGATTAGAAGACCGAGTTGCATAGAAAGATAATATTTAATGTAATAGCTAGATGTATTAACAGTGCTAAGGTCATTATATTTTTTTCTTAAAATTTGATGTTATAGATCAGTTCCCCTCTAGTTGTCATAATAAGCAGCTGCCAATGTATTTTCCATCCTCAGTAATGAAAAATCTACCTGGTGAAATACTTCCTGTGACATAAAAATATATCTTTTTACTTTCATAACACACTTCCATTTGGACATTAGTTGTCTGGTACTCTCCCACCAATAATTTTCCGAGCAAACATTCTGCAAACTTTAAAAGTTCACCAGCCCATCTTCTTCTGACAGAAACTTTCTTTTTTTTTTTTTAATGGTGAGAATTCTGGATGAGTGGCTGTGATCCCATGATTGTTTCAATCCAGCAAAGAGTGCTGCAGTTGACTTTCATTCTGTCAGGAATGCCAGTCAGATTGTTGACAATGTGTGTCTTAATAGTGTGTAATGCAGAAGTGATGGAAAAAAGATTCACAGTGTTTTATCTGATATATATTGTGAATGGGTTCCACACTTATTTCAGCACTCAGATAACTTGATGCCAAATTTTAAAATCTAAATTAAAACCTTTTGGATCAGATTTAAAAAACTGTTTAGATTTCAAAAGATGCAAGTACACCCAAACTAGGATTTTTTTAAAGATCTCTAAGAGCAGTTATCTAGGGCACTGGGCTCCTTCCAGGGAGCCTCTGCGTCGTACCTTCTTTGACACTCCTGTAAATATCATTGGTGCTTTCCTGTATATTTCCACTTTGCCTTACAAATTATGTACAGGTCCCAAGTTTTAAACAACTTAAATCTTGAGCAAGAATCTGTCTAGCTACATGCAGTTATTTCCTGGAGTAATTAGTATGTTTTCATGGCAGCCATTTAGAATGGCATCATGCATCTGTAACAGCAGTCTGTGCATTGTTCAGATATTCCTGTGTTTTTTGAAGTATACAGACTGTCATGAATTTAAATAAAATTCATGCATTCTCTAACACTTTATCCTAAGCACAACAGAAGTAGCTTATGCTCAAATAGTGGAAGTTGAAGATTTTTCTTGCTGCAAAGGATTGGACAAAGGTTTAAGATCCTCTTTTAACTGTAGAGGAAATTACTATAAAACTTAAAATAGAATATTAAAAAACCTTCACAGATGTCTGTGAGAAAATACATATTTTTTCACCATTCTGAACACATGTTACTAAGCCAGTAACATTCAGGTACACTTTTTTGTCTAATTTATTATATATATTGGTTAATATCTTTATTTAATGCAACTGTTAGATTTCCAAAAATTGTTGTAAATTCTGTGTCCTATATATAATACTATAGATAATATTAACTTAATTGGTCTCCTTTTACCAGTTACTTGAACAAAACAGTCAAAATATGAGTAGTAGAAGTAAACAAGTATTATAAAGGTAAAATGACAGATTAGAATACTGCTACATTTACATTGCAGTAAAGCCTCACATAGGTCAACTAATATGATTTGTAATATCACCAGAAGAAAAATAAATATTTTTGAAAACCATTGCTGACAGCCAGTACCTATGCCTATCAAAAATTCAATAGGAAGAATATGCATGTTTCTGTTTCCCCCTTTTTGTCCCATCAGCTTCCTAACATCTATTTTGCAACTAGATGCTATTTTGAATTTTCCACAGTTTGATATATAAACCCAGGCTTCTTTTATGGCCCACGTTCAGAACACACAGTACATTAAATTGCACAGTGCTAGTGTGTCTTTCATCTCATGCCTAGTGTATTTCATTTCCCCTGTGTTCGGATTAGGCAAAGCTTTTCTATTCATTTGAAGCAACTGTAATGAGAATATTTAACACAGATCAAATGCAGATAGTGGAAATCCAGAGGTCCTTGGAAATAGTCTGCCATTTGACACTGGGCAACAATGGGAGGTGAAAGGTTTGCCGCTTGAACTTTTTCTTAGAAGATTATAATACTCTATTTGTAACATTAGCAAAGCCTTTAAAATGTTTAAAAATTAGTATAGTCAACTAAAAGAACATGACTTTAACTAAAGACATTTTTTAGAAAGGGAATATATGTGTATAAAATTTTCATATGATTGAATAATAGTCTAAAGAGTACACATGAATTTAACTTGTAGAATACAAACAAAAAATATGAGCAATAGAATATAAGAAAGGAGAGCATTTCTTTTGTGATTGTTAGTGGAGATATCTACAGATACCATTAAATAACTGGTATAAGTCAGCATTATTCTGTGATTTCCATGAACTAATTTACCCTAGCTTATTTGCCATTTACAGGCAATATATCCATGCATTTGAATGTTGTTTTTCAGGTAGACAGAGTGAAGAAATGCATGTCAGGTTATTCAGGGTGGTAAACAGCCTGGTTCATGCAGGCTGACTGATGCTCCCCTGCAGCAGTTCCCTTATAAGACTGGTTTTGAGTGATTCTTCATCTCCTTTGCTGAAAACATTAATTCTGTTTTGAGCCTGTCACTTCTGTGCTAAGAGTGCAAGAGTGCGTATGTGCATCCGCTGGTTGCTTAGGCCAGAACCTCTGGTCAAAAGTCTGGTGTGTGATGACTGTGAAAGCCATTAGCAGAGCTGCATCCCTGAAGCAAGTACCTGTTGTCACTGCCTCATTATTGAGGGACAAATGCCATTTTGGCTGAAAAGTGATCATGGTCTAACTTTCACTCAGGAAACTTCCCTATTAAACTGTAGTCCAAATTACATGTAGGACCCTTTGAATTCCCACAATAAAGGATAGAATTTCAGGATTTCCTCGCCTTCAAAGGTTTTTTGTTCTCCTTTGGATGAGATACTCCTGTTGATCAGGGCTGAAAGAAGAGCCATATTACCACCTCAACCTATATAAACAGTCTTTTAACTACTTATCCTTCCTGAGACTGTAGCAGGTTAATCTCTTTCAGACCACAAACATCCTTTCCAATTTACTGCTTCCAACAAGTAGTTTGGTATTCAATACTAAGTAGCTGCTCTAGATCTTGGTGTTTTCCAGGGAGGATACTTTAATTTGTCTCATCAATGTAAGCCCTGTAAAAGTCAGAAAACTCAAATCTCAGAATCTAGTCAAACTTATATACTGAAAGCCCTTCCCTGTGGGCAATATCCTCTGTTGTGGTTATGCAGGACCTGGAAAAGCGTTCCTGTTGCAGGAAGGAAATTTGCTGTTGAATAGTGTACAGGGTCTTTCTGGGTCTTCACAAGAGCCTCTATGATGCTGTGGTTTGGATTTGTGGCTAACATGCTAATGTGGCACATTTTGAAGGCTTTCAAGGTTTTTTTCCCAGTCAGCACCCCAGTGAATAGACTGACTGTGGGCAAGAGGCAGTCAAGGGGATATCCCAGACCATATGACACCATGCTCAGCCGCAAAAATTGGAGAACTTGGTCTTCCAAGGTGGCTATTCCCCAGAGGCAGGCTGGGCATCAGTCTGCTGGTCGGAGGAGGTGAGGGATTGCCTTTGCATTGCAAGTTTTATTATCTTCACCTGCTAAAGTATCCTTACCTCAGCCCAAGAGTTCTCTCATGTTTGCTCTTCCTGCTGTCCCTCCCATCTTGCTGGGGCTGCGGGGCAAGCAAGTGGCTCTTGGAGAGGAAGCTGCCTGGGACTCAACACATCAAGCAAATTCAGGAAATTATCACTGAAGACAAACTCTACAATTAGCTAGGAAAATTCATACCTGTCCTCCCTCATCAAACTTCAGTCAGAATTAGAACTCAAAATATCATCTCTTCCTTTTGAAACTGTGCAAGACTCTTGTCTCTATTCAGATACATTAATGATCTTCTACCATTAAAAAACCAAAAGGCAGGGAAAAATAAATTAACTTGGGAAAACATCTTCATTCTTCCAGTGGAAGTACTTCTTTACTATTTTATTATATGATCCAAGGGATCCTACTAAATTTCAGCACTTGATTTTCCTCAAAGTCCAAACTCAAGCCATTCTGTGATTTTTATGAAATTATTTTCAATTGCACATCTTTATGTCATCTTACTAATCGAGACGGCTACTGCAATGAGGGAGAGCCTGACAGTTGGTGGAAGTTTAGTAGTGCCACCAAAGTTTTCAAATTGTTTTTCTTCTGCCTCCTGCAGCATCAAAATTCTCTTCCTTGCATTCTACAAAATTTAGTCATAGGTTTGACAAGAGTAGCTAGTGCTCCTGTTTGATGAACAGATGATGTAATTAGAATATGTGAGGTGAAAGCTGATACTTGGTTTGAAAATTGGTTCCAGAGCTCATTGTTAAAGTTCAGAAGGAAGCAGACTTTCAAAGAAAAGGTCTTTGCAATCAGTATCCAAAATTCAAATACTATCATAAAATCTGTTATCCATAATGCCCAAAAAAGTAGATTTTGACCATTAACTTTGCTCATTTTCTGTCCCATTTGGGTACACACTCGCAGATGATTTTCAACTGAAATCTTTCCATCTTGAACATCCCTACTTCAGTTCAACTCTTTTTCCCAAGTGCTTATTTTTGACACTACACATGAAGAATAAAAACCCTCAGAGTGACAGTCTGTGATCATGTTTCATGTGGCAGACTTCATTTGCTTTCAGTTTGTATTACTTTCAATTTATGACTTTGTTCCTTAAATACTTATCCTTTTTTTTTTTCCACATTGTAACTGATATATTGAATGATGTATGTTTGAGAGGTATTTCAAGGATCTTAACTTCAGTCATTAACTGGTTATGTCTTGGCTCAGGCACCTTTAGTTCGTTGAGAGAAAGTTACTATTTTTAAAGCAAATAAAACAGCTTTTCAGTATGTAATTATTTTCTTATCAATTTTACATTTTCATGCCCTTTTGAGCATCTAGCATGCAGTGCTTGAATTTACATTTAGCTCTGCAGGAACTGCTTTAAATATTATTATTAAGAAGGAAGAAATCAAAAATCAAAGTGAATTTTTAGTACAATAGCAAGGTATAGGAAGGTACAATTGCAGCAACAGCAGCCTGGATTAGTGTATAGAACTAACTCACAGCTTGACAGAAAATCCCTGCTGGGGAGGAAATGTAGGGGAACTGGCAGAATTTTGCTACATCTGCTCCCTACTGCTAATAAGCTTTAACCCATTTCATTTTTATTATGCTTGGTGTTTAGATATTTTGCTTCCAAAATTATATCTGTAACTATGAGAACACATAAAAGGAAGCTCTACAGGTAGGGCTGTTTAAAAATTTAAAACTATCAGCAAGGGATGTTAAAGGCCATAATGAGTAAGATGGTTGCCTTCTCAGTGTGGGATTTTAGAGCTCAAGCACTTCAGTGCTGGTAGAAAGGCTGAGCAGAAGTGTTGGGTAAAACTGATTTCATAGCTTGAGTGGCTTGTACAGCCAGAAGGCACCATTAGATTATTTATTCTGACCTGTATATCACAGACCATTACATTTCACCCAGAAATTCCCATTTTGAACTCTGTGAGTATACTTGCACTAAAATATATCAGACCTTAGGAGTTCCGAATACTTCATGCCACAGGGTGAGAATGAAAAGGCTGAGCTACACATGCAGTAGGAAGAGGTTTTGTCAGGTTGGTAAGTACACATGGTAGCATGACTACTTCTGCAGAGTAGGGCAAACAAAGGCTTGTATGGACTTTACAAAAGTGAAAAACCTTTCTTGACCCCTTTGAATTAGGGAAAAAAAATATAGGTATTCACATTGTATCAGAGCACTTGTATCAGAGTTCTGCTGAAACCATAAACAGTTCTCTAAAATAAAATAAAAATTAAAAAATTAAACCCTCACTCCCTAAATCAGCTATAATAAACAAAATTTAAGACTTTATCTGCCGCATAACACATCAGTGGGAGTAAATAAGAGGGAAAATGAGAGTCATGTCCATTTTTCAAATAAATAATTATTGTCTAGTTCTGCCTTTCAGGTATTTGCCCCTTTGGCAGCCCTGCTAGCAGTCCTATGCTTCTCAGTTTCTCAGTCCAGACTCTTCCACTGCAGCACTTTGAACATGCTTTTATCTGAATAATCAGTGCTATAACAAATATTTATAGCTATCTATAAATGCTGGGGAAATGGTATTGTATATTTTCCACTTGATATTATCACATGCTTACCATAACTGATTATAAATTTTAAAATCTTTATTTTACTCTGGTTGTGGCATGATTGCCACATACAATCATGAAATATATTTTGAAGAGAGATTGAAATGTATAAAATTCATTGAGTGGTTGAAAACTTGATGTCTGTCAGGCTGATGAGAGTGTGCTTTTAGATTATGGGTTAGAACAAGTTTGTGATACTTACCTGAGGAATGATGCAAAAATAGAAGTCTCAGTCTTTCAGTAGGAGATACTTCTCCATTACTGTGCTTGCAGAAGCCTGTGTCTGTCTTTCAGCAGGCCAGTTTACATTTTCTATTTTTCTTTCAATTTATTCTAACAAGAAATTATTTGAGCTTCCCTTGCAAGAAAAGTTCCAGGTTGATAAGTCCAGAAAACAGAGGTGTTAGCCTAGTTCTTGCAGACTCTGTATACATTTTTCAGGCTTTCAGTTGTTTATTTGTTCTAGAGACTTGTTCAAAGCTGATTATGTCTTCATAGAAATGTGATACTGATTGCTCTTGTTTTGATCCTGTCAGAGCTTCTCAGTTTCTGAAATAAAAGGATGAAAACACAGTGATCCAACAATAGAAAAGAGAAACAAAATTAACAAGCAAACGATATCCGTCTGTACTAAATATAATCAAAAGAGAGCTTGTAAGACTATGTCTTAAATTTCAACAGAACCCTTTTTTCTATCACACAGAAATGATGAAACTTTATATCACTTCTTGGCCTCTGTTGACAATCATGGTAAAAGATAGAATAGCAAGTTGTTAAATTATTCTGTTTGAGCAATATAAGCTATAGATCATGTAAAGTTATTGAACTGGTTTCTTATGAACTCTCTATTTTCATGAGTTCTATATTTGCTTTGCTTTTTATGTAGTGCTTACCTATTCTTCCAGTGGCACTATTCAGAGACATTCATCATGAAATTTTTGATTCTGCAAGGATTTTGATATATCCTTTATGCACCAGAAGCTGTCTCAACTTATAAATCAAATTTACTGTATGGAATTCGGGGTCCTCAGAGTGTTGTTACTTAATTTTTCTGGTAGTTTCTTCTGACATACTTGGTTGACTACCATAAAATTTTAGCCCATCACCTTGTCTGTTCCTAATAATAGCCATCAATATATTGTGTAGATTTCAAATTTTCTTTACTCCCACTAAAATAACTTGGGATATGGTCATTTCATCCTCCTGCAAAATGCATCTCCGAGAAAAGTTAAGCTCATATGCTTGGCATGTTAATTGCCGACCATTTAGTATCTAATTATTAATTTTGCATCATTACTATAGTTACATGCAGATTTTTTTTTTTCAGAATTAATAAGGTGAAAATTTAATTTGTATTTTTCTCTAAAATGCGCAGGCAGAATTATAATCATTATATCAAAAGAGTTCATTGGTTAGAAATCCATTAAAATTACTAAAATTGATTTAAAACACCCTGAGAAGTAGTACTACCTCTAAATTTCTATACTCATATTTTTTCCCCTGTAACTTCTTTCTCTTTTTCATGTTTCTGTTTGCTGAAGAAAACTAAAGGCTGCACAAAAAAGAAATTACTTGAAAAAATGTGCTATCAGATGCTGCTACAAAAAATAAAGAACCATTTGGTTTGCTCTAAATTTTCCATGTCTCAGAAACACCAAAGTACAGGCTCTGTTTCCCAGTTGACATTGTACAAAATAATTTCTATGTGGCACAATGGTTACTGAACTACTTCCAGCTTTGTCCAACATGTCGAGGCGTGAGTAGAGAGGACTAAAATTTCTGAAGAACTTGTTTCTTTTTATATTTACATTATTTATTCTATGACAAATATTCAGCTTATAAGACTTCATTTTTAGTCGGCCAGTTTTGTGATAATGTCTTTTTGACATGCACCAAATAATTTATTTGAGAAATAAATTCTAAATGTCTGACTTTCTTATTTTTGTAAGCTTTCCAAAAGGAACATTCTTAGCAATTTTATTATTATAAAACACTGTGGTATTCATTATTTGAATTCAGATGTGTTATACCAGGAATGCATGTGGCCTATTTATTAGCCAAACTAGGATGTTGAAAAGAATTAGCTTCTATCCTACTTTCTTTAGGAACTGACATTTTTATTCTTATGCAGTTTTCCTAGTGGAATCTTTACTTTTTTAAGTCATAAACCTATTGTTGTTAGAGACTCTAGCAAGGCTTAAACTGGATCTCAAGAGTTTGATGCACTCTGTTTAATGCAGGCAGTGTAAAAGAAATTTTAAATGTATTATTTAAAGGCACGTTAATCTTGCCAGTGTAATGGTGTAATAATGCATACCATATAAGGTTTTCATAAACTCAGCTTCTAAAAGTAACATCACAGTATCTTTCTTTTTGTTCTCCAAGTCACTTCTTTGTAGAGATAGCAATTATGCATTCATCTCTGCCTCTTATAGCCTGATTCTATATTCAGCTGAGAGATAGATAGTCCTTAGTCCTTACTAACACAACAAAAAGAATATTTCTCATTTAGAACAAAGGAAGGATAGTCAAACAAATTTATATAATAAATGTTAGAGGCCAAAATGTGTACCTTTTTCAGTTTAATTAAGCAAAATAGTTAAATACTTATGCAATGGAATGAAGATAGGTTTGTCTTTAAATTATTCCTTTGTTTTCATTGCATTTTTAATAGTTCTGCCTTGGATTATTTTTTGTATTACAAAAAAGTGAATTCTATTTATAAGATTAGCACCTTTAAAACAAAACTGTGTTTTATTTTAAACAACCCTAACAACCCTTACTGCCAAGTGTTTTTCATTTAACTCTGCTCATTCTATTGGATTCTGGTTTGGTTGGTAGCAGTATTGTGAATGCATCAGGCATTCATTAGCATGAGAGTATTTTGTGACTCTCTAAAATATGCACGGTGAAAATTGGGTGAATCTTTACCAAGAACTGAGTCACAAAAAATGCAAGGATTTGGTAATACTGTGAACTAATTTGATAATTTCTTGTATCAGTGCAACGCTCAGGAGAGTATTATGCAAGCAACAATTCAGATAACACTTTTGCTTTTATGCAGGGTTAATTACAAGTTTAGAAACCCACTTACAACCCCTGTTTTTCACCTTGCTTCTTGGGATAAGAAAGCTACTTCTGAAGTAAACACATTGATAAAAGTATTAGCTAAGGAATACCAAGCTACCTTTTCACTTCAGTTTAGGCACAAATGCAAAGTCCAGGAAGTTCCCAGTCTCATTTCTCATTATTAGATACTTTACTGAATTGTATGTTGCCTAATAACTATAGTACTGTGGCCTTCAACAAGTATTCAGTCAGGCCTTTTGACCCTTTCTATTTCTAACAAAACATCCTTATACTTTGGCAGATTTGGATTGAGCATCCATAACAGAACTGCTTTAGAGGGGTTAACACAGAGCAGGCTGTCTGGGTGGCTCCAGTGTAAGGCAGCTCCAAACCCCTGTTCCTGTGGCAGGTGTCTAAAGCAGACAAACCTCCTGCTTGGCACTGTCTGGGACTGTTGTATTTTAGGTGTCCATGCTGTGTCTATCAGTTAAGGCAGAAATGAAGATACATATGTCCTCCTAAAAGTAGCATGACTGTTCTGTATGTGATTCTCCTTTTGGAAAAAGAAGAGGAACATTTCTTCCCTCAGAAGGAGTAACCACATTGAACTCCCACTTCTTCCAGCCCAATATTCTGGTTCCAGTACCTCTGCTGAAGAAGCTTAAGCTCTCAAAGCTGTTACTAGCATTCATCTACTTGACTCAGTGTTCACAATTCATCTATAAAATTAGCCTGGAATATCACAGATGAACATAAAATTCCTTTAAAATCATGGAAATGTTGGAAGGGACTAATTGTGAAAAATATGTGAGTCTAAACAAGAAATCCCAGTTCTTACCAAGCACGCCACTATTATCAGCATAAATGCTTATCTAAGAATGTAACAATAACCATCATGGTGTAGGCTTTGCTTGGTATTTTGACTCCAAACAGTAGCACTAAGCAGAAGGGAATAGTAAAACCAGTAAAAGCTTAAATCTACTCTAATACTCTCCTAACCTCAAACTATTTTAATGATTATTTAAATTGATCTAATCAATTTTGTTATATAAAACATAAGCTTTATATAAATAAGTAACATATAAATTAAAAATAATCTAGAAATTTTATTATGTCTCTTTTATAATGCCCACTGAATCTGTGTTCTAAGAACTTGTTCAGGCCTGCCTTGAATCCCTGTAAAGTTCTTGCAACCAGGGCATTCTCCATCAAGGAGTTGTAGGTGTCACCACCATTGTTCATTTTGAAACCATGCTCTTACTAATGTCATTTGATGGCACATAGCTCTTAGTATAGAAAGACAAGTGTGCAAAATCAGTTCTTATCCCTATCCACTCTTTTTATGTCATGTATGACTTCATAAGCCTCTGTCTTCTCATTAAGAAGGCTGCAGAACATTTCCAATCAGACCCTCCAGAGCTTTTGATCATACTTGTCCTCCTCTGAATATATTTTGGATCTAGTATGCCCTTTTTCAGTTGTGACATCCAGAGTTGCTTGTCTTACTCAAGATATTGGTGAATTGTGGATTTTTACAGAGGCATAAAGTTACCCACTTTGTTTTCTTTCTTTACTTGTTTTCTTAAATGTTGTCAGCTTCTGTATATTAACAGTCCATGAAGACTTTCCAAGATGTCACTTAGCTTAGCATGGCAGTTTTCTCAGTACTTACAATAGAAGTAAAGAGTCACTTTCTCAGTCATCCTTAAATGTACTATGTACCTTTGGTTTCTCCTTTGAGTTATTGAAACGTGCATTGTATTGCCAGAAGAGTGTTTGTATTTTCTTCAAGGTGGAAAAAGTCTTTTGTTATGTGGTTTTTGTAAA
Source organism: Motacilla alba alba (assembly GCF_015832195.1). Classification (NCBI taxonomy): domain Eukaryota; kingdom Metazoa; phylum Chordata; class Aves; order Passeriformes; family Motacillidae; genus Motacilla; species Motacilla alba. Next base: position 32,868,407 of record NC_052020.1, read on the forward strand.
GCAATGTGTTAAAAAAATGTTTGTAGTCCTTTTCTGGTCTGGATATGGCACGATATAGATACAATGCATATATGGAATGCTACAGATACAATGCATATATTTAGAAAAATCTGCCTTTTGGCTTCCTTTTTCAAATTTCCTGGATCTCAGTCTTTTACATCTTTGATAAATTAAGTAGCAAATGATGCTGTTGGCAAAGGGAAGACATTATGAAACATGTTTTGAGGACAGTCTAATGTGAGATTCAGTTGGAGCTAAATCACTTGTCTTATCAAATCTTTGTCCAAAGTTTTGGGATCTACCATTCCCTAGCATGACACAATTGGAATTCTGTCATAGTGTGGTCTCTGAGATGATCCAGATTACATTTATTCCTGAAAAAAGTCATTGTAGGGCCATTTATTTTCAGAGAGTGTCTCCTGATGCAGAACAGATGTTACCTGCTGTCCTTCTCCAGCCCTCTTTAAATCAGATCATGTAAAAGTATAGCACATAATTAGAATCTTTCTGCATATAATCTCAGCAGTCAGCCATTGAATCTCTAGATCTCCTTATTTTCCCCTGTGACATTCCAACTTCTCTTAGTGCAGAGCTACCTTGTAGTATATGTTCCTTGAAATGATTAAATCCAGTGGAAAGGTTAACAAGTAGAAATAAGAAATTTCAACATACTTTTGCCATGAAATGAAAATCATTTGGAAACTGATAGCTAGAAAAAAAAGGGTTAAAGGGCAAATATCTTTAGACGACAACTATGCCTACAGATTAATGAAATTCATAAAGATTTGTAAAATTCAGGTAATGCATACTTCTAAGGAATCACTGCTTTCACAGCATTTGCTCCAATAGATTTCAATTCTTTCAACAAGAATTCTAGAGCTTCCCAAGAATTATTTGATAGTTCTTTTTCAAAAATTACAACCCAAACTATATGCTCTTCTACTTCATTTTTTTTCTGATCAAGACTCTGAAGCTGTAGAACAAAGACCAGACCAAAACCTGTGCTCCTTTAGAGAACAGTCTAACAGTATCCTTGGGGAAGAACTCTAAAAACAAGTTTTTATTCAAAGTAAAACAGCTGTCTGCCAGAAGTGATGAATCTCATTGATGAGAGTGCAGAATCAATTGTAAAAACAATTTAGCCAACAAAATAATTCATGTTTTTTTTCACTCTTAATACTTATACTGTTTCAGCATCATATAATTTCTTAGCAGACCTTATGTATTCATTCTCATTTACTAGATAGGCTATTATAAAGTTGTTCAGTTCTTTAAGAAATTGTAAATTTCTGAAAGGTAAATCATAAATGCAGCATCCAAGTATAACACAAATGTCAGTGATTTCTTGAAAATAACTCAGAAGAGGTCACTGTTAGAAGTATTTCTATATGATTCTGTAGCCACTGATGAAAGATTATTAGTCCCCAGTAACTCTATCATTTGTGCTTTGTGCAAACGCTAAAGTTAAAGGTTATGAGTGTTATAGTACCATACAGGTGCACCATGAGTAGTTTTTTTCACACAGAATGATTCTCATTTGATAAATTTGGAAATGTACTTTCTTCTGGCCCTAATTTTCATGTACTTCTTCATATTCTAAATGACAGCTGAAGGCAAGCAGAAATAGCGAGTAATTGATTTAACAACCTAAGACAAGTACAGGGAAGTAGAAAAGTTTGTCTTAGTGCTTGATGTGACCTGAGAGAGCTTCTTTAGACTGTTTTTTCCTAACCAGTACCTCAGCACCTTGGGCCAGCAAAATGGCCTTTAAGCCTGAATGAGCATGACTTTTTTTTTTTCTCAGTGCAAAGCTCCAGTATTTCATCTTTTCAAACTGTTTTACAGCACTCAGAGCAGAATTATATTGACAAGGTTAGAATTCATCTCCTAGAGGAGAATACTGTGCTCCTGTTAAGTGCTAATATAACATTTATGTGTAGCTACCTTAATAACAGCCCTGGCCAGCCTAATGAAAGTACTGAAAGCAAACAGTACTCCATGAGATTTTATTATGACTGAAGTGATTGCAATTTGAGACAAATTGTCCCTATTTCTGTTACCATATCAAAACCAGAAATGCTAAAGCAATTGCCACATGTTTGGGATAGAATTGCACTCCACTATCGTTAATATAGAAGTAAGTGCATTTTTCATGTAAACAGCTCACAAGGGTCAAGAATCAAAGATATTCTGTGCAAAATTCTTGTCAATAACTTTGTGAGTGAATTTTGAAATAAACTGCCTGGAACATGTCATTATTTCTTCCACTCAAAGTTGAGAGCAAGTGGTTGAAAATTGAGCTTGTGAATTGAAGGGTACTGCGAGTCATATGGCCTTATCGACTTCAGACAAAATGACAGGTTTGCCTTGTTATTATTTTTCCTTTCAGAGGTCAGGCAATGGACAATATTAACAGTATATACTGGAATGTAAGCAAACTGGTATATAAAAAGTTATTATCTCTGTACAGAAGATGGTATAAGACACCTATATTAAAAATTGCTAATATACTGTCTCTTCATAAAAATTGAGGGAAAAGTAAGGAAAAAAGTAACCCACTGGTCAAAAAATTTCAGAGGCTCAGCTATTTGAAAGCTAGTTAAAAACATCAGAAGAAGAGGAACTCAGTTACTCAGATGTAGCTGACCAAGTTAGCTAATTAGACATGCTGGTTGAAGTAAAAACAATTTAAGTATACCTTCTCAATGAGCTCTGCTATTTAAAAAACACATTCTATCTTCTAAGAGGGTTTGGTGAGGGTAATTCTGCTGTTTAGAACTATCTGAACTATATTTTTGCTGTATCTGATCTAAATATTTTGTACTCCAATTTTTAAAATAAATGTATGTAATTTACTGATTAATTTCTAAAGTTTAGGTAGTTCCCACCATTTTTTTATTCTTCAAAAACCTTTGGTACAAACAAAAGTCACCATATGCAAAAAGACTTCTCTTGACTACAGAATGAGTGCAAAATAAATTATGATCAGCTTTTTTTTTCATGGTACAGGCATAGTAATGAGGAGATACTGTCAGATAAATTCATAATTGTTCAAGATGACTTTTCAATAAGGAAAGTTGAGGGAAAAAGCACTTTCCCTTAAATAACTGTACTGCATATACTTTTTTAATATTTTAACTCAATATGAGCGACATTGATTTCTACAACTCTGTAATACGGACAATATTTTATCTTTTAGGTTGAAGATTCAGAGATGTATCATGATGAAACTGCTGTATGTGGGTTGCTCGCTGTGGTTGTAATATCTCACCTACCCAGAGATGCTGCCATTGAATGGCACGTTGTTGCAGTAGTTGATGATCCACTCCAGAGAAAGCATTTTGCAATGAAGATGTTGTCAGAGGGCTTCCAAATTGAGTGTGAATCTGTGGAGTCTAGTTCTGCATCTTGTGCATCAATCTCAGTACGCCTGAGCTTGATTTCCTCATCTACTTCTCACCTTGATTTAGATGGACCTCTTCATGACTTAGTTGCTATGTTTAAACAAGCTGTCGACAAACTTTCAGAAGACTGCAGTGCCAGTCCTTTGTCCTTCAGAGCTTTCTTCAAGGAGCAAGTCTTTGATGCTGAAACTTTGCAAAAAGGTAAGACTTACAGGAACGAGGTATAATACTAAGCATAAGGTATTTCTTGTTTACTTCTACATCAAATTTCATTGGAAAATAAAAAATTTTAGATGTGTGTTTCAAGGATAGGTGGCCAAGAAGGCCAGTGGCGTCCTGGCCTGTATCAGCATCAGAGTGGCCAACAGGACCAGGACAGTGATTTTCCCCCGTACTCAGCACTGATGAGGCCACACATCAAGTCCTGTGTTCAGTTTTGGGGCCCTCACTGCAAATGAGACATTGAAGTGCTGGAGCATGTCTAGAGAAGGACAACAGAGCTGATGAAGGGTATGGAGAGTAAGTTATATGAGGACAGGCTGAGGGAACAGGGGGCTTTTAGTCTGGAGAAAAAGAGGCTCAGTGGAGACCCTACTAGTCTCTACAACTGCCTGAAAGGAGCTTGTAGCCAGGTAGGGGCTGAGCTCTTCTCCCAAGTTACAAGTGGCAAAACAAGAGGAAAGAGCCTCAAGTTGCACTAGGGGAGGCTGAGCTTGAATATTAGGAATAATTTCTTCACCAAAAGGGTTATCAAGCATTGGAACAGGCTGCCCAGGGAAGTGGTGGAGTGGCCACCCCGGAGGTATTTGAAAGATGTGTAGTGGACTTGATGCTTAGTGGTAGACCTGGCAGTGTTCGTTTTGCAGCTGGACTCAATGATCTTGGAAGCTTTTTCCAACTGAAATAACTCTACAGATCTACAATTATGATACATTTTTTCTTTTTCTGGCTACCAGGCATGTTTCTCATATTGAAAGGCTCTGTTCTTGAATTTCATGAAGTCCAAACAGGATTAAGTCCTGGATAACTTTTGCTCTAATCTCACATCTGATATTGAGTAGGAGGTTGGATTATGTGATCTTGCTATAATCTGAGTTATTCTGTGATTCCATGCAAGAGAAATACAGCCACTTTAGAATTCAGTGTAGGGAGAATGAATCTTTTGCTTAAAAGTGTTTGAACAGTTGCGCATTTGGTAGCCTCTTTTTGTCACAAAGTAAAACCATGTTCAAATAACCAATCTCTGTCTTCTGGCAGGAACTCTTTTGAGAATGAATAATGAAATATTAATGTTTTAAAATAAGGACATGGTGTTGTATCCTCTTAAATAGAGGGTATCTGGTTTTGAACATGGGCTGATTTCTAACTAACTTATTTAAACAGAACTTGCTATCCAAACAAATTGGTGGGTTTTCCCCCAGTGTTTATTTTCTTAGAATATCACTCCCTTACCAAGTAAAGAGAACACAGAGCAATAAATGTAATATTACAACTACAATTTATTTCTTATGTTGCAGATGTGCATTTTGGACTATGCTCAATTTGGGACAGATAACATTTTGCAAGAGCGCAAAAGCTTATTTTATGTGTCAGACCTACAAAACTGGTAGACCGTACTTGTATTGAAATCAGTAAGAACTTTGTTACCAATTCGAGAAGAAACAAAATCAGATCCTTAGTCTATATTTATCTCAAACATGCATGCACTTTAAAAATCCTTGCAGACCACAACTGATCCATATTAATTAGCTGACATAAATGTTAGCCCTCAAATATTCTACTGTCCTATTTTTTTTTCTTAACCTGCAGCAGTTTTTGAAGAAAATTCAACTTGACATTGTTTAATAGATTTAAAGTACAGGAATTGAAAGCTATAAAAATGTGGCATAGAATAAGCATATTTAATCCAGGAAGCAAGGAATGAACATATAGTCTGACAGAATGTTGTTGTTTTTACTACATCTTGTTTAAGAGCTAAAAGGAAACCTGATAAAACATGTTTCTGGCATGGGATTAACATTACTGTTTCGCCTGCTTTCTTTCTGATATTTCTCAGACCAGAGAATAATTACTTCCAAACAAATTTCATTTGCTTTATAAAATATATTTCTCAATATAAGTATTAACTGCAAGCATAAAAATTTTATTCATTCATTTTATACTACCAATATCATAGACATTGAAAGATTTGTGTGATTGTCATATTCTTGTTGTGTTCAGATCTCTGCACTGTCATAATAATTCCTGTCATTATACCAATTTTATCATTATCCCCACTGGAAAGAAATACATGCTTGCAAATCTGTAGAATATATAGAATACATTAAATTTACCAGGAGCACTAATTCACTGATGAAGAATTTAAAAATAGAATTTTTATTCTTAGGAAAAATTTCTAAAAAGTTCATGCAATGAAAGAATAATTCTGATATATATTCAAAAATAATTTCTCAAATTAAAGAATTTGTTGCTGAAGTATGTCTTACTGACAATTTCTATTTGAGAGGAGACTATATATATATATATATATATATATATATACACAAATACACATTTTCTTCTTCAAAAACAGAAGTCTAATTATTAATATATTGTTAAGATGCAGGACATATTCAATTGTACTGGTAATATGTGTCCATGTACAACATGCAGTCTCCAGTGAAGCATCATCAGCTTTCAAAACAATGCAGCATGTTAGTGAACGATATCCTTGACTGTCTTTTGCACTAGTAATATAATCCTACTTCTCATAATTTAAAATGTACTCACAAAAATATATTAACTGTCAGTTTAAAAAGTGTTGTGTGAGGTGTCCAATTTTTTCCCATTAATTTCAGTATCCCATTGGTAGCATCCATAAGCAAGATGACATAAGTCTGTGTTTCATCTTCTCTGTTACGACTGGCAGTCTTTAATTTTGACAGGCAAACAACTGCAATTCTATGTGTCCTTTAGTGTATTTCCCAGTTTTAATATACCAGAGATAGTATCATGTCTTTCTTTTGAATCCCAAGATATTTTAACCTTTCTATAAGACCAGATCAAGGTATTCGAGATTGTTAAATTCTGATAACAATAGCTCCTTCCATTTTCCAATGCAGCTTTTTCAGTTTATTCCTGTTCCTTCAATAGCTCCATCCTGTTTTCCTCTTGAGCCTGTTCTGTTGTAGAATGCAACAGAATCTGAATGGGGCAGATCCCAAGAGGGAACAGTTCTGGTTTCCACAGTAGCAGTGGCTGTGTCTTGTCAGCTCTGAGCATGGCCAAAACTTGCTCATACCTTTTTCTGTAGACTTGTCCTAAGATATTATGAGTATTTGGATGTCTCAGTGGTGATTTCTACTACCCCCAAAGGTTGCTTTCAGTAGGTCTGGGTGGGTAACCAGAATTTACTTATGCTACTGCCTTTGAAACCATTTTAGTGGGACAGGATAAAGCAGGAAAGTACTGATCTTCATTTGTAAATCTGCAGCCCTTATACACAGACTTTTAAAAAATTTTGTTTCCTTGATGTGGCTGCCAGAAAGCAAATTATATTGAGAGACCAGTTATTAAATTGCCATTTATTAATTCTGCTCAGGTAGTAGAGGTTGCTAACCATCTGTATGAGGATCCTTTAGTGACACATTTGATCTCTGACTTCTGTTAGGCATTGTTAATCCCACAAGTAGATCTGTCCTTTTGGGTCTTCATCTGCCATCAGATACATTTTCCGCTGAAGAAAAATAATATTAATAATGTAGCAGGGAATAATAGACACTTTCCTTCAAATATTTTTAATGTGAAACACATAAGACATGTATCTGTAGTAGAAAAAGTAGAAATTTGGATGTTCAGAAATCAAGAAAGATGGTTAAGGAAATGGTTGTTCCAGTTTAGTGGATTTCAGGAGGACTTCCATCATGTCATAAGATTAGTAAATAGTCTTCAATAACTCTTGTAAGGCTGTGCACTGAAATGTATTGTCTCCTCTAGCAAAAGCACAGAAAAAAAATTAAAGGTAGCATTTTTCTGATTAGAACTTAAAATTGTTGAAGTGAAAGGAGCAAGTACTGCCACAGACCTTCTCAAATGAGCTTCTGATTAGATAATACATGGGTTTTTGGTATAAAGAAGTTGTCATTTATTTAAAATTGTCCAAATAAATGTTAGAAGTGTGTTTTTACCTGACACAGTAAGATGAAAACCAGGAATATATCTACTCGACATATTGTAACAGGTTATTGGAAATTATTACAGCCGGTGTTACGGATGTCAAAAGAAGCTAAAGGTTTGTAATGCAAATTGGAGACAGATAGCTTTCTGTCATCCTAAGACCAGATGTGAAGTTTTATTGAACAAAGTGTAGTACTGATGGTGAACTTCTCAGAGGCAATCCCTCATAACATGCAAGAGCATTATGGGCACCATGCTGAGACCACAGAACGTATTAGAAGTAGGAGGATTAAATTAAGCTGACATATATACTTAGTAAGATACTGTTAAGCCTTTAGAAGTCTTTAACATAAATTTGACTATTTCTTTCTTATTCTCATTCAAATGTGCATTAATATAAACGTGTCAGGATGATTTGCTGTACCATGCAGTTGACTAGATTATACTTCCGTATAGGAATGATGACTGTTTATAAGTCATCACATTACGATTTAACAAGCCTTGTTCACAAGATGTATGCAAAATATTTTTGAATATTTATTTGGGAATAGAGAACATCCTGCTTTCACCAGACACCATATCACACAATGCCTTTTTAATACTAAAGAAGAAATGGACTGGGAATATAAAAGGGCAAAAGAAAACAGGAATAGACCGTCTGGTAGGAACATTAAAATTAATACATAATTAGTGTTCAAAGTGGCTCTGCTCTGTAAATGTGTATGTCTAAAAGGCCCTAAGTGCTTATGAGTTTATCAAGTTTCAACAACACTGTGTATTTTTTTAAAAATCTAATATGGGCTGAGTATAATTCAGCTCAACTGTAAAAAAAAAATCTTACTTGTAATGGGACTTTTTTTTCTGTTTCAAGAGAAGCCCTGGTGGTTAGGCACTCATTTAGAGTCCTTGCAATGACAGAGTAACACCCTGACGCATGCACCGCATACAGCTTTGAAACCAAAGATTTTCCATCTGGTAAGATTTATTCTATTTGATAAAACATGACATTATCAACACATTTTCCAGATGTTTTCCAAAGCACAGAGTTTCCATTACAGAGAGAACGCATTATGTAGTATAAATCTGAGAGAGGAGAAAGAAGATCAATTGAAGGTCTTTTAAAAATTTAAAAATCCTTGCACACCACAACTGATCCATATGACTCGCTTATCTTCTGTATTTCTTCTTCTTTAGTACCAAAATGCTTGCCATTTGCTCTTTGTCTAGCAAACCTAAAAAATAGATCTATGAAAGAAAATACTGAATTTTGCAAGGAAGAACGGTGTAGAGAGTTACATTTCCAACCAGTTGGCTGGCTGACCATTGTCAGTCATTATGTCACATAATCTCTGCACTGAGAAGTATAAGTTCTACTCAGAGCAGTAATTTGTATAACTCTTGGACAGAAAAAAAGGAAGGTGAAATATCTGAACTAGCACTGACTGATAGCCAAAACTATCTATAAATCTTATTTGAAAATCTTCTACTTCCTCTCCAGTGTCTCCTCCAGCTTCTTCCTCCAATATCTCAAAGTTAATTTATTTCTGTAAGATGTTGCCTTTTGTCAATTGTAGGCACCACTGATGGTGCCTATCAGGTTTTGTCAGATGTCTTGACTGTCATAAGACACGCTAGGCTTTCCTTGTTGGGACTTTTCCTTGAGATAAGCAGCTGCTGAAAATCTAACTTTTAAGGGTTCTAATAAGTATGGCTGTTAAATGGGTCATGCCTTAAAGTACTTTTGTAAAGCGTCCAGGTGTCAGCCATGCTGAATTCTTCTGTTCTGGAAGCAGTAGGATGTGGTATCTTCTCTTCATTGTCCACATCTATCTGTTCAGTATATCTGGTATATGAGTTGTCTGTTCAATATATCTGGTATATGAGTTGTCTGTCAGCAACTCATCTGAGCAGTCTCTGAGGCTATCCAAAAAGTTTGGTCATTTGCTTGGAGACAGACATGATTTTTTTTGTTATCTAATAACATGGAATAATTGTTTACAAAATTGTGAAGCTAAAAATAAATTGACATAATATTCTGATTCAAAGTCCAAATGCAGGCAGCAGTTTAACTGTATGAGAAGATGGTGCTGCAGGCAGAGTTTGATTTAGTAGCCTGGACGTTGTTGGTAGTCCGTCTGGGTAATGGAAGCCAAAGAAGCTACTTTTCTGAAGTCCAGAGACAGCATGGAACACAAGGATTATTTATTGATCCAAGTGAAAAGTGATGAGATGCCTTTGTGTTCCATTGTCCAGTTGTTTCCCCTGTGCTTGGCCCTTCTCCACAGTCTGACATGTTTCTTTTCAATATAGAGAGGGGGCCTGAAGACAGAAGGCAGAGTAAGGAAGCAAGGCCTGTTTGTACTCCACAGAGAATGGTTAGAGCAAAAAATTCTCCTGTGTTTACTGCCTCTGGTGCATACTCAAGGTTGGACTGTGCAGCCAAACTTAACATCCTCAATACTCAGTTTACTAGTTTCATTGTTACTACTCAATAGCATACCCTCTCATGTTTTTTTTTAATGTAAACTAAAAGATGGTTTTTTGCTTGTGTTTTGTTTCTTTGTTTGGGTTTTGTTTTCTTTTTCCAAGGCTGCCAAGATGTGGATCTGGATTTTTATTATTATTATTATTATTAGATTGCAGTCTTTTAAATTCTGGGAAAAGTTGTGACTGGAAGATGGTCTGAATGATACCACTTCATAATTATTGTCTAAATTTTAAAAGTGTCACAAATCAGCTTTATGTTTAAAATATTTTCAGTTTGCACCTGTAAAGGATGGTTTCTTTGTTTTTGAAATTCTCTGAAAATTATAGTCTGAGGTAGAAACAAATATATAAAAACTATGGTTAGAATTCATAAAAGTACTGTAATTTTGTTCAATCACTTTACTGCCCACAAATTGGGCTTGGGGTTTCATTTGACTTCTCGGGTATAATGATTCCATTTCACATTAAAAAGTGGAGGGGAAGGTTGTTTTCTTGTGTTTGCCATCTGCATTCTAATTTATAATCCCAGAACACAGCTGTAACTAACCATCAAATGAAATTATTTTGCCATTGTCACACTTCATGCAATTAGACTTTGCATAATAGAAGAGTTGTGCTCCCAATTGCATATTTCTTCTTAAATTTCTGATAAATTCAGGTTTAAAACGGCATAAAGTTATTCTGTATTACTGAGTAATTTCAATCCTTATTAAAAAAAGCAATGAAAAATTCCCTTTTTTTTTAACTTGCTTTGGATGTTGCTCAGTCTTTACAAGTAATGCATCATTATCAGCTGGATTAAAATCCAGTTAATAGCACTAATTCATTGACACTGAAAGCACATTTATAATATAGTCCCTTTAGTCATGTCTCTGCTACTTGCACTGTTGTTTGAAGTATCAAAATTGGAAAAGGTTTTTTTTTTTTTTTCATTCTCGCAAACTAGAACATTTCTTCTCATTCTGCATTACTTCTGAATGGCAAGAGTGTAGCTGGTAAGTAGAGGGATGTCAGCTGGCATACCTGAAATACCAAGATAGGATAATCACAGAAGGAGATTACCAAACTGGAGAAAGTCCAAAGAAGAGCCACCAAAGTAAAAGTTCATGTGAGTAACTCATAGAACAGAGGAAAAAGGACTGAAGGAACTGGCTTAGTTACACGTAGGGAAAAAGGTTCCACCGATGGAGGAGGCAAGTTGCAGTCTTCCCTTACCTTAACAGGCATTGCAAAGAAGAGGATTTTTTTCAGAGATGAGCTACACCAGTATAAGGAGCAACAGTTATGAGTTGCAGCAGGAGATATTCCAGATGGACACAAGGATTAAATTTTTCTCCACAAGAGTGAAACCCATGGGCTGTGACAGAGATCCTGAAAGCCTGATAGCACAAGCCCCTTAGAAAAGAGGTAAAACGTCTGAAGTTACACTTGCTCTGATCATCAGGGAGATTGGGCTATATGGTTTTCAGAGAACCTTACCCCCCAAAGTTAGTCTGTGATTCCCAAAATTCCCAAATTTTGATTCCCAAAATTATTCTATGACTATATATTATTATTAAATTACAGTGAATTGGCCAAAATAGTGGCATTTAACTGCAGATTCAGAAAGAAAAAAACCTGTTTCTTTCTGTCTCTCATTAATACCCTGCACTCTTACAAAAGATTGCTCCCATTACCTACTTGAATAATAATTACTGAAAGCAGCAAGCAGGTTTTTCCTATCTAAGCATAACTCTAAAAGATAAGTATTTGTTTAGAAGTGTCTGGACTCTTTGGTGTTGGTGGATTTCTTTTTAACTCATTTCTCTATAGTTTTCACATTTGAAATTTCTTCTTTCCATCTCTTTATCGTAACAGAACTCACACAAGTTCAGAATTGCAGTTATCATTGGGCTATTATATAGCTAGAGTATTTCTTATGAGAGTCTAATTAATTTGATAATGATTGAGACATCTGAGTATGAGGTGTCCTGTTATGTAGTTCAGTATTTACGTCATCAATAATGTCATATGTTCTATAGAAAAAAACTTTGTTTTCCTCATTTAAGCATATTGGTTATATCATTTTATATGGGGGCTAGATACTAATTTGACTGGGGTTTAGTAGGTTTTCTAAAAGAATTTTAAAATAATAATCTGCAAGGTAAAAAAAAATTAAATTATAAAACCCCTAGAGAATTTCAAAACTTTGTTCAAAACTTTTGCTTATTAGGACAAAAAGATTCAGGAACTTTGATAATCAGTTTATTCTCTTCACCTAATAGTAATATTGCTGGAAGAAACAAGTGTTTTGGAGCTGTTGTTTCTGACATTTACAGAGTCCTGGCTTGATTTAATCATTATGCCAGGAATGTAAGCATTAGTATTCCAGATAATTGAGTGAAATTAAGTGTAAGAAAAATAATAGTATCTCACCTATTTTACAGTTAATATATCACAGCTATATCACATCCATTTACTGATACTATGGATGTAAATTTGAGATGTACAAACAAGTTCCTGTTTGTGGCACAGAGGAATTGACGTTGTAACTTCACACAAGATAGCAGAATTGTGGGGCTTTATTTTCATGAGGTTCCTGGCTTAAGTTACAGCTCAGCACTCTCAAAATGAGCTTCTCTTTAGAGAAGCTCTCACTGTACAATAGTGAGAACAGTTAAGTAGAGCCCTGAAGAAGAAGAAGAGTTTGTTGAAGTGCATGTCTTGCTCCAGAAAGGAGCCTGAGATCAAATCTGTTTTGAGATTGCTCTTCTAATGGCCATAACTTTGTCATTTTAAAATAATCCAGAGATCTTGTCATTTCCAAGCTTTTAAGAAAAGAACAAATAGAAACCAGCCTAAGGCATTTCCTACAGTTATATACATAAAGATAAATATATTCTAATTTAGCTGATTACTCTTTTCTTTTCCCCCTGTGCATTAACTACATAGAATGTGCTTTGAATTCTTTTGTATTATATCATATATCATAACTTACCTGCTGTGATTTAATCAAGTATTTGGGTCACTCAAACTATAATGGCAACAGAAATAATAAGGATTTCTATATTTAGATGAGGCTTTTTTAATTTTTTGTTTTCTTAGTATTTTGTCTTCTTGTGATTGTTTTTGTCTGTGATAGCATGCAAAGCACCTATACTTTTGATCCTTTAAAAATGTGGAAACAGACACCTCAGCTATTTAACTGTGCTTTCATTAAAAGCATTGCTTATTTGTGGCTTAACTTGTTTCAGAATACTTTTTGCAGGACTTTTTCAAACTTCTAAAGCATGTTAAAATTTCATTTTGATAGAAACCATGCTGCATAATACTTCCTCGCCACAGAAATGAATACTTATTCTGTAATAAGTTTAAGTACAGAATGCATCTCAGAAAATTTCTTTGGCAAGTATGGATTGAAAGGAACACCTTGGTGTTAGGCAAATTGTTTACAATATTCTTTTGCATTTTTGCATGGGTTTTACATTTCACGTTTTGTGAATATACTGCAGAGAGGCTGAAAAGCTTTTTGGGAGTTCTCATCGCTGAAAGCATACTCATTCACAGTCAATTATGGTAACAAGACTTTATCAGTTCCAAGGTGCATTCATGTCATACTATAATAGATCTAAGAGATGGTATATTTTTAGCTCTGAGCTGGCTAGGAACCTCAATTGATTATTTTAATCATTGAAAGACACATTTCAAAAATATCCAGTCATGCCTCCCATGCTGTCATTTAGGAGAAAAAAGCAAACTGTACACTTTTTGCAAGACACTAAGACTTACATATGATTGCCCAGACATAGAAAGATTGGTGTATTATTCTGGTACACAAAGGAAACCTGTCCAAGAGCTGATGGAAAAGCAGCACACCGCAGCCAGAAGAAGCCATGGAATTAGAGGCAAGACCTTGGCCCATTTATACCAGAATAATTCTAGTGAGAGACTGCAGTTTCTAGTTCATCCAAAGGATGATCCCTGCTCTGATGTGTAACTTGTCAAGACAGATGAAACAAGCTCAAGCTTGCTTTCAGCAAATACTAAGAATGTGAACTATGGAAATCAAGTCAAATGTCATTGGCTACTGTTCTTTTGGGTTTTAGGTGGAATGAAATCCAAACCTATTGAAATTAACAGAAATTATGTTATTAACATCACTGGGAAGAAGCTCAATCACAGTTGATTCAATTCAAGTGCACAATTTAATGCTTCATTTTCAATAGGGATCATAGAAAATGTGAGGCTTCATCTTGAAGTACTCCACTTGCTTGAGCTTTTATGTTCTTCCATTTTGATCTCCTGTTTTTGTCCTTTTTTTAACTTCCATTCGTCCCTTATTATGGACCACATAAATCATGTCTCATTTTTGAGTCATGAAATAGAATAATAAAACTTGAAGGCAGGCACAGTGAGCCTAAAATTAAGAGGAAGCATTCTGTAGTTTCTTGATCCAGAAAAATGAAATGTGACTGACTCAAACCAGAGTATAGTAAACAGGATTACAAATCCAAAGATTCTGTTACAAAAACGTATTATTCTGTGCTGAAAATACTGTTGGTAGCCAGAAGTAGTAAGCAAAAACATGTACAGAAATTAATAGCTTGGATTCTACTGGGTGTTATTTATTAAATCAGGAGCCATTAATATGTTTCTTTGCACCCACTGCAGAAGGAAAATGATGTCGTGGAAACAAAAGAAACTTGATAGACTACACACAGTCCAGACAGGGCATGGACATCCACCCTGTTGATTGTTGCCAATATTTGAAAAAAGATCAGGTTTTTTATTAACAAAAGGAATAGAGAGATTGGAAAACAAAAGAAAAATTCTTTTTAAGTTCCTGATACTGTGAAGTGCTGATGTGTCCCCTGAGAAGTGCTGAGTGCTGTTTAGTGCTGTTGGAATCTGCATGGAGATAGCCTACATTTAAGGTAGGGGTAGAGTCAATGGCCATAGCAGCACAGCTTTGATTCAGAAGAGAAGCTCAGCTTTGTGTTGGTATCAGGATTCCTAAGCAAATTGGAACTTTCTTCTGAAGGATTATTAAATCAGTGGTTGTAATGGACCAGAGCTTGCATGATGGAGTCAAAAATTTGGGTTTGATTTGTTGAGACATTACAAAAACAGTGTCACCTCTCATTATGCAGCACAGTAACTTAATTTTTATTTTGTAATAATGGGCTTTTTTTTCAGTTACAGAGAACATCTCAGTGCCATATGAAGTCCTCACTGTCATTGACTGAGTAGGCTTAGATTGTTGTCCCCTCTGTCACTGACCTTAAGCAGTTTGTCTATGACTTCAGTACATGGTTGTGCAAGATCAAGGGATTCCATAGAAAACTTGTGGCCTCCTAACTAAGTTATGTTTAAGCACCAAGAACATTTCGTGAATTCAAATCATCTTTCATTTATTCATGTTTCACGGATGGTGTTCTGTCTTTCCTTTTATAAAATCAGTCCTATGCTGGGTTTGGTGTGTGTTTATTCAGGGCTTTGCCCTGTGCAGAATACCCTTCTTTCATGTTGATTCCATGATATCATAACATACATTTTAAAATTTAGCAATATAGGAGGAGAAAGAGGAAAGACATGCAATACTTATTCCTGGGTTCTTGGTAATGCATCAACTTTTAGTTTGAAAACAGAACATGAAGTAGCTTTTGTACATTCACTTCATGGTACACAAATTTCACCCATAGCAGTGATAACTTAGCCTTTTAATTTATATAAAATCAACTGAGAAATAATATTATTACTTTTTCAGTTCCTATACTAAACTACATGTTATCAATTAAGAACAGCAAGATGGTATAATTAGAAATACTTATGCTTTAGGTACTGCAAAACACTCAAAATTAATGTGGTTTGTAATGTAAACCTGAATGATTTCTCTAGGACATGAAACAGTCATGAATTATTATGACATACTTTAGAGAAAGCCTTTCAGAATAAAAAAGGAAAATGAACACTTAAGAAAGTATTTGGGAGCTGTAAGAAATACCATGTTACCCTTTATTAGATTATACTGGCATCAACAGGGAAAAAGCTTTAAAAGAATGAGCAAACTACAACAGTAAATGTACAGCATCATGAATTCTTTATGTATGTGTGCATGTACCATGTAAATTGACTAATTTGAAATAATATTTATTTTTAAGATATATAAATTAATGTGTTATAGAAAATTGAGCTAGCAAATGTGCCACCAGTTCAATACATATGCACATACCTAATCCACTCATGTAAGTGTTTATCTGCTTTTCTGAACTGAAGCTCACATTTTAAATTATCTTGCTAAGGGTGGTTCTATAGAAAGACTGGGAAACAATAAAAATCCTTTAACAAATTTTATCAGTAAGTATTAAGTAATCAGAGGACTGTGATAACTACATTAAATCAGAAGTGAAGATTAGAAAATAAAATTAAATGTAAAATTTTTTCATTGTCCACACAAACACAATTTATGTATAGAAAAAATATATATAACTTATATAAAATTTATATAGAAACATATTCTGTGTAATTAAAGTCTTTTGAGTAATTGATTGTTATCAAAATTATCGGCTTCCATGCCACAGTAATGTACATAAAATATTCTCGTTTTCTTGTTTAGAAACATAGCTGGGGGGGGGGGGGGGGGTTGGAGATTTCTGTGCCACTTATTATGATACATTTTTTTTTAATTTAGTGAATGCTGACATACAATTGCCTGGCTTGATGCAGAGATAGAGTATGCATCGAGGTAGATAGATAAGAGTAGATACATGGGAGAAACTTGATTTAGACTGTATCATTTTCTCCCTTTTAAAAACCTAAGATAACCTACAGCAAATTCTTCACTGTCTATAATCCAGGCTTTTTAAGTACAAAACTTCTTATCTACTTTTAAGTTCATTATAACACTACAGTAAAATAACATTTACAGGCCTAAAATGTACAACTTTAGGATATGTCTATTACTAAAGTTTAAAAATTATCTAAAGCACTTTACTTGTAATTACTGATAGAAATCTAATTTTTATTAACTCTACTGGAAAACAATATATGAAGCCACATTTTGGTATTTTAAAATATGCCAAAATTATTATATAATATTTCATGTTGTTATCATTATATGAGTCCGTTTGATTTATCCCAGCTTGGAATATTAGACTGGACATGAAAGGGTAGGAACAATCTCACAAGTCAAAAAAAGTATATATTCATATATATATGCATATGCACATGAATATCCTCTTGCTGTCTAATCTCTTCCAAGAAAAGTTTCCCCTCGTCAGTCAGCTGATCCTAATATCGTCTTAGAGTAGAGAAGATATTTTGAAGTACAGACTTCTTTTCCTTCATGCTGTTTTAACTATAGTTTTATGTAGGTAAATACAAGCCCTTTGTGGTTATATTTAGCTTAAGTACTAAGCTTTTCTTTTTACCTTTGTCTTCCTGAACTACTTTACATTTTCTGGGTTTTTCATGTGTTCATTATTTGCCTAAGCAGCCTGCCATCGCTTTCTTCCTGATGTTTTAAGAAATTTCAGGTATTTTCTTCTAAGCTAGGATTCAGGCTCAGTGTTTTTAGAGACCATTTTAAGTTTCCAGTATTATGAAGTATGTCTAAAAATGTTATATTTCAGTTTTCATCCAAAATTTTATTTGCATCTGATTGCAACTCAGCAAACTCCTCTTGGCTTCTTCTTAGTTTTCAGAGTGATGCATTGCAAGTGTTCTGTCTATTCATAAAGTGGGAACAGCATGGCAATAGCTCTCGGGGATCCCCAAACTCATTTTTCAATGTACCAGTTGGAGAGACCTTACCAAGACAGATAAAGCAAATTTTACCCTTACACTGCTAAAATTGGACTTCACAGACCATATCTCATCTATTATTCTGTCACCCGTTACCTCACAGGAAACTAATGGGAAATGCATAATTTTTCTTGCAAAGGCTAAACTATATAGGGGCGAAACTATATAGCAACTAAACAACTCTACTTGATTTTCATATAGTTGCAAGTTCAATTGCAATACAGGACATTGGGGAAAAGTACATTTTGCATTCTGAATGGTCAGGTTCAACACTAGAGCTCTTGAAACAGTTCTCAGGGAACAGCCCTTCTGCCAAATGTTCACCATCACAAAAAACCAGACTCACAGACACACTGTAATCCTTAAAAAATATTTTCTCTAACAACTGCTGGTGTTCCTGCAGCAATACTTGTTAGTTTTACTAGTTGTGTTAAATTTGCAAACTGACAGTTCCATGTTAGCTCATTTGATAAATAGCCTTTGAAGAGATATGAATCTTTTATCTCCTCCTAAAGGCTAAACATTTTTGCATGTTTGGAATTAATTGCATTAACTTCATTAATCTGTTTCATGATCTTAAAGCTCCTACGGGTGTTTTAATGTGGTGTGTGAGGTGACTTTCTTGATCATCCCCAAGTTTCATCCTGCAGTTGTGAACTGGAGTTGACTAGTTCACTAGGTTGACTTAAAGCTCTTTGACTGTGATTGTTGTTGCTTGTCTTATTTATGGATCACAGAGTTTATGTTAGATAAAACCCCTAAAAAGTCAAGTAATGAACAGGAAAGAAATAGAATTTGTCTAAAATTTGCTAAAACATTTTATTGTCCCTAAAAGCATAATCATGACCTTCTGTTGAAGTGGATGGAATTTGTAGCCCCCAGGAACCTTTCACACATATTTCATTGCAAGATTGAAGCTAAAATGAAAGGCCAGATAGTTCACAGCCATTCTGCAGGCTTTAGACTGAAAAATCATAAGTACTGGAGTAAGTTCAGACTGGTAGCAGTTAAAGAAAGACTAAACATTCTCAGTGTTCTGTCCACGCAGAGCTTGTTGGAAATTCATTTACTTCACCAGCATTAGTGTCATTTCCAGGGGAATATACCGCTTACTGTAGCAAAGAATTACCTGGAAGCAGTGATTCCACTACTCTGACTTATTTCTAATAAACACATTAATTGTATTGTGGGTTTCCAATTTTATTCCTCAGCTGTTTCCTTAGTAGTCATGTATTTACATACAAATGTTTTTAATATATGCCACTATTACCCACCTAAAAGCTATTTTTTTCTTTCTTATATATTCTCACAAAGAAACAGAAGGTTCTAAAATTCCCAGTTATGTATTTCATCTTGTGCCTTCAGAAGTATCACACTGGTGTCTTGTTAGAATTTTGTAAGCAGCAGTTTTAGTGATGAAAAATAAAAAAATATTCCTAGTTGTAGTACTTTTTATATTTTGATCTCAGGAGACCTTAGAAAGGAGTTTAGTTTCATCACCTGAATTTTACTGAGAAGTAACCTGGAGACAAGAGAGGGAGGTAATGACTTATTCACGTTTTCTCAGTAAGCCTGTGACAGAGATTGAACTTTTGTCTCCTGAATTCTAGCCAAATAGTTTCTCAAGCCTACTCTCCTTCTGCACAGGAGCACAGATTCCAAAATGCCAAAAGTCATAAACAGCAGACAATGTAAACAGGTGCAAATGAACACACAATTCATAAAATCCTGGCTCCACGTAATTGGCGGCAAAACTTCTTTCAGCTTTTTTGGAGTCAGGATTTTCATTAGGTCAGACCATCTTTTAAAGAAAATAGTTCCAAAATTTCATTAATGGATCTTTTCAGATGTAATCTCTTTTTTCCCCCAAATACAGTTTGAGTTAACATAGGTTCTCTAATTAAACTTGATACATTATGTGATGTCAGCTTATATTTCTGAACCCAGCCTTAACCCCATTCTTTGAATTCCTTATGCTTTAAACAAAAAAAAAAATGTGCTGCCTGTTTTGAAACACACTACGCTTGGTTTTTTTCATCATCCTTCTGATAAGTCTGTGTTCTTGGCTTGGTTGCTTTGCATTTTCATTATATACATATTATTTTATCTGTTAGTAACAAACTTCACTGTTACTTATAGATACTGTTCAATTAAATATCTTTTCATTTGTGCTGTGACCACAGAGCAGGATGAAGAGAGATGTGCTATTGAAACTTTTAAGTGTGTTTTGGATTTAGAGAATACATGTTTGCTATAAAAAATTAATAGCAGCATTAAAGGTTACCACAAGTTAATTTCACTCAGTAAGTAAGGAACTTACTAATAATCTCTGAATTAGTAGTTAAAAGTTTATATGAAGAACATGTTTTGCTCCTGACATTAAAGTTTGGGGTAGTTGCTATAGCTATTTGGTGTCTCTGATTTTATTTGTTGCTTTTTTAAATTATTAAACTTAGCTTTCTCCTCCTTCAAATAATAATCTGTGGCAGTGGTTAATAATGCACTGAGACACAGAAGGCAAGGGAGTGACTTGGTGTCAAAATTAAATAATTTGTAATTCAACAGGAAAGAATTGGTCTCTATGTAACCAGTGTCTTTCAAAAAGCATGAGAAAGTACTTTTCCTTAATGTTTGAAAGGAAGCTTACAAATGGCTGAAATTCACCAAGTGAACCTTCATACAATCATGAAATAATCTCATGCAATATATTGATGCTTATTTACATAAAGTCACTCTGGAGAGCAAATGTTTTCTTGAACAAATTATTTCTTGAGAACTGTATTCCTTCCTTCTCCTTTTAAACTACTCATCACCTTCAGACAATTCTGGCTAGTACCTTTCTTAATTAAAGTGGTTCCAAAACGAATGTAGCTTATTATTCCTCACAGGAGAGCCTACTCTATTTGGAGAGAAATGGTGGCCAGGATCTAAGAAAGGAAATCCTTATGAGAGATGAGAGAAATGCCACTGACCATTGCATAAAATTGAACAGGGAAAGTCAAAACAGGAAAAATCTGATGTATAATGGCCATTTTAAACTAGTGGTAGTTTCCTGAGAAGCTGCCTTCCTTTTCAAACTTTAGAGATTAAAACTATTGATGAAAAAAAAACCTGCACCAAATCACAATATCCTTTCCAACATATCATCTGTAGAAATGTACTGCTCTAATGTTAGAGCAGTAAACTGAAAAACAGCTGATACAGAAATTAAACACATCACCTTGTCCTGCAAAAGCTAAATTATTACTGGTTCTTTGTGTTGTGCCATGGACCGTTCTGAGCATTTCATTTTTCTTCTGACAGCCTGGATTCAGGATTTTGATCTGTTTTTTAACAACATTTTTCTATAGAAAATATTTCATTCTACTGAGCTGACATACTGTTGAGCAGTAAAAATCCTAGCTTACACTATATGGCTAAAGCTGTGCTCATGTGTGGTAGATGCTGACCTGTCACAAGGCAAAAGCAACTTCAATACCCTGTAAATGAAACTATAGGTAAAGATATAGTCCACTCTTACTATGAGAGAAGTAACCTTGCTTATTAAAATTGTTTATTAAACCTTGCTTATTAAAATTTTTTGGCGGCTGTGATGAAGATTAAATACAAAAACTAAGCTCATTTGAAAATACTGTGGCTTTAGGCCAGACTAGTCAATTGTTGCATATATAAGACTAATTTTGCAAGTAAATCACCAGCAATGTATGCACATGACCTGTAGTCAAATTCATGGAAGAGTCCCAGGAATGTGGAATTGCATAGGCTGTGCTCGAAGAATTCATAATTTCAGTAGTGTAACCAGAGGAGCATTATCAAAAGTCACTGATGTGATTGTATTGCATAAATCTAAGTCTTTTTGTCAGAACTAATGTTAAACTCATACTTCCATTATCCTTCCTAGTACAAGTATGTCAAACACAGTGTAGTACAAACCTATGCCAAACTATCTTTCTCTACATAGACAACACTGTCTGATATTTTTCCTTAATGTAACAGGCCAAGGCTGTCAATGTGAACAGTGTGCCAGTCATTGGCATTAGGTGAGGATATCCTATAAATTGTATCACTACTTACCAGAAGAAAATTGGTTTTACAATGAGGGTAATAAAACACTAGAACAGGTTGACCAGAGAAGGGGAAGATGCCCCATCTCTGAAAACATTCAAGGTCAGGTTGGACAGGGCTCTGAGCAACCTGATGTAGTTGAAGATCTCCCTGTTCATTGCAGGAAAGTTAGTCTAGATAACCCTTGAAGGTCACTTCTAACCCAGAAATCTGTGCCAGCAATCCTATAAGTGTAGGGAAATGTATCGCTGTGAGTTAGTGCCTCTTGCTTTCACCAAAACAGACAAAAGTTTACTTGGTGACCCTTTATTAATAATTGCATTCGCTAGAGCAGAAACAATATATTAGTCTTAGCTAAATTTGGTTCTTTAGGGTTAAAAGTATGTGCATTTATCTTACCTAATAGTGTGTATATAAAGTGCTTGCTCCATAAAAAATTACTTTCTATGGTGCATCCATTTAACTACATCAGCTACATATTGCCCACCAAATGTCACCACTAAGACTGCCAGTGATGTGCATATCCTTGGGCAGATTTAAATAGCTTCCTTTATTTTAATTAACCTGTCAGAGAAAGCATCTTCATTTCCAACACTTAAAATTAAGCTTGGCCTGAAGTCTAAATTTAGCCCTGAAGCCGTGATAGATTTGAAGACCAGTCCCTTTCACAAGAGTTTTGAATTGTTCTCACAGTTGCAAATATAAGAGGAAGTGCAGACTAAAAAGTAGCAGATCTGAGTAAGAAGCTTCTAGTTTATATTGTTGCTTTTCTGATTATAACTGCTTCTAGTCTATTTCCTTTAAAACAATTTCCAAGCTAGAATTACCGAGTGGCAAACATCTGCATTCTCCATCTTTTTAAAATTAAACTCCTCTGAGCAATGGGAGTGACGTGGAAAAGTTTACCAGACTGAGAGATGTTTAAATGTCTCTAAAGAAAGTACGTCTAAGTCATTCTGCTGTTGCAACTGACACATTATAACTTTGTCTTTTATGAACAATAATTAAACTTCTACTTGAAGCTGATGTTTTGAGACTGGGAACCATTGCAGAAGAATTTGAGCTAGGAAGGATTAGCTAACCGTTTAATGTAAGAGACTGCAATGAAGTTGTTTGCAGTAATAACTCATTTAACCAGAGGCCTATTTAAATTCCTTGTTGCTGTTATAAAAAAGAGTGATGCAATTCAGTTGCCTGGACAGCTCAGAAAGGATCAATTTTGTCTAACTGCCCAAAAGAAGTTAACTGTTTTGTTTAACCTAATGACCTAGGTTCTTTGTGTTGGTTGACAGACACCTCCAAGGGACCCTTCATTGTATTTTGAAATGGGATTAATAATCTTTTGGAACAGAGGGCTCTTTTTCATCAGATGTTTAGCTTTTAAATTGTTAAATTACATAAGCATAATTCCATCCTAAATTTAAAACAAAATCTGGTTTTGGTGCAAACCACTGGTTTTGAATTTGAATTTTCCTATTTTATAAATGGTGTTTGCAACACTCATACTAATGAGCATGACTTATACTAATGAATCACCATAAATTCTTTTAAAGTATTCCTCATAGATGCAGAAAAATCAGAATTAAACCAGTAATTTTGAATAGTGTGAATTGTGTCATTCATTTCAATGGACAAATCATTTTGGTAGATCTGTGCTGAAACATCAAGCTGTTGCTATAGATATCAGCCCTTCTTACTGTTCCATGTCTGATTCTTTTAGTGAAAAGCTCAGCTAATAACTTTATTCTGCATTTCAAACAGCCTAAGTGTTCTGTTTCTCATCTAGCTGCCACATTTCCCAGCCATTCTGACTGCTTGACAAAATTTTTTATAAGTAAAGAATACCCAGGTCCTAACAACGTGGTAGCCGTATAAATTGCATTAATTTTACAGTTGACTTTTCTGTAGTGTATCTGACTCTTTATTTAGTCAAATAAAATAATATATTTCATTCAGGAGCTGCAGAATTCAAGTCTTGAGAATATACTTGGTTTAAACAGGCTTATACAATCGATTTGTAACTATTTAATTGAAAAAAAAAATAGTCTAATCACTTTTAGCACATGAGTTATGTTCAGCCTGTAAACTCCTTATTATTCATATGGAGAGGGATGTGTCCAATGATTAAGACCCCAAGGACTTGACTGAAGAAATAATCTGCATTTCTAAAGAAAAAATAAGCAGTAGGGTATTTAATTCTTAACAGAAATGTTGTGATGCATGTCAAAGCATCACTAAGTCTTACTTTTAAAAACAGTATCTGCTACTTGCTTGTCCATTGGCTGGTTCACTGCTATATCTGTACTGTACAGTCTTGATCTAATAATTGCTTATTATGCAGTTGTTTATCTGCTCATTTGAAACATCCTGAAATTCAGTCTAGCTCAGCAAATTGCTGTGCTTAAGGCATTTTTATATTCTAGGAAATTATAATATCCCCAGAAGGCAAAGAATTAATAATAAAAATCCTCTTTTGTAAAAGATTATCATTGCAGAGCAAATGGAGCAGATCTTCCCTATCTTAGCACATTTAATATTCTCATTTTTTTCTATGAAAGTTTGATGGAAAGACTACAGGGGGATCACTGTTTTATTAACTTGTTAAAAGACAAATTTACTGAACCAATGCAGCATATTGATTTCAGTGTCTGCTGTATGGAAAAGAAGCAATAGTAATGGATGATTTCTAGACGTTTCCATATTGAAGTTAGCTCATTCTTTAGATATTTTGTGATCTTGATTTGTCTGTTTGGCTGGAACTAAGGAGTTAATGATTCAGATTACAAGGATGCTTTCTTGTTTATTACTTAGAAGTTTTTCCTACCTTGCAAATGGTTTATACCTAGTATGCCCACCCTTATTGAATACTTTGCAAAGGATCCACAGTTTGTCTTATTCTATTTGAAACAGTATTCTGGTGAGTAGATTTCTGGTTTCATAGGCAACAAACAGAAATTAGAGCACTACATGCTGCACATTTTTCATCAGTTCTCAAATACTATTCAACCAATTAAGCATGCATCCATCTCTGGAGTAATGAGCTTAATCTAGTTCGTAAAATCCATCACATAATACAGATGACTTGAATTTATTTCCTTTATAATTGCTAATGTCCAAAGGTAAACATCATAGCTAAGATATTTAAAGAGAAGGAAAAAGGTAACCACCAAATGAAACTGAGATGCAATCCTCTAGGTACTTTCCTCAAAGTTTTTCAAGTTCACAGGCATACCTGTCATCCAAGTTTTATTTTTCACTTTATATTTTCAGGGAAAAAAAAAATCTTGCTGCTTAATCAAAGAGTTCAATGCTGATTGCATTTCCATTATTCATTTTCACATTGCACCATTCAAGCATCAAGCAAAAGACAAAGATCTCAGAGAGTATGCAGGCATCTGTGTTTCTTCACCCTATAAAATGAGTGATTCATGTAGGCAAGGGCTGAAATCATAGCAACAACAATTCAGAAATTAACCTTGATATATCTGCACTCTTACCATATTTTTCTAAAACAGAAATGTTTGTAAGTTCCTTTCTCAGCTGTCTATGTTGTATCTCTTAGAGGTCACAAGCCTTTCTACTAAGAAATCTTAATCATCTAGACAGAGTCGTTTCATTAGCAACATTAACCCTACACAGGTAAGTGATTTACAGGAATTAATTATGCATTTTAGGGGCAAGCCATCAGAAATATCTTCTGGCTGTTTTTATCAATCCTTGCCTTAGGAATCGCTACAACAGATAGTTGAAATTTTTATTCTGAGTTTCAAAAATATGAATAATTACAGAAATAGATGGAAATTAAATAGAAATGCATATAGCATTTCCATGTATGTAAAATTTCCTTCTGACATAAATTTAGATCACTATTTATTATTTTTATGTAAGCTATCAGCAGAGGGGTTTTAGAAGTAGCAGACTTATATGTTCTTGTGGATATACAGGATATACAGTGACCTACTTTGTAAAGATGGACAGAACTGTGTCTGTAAAAATATTTAAAGTGGGTCTCTAATGTAAAACATAATTTTATAGAGTCTTATTGAAGCAGCATCTTTTACATAAGCTCTTAGATCTACTAAAGCAGTAACAATTATTCATCAAGAGATCTCAAAGCATTTCACAAAGACAGGAAAGTACTTTTTTTTATTCTACAAAATGGAAGTATGAAATCTGGAGTTTTATTTTACAAAAGATCAAGTATTTCAGTTGCTTAGAAACACAAAAATGAGACATAAAGGTCCTGCCTTACAGTTTAGGAGCATCTCTATACACCACTGAAGCGTTTGCAAAATTAAATGGAGCATAGTTCTGTACATGTTCATGAAGCCAAATAAATTTCCCAGGGTCTTCCAGCAACTCAATGGCAGAGCTGGCAATGGCATTCCTGCCCTTTGGATCTTTATGAGGGGTCCTTTCCTCTTGACCATCCCTTCATCAGTGTATTGACTGAAATGTGAAATTATCATTTTACCTGTATCAACATGGGAGTAACAGGCAAGAACTGAATATGAAGAGGTGGTTCATCTGAGGAACTTTGACAAGATGTGCAGAACACAAGCAAGCCAGAAGCACTTTATGACGCATTCAGAACCTGAATTACAGTTTTAGTAATCATCAGTTCCCTTTCTTCTCTGTTATTTCTTTATTTAATATATTGCATGCAAGAGAGTTACCGTGCAAGTTTTATAAGCTTGCAATAAAAATATAACAACTGTTGTATTAAATTATTTAAGCTGTAAACCATTGTAAAAAGCAGAAAAAGTTATATCGACGTGGAGACAGAAAAAAATATTGTGATGGAGTATAAAATATATTGTGCTGATTACTACAGAATTTTTGCCCAGTTTAGCATATTGTAAATCCTTGGTTGGCCTTAAGAATGAAACTGCATGTAGATTTTTGTAAAAAATTGTGGCAAATGGTTTAAGAAAAATGAATCTAAAATCACATTTATAATTTAAAAACAAATCATCAAAAATGTGACTGCAGACAAAAAATATGTAAGAGGTCAAAAAGACAGAATTGTGGGAAAGCAAAGGATCAGTATATTTAAAACTTCCAGATTTCCCCTGAGGGAAAGCTAGGATTCTGAAGGAAATGGATAACCAAGTTTTTATTTTAAGCAAGTAGAATAGTATTTTATTCTTTAGTGCTATGCTTTACTAAAGAAATGTACCAATAACTTTAAATCTGGCTGTATTTATATTAGTAGCATGTAAAAGTGCTAGATTTACCAAAATTAGTAACTACAAAGGGAAACAAATATATTTAGAATGAAGTTCTGCCTATAAATTATAAGAACCATTTAATTTTTCTTTATTCTGCTTCTTTACTCCTGGAAAGTCAAAAATGAAACTGATTAAATTATGGTGATCAATAATCATAGTAATCATCCTCTTCCTTTAGCATTTTCCTGTTTCACCTTTTGATCTTACCAGATTTTTTGGGACTTTTCATGATCCCAGTTGTTCTTGTAGCAGGTTGCCAATGAGTTTTCTTTGCCCTGCAAAATGATTTGGCAGAAATTCATTTAGGCAGAGCATATTTTGTTGCCTTCTTTTCTACCAAAATGGGCTTTCTGCAAAAGAGAAAAGGAGGTAATGTCCTCATTCTATTGGATCTCCCCAGCAGTGGTGTAATTGAAAAACCACCTTGCAAGAGAAATGTTTTAAAAAGAAAAGCCAGCCCATTCAGCTAATGTAGAGTAGGAAATACTGGTAAGACCACTCTAGTGATGATGTTCCAGGCATGAAATTCCCTGAGAAATTACGGCCCAAGACATAACGTATCAGTGTTGACCAAAGAGAGGGCTATGTTGGCCTCTTAGCTTTACTTTAAAACTGACATCTTTTCTTAAACAATTTATTTCCCTCTACCTGTACTGCAAAATTCTTAGAAAAAGATCTCATACTGTTTAAAGATCAGATCTTTAAACAGAACGAAGCACAAGAATAAATTATGTTCTCACTGTGCCTGAGAGGTTGGGCTTCTGTTGGTAGAAAAGATAAAGGTCACCCTTCCATCACTTGCACTTCATGTTTCTTAAAAGTGGTTAAAGCACCACGTACATTTTTCTTCTGAACATATTCAATTTCATTAATCCAGTATCTCTTAGAGCTAACATAGTTCTTAATGGAAAGGTAGCTTAAGGCTCCAGAAGCAGAAATGGCTGTCAAAAGAGCCAGTGATCCAGCAGAGGAGCTGTCAGTGCTGCTGACTAACTGGTCACCTGTGGGTCCTGGCCCATCTGACGGGTCTAGGGGCTGATCCACCTGGGTGAACCTGAAATTTCTGAGCAATAGACCAGATCTGGGCAGCTTTTCCATTTTCTGCTGGACTGTGCTGTGTACTTTACCTGCCACACAAAATATAAGAGTTACACTGCACTTTGTGTAATCCCAAAAGGCATTCTACATATGTTTTTAGGTTTTTTTAAAAAACAGATGTTTGAGACCATGTATTTTGGTGACAAAACAATCTTCTTCTTTTAAAATATATATATTTGTGTGATAATTTAATTTCATTGTAGACTTTTGTGATACACTGTGGTATAAAATATATAGGAATGTTTAGTAAGAAATCGTAATACAGTTAGATGTATAGCCTTATGACAGATATACTAGACTATATTGTCACAAAGTCCACAGGTAACTTTCAAATGACCTGTAAACAACCCCACCTACTAATGGTGGAAGAAGAGCAGAGGCCTCCAAGCAGTGAAGCTGTTTAACAACAGAGCAGGTGGAACATGTGCAGCACTGCTCTTCTGGGACTGTGATTTTAATTTCCAGAGATCCAAGAGCAGCCCAAGCAAAAATGATTCAGTTCTTTGCCACTGTATTGTTGTTTGTGTGTCCTCACTGTGGTATGCTCTCAAGAGAAGGGCTGTATGCTGGGTCAGCATTTGGGGTCAGTTGTTGGCTTTTCTACAAATTACCTCAACAAATAATGTAATTCTTCCACTGTTTTCTATGGCTCAGTTTCCTACCTGTCCTGTGTTTCTTTTTCAGCTTGCAGTTTTTTGTGTCAATGGTAAACTCTTGGTGGTAGACTTTGTCTGTTATTTAGTGTTTATTTAGTGCCTGACATAAGTCTTGCTGAAGGCTTTTGTAAATTATGCTATTAATAACTTCGAATTAGAGCAAAAATGACTTGCAGCTCAGATCACTATGTGGCCAAGTTACAGACCCTTTTTCTTTCATTTAGCTGTTGGCTGACACAGCTGAATGACTCTCCCAACCCTCCTGTTCCCAATTCCATAACAAACTATGAGCTCATATTACACTAGCGCTGAGATTTATTTGTCATCCTTGGAGGCCAGGAGAAGGAACAAAAGACTTTCATCTCTCTCTTTTTGTTCCTTGGCTGTAGGGAGTAAGAGGGTACTGATATCTTGGGTCACTGCCATACAGGATAAAAATCCAATTAATGTAAATCTGCCAGATCAAGGGGAACTAAGTAGTGGGGCTATCAAGAGCCCACAAATTTCTGGGATCATCAGCAACCTCTGGCAGCACAATTTCCCCATTAAAACAGAAGCTGGGTTTTGTTCCACCTCTAAATACTGATCTACCCTTTTTTAAGCTTGCTCTGGCTAATTTTGCATAAGTGTCAGTTGTAGCAGTGATGAAATTTTAGTCATTTGTTGATTCACTCAGCACAAAAGGCAGCAAATGCCATGACCACTATGTTACATCTTCCAGGCAGCATTGATTAAACGGCTGTGAAGCCAGACCTGGATCAATATGGATGATCTTCATCGACCTAATAATGTATTTAACATGTTCAGTGCACTTTTATCTGTTTCTGTTAGAATACACTGTTTACATTAGTGCAGAAGATTGATTTAAATTTTCAGAGTTCTTTACAATGGTAAATGTTAGAAATAGCTGCATTAGTTTGCACATGATACTAGATATAAATATATAATCTACCATATATAAATATATAATCTAGCATGCAATCTCCTCAGGAGGTGTAAATTAGTATAGCTACCATTTACAGTTGTTGAGAATCTGGCCTAGAAACTGAAAACAATTATTCCATCAGTATTACTTTAAATTATCACAGCTTAACTCAACATAAAGCAAGTATCATATAATCTTCTCTGTACCAAATCAAAAGATGCTTACCACAACATCTTTTAGAAAGCTTTTCTATTATTTATAGACTAAATTCTCCTATCAGCAGAGGTATGTGGTGTCCTCTAATTGTATAAACATCTCTTTGTGGTCCAGCCTTTTGGATGCACTGTGTCCAGTCAGGTATTTCTTTAACCCACTGGCTTTGAAGACTATTTAGCAGACTTCAATAAACGAACAAATGTGGAAGCTGTACCAAACATATCACTTGGGGATGTCAAAGCACTTAACAAACATTGTTACAACTTAGTCCATGTGTAACCAGTGAAGGACATATTTGCTTCAGTATGTCTCATGACAGCTTCTTAAAAAATATACTTAAGTGAATTTAACACTTGTGAAAGGTGCCAGATTGACAGGCCCTGGAGATAAAAGTTCTTGCATTACCAGCAGGCACAGCCGGGCTTCCCACACACATTGCCCCACCAGTGTCCCCAGCCCTACCTGAAGGGCACAGCAACCAACTGTCCTACAGCTTGCAAATCTGCCCATCTCATGCTCCTGGACTATAGGCCAAAAGTCAGTAGCTGTAATTTGACCTAAGGGTGAAAATCCAAGTTCCATAGTTACTGCACAGGTGCTGTTGCAGTTGATCATTTTCACACCAAGTTTTCAACTAATCTGGGGGAAAAAAAATGAAGTACATGTTTATTTGATTTAGAGTACAACAAAAACATGTGTGTGAGCCTCCAGTGAATCCTGTGGTTCTGTCTGCCCACACAGGCACATTCAGGTGAGACTACACAGGTGAACAAGTACATACACATACTGTGAAGTGCATTCTAAAATGCCTCCTGAAAAATGGGTCCTTACTGCTTCCTATGTTTGTAATGATCTGTCTCCATTCATAACTCACCCCTGCTTGGTGTCTTTACAGCCCATCCTCCCCAGAGATTCTGGACACAGCTGGCATACAAATTCAATAACCATCCACCCCATAAAGAGACTGGATGATTACAGGGTTGAAGGATAGCACACAGGGAAAACAGGCTTGTGATCTTTGCACTCTGTCATGGTTTTAGAAAAAGCGCAAGTTCTTCTCTGAGTGATTGTACTTGGAAAGTTCAGTCCTCCGTTTTCTTTGAAATTATATTTAGACCTCACTGTGAGTATTGGAAGGGCATGCTTAAGTGTTTCTTTATTTAGTGCAGAAGGCTAATGACATTTTAAACAA
This sequence comes from Motacilla alba alba, assembly GCF_015832195.1. Lineage (NCBI taxonomy): Eukaryota > Metazoa > Chordata > Aves > Passeriformes > Motacillidae > Motacilla > Motacilla alba. Next base: position 32,899,618 of record NC_052020.1, read on the forward strand.
AAGTGCACATTTATAACCTTGTATAGGCCGATTCTCAGTCTGTATATAGGACATGACTGAAAACAGAACATTGGAAAACACACAGCGATGAGTTTTCATGTTCTGCTATTTTCTAAGCTGTAGCCAGCAGCTTGAAAGAATTGTTATGGAAGCCAAATTTCAATTCTTTCTATTGAGAAACAGCCCTAACTAATACCAGATAGGAGGAGCTCAGAAACATTTGTTTATCTTTTAAAAGAGTCACATTTATTTCTGCAACTTGCCATTGATGCGCATGATACCTAATTGGACTGGTACTGTGTGCACGTTGGAAGGTAACTGTGAAAGTTGGGTGGCTTATAGCTGTTTCAGGGATGGCTTTTTTTTTTTTTCCCCTGAAATCGTAATTGTTGTAAATATTCATCTATTTTATGATTATCATTGCCTTATTTCCTTTTCTTCTCAGCATTTCTAGTCTATCTGTCACACTGTACAACTTTAGGAAGCATCCCTACCACCCTAAGTCCGTTCTACATCTAGAATGGAGTTTAAGTTTCAAAATCTGGGAGGAAGTTTGCAAGAGAATGCATACTTGCAAGAGGATCTTTTAAGATGGAACTGTCTATGAACTCTGCTTGAATATGTTGCCTCACCCAGACTCAGTTTTCCTATGCAGGCTGTCTACTATTAAAAAAAAAACCATTTTAGGTCATCTTCTCTTTCACAGGTTTGGTCTCTTTAGTACTGTTTTCATGTTTTAATCAACCTAAGTTTCAAATTTTATTCAACCTGAGTTTCAAATACTCAATGTACCTGAGTACACTGGGTTGGTGTTTTTGGTTTTTTGGGGTTTTTTTTTTTTTTTTTGGTCTGCATGTATTTTTATAGTACCCCAATGGCATTTTCATTTCATTCATTTTATTCAGTAGTTCCTAATTTTACCTATATCATGTTATAAATTTCACTTCCAGCTACTACTTTTTACCTGCCAGTACTATTCGGTCTTTCTTTATCAACCACTTTTTTTTTTATATTTTTGACCTAGTAGCTGGCCTTTTGTTTTCAGAAAGACAAAAGGCTTCTCTTGTCTGCTAATAAGAGAGGAGGAGAACAACACCAGCGACCTTCTCGTACAGAATGACAATGCTCCACTCCCAGAAAGATGCAGAGGAAGAGAAAAAGATGATTATACTTGGGCACCACTGAAAACACTATTTAAAAGTAAAGGCTTCCTAAAGTTTATCTACCCTCTTCTGATGCTCTTTCTCAGTTCATTAGTTGAAAAGTCATTATAGATGTGAAGTATTGCTTTAATTTTGATTTTAAAAAGCTAGAAAGTAGAATTCCTTATTAAGGAATGATAGGAGAGAGTTTCTTTCAGGACTGAGTTAAACAGAAGCCTTCAGAAGAATAGAAAAAGGTTAGTTCATTCCCATCTTCATGTAAATTGAATTACAGGGTTTAGTAAGTGAAACAGATCATAAGATAAACCCCGCAGAGGCCAGGAAGCACTAATTAACACCCACAGTGAGTAACTTTCCTGAAATTGGTCTTTAATCAAACTTTGCTCTGAAAACAAAACCAGATACTGTGGCAGCTTGATAAAAGAGATGCATCACCAAGGCTGACAGGCCCACAATCAAACCAATACTAAAAATAACTGTTTTGTCTACTAATTTTCTTTCAGATGCTAAAAAAATGCATGAGCTACAGTCTAAAAAGACTTGTACAGTTACTCAGCTAAATGACTCAGCTCTAGAAAAATGAGGGTCCTCTAAATGCTAATGCCCTCCCTGGTTATGAGTGAGCCCTTTTACTTTCCCACACCTTCCTGTTGAAACAGAGGAACAGCAAAGAGAATTGTGTGGCTGGGCGAGGAAGAGGCAGAATCTGGGTTCCTTCAGAGTTGATCATTTTATACCAGCTGTCCCTCTCCTCTCGCTGCTGGTGGTGCAGAGTTCAGGCATACTGACTGACTTGCTAGTGTGGATTAAGATAAGCCAATCACTCCTTTTTCTTGTATCTCCCATGAACAGGAGGGTGCACGACTGCTGCCTTTTGTGCTCGCAACTTCTCCTCACTAAATCTGAGAGAAGGAGTTATCAGTATGGCATGCAGGGAAACAAAGCTTATTTTCCTCATTTCTTTTCATCTGCTCAGCTGTAGGAAGAGTTGCTACAACTCCTGTGGGTACCCATCAAGCCTAGAGCAACTTTCATTATGTTTTCACTGCAGCCTGCTTAAAAACATTGCTAGAACTTTTAGGTTTGGGATAGATTCCAAAGGGACAAGAAGTCCACTGCACAAACAGGACTAGCAGTGAAATATAACAGAGCGCTAGTATTTTCTTTATAGCAGATTTTTCTCTTGGCACAAAAAAGACATGGACCTGTTGAAGCAGGTCCATAGGAGGGCCACAAAAATGGTCAGAGGAGTGGAACATCTCTCTCCAGCGAGGAAAGACTGAGATAGTTGGGGTTATTTTGCTTGTAGAAGGCTCTTGGGAGATTGTTTATTAGCCTTTCAATATGTACAGGGAGCTAATTAGAAAGATGGGAGAGACTTTTTAATAGGGCTTGTAGTGACAATGTACCCCTTATCCAAGGGGTAATGGTTTTAAACTAAAAGAAGGTAGATTCAGACTAGATACGAGGAAGAAGTTTTTTACAATGAGGGCAGTGAGACACTGGAACAGGTTGCCCAGAGAGGTAATTGATGTCTCATCCCTGGAAACTTTTCAGGTCAGGTTGAATGAGACTCTGAACCACCTGGTCTGGTTAAAGATGTCTCTGCTTATTGCAGGGGAGGGGGGTGGACTAGATAAGCTTTAAAGGTCTCTTCTAATTCAAACCATTTAATGATTCCATGATTTCTCTTGGTGAATGCTCTGCTGGGTGAAGTGTTGCCTTCTTTCCATGTCCAAAGTGACAGAGTCCTATCAGGATCCTAATAACCACATCCTTCACAAAAGAGGTTGCAATCATCTAAAATGGTACTCCAGTATTAGGAACAAGCTGAAAGAGGGTAGCTAACGTTGCCCTTGGTGCTTTCAGTATAAGCTGTATTTTCATGTTAGGTGGTTACTTGAAAAAGGTATTTCCATTAGTACAACTAAAAGTAGTTTAGTGAGAGAAGAAAGAAGTCTGTCAGTGTAGATGGGTCCATGTGAGGAATCCTTGGAGACAAGTTTTTATGAAAGAATTGTTTACAAATACAGATGTGCAGATCGGGCTGCTTTGGCAACTGACCAGGCATATGACTTGAGTTCCAAACACAACTACTATTCCCTCTGTGATTTGTTTTATAGTCACAGTTCCAAGGACTGCTATAGGAAATCAGGTTGAAGTGGTTTCACAGCCTTATCCAAAGTCCTACTGGTCATTTGTCTCATATATCATGGCTACAACAGACATCCCCTGCAATTCAAAGCAACTGCTTAACTTGTGTTCACGTAAATATCCTAGCCCAGAGTGACTGAAGTGCATCATCAGTATTCCATGGAGGATCTTACATCAGTTTTGAAAAACTGGTCCCTTAAATGACCAATGTGAAATAATGTCATCAAGAATAGCAACAAAAAGCATAAGGCACCACATGAAAAGTCAACTATTGGACTGTGAAAAATACCCACATTGTGATTTAAAATCTTTACAGCTGCAGAAAAAAAAAAAAAGTCAGCACAAAATCATATTTTTCCAGGTGACTCCCTTTCATATTCAAACATTATACTCTTGTTTATTTGGTTTGATTTTATTTTGGATGGAAAGGCATTAATTGAAATGATGCAAGCAAACTATGCAGGTTTTTTTCCCCAAATCTTATATTCCACTACATCATTTTATATTAAGAAAAATATATGAAAATCCTGGACTGAAAAAACAGACAATATTTTAAAGCACAGCTTCTGTTCTTGCTGTGGTTGGACACCACAGAGACAGTCAGCTGGATGTTTAAGAAAGGAAGGGACATCTCCAGTTCCTCGTGTTTCACCTTTTCATTGCACTGCCGGATCATTTAAGGCAGAGACTTGTTCCAGACAGCTTTAATTAAACTATGCTGTGAAACAGAATATAGATCAATGGAAATGATCCATAACAAGCTAATCGTGTATTTAACAGTGTTCAGTCCAGTTCAATCACCTTCTAACATTTCAGTGGCTTTACATTCATGTGGCAAAGCCCTGAATGTGTATATGTATTTTTAATCCATCTCATTAGTGACCATATGCTTTGGCTTCAAGGGAGACAAGAACTGTCTGCAATCTGCCAGGGATTTAGGGACATCAATAATTTGTGAATAGTCATGTTGGTACTGGTCGAAGGGTTAAGTGTTCTGCACACCAGGGGCAGATCTTTTGGGACTGGAACTCTTAGTCAACTGTTAGGAACCTGATCCCCTCTGATGCATCTTTTCAAAGTACATGCTGCATGTCAGATCCCTGCAGCAGAAGCAATGGAGCCTTATTAGCTTAGGGATTTAAAACCTGCTCTAAGAAATGTAACAATATATTTTGGTTAAAAAGTGAAGGAAAGATAGCAGTAATATGAAAGTAATTTTTTATGTACTGGGCTAAATGTGATCTTCCTTCTTGCTACCATTTTCCTTTTTGCCACCATTTTCCTTTTTCATATGAGCTATTAGATTACTACTCCCCTGCAGATATACAGTGAAGCAAGAGTATGGCAACAATAACAGGGACTTGATTTTGAAAAATGTAAGTGGATTCTGTGGCCTCATCTGATACTGCCTAAATCCAGCTGAGGCCAGTGACAGCAAAGATGTAGAAATCACCTCCTAGTCTTTTGGAATGACCTTTTAGAAGCTCTCAGAGCCCTGTTTTTTCTACCTAGTATGAAAATCACCTTTAAAAACAGTAGATTACACTCTTAGTTCGTGCCATGTTATATAAAAGGGCTGCTAAGTCAGCATGAGAGATCATCAAATTACTGATTTCAGTATCCTGTCTTCACAAAGCAATGGCAGAAATAGATGGCAAAGCCAGAAGACACTCAATAAATTTGTTCATTTTTAAGTTTTAGTTATGTCCATATTCCTCTGCTGCACCTAGGTTAAAAAAAAAAAATTCATCGCAGTGTGGGAAGACACTTCATATGGAACCTGCTCCTTGAATTTGTGTGGATTATTTGAGAGAAGGGGGATCCGTCTTGAAAGATGAAGTTCACCTGCTTTGAGCAAATTTCATATACTTACAATCATAAAATCATACGATGGTTTTGGCTGGAAGGGACCTTAAAGATCATCCAGTTCCAAACCCCCTATTTTGGGTAGGGACATGTTTCACTAGACCAGATTGCCCTGAGCTCCATCCAACCTGGCCAGGAACACTTCCAGGGATGGGGCATCCACAATTTCTCTGGGCAATCATTTCCAGTGACTCACCACACAGTAAAGAATTTTCTCCTTATATCTAATCTAAACCTACTCTTTTTCAGTTTGAAGCCATTTCCCCCTTGTCCTATCACTACAGTCTCTCTCCATCTTTCTGGTAGGGCCCCTTTAGGTACTGGAAGGCCACAATAAGGTCACACTGAAGCCTTCTCTTCTCCAGGCTGAACAGCTCCAATTCCCTCCGCCTTTCCTTGTAGGAGAGGTTCTGCATCCCTTTGATCATCTTGTGGCCCTCATCTGGACTCGCTCCAGCAGGTCCATGTCCTTCCAGTGCTGGCACCCCAGAGATGATACAGCACTGCAGGTGGGCTCTCTCCAGAGCAGAGCAGAGGGGCAGAATCCCCTCCCTGTCCCTGCTGCCCACACTGCTCTGGATGCAGCCCAGGACACGTTTGGCTCTCTGGGCTGGGAGTGCCCATGGCTGGCTCATGTCCAGCCTCTCAGCCAGCAGCACCCCCGAGTCCTTCTGGGCAGGGCTGCTCTGGGTCTGTTCATCCCCAGCCTGTGCTGATACCAGGGGTTGTCCCAACCCAGGTGCAGCACCTTGCACTTGGTCTTGTTAAACCCCAGGAGATTCCCATGGGCCCATCTTGAGCTGTGCTGTAATGGCAGCAAGGACATAGATGTCAGGCAGCATGGTGTCTTCCAACTCTTCCTGTTTACATGCTGCATGCATTGATGAAAAGGCACCTCAGCTGGGCTGTCAGCTGTGTCAGCTTCCTAGAGAAACTCCCCTTAATTTCTTTGAGATATTTCCTTTGTGTTTCCCTGTTGACTTTTGTTACCCCAGGAGTCCCTGGGCGGCCTCCACAAAACTGCTCTTCCTGGTTGGCAAGCAAGACCACTAGGGCACACTCAAATGTAAATATTTATGGCTATTTTGGCCACCTCAAACCCACCAAAGAATAGTTCTATTTCCAGATAGCCCCATTTTAAAATTTTCCCTTTAAAAGGTATACCTGGACTTGTTTTGGTAGCTTTTAGCATTGATTCACAGCTTTTAAGCCTGTGCATAAAATACTAAAGTCTAAAATTGTATTTTCACAAATTTAATTGATGAAAAAAATAAATGTAATTTTAATAGAGTGGAATCAGTGATTTTGAGGTGGCTTGTCTTTACCCCTTCTACTTAAAGCCTTCTGAGTCAGCATAGCCATAAAGTTTTCTGAAGTCAAATTTTTCAAGAAAAATGCTAGTTGATAGTTAATTACCAGGTCACTGCTGAATATCTGTAATACAGAGAGTGAGTTCCTTTTTGCACACCAAATTAAGAAGTCATTTGACCTTTGAAGTGACTGTTGATCTTTGGCTCTCCCTTGTCTGTCTTCACCTCCAATGTCAATGATGCTAATACAAAAGGAAGCCAGCAGAATTTCAGAAGACTGGTACTGTCTTTGCAATATTTTGTAGGCAGCATTGCCATTATTACATTAATTTGTGCTACTGCTGCCAGATAAAGAGAGAGGAGTTTTGGCTTCAGTGAATACAATTGCAAAATTCCTGTTTTATCCTGGATGAGGTAACACTTTGACTGAACTGCCTATTCACAGTTTCACAGGCAGTGACGCCAAAAAAAAAAAAAAAGCTCTGACAGTCTGCAAGTTCTGCCCTCTTTACACCCTTTCTAGCCAAGATTGCTTAGTGTTATAAAGAATTGCCATAATCCCAGAAGCTGCTGACAGAAATACGTTATTGAAACAAGAACCTTTGCAGGCTATACCTTATCATTAGGAAAGTGTCTTTTGTGGGATCATTCAGTGGGTTTTTGGTAGTTTTCTTTAGGGTTCTGTGTGGCTTGATTTCTAGCATGTTTACTGAGGCTGAGCATGACCAAGAATGTCTTGATGCCAAGTTTAAATTTTCCATTCTTTACTCTTCTTCTGTATTCTGATTAGATCTTCTTAATTATTAATTCTGTTCCCATAATGGACTTTTAAATTTGCAAAATTCTGCCACACATACCACTCCTTTTAGAGCTTCTTGTAGCCAGTCTGTATTTTTAGCAGTTTGAATCTTACTGTAATTCCAGATATTCAGTCATATATGTTGCCATTCCTGGACTTCCTTCATTGTGTCTACAAGATTACAAATTGAAATGAACTTCATAATGTTTTTTAAAATGGCCCACTCTAACATCTTCTCTTTTGATTGATGCCCCACAATGGGACTTGAGAGAAGAGTTTCATTTATAGACAACTATGTGCTGATCATCCAAATATCAAAAATGACAACTGAATTTCAGCTGGCCTTTTGGTATTTTTACTACTGCTCTAGTTCAGTTCTCTGTATCTGTAATCAACAGACCACTCACTCACTCAAGAAATATGCATTTAACTGTTTTGATGAATTCTGGCCTTAAGCAACATCTAAAGTTAATCTCAAATTAGTCAAAAAGAAGGTGGGAGATTTTCCTTCTATATAAAGTGAAAATTCAAGAGTTGCATTTCACTTCCTTTTGTTAATTGCTACTCCACAATAATTTTCAGAAAAGTATTTAGAAATGATTCTTAAGAGATAGGACACAATAAGACAAGGGGGACTCATTAGTTGTTTTGTTTCTATTTTAGGACTGCAAGAATACCTTGAAAAATATTTGGAAGAGAAGACCCCAGCTCTGATTTTAGTGCCTGTGGTGGATTTACCTGACAAAGATGTTATTCATATAACATGCTGGCTAAGCTAGCATGTAAAGGAAATGAGTTGATATCAAAACACGCATACATTCCATCTAGGAGAGAACAAAGAAAAGAGTTGATACTAACTCCGTTGGATACTTTTATGAAGCATTATTGTTTGATTTAAGCAAAGCCATATTACCTTGTTAATGATGCCTCAAGATATGTGACAGAGTCAGGTTTGTATGAAAAATAAAGCTTTTTTTAAAAAATAATGTACTTTTTTCTGACTTGTTTTTAGATGTATGCAGGTTATAGCAGGTGGCTTCTGGGAGATGCAGTTGGTGTGATCACATTGGTTCTTTGTTTGATATATTTAGGTCTGGTTACAATACACTAATTATAACTTTAGATAATTTGGATGGAGGTGAAACTAAAATATTACCTCCAATAGTGTTTTAAGGACTGGATTCCTTTCAATTCTATGTTGAATTTACTCACTTCAGGCCAGCACATGAAAACCTTATTTGTGACCAGATTTTAACCATTTTCTAGCAAGGCGGAAGAATTATTCAGACTGGTATTTAGGATGCACATTTTACTGAAACAAATAATGGAAATTATGGCCAGGCAGTAGGATTTGCCACCTTGCTTTCTAATCCAGGCGTATTTTTGTGTTTTATATCTGACAGACAGCCATTTTTAAAGAGCTACGAACATTCAGGTAACTACCAGCTACCAGAATTCACAGCTATCATAGACCCCAGGCTTTAGTTTTCTCCAGAAAATCAACAGGAGTTTTACCACTGCTTTCACTAAAACAGGCTCAGACACACAGGTGAAGCACCTGTCAATTTCATTACTACTGATATTTTACTCATTAGATAAGGTCAGTATGGAAAAGTAAGTCTTTTGGACTTTGCTTGAAGCAGTAATGCACTGCAGAAAAATCCTACTTTCAGACAAAGGCTACAGAATTAAATCTTCAAGAACGACTATCAAACCTTTGCATTGCCTACATTCTGTATCTATATATTCTCACTGCTTCTCTTCCACAGTGTGAGCACTGGAGCTAGGAGACCAGCACTCCAAGTTATCCTTCCCTGTCCTCAGCATATATCTGAGATACGTCCACAAAGTTAACTGTATGGCAGGACATTCACATTGAGGTGACAACGAGGTGACGTAGCACTCCAGTTTAGTTTTCTTACCCATTATCAGAAATGCACTTGGCAGCACCTGATATAAAACAAGAGACTAAAGATAAAAGGATCTTCCTCTGTTAGAACTTCTACATGCCCAGCATACTATGCTGATCAGTACTTGAAATTAGAAACTGTTAAATGTTATTGTTCCTTACTATTGCTTCCAATAATATAGCAAAGGTGCCATCTTCTTTAGTAAGAATTACTTTTTTCACAGATCTTCAAATGCTTTTTAAGGGGGCAAGGCAAAAGAGTGTTTTATATAACAGTGTACAAAAAATGGTTGTATTAAATTTCGTAAGGAAAAAGGGATGAATCTGTTAACAATACATTAGTTGATTAGTATTCAGGATCTTTTTTAGGTTAGACTTAAACACATTTGATCCTTTCCCACGATCAGAAAAGGACTTGTTAATACCTGGATGTGCCTGGTTTATTTGAATTCTACTTTTTTTAGAAGGCCAAATCATTTTCTCACTTCTCCCTTGAAACTACCAGTATTTTCTCTCAGTGTGGAGTGTCCATAGGCCAGAGACACAATGGACTGTAAGAGAAGAAGAGAAGATGTACTTTCAGAGAGATAAGGATGAAGCTTATTTTTCCATTGATGCATATGGAAACCAAAGAGATGGCCTAAGTTTCACTGTGTCTCCTGTAGCAGTCTTTTTTTTTTTAACTGTGAGTTTAAAAAAGATACTGAAATACGCTGATCTTAGCTTTTGTACTGTACTGGATATTTTAAGGTGGCAGGATATTTGCTCCTAAAGAAAACAGCTTTTCCTGTAAGTCTTCCTACAAGATCCATGACTCGAACTAGCCTGCTTTTTTTCTCATTAGAACTGCTTTGAGAAATGGTAACAGAATGCATTGGTCTAAAAAGTAGTGTGATCTTTTGTTTTTCTCTCAACTGGAAACAAAACCTTTTCCTTTTTTTGAGAGAGAGAAATAGAACTTCAACAGGTTTAAATTGTGAATACATAAAAAGGAAGTGTTTGCTGACTTTTTCTCCTAGAGAGACTTTAAACAATCTCTGAGTGGTGTGAATGACTGAAACTATAAGCTCAGTCTACACTATTTTAAGTATGAACAAGGCCATTTGTGCAACATTGATATGCAAAGTAGGTGAGTAAAGTGTGCCATAGAGAGGCCTAAGACTTTTATAATAGAGAGAAATAGCACAATTTATCTGCCTTAAGTTGCTGTACTTTCATCAGAATTACTGGGTCCTACTATGAATAAGATGTTTCAGCAGAGCTCTTTTTGACTTTCTTTGTAACAATGCTGAAGACCTGAGGTGGAGAGATGGGTACAGACATCCACACACAGACATACACGTGGTTTAGTGAAGAGGGAAAGACATCAATACTCAAAATTTATAGATACAAGGCTGGTTTTCTGTGGTTTTTTATTGTGGTTTTTTTTTTCACAGAAAGGTCAGTGGAGTGATTACCCCAGCAAGTTTTGATCTTGAGACTGTAAATTCCCATATGTGCTAAGACACCAGTTTTGAGTATTTTGCATGCACACAAATTACTGTATTTCTCTGATTTTTACTAAGCCTGCAGGAAAATGTTTTGTATGCTTATTATGACACAAAATGTTGGCTTATTCCAGCACCCCTTATGTAATGGGTGGAAAAATGTTTTTTAAAATGTAACCCAAAGTTTTAATTTTTCGTTTCTCTGCTTAACAAGTGTTAGAATATGTCCTGCAAATCTTCTCTGCTTCCTATTTTTTTCAAAAAGTAATCTATGTCTTGTAAAAAGTTTCCTGTGTTCATAAAATTTTGTCTCCTGCCTCCTTTTAAAAGTCTCTGTATATCAATTTCTTTAATTGCTTGAAAGTATGACCAAATGGCTCTGTAAGACCAAAAACTGATTTAGTAACTTTGTGCTGTACTCATTTCAAAACCCAGTGATGGCAAGAGTACTAGTGAGCCTTTACAATGCACATGGCTAAGCTGCTATAAAGGCACCAGAGCTGATCCTCCTAAATAGATTTTAAAATGACATTGAGATATTTTAAAAGAGATTATTTAATTTTTTTCCCTGTGAGTTTTATAGTTAGGTAATTCAGAAGCTGATTTGTTACACCAGATAGCATGGGTGCATCTTTTCTCTTAGCCTTCAGAAGTGCAACGAGTACTGGAAGCAGGATGTCTCCTGAGTATTAGAGGTAATCTGAAGGGGCTCTTCTCCTTCAAGGACATCCTGTTCAATCCATTATCTGCTGTCTATGTGCAGAGCCTAGTCTATCAAAATACAGTGACTGAACAAAAATTTTATTTCAAATAAATGAGTGCATTGGTTTAATAAAAGATTTCTACTGCATGGTGTAATAGTTCTATAAATGAACACTGAAATCCTAAGATACAGAAACTTTTCATGTGTCCAAGTTAAATCTTTGTTATTTCTTTAAGGATGGCTTTCCTGAAGCAAAACTAGTTGGTTCTGTATAATAAAGTAAAACTCTTCTGAGCTCTCTGACTACTAACTGGCACTTATTAGTTAAGTAACCTGCTTTTTCTATTATAAATGTCTGGCAATGAGAATACATATTAAGAATACTTGACAATTTACTAATTTATGATCTTTTTACTTGTATTTTAATATTTCTGGCAAGCCAGCCTGTGTTGATGTATTAGACAAACATTCAAAATACAGACTTGAGATCTTGAAAGCTTCTTTTTTCAACTTTCATCTGAACACTGAATATTTTTGACCTATTTTAAATTCTAATTTTAAAAAACAGACTGGGTACCTGTGAATTGAACTCATATGTTACATGCAAGTGCCCTTTTACTGATGATTCACTGCTCACAATTTCTTGGATTTGACTTCTGTTGGATTAATTCATGACTAGGGTTTGCCTATGATTTCCTGTTTTTATCGTTTTTAGAGCCTGCCTGCTTCTTCCGTACATTCCTAAACAGTCTGGTTGTTCTGAGGCTCTTGGCACAGGTTATGTCACTGGCCATAGGTCTCCTTGCCATTACTTTGGCTGTCCATTTTACTTGCAATGTTTAAAAAACATTTGTTGGCTATGTCTGCTCATCCTCCATCTCCTATTATATGGCTATTTTGTGACTGTATCAATCCTAAATTATTTCAAGATGCTGTTTGCATGATTTATGAGGGTTGATGAGACTAACTGTCCGCAGTACAACAGGACGGACTCAAAATAGATCAGATTTCACATTTGCTTTTCCCAGCTTTCAGAAATTCCTCTCTGAATTATAAAGATCCCCAGTTCAGAATAAAACAATGGTTCAGAACAAAACGACAAGCTGAACTAAATGCCACGAACAACTTGACAGCTGCCCTGATCTAGTAACCTGTTAGGGCACATGTTCAAGTCAGGAGGCAAAGGTTAGGACAAATTCCACCACTTTCCTGGGAAAGATTAAGCATATCCACTAGATTTCTTGTGCGTTTATTTTCATATTTGTATGTTTTCTCACCCTTGTAAAGGTGTTAGCAAAGGGATGCTATGTTGTAGTCATACAACTTGTAATAATAAAAAGTTTAGACTGAGTGAGCAGCACACATGAGTGTGAAAGTAATGTTGTAGTGGGAACCAGAACGAATGTGATCACAGACAGAAATTTGCATGAGCACAATCTGGAAAGCTTTTCTCCCAGCACACTGCCTGCAGCAGTCTCAGATCACAGAAGTCTATAATACATCTAGTAACATTAATGATACATTTTACAGCAGGATTCATCCCCGATGATCCTGAAGTGCTTTACAGGTCCATCACATAAAGTTTTCTTGGTCCATCACTGGGACAGCCACAAATGTGCTGGGGGCCTCCCCTGCCCAGCATGAGTAGCAGGTGTCTGGTTATGCTGCTGGGAGAAGAGCTCCTCCACTCTCCACAGTCCCCAAGTAGGAGTATTTGCTTTGGCAGAAGAGGCAGTTTTCAGCCTCAGAGGCACATCACCTGGCAGCCAGAGTTACTACTTTCTGTTACTTGTGAGATTCATTCTACTTTAGATTTTGCCATGATAGAGGGGGAAAATCTCTCATCTGGGCTCTGTCTCTATCGTCTTTCTGCAGCTCCTGCTACTGGCAGCTGTTGACAGTACTGTCTTACCATAACATCCTTCATTCATCCCATTATTGCCATACCCGCACTTCACAAGAAAGACATTGTTTGTCTGAGCTAGAACTTGGAGCCATTGCATTAGGGAGGGGTGCAATCTCATGCAAGCATTGATTCCCCTTCACTGAGACCCATGGGTTTGTTGGTAGCTGCCTTGACATTAGTTTATTTTGTCGCTTATAAAAGACCAGAGGCCCAGAAGGAAGAAATACATTTCTCAGATGTTAGAGTTATCTCTTGCAACAAAGTTCAGTCCCACTCCCACACAAACCCAACCGTTCTGCAGCAAGACCCAGATACATGCAAATGTAGAGCCTTTTGGAACTGAACCAAATTACCACAGCTCCAGAGCTGGATCTGTTAAGGTTCACAGCAGGAGGTGTTAAAGGATATGAAATAATAGAAAGGAAACACAGACAAGAAGTTATTGCCAAAGGAATGGTATTACGAGGAAATGGTGGAGAAGTCAAGCTAAAAAGGCAAACAACAGGTCTAGCTACCTAAGGGGTTTATTCTTTATTTATGGGATGTCTTTGAAGGAAAGGACCCTGGACTGCCTTCTCACTACTACTAGTTCTTACTATAAAAAATTAATGAATGAAGAACAAAGAGGAATAAATAGAGTTGCCAGGAAAGAGATCCAGAAGTGAACTTTAAAATGCATTTCTCATCCCTTCAACAAGGTAAATGCTTTGACTCCTCTAACAGCATGCTTTGGTCTGGGTGTGAAGGGGAGGACGCCTGAAATGAGGGTAATATGCAAGAGAAGCCACCAGCTGTGCACCATGTTAAAGGATATTTCTTCTGGGTACTGCCACCAGGAATGTGGTTAATAGGTCTTGACTGCAGAGCTGTAGCTCATAAATGTGTGTCTCATCTGTACTCCTTGATCAAGGTGCTACAGTGTACCGAGATGTTGACTCAGGACTCGTCTTCATTGTTAGGGATCTTGTATAACACTAACTATTTAAATAGTGAAAGTCTGAGTATCTTCTATTGCAGTTCAGATTAGGCAAGCCAAATGTGATTCTCCTAATGCTACAGTCCCCAGTGCAGACAAAAAGCTTTCTCAGGTTGAGATCCTGCCACTCATGTAATTATTTAAAGACAGCTCCACTATTTCAACTCCAGTACTGCACAAGAGGAATGGAAACATTAGGAAAAGTTTTTTCTTTGATGTAGAATATGCTGCCACTTTTTTGTTATTAAAATAGGAGCTAACTTTAAATAAATAAAATTTTGCCTGGAGGCTTCTGAAAACTAATGTTGTGTTTTGACAGTGTCATTTTTCTGATTCCTGAAAGCATAATGTGAGTTAGCTCAGGACTTCAGCATGATTTTTCTTCTGTGCTGCATACAGTGAATTAGCTTTTCAGCTCTGGATTTTATTTGATTTCTCTCTCATACACAGGCAGAGTCACATCACTATGCAACTTTCCTACTTGACAGGCACTCCCCAAAGTTGGGTTTTCCCCTTTTTAATGAACAGGTGGATCAACCCCCTGTAAAGGAAGGAAGAAAGAGGCTATAGCAAAGTGGAGGCCGCTACCAATATTTCTTATTTAAAAAAAAAAAAAAAAAGGATGGAAACCAATCATCTTTGAAAACAAATTGAGAAAATTAACAAAGGTCACACAAAACCCGCAAAATATGGAATTTTTGTTTTAAAAACCCCACACTACCTTCACATGCAAACTGCATGTAATGCTTTTTAAATTTGTAGGTTTATATTCCCCAGATTTCTGCTTTTCTTTAAAGGATATTGAAATAAGAATGACATAGGATTTTGAGGAAAAAATAGACAGTGTTTAAATAACAGCTGATTTGAGACTCCCTGTCTTTGATGACAATTTATGGCCCTCTTAAAAAAAAAAGAAGTAAAAAGATATTTAGGTGTATGCTCAACTAAAAAACTCAGGTAATGTGAGCTTAGTGGGAGAAAAATGATTGCTAACAGCACGATGTGTCTTACAGCATAAAGTGCAACCCTAAAATTGCACATTGCTGAGCATTCTCAATGTGCTGTGAGCAATTCCATACACTGTATTTCAAACACTGAGTGCCCACGCTAATATGTACATATATCAGGAGTGGCTACATTTTTTGCTACATGATTTCAGGAGACAAAAATAGGTAGCCAATGGACTTCAATTTCACCTTACAACTGAGTATTTTATTTTCTATTTGAATGCAAGTAAAACACTTTAAATGCTTTGGGGGTTGGGGTGGGGTGTTGGGTTTTTTTTGGTTGGTTTGGTTTGGGTTTTTCTTTTGGTCATGGTTGTATTTCCCCCCCCCCCAAAAAAAAAAAAAAAAAGTATTTCTTCTTTATTGAAAAGGTCAGATTTTCTGTTCAGATTCCTTTTTTTCCCTGGAATTATCCTAAAGCATTGAACCATGGAAGTTTTTTCTGTTGCAGAACTTGTTGCAATTTACATCTTTTAAAATGTTTAGTTGGAATACCTAATTCTATTTAAAAGATACTCAGAGACACATTATTTCAAGGAAAAAAAAAAAAAAAAAACAAAAAAGAAAAACTTTCTCTCTGGTGTAAACAGAGTTCAGAGGTGAGAGCAGAATCCTCAGGAACAAGAGCTCTTCCATTCTGATGTTGACATTGAACCTTGCAACAGTAAAAAGTTATGTATTTATGATCTCGTCTGTCCTGTAAAATCAGGACAGCAGTAATGGGTATGAATTGGATTGTTCTGAAGATTCTCTTGTAGGCCCTGACAGGTATACAGTGAGGTATCCTGTAAGTGGCACACATCATGCCAAAGGAGAACATTCCCAGTGCTCTTTATGCCCATGGTTCACAAGGTAACTTTGAGTCATGAATGAGTTGTGACAGAGACTTTTTTAAAATCCAACACTGAGAATTTTTCACTTGCTTTGTGGTCCACATGCAGAGTTCAGGATGGGTGGGGATGCTATTGCAGGTCAGGGGCAGACTGGCACAGGAGCCCAGGCTTGTCTCCCATACAGCTGCAGGGTGACTGTTGAGATTCTGCCTGGATTCTTCCATCTCTGCACTAGAGAACAGTATGTAGCATGGGCAAACTTTGTCTCTTAGGGCTACTCTCTTCATTGTCATAATTTTCTCTGCATCCTCAAAACTAGAAAGCCGTGGGTTTAATACTACTGAGATTTTTAGAATATTACTTCTCCACAGAAGCTGCAGAGTTAAGAACTGCAAACAGGACAGGAGGATTGAGAAAACTGCTTTTTCTCTTCTATCATCAGACATTGTATGCCTTTGGTCTTCTTCCTCTGTTACCTCTGTGTTTCTCCTCTCTCCTTTCTCTCCCCCTCTTTAGAGTTCCTAATCCTCTTTTTTTATTTTATTTTATTCACTCTCTCCCTGGTACTATCTTAAAATGTTCAGTGTATGTTCAACAAAAGAAAAATTCCATGTGAGCTCTTCTTTTACACTCATGACTAAGGACCTTAGAAATCCAAGATGAAGATCAGAAGCATAAGTGAGACAGCACACAGAAAAAAAAATACTGAAACTTGGACCTGGTACCATTGGCATTAGATATATTTAGAAATACAAACTGCAAAGTTTCATAGTTCCAAGGCAAGGTGAGAGCAAGCCTTACATTGTACCCAGGTGTCAGCTGTATCTCAACAGTGTGACTCAGTAATGAAACACCATCTGTTGCCTTACCAAGCCCCACATACTTCTTTCAAAATGACCAAAGTGACTGGGAACACAATTTGTATTTTGACTGAGTGGAATTTGTGCTCCCAAGTCATGTAAGGACCTTCTGCAAAAAGTTTCTTGGGAAGGTAGTATTTCATGATCAGGTAGATTGAACAAAGATTTCCAAAGTTTAGCTAAGCAGACTATAAAGTCAATCTACTGCAAAAGGTTTTAGAAAAACCCTCGCTATTCCTTGTCCCTTTTATCCATGTGATGAGGCTTTAAAGGAGATGCACCATGAGTGCCATGCCACTTAGTTTGAATGTTGAAGCCCAGCGTCTCTCCTAAAAATCTGCGCCTTTGCACGGTTGCTCAAAGAGGAACTGATTTCTTCAGTGGTGAAACGCCAGAACAGGCTTCGCAGAAAGGTGGCTGTTGCCCCAAGTGTGTCATTGTCTAAGAGGAATTTGGACATTGTCCTCAAGAAGACGCTTTGACCTGCGGCCAGCCCTGCGGCGGTCAGGCAGTGGGGCCGCCGTGCAGGCTCCCCCCCGAGGGAAGCGGCCGTGCCCTTCTGCTCTGCCCTGCCCCGCTCTCCTGACTCCCTGGCCCACGTTCGAGCCCCAGCCAGCAGTACTCTGGACCTGTGTTTCAATGTAAGGTCCCAGGATTTTCCTAAGCACGTTACAGGTCACACGCTTTACAAGTTAAAAATCCCGCTGGGGAGCCTTTGTCACCGCTGCCAGGCAGAGCTATCCCTGTCGCCGCAGCGGGCACCAGCTGCTGGTGCTGACCGCATCTTTTAATCTCACACTCTCCCCCGAAATGGAAAGGCGATAAATGCGCGTCCGAGCACGCCGCAGAGCAGCCCTCGGCGGACTCCGCAGGGGCACAGGAAAGGGGCTTTCGTCTCTCTTCTTCCCCTCCCTCGTCCCTCCCGCCCGGGCCTCGGCAGCCGCCGCCATTTCGCGGGCAATGCTGCCCCCGCCCGTTCGCGCCGCGCAACAGCACGGGGCCGCCCGCGGGCCGCTCGGGGCCGGGGCCGGGGCCGGGGCCGGGGCCGGGGCCGGGGCCGGGGCCGGGGCCGGGGCCGGGGCCGGGGCCGGGGCCGGGGCCGGGGCCGGGGGTGTGTGCCCTGGTGGCCCCACGGCCCGGCCTGCGGCGCCCCGAGGCCCAGAGCTCGGCTCTCACTCTGCAGTTGTGCAGAAACGGGGCACAGTAGTTACAATTAGAAATTAGCGGCAGTAGGTATGGTTCCTGGTTGATGCATGAAGTGTTACGGACAGCAAACACGTACGCCGACACACCCCTCTTACCGCACCATTTGCTGCTTTGCAAACTTGAGGGTTTATTTTAGACAGTTTTGTGTTTTCCGACCTAGAACTATAAATACAAGAATTACATTCACAGCAAATACTGAGAGATACAAGTATAATGTATTGAGCAGGCGGGAGAGAGAATGCGGCTGCAGCATGAACTGGTGCCAAAGGGAGAGTTAAAATGCAGGAAGAGAAGAGAAGTCTGCTCTGCTTTAGACTTTTCAAACCCCTTCTGTCGGCTGCTTTCTCATGCTGCAGTTCTTCCATATGCTCCCTACACCCACCAACACACCCACCTACACACACTCACAATTTACCAACATACTTCATGTCTTTACTGAATTAAATTCCACACCATCATTCAAATAAAATAAAATAAACAGCTGTTTTCTTTCCACCAAAACGTAATGTTTTCTGACTTGCCACTTGTGAAGCATTTGAAAGAAGCAGGCTGCAGGAGATGCTTTTGTACTGGCACATCGTGACGTCGCACGCAGGGCCAGGGCTGGATCTGGACACTCACCTGTGCTCTTAGAACCACTCCACTTAGGAAGGGGACCCTTCCCAGGACGAAGGACTAGGAAGCTATGCAAACAGGAGTAGACTGTCCTAGCAGTCACTGAGATTCCAGAATATGCTTCGGTTGAGTCTCCGGGTCTGATAAATAGAATATTCAAAGCAGCATGGACAGGCAGGGCACTGCAGAACCACATCACCGCCTCTCTTCCTGTGGGAGAAGTACATCTCCAAGAAGTGTAGACACTAGAGACTGACTGGCATTTACTCTACCTGTGTCATTGTCTGTGTTAGCTCCCAACTGAATTTCCAGCTGAAGTTTGAAAGCCCAGTGCGCAAACAAACGGCAGGAAGGCAGGGCCTAGAAAGAGTCATCCACAGGATCCTGTTGGCAGACATACCTGTGGTTTGTCAGCCATGGACAAATGTCCGTGTCTGGAGGTTGAAAGGTTGAAAGCAAGACCAGGTGGCCACATCAGTATGACTCTGCTGTACCACTCCTTTCTGACTGTTCCAACATGGTCATCTTAACAGCTCTGGCAAGAACTGCTCTCTCAGATTGTGTTGGTCACAGCTGCAGGAGCAAGGTTGCTGCACTGTACTGGTGGAAAGCAGATGAAAGAACACTATCTAACTCAGAGATTACTTGTCATCTAGTAGAATCCAAAGACTGAGATTATATGCCTGGTTTATCCATAAAGCACATTATGAGACACAAATCACATTCTTTAAATCAGCTGTATCAATTTACTGGGATACTGTGTACATGCCAAGCCAGCAACAACAACTGAAGGACTCAGATGCCTTGCTCTCAGCTCAGTGCAATTCAGAAGTCATAGACAGTCATGAATACTCTCCTCACACTCAACACCCAAGCCAGGTTGGACCTGGCAAAAACCCCAACCCAGAGAAGAAACAGCATACTCTTCTTTTATTGTGCAGTACAGTTCACTGTCCTGGGATACAGGACAACCATAACCAAATGTATTTAAAATGCATATAAAACCAGAAGGGCAGAAGGGTTTTGAATCGGTATTAGCAGTTGGCATCAGTCACTGACCTACTTAAGTTTTTTGGTTCATGATGTAAGTTTTCATCTGTCCATTCAGTCTTGAGTGCTTTGCATCACTGCTGTTATTGGTTACCAACTTCTACACCTAGAGAGGTGGAGCAGCAGTCAGTGGTACAGGATAGGATGCAAAACAGAAGATATTTCATCTCCATCTCATCACAGAGCAAATCAGAATGGCCCTCTGATAAAAGCAGCTGAGGCACAGCTTAGCTGTAAGAAGAGTCTTTAAGCTTTTCCTGCTCTAAATATCTTTCTTTTCTTCCTCTGCAGATGTGCTAAGGAACACCAGGGCTCAGGGGAAATCTGTGATAGGATATGTGAGATAAAATTTTCTGAAAGTGACACATGCTGACGTATCTCTTTTGGTTCTAAGTCAGGCCACATGTCAGCAAACTGTTAGGACTGGAATCCAAAGAAATACCTGATCCTGTTGTCTGCTTTAAACATCAAAACCCCTACTCATCTTTATATTGATATTTCCCAGTTCATGAGAGAAATTATTTGCCTCAGATGGGCTTTCCCAACTACTTTTTATAGTTCATTGACAGAACTACCCTCCTGATTCTCTGTGTTGCGGGTGTCAAGCTGCTCTCCCAGAAGCGTTTGAGGACAACAGAAAATAACATCCAGCAACTAAACTAAATACGAGAAATAGGAGAAATGAGCTATTGTAATCCTTTGCTCTAAGGACAAAGACATATGCGCCCCTACAGCTGTGAAATTATGAACTTGGCTGGGAAGAAGAGCACTCCAATAAAGTTCATCAATTGCTCTGGTGAGTACACAGTAAGATAATTGGCCACACTGGTAGGCTCTTGTCATGCTGTTGATTAACAATTGACAATGACTGTTAAGCATGAGAAGAACTGTGTTCATAGGAAAACCTAAAAGCTTCTAGCCATTGGTATTGAAAGATTATTTCCTTTTTTTTATTTATTTATGCTTTTTAAGTATATTTCAACATCAGGGCTCCCTTCCAGGAATGGATCAGGGGCTAATTATACATGGAACAAAAAAAAACCCAAATAATTTTTTTTTCTCTGCTTGTTCTCTCAGTCTTTTCTATTTTAGGTACACTTTCCTCAGTGAAAAAAAAAAAAAAAAAAAAAGAGTATCAAGCTGTCAGTGTTACTCCTATTTTCTTATGAAAGCCTCCTTTTCCTTGAGAGTTACTACATTGACATTGGGCTGACCTTTTTTCAATACTGATTTACCTGTAAAAATTCCTTCCCTGAGGTACATTAAAATTGCTATAAAAATATGCTTTCCTGATATTAGTGAGATGTTTAGATGTATGCCTATACATTTTGATCAAGTGGCACCAAAGTGAATGCCAGCAAGCAGCAGCGTTTGCATCAGCACAGAAAATAAGGGGTCCAAGACATCAGGAGTATTTTCCATTTTCTAAGAGGCTACACCTTTTTACACCTTTTTTATTTTTCTTTTTTTTTTTTTAGGATACTGGATATTTAAAGCGTATCTTTCTGGAGCTAGGAGCTGAGAAGATGGTTAGATAAATTCTGGCTCTCCAAAGCAAGGGAGCATTCCACCTCTTAGAAGGGCAGAGACGAATGCACTGGCTCTAAAGCTGGAGAGCAGTGGTGAAACCTACTGGTTTACTGGTTATGGATAGCTTAAAGAAAGGAATGTACCAGGAAGAAAAAGAAAAATGAGGTTGTGGGAAGAAGAAGAAGAGAAACAGTCAAGGTAACCTGGATTAAAAGGGAAAAACAAAAGAAAAAATGAAAATGCAGGGAACTACTTTTTTTACCTTGTCAAAGACACTATTCTTCCTCAACTTATAGGTGCGGTCAGGCAATTAGTGTTGAGTATGAGAGATTGTGCTACAAGGCGAAATGAAAAGAGCCACATTTTAAAATCAGTATTTTCACTCTTTCATTTTGTTCTGTTTTCTAGCAGTACCAGTTGTATTCACAATTTATGAGTACGTAGGTTCACCGTAGCTACTGTACTGGGTCTCAGAGATTACTGAGAGTTACTTTATTGCTATATAGTATAGCAACAGTATAGCTGTATAGCACAGTCAATTATAGCTGCCTTTTTGACTTTGTGGCTAAAACAGTGTTGATAACACACCAGTGTTTTGGCTAATGCTAAATCTTGCTAGCACAGCATCAAGACTTTTTCTTTTTCCCAACTCTGTCCCCCAGCAAGTAGGCAGGACATGGGCATGAAGCTGGGAGGGAACACAGGAGACAGCTGACCTGAAGTGGCCAAAGGGATGATCCATACTATGGGGTGCTGTGCTCAGCAATAAGAGCACTTCCTGTTGGAGGTGGTAAGTTATTGCCTTTACATCACTTGATACCACATGGTTTTTCCTCACCTATTTTTGCTTTGACCCACAAGTTTCCTCACTTTTGTTGTTCCTGTTTTCTCTGCTATCTCATTGGGGAGAAGGGAAAAATGAGTGAGCAGCTGTGTGGGTGCTTGGCTGTTGGCCAGGCTCAACCCACCACAGCAACACTAACAACATTTCATAAAGTTGGTCAAAATGCTTTGAAATTACTCAAATTCCTCATTTACACAACATATTCTGACAATCAAACAAGCTGCAATATCTTCAGATCCTTAAGTTGTCTTAGTTTTGGTTCTATTATCTCTCTCATATAAATCAGGCTGTCATGGCAGGCAGGGGAACTTTGCATTGCTTTGGCTACAGGAGGACTCAAGGAAAAGAAACCTCTCAGAACAGGTCTTCTGCGATGGACATTAATCTGTATTATTTGTGGAAGAAGCCTTGGAACATGGTGCCCCAGGCCTCTTTTTGCTTGAGACATGAGAAAAGTACCTAGTGAAAACCAACAGCAGGAAGCACTCTGCCTCAAGACTGATGGCAGTAAGGGGTAAAAGTGAAAAGGAAAAAAACTCTGAGCACTCCTTCCCTGCGTATTGGGAACCTGATTTTGGCAGCTCTGCAGGCTCAGAGCTCTGCTAAGATGTGTTCTCTCTTAATATTTTAATGAGCTGAGCAAATGACAGTCCCAGCTGAGTACTTGTCTTTGTTGCTGTTGCTAAGCAAAACAATGGTAAAAAAAGCTCCTTTTTCATCTTCTAAATCAGAAAAACAACCGAACCATTTGTTTGATATGTGCAGAAATTCATTCTACCTCTATGCCAGCTCAACCCACGCACCTCAGTTCACTCTTTCATGTTTTTTATACATACTTGATCAATTTCTCTAACATATGTCATGACACATCCCGATTTGATTGTCATGCACATCCTATATATCCTTACGGCCACACAGAGTCCATTTAGTTTGTCCTATTCATCTGGGCTCCAGCACAGCTCATGGTAATATAGATCAATGCAGGCTTCTGTTCTCTGGATTGGCTGAATATTTTGCCTTGTTGGTTTTAGAGTTCTTATGCGATGGCATAAGAGATGATGGCATATTTTTGCATTCTTTCTCTCTCTCCTTCTCTGGTGACTTCCTGCTTTCCTAAAAAAGCTTCCTGTTTTGGTTTCTTGTTTTTTGTTTTTTGTTTTTTTTTTTCAAATTAATAAATGTTCCAGACTCCCTTCTCTTCATTATCTATTTATCAAATAACTTTCTGCATTTCTAATTCTTTCTCTCTTTTTCCTTTCGCTCTTACATTTTCTTTAGCCATGTGTCAAAATTTCCTTAGCCATTCGAGTTTTAACTCATGGGTAGTTAAAAGAAGTTCTAGTCTCACATACATTTTGGTGGGGCCTGATATCTACCCTATTCTTCAATAACTTGTCTTGGCAAAATATGCCTTGTGATAAAAAAGTTTTACCTAATGTGATATTAAACCATTTTGTCTGTGATATGAGTAAGGAAACTCCTACTTAAAGCATCAGTGAATGGTAACTATCCCTTTCTGAGCAATGCTAATCTCTGACCCCGAACCCTGACCTGTAAGACACAGTCAACAAGCATGTTGGGGAGCTACAGATAACAGTTTCACTTTGACTAATGAGACAGAGCAAAATAAGCAAGTGATTATTAGCCCTTCATAGGCCTTTGGTAATAGATTTGCACAAAAAGAGAGGAAGTTTCTGCCTTCAGGTGATACTGTCTGACATAAGGGCTTTCATGGCTAACAAAGATGCTGAAAAAAGAACAGTAAGTAGGAGAAAATATTTTCAGTCATACTGAGTGTTCAGCTTTGATGAAGCTCCCTTTCACTACGGAATTCAACATTTGTGCTACTCCCAGGTTTTTAATAAAATGAGATTGCTATAAAAACACTACCATCAAAACAAACAAACTCTTAACACAGCATCATTTTTCAAGTTCCAGTACAACAGCATTTCCTTGTTCTTCATGACAGAGGACTCTGAGTACTCCTGAGCTCACTGTCAAGGAGCACTTTAAAGGAAGACTGCTGAATCTCAAAAGTGTTTTCTGTGCTCACTACAGTTACCTTTTTGTCTGTCTGCTGGGCACAAATCTTGAACAAGGTACTATGCTCTACCTCAATTTCATCAGCCTTTTGCTCTCATCTCTGTAATCTACCTTTCAAGTGCAGTTAACCGATTACACACGGAAAAGGAATTTCATAAATCACATAGGCACACTGTAAAGGATTTTCATGCATTCCTTTTCTATGTAAATGGTCTGTAACTTTTTCATGAATCAGGCCCACAGACTCTTTATTTCACATTTCCATCCTTCTTTCCCTGTAGAATTGCAATTTAAATGATCCTTAAACTTTTGAAGACAATTAAAGGTTAGCTTTGCATGTCAGTGACCTACCAGCAATTCCTCTGTAAAGCTCTGATAAATGTACAGTGTTTGATCTACACCTGCCTGATTTCAGGAAGATAGAAGTGTTTCCATGCTGCTCTGAACTCTAGGTAGGGTTGAAAAATAGACTCAGAAGACACCACAAAATAGCTACCACTTCCTGAAAGCTTCACACTCTTCAAGGACACCATTGTGGATTGCCATGATTTTTGACTTCATTTGAGTTTTGAACAACACAGAAATTATTAAAAGGGTCAGGATTGCCTTGCCAGAAAGATTTAAAGGATGTTCAGAAAATACTTTTTGTTGGTTATGTGTTGTTTTTCTTACATCAAGCCATAATAGTATTTTGTTAGAAATTGTATAGCCTTTATTCCCAGAAGCAGCAATGGAGACATAACTGTGACTGCCTAAGCAGCCCCCCTAAACACAAAACCTGTGATTTCTATATTGGAGCAGCCCCATCAGACATGATCTGTGTGGGTTCTTAGAGGAAATGAAGGCTGCCTGACAGCTTGGAATGACCATGTGTGACTTGATCAAAGGCGGAGTAAGATCTACCAAACTGTTGGGACTCAGCATGTAACTAGATTTTGAGTGAATTGTGAAATATTTGAACAAGATTCTTTTCCTTCCTTTTCAGCTCTTTCCAACTTCCTCCCTCTGGAAAAGCACTTTAATATGTAGAATATAAATTAACGGGTCTCCAAAAGAGTTGATACACATTTGAGAAAATATTGTTGCACAGCATGACTGGACAATTTTATTCCATTTGGGACAGATTCAAAAGATGAAAATTACTATAATATTGGAGGGTGGAAAAGCTCCAAACACTTTCAGCTTTGTCTGGAACAGACACAGCTTAACTACTATTGTCTTGCACAGTGACTAAATATAAATATTATAAAATATTTATAAATAATGAGTGCCAAATTGATCACATTGTGGAGTTTTACTGGAACATGTAATTCCTGTTATTAACATGGCATTTATAAATTTTTTACTACAGATGACTTAAGATAGTCATCTGTCCAAATAGGTTGTCTTATTAAGAAAAAACATTAATGAGAAGATGGAAACAGCTTTGTGATTTATTCAATGTCTCTGAGACTGTTTCTGCCAGTGTGTGTGCTGATAAATGTTAGGTTAACTGTTTCTCTGTTTGTTTAACATTCTCCTGAGGAGGGCTTGATGTGATTTAAGCAGTCTTGTATATTTAAAGCACAGCATTAATATCTAGTCTGTGGTGGGAAATACCAGGAAAGGCACTATTCTGACAGTGGATAGTCTTTGTCTTTTTTTGTTAAACCTTACTCGCATCACAAAGTACTGCAAATCTTGAAAATCTTGATTTAGGAAAATATAGTCTGGAAATTACATTCTGGATTGCAAGACAAACAATCTAATAGGACTTTGTTTAATAACAGTCTAATATCTGTTTTACACCTCTTTTTTTTTGCCTAGGTTTGCATGCAGCTTGGTATTCAGCAGATTTTTCTTAAAGGAAAAAGAAAATTTTTACAACATCCTCAATACACACAGAGGCACACATTTGAACTTACATCCTTTCAAACTATTTTCTAGAACAGTCAGTAATACAGATGTGATGGATCAGGCCTCAATTGAGATTCCAGTTGCATCCCTGTTTTCCAGAGAGCATTTGGAATTGCTAAAGTAATTCAAAGTCTGAATTTTTTGCCTTATTGTCATGAATATTTGTTATGCCTTGTCTGCATTTGATGGGCATCTGATTAAAATGTAGAAAGCTGAATCCATATCACAGAGAGCCTCATTTTTCTCACTATAGACAGACTGAAAGTTAAAAAAAAATTACTAGAGAAAGCCCACTAGATCAAGTAATCCTAGTGAGATTATGCAAAAGTGTTTTGGGTTTTTTTAGATCAACCAATATAGAAGAAATGCTATCATTGAGCATCAACCATGGAAAACCCAGACTGTTAGAACTTCATTAAATACTTGGCGAGAAGAGCTGATGAAGACTGCTCTGTGTCCAAGTTTTGATTCACCTGCAATTGCCAAAAAACCATGCATCAGGCTTCAAGGGAAGTGCTCTCTACAGAAGGACTTAGAAAGTAGATTATCTAAAAGCTGTCAGCTTTCCTTTGGGTGAAATGATAAAGTTGACAACAAGATGATTTCAGTTTTGGATGAGCTGGCCCTGAGGTTGCAGATGTTACAGAAAATGCAACATATTCCCTTCTGAATTACCTTTCATATAATGTAGTGCCTGTTGTGGATAAATGAGATTACCCTAATAGATTTAAATTCCAAAAACTGGGTCTGCTGTTTATCCATAGATTCAAATAACTTTTGGTCTTTGAGCCCACAGGTTAACTAAAGTTTTCAAAAGAAGGTCAGAGATTCAGCCCTGCAATGCTTTTACCACCAGACATACAGCTGCCCTTACGGCAGTTTCCTGCACTTTCAAAAAAATCACCTGACTACACAAGCCAAGATGATTTTTTCAGATAATATCCTGAAAAAATTGACAACTTTTGGTCGTTTAATACCTTCAATTTGGGATGCTAGTCAGCATCAGCTTCTCTATCTGAATAACTACTGTCTAGTTGTCATTCTCTGGAGTTCAGAGTGAAATATTAGGGCAAATTCAAGTAATGAACAAGAATTCCTAGAAGGGCCTTATTTCTCCTAAAATACTGATTCAGTGGCTATTAGAAACACAAACTAAAGTCTTGATGTCTTTAGGTTAAAAGCCACACTTCTAGAAAATTATTATTATTATTATTATTATTATTATTATTATTATTATTATTATTATTATTATAATATAACTGAGGGATCTGCCAAAGAAAAACCAGAACATTTCTGTAATGTTACCACTGTCATGTTTTTATTAGACAGAGTAAAATGTTCCTAAAACACAAAAATTAAATCATCTTTCATTGCAGTATACTTAATTAGAATATTATTTTATGTCCAACTACACATTGCTTGTAAATTCTCTTTGCCAAAAATTCTTTTGAAGTAGAAAGGCAGAGATGAAATAGCACAAATAGTTGATAACCTGATGATCCTGTTTAGCAAAGCTCTCTGTTTCTCCCATTTTCATTCCTCCTCACTTTAGCTGGGTGAAACCAACACTTGTCACTTGTAGCTTTAACTGCTTTGGACGTTTCTGAATAGGGTATGTTATTGGGGGTTTATGTCAGTCTTAATTAGTCTGCTTTCGGGTTTGCTGGTAAGTGTAATCGTACCACTGTCAAGATACTGTTCTATTTAACAGGTGCTAAAATGTATTAGGCTGACAACTACTATTGTCACTAAATCCTTTCTGTGTTTTTGAATAAACAGAGATAATTACTTATTATTTTCCTGAAGTTTCATGAAGTAAATATCACAACAATATGTATTTGTTCTGTGCTTTAAAACCTAGGCCTTACTGGCCAACATGCTGGTTTCATACAGTCAGTAACACAGTGGGATTCATGGTAACCAACCAGCTGCAGTGGTGCAACCGCATAAAATATTGCATTTCAGGAGATACAGGAAAAATTCAAGATAGGAAAATTAGAAATGGATCCCCAAAGACATTTTAGGGGTTGCAACCAAGTCAAATGAACTATATTAAAAGTGAATCTAATATAAAGGAATCCAATGTCTGAACACACTAAAATTTATCATGCAATGGGTTAAGCAAAGCTCTATGCTCCAACATAAACACTGGGGAGAGCTTTTTCTCTGAGCCAGACAATGAAGAAAGTTTGCCAATATGGAAACAAACCAGAAATGCCACACTGAGGGAGGAGAATTTATTTATTGGTTTCCTACCATCTTGGCAAACAGACAACAAAAGAGCCCTTGATCTTCTGTGGGGATCTATGGACATTTGCCACTCAGTTACACCTTGGAGTTTGTTGTACTCATCATACTTTAGGAAAAAAGAATCTGTTGGAAAATGCATATTTAGATGGCATGAAATGATTCAGTTGGATGCTAACACTTGACAGGATCTCTAAATTTTTAACTACTGAAATAGTAGTTTTCATCTTCTGTCCTTTCTTCATAAGCCACATCTGAAAACAAGCAAACTATGCCCTATTGTTTGTTCTTGCTGCTCTGTCGTCAGTTTCAGCTGGCAGCCATTGCTTCTTGCATGGGAAGAGATAATAAGCAATAGATATCCATCCAGCTCCATTGCTGCTCCTTCTGGAATGCATGATGATTTATACTGAGATTACTGTGCCATACAGAGATTTCAATACCACAGTCATTACTACAGTACACAAACTTCGGTCTGCAGTGCATTAAGCAACATATTCCAATATCTCTATATGAGCTTCATCAGTGATGTAGAGCTGGAGTGCCTTGTTCATAGGCTGCTGGTTAGGTGAAATTTGTGACAGCAATTCAGTTACTGATGTATGTCCTTCTGGTTCCTCGCTCTTTTAAATAAGGATCAAAACATGGATGGGTTGTCCTGGCAACCTGCTCAAAGGATCAAACCATTCCTTTACCAGGTGCACATGTATGAGGTGCTAAGGGTTGCTGTGCGGGTCATACAGTGAACGTATCTGCTGGTGACCGTATTCTTCACTTCCTTTTGCCCTCGGCATCTGTAGTTTCTTCAGACAATTTATAACACATGCTTTCAATATAGGGCAGGGATATGCAGGAGATTTTATGAGTGGGATCAGAGAGCAGTGATTAATTATTTTTGTATTACTATAGGCATACAGAGTTCTCTCTGTTCTTCCTAGGATAGCTAACAATGCAATTTAAACACAATGTAGCTCAATGAAAGGAATGAAAGAAACAAAACATGGGGCAGTTGGAAGAGGGCAGAGGTTATAGCATTGTATCTACATGGTTAGACAGCAAAGGCTAGCATGTAAATATAAATTTCACAAGGTAAATTTATGAGAATAGAAATAAAATAAAATAAAATAAAATAAAATAAAATAAAATAAAATAAAATAAAATAAAATAAAATAAATGAAATAGAGTAAAATAAAATAAAATAAAATAAAATAAAATAAAATAAAATAAAATAAATCTGTGTCTTTTATATAATGGAATTTAGTAATAATGATAACAGGTCATGTTATCATTATTAAGAGGTCTCTGTAGTACACCAAATGAGGTTACCCTTGCTGTTAGAATGTCCAATTCAGAAGGAATAAAAGTTAACAACTGATCAAATCAAATTAAAATATAGAATCCCCAGCATACCCTTTCATCATGCTTTAATGGCATGTAAAAAGCACGTACTTAGATAACCAAGTGAATCTGAGCAAATCTTTATGCACAGATGTCATGGACAAGGACTTACCTCAGCTTTTTACAATATTCTTTTGAAGAGTTGCAAATCTAAAACTAAATCCAAATGTATAATTACTTAGGGATTCTATATCCAGAGAGCAGACTTGGATAATTTGTGAGAGCAAAACCAGTCCAGCATACAAGAAATCTTTGAACTGTACATCCCATTTAAGGGTACACATAAGCTTGTATATGAAGAACAATATCCAGCTGAACAGTCAAATAAAAAGAGGCGGTAAAGCTAGCCTTTTCTTGAAGCCATGCCTGAGGGAATCTAAGGGAATTGGCTTTGTGGAATTATCTGGAAGGTGGATTCAAAGCATACTCTTATCATTCTAAAATATTCCTCTCTCATGGAATTAAATTTTGTGAATTCATCTTTATTCCTTTGCTAAAAAACAAACTATGTAAGTTACTCTCCTCTCCCAGCTTAAAAATCCTGGAGGTTGTTTCTGTCCTCATTAGGGTATCTCTGAGTTTTGCTATTAACCTCTAAAGGAATAAGACTTGATTGTCATACTACTTCAGGGGACTCTGAAAATTCAGTTGCAAATCCACTTTTATATGTAAATTACATAAATCATTGATCTATATGGAATTAAGGGGAAGGAGAGGCTTGTGATTTTGCTAGGTAGAGAATCAAGGCCTATGTAATTGTCAGCTCTCAGAGTTATAAAATTAAAAGAAAAACAAACCGCTTCAGAATCGCAAGAGTAACCAGTTCATCGTCGTTCTGCAAACCAGTGCCTTTATGGGTTTTGCTCTTTTTCTTTTCCATGCCCACTGTTCTTAATAATTCAGTACCATCCTTCTTTAATCATATTATTAAAGTCAATAGACTGATGATTCATTTGCTTTCTTTGCTCTCTCAGTGATGTCCATTAATGAAGACTTACTTTTCAGCACCATTGACTCAGTTATCTAAATTATTTATTTGGTTGAGCAGTTCAGTGTATCAAACTTTTTTCCCAGTGTAGCAACTTCTTATAGCTCAGATTAGAGTTTCATATTGATTTTCTCCTAGAAAATGTGAATGAAATAAATTGTGCTTTAAATGTCAGAAGTGGCAAAAGCAGGGCTAAAGAAGGGGTAGCTAAAAAGATAACAAATATTCCTCTTGCTATAGCAGTTTTTACATTTGTTCTTTACATTTTGAATGAGTAAAAGACTTTTGAAAACCATAATGGTGCTGAAATTCCTATAAAGAACCTCATTTCCTGCTGGTTAGGGTATTGGCCTAAGGTATCAAAGTCAGATACGTATTTTCTGCCTTTTGCACTCAGCGCAGAATATTAGTCCCTGGCCACTCTAAATCGGAGAAAAAAATGGATTCTAATGTCTTCCCCACCCAAACTTGTACACTAAACCATCACCTCCAGAAGTCCTCATGTAAATGTTCAAAGAATGAATGCATATTAATAATATTTACTTCACAGAGAATTTTTGAGATACTTCATTTGTGTCAGTGATTTCCCATTGCCTTGTTTGTCCTGACTCTAAGGAAACCTAGGTTGCTTGTTGGATATGTTGATATTGCTCACCTTCATTTTCTCCCACTCTTTTACTCTCCTGTGATCATTGAATTCATAATGCCTCCATCAACTGCTTTCACAACTGATCCTACTATCCTTTCCTACTCCTGTCTCCTAATAAAAGTATTTTTAAAGATTTAATTAGTTTCTGTCTTTCATGTAATCCAGTAAACATAAGTATTTGTTTCTACCTGAATACTTGGAAAAAAAATGGTCTGATAAATTGTCTTCATTGTGCTTCCTATGACATTGTAGAAGGTTATTTTGTTTCTTAGGCCTGCATTCGTAGACTTCTGCATAATGCTCATATCACTGATTCAAACTCTCCACTGTAGAGGACTATTGGCAAGCCTGTCAGTCCCAAAAAAAGAAAAAAAGTATTTCTGTGAAATAATGTTACTTTTGAGGAAAAATATTTTCTTCACCTAAATACAGTACTTTGGGATGATAGAAAAAGCTATTGTATTTTCTCCAGATAGCAGGAATGTTTGTTCCTAGGCACGATGTGACCCCAAGTACAATGGTGTTTCAGCACTGCACAAATAATAACAAATTTTATTTTAAAGCATTTTTTTGATCAAGAAAATATTTGATCTCTCCATTTTTCAGAAACAAGCTGAAGCACAGAGGAAGTCTGAAAGTCATATTTTCCTCTGTAGTAGACAATGAAACCATTTTTATGTGGGAGATGAATGATATTTCCCACTAGGGAAACCTTGGGGTGACCTCACCCTTGTAAGCAATTACATATGGGAGCAAGGCATCCTTTAAATTACTAATTTGTAATGAAAAATAAATTTTTAGCAAACAGACTGAGAAATGCCACTCAGATCCTTAGCATCTATCTTATTAAAAACTAGATTGGCAATGCTAAGTTTTCAGTGTATCCCATTATTGGTCCTTAATTTCAATAATGTTGGGCAGATTCCTTCCTCATTAGTGCTGGATCTTGTTGTACCACAGAGGTAACAAATACATTATTTTTCATTTGACACCACAGAAAATCATGTGGTTATTATCAAACTCAGTTCAGACCATATAACCCAAATCTTCCATATCCTGAAATCTTCAGTACCATTCTCAACTGAAAAAATTGAGACGGAAAGTGTTTTGATAATGTTTGGCTAATTAATTTAAGTAACTTTTATTAAATATTTTCTGAACTTAAATTCCTAAAGAATACATGGAAAAAGAATGTAATTTTTGAAATATCGATTCGATAACCTGAATTAGTGAAAGCACCCTAGGTAAAATTCCAGGCACTTCATAGAGTGGATACATGCCCAGCCATCCCTTCAGAGCACAACAAGCTCCTCTACAAAAACTTCCACTCAAAATTAAAGACTAGACATGATGCTGCTTATCTGGACTCTTAAATTTTTCAGCAGGAAAAGCAAAGTATATGAAAAAAGGAACAAAATCTGAGGTAGGAAAAAACTTGCAGACTTGCATTTACCAGTATTCTGAGTGCAGCCTCATGCCCCTGCTCCAAGGGACTTCTCTGTCTGTTCTCAAGGTGCCACAGACACAGTGCAACTGCATAATCATGTTTAGATTGTTGAGAAAAGAGTTGCATGAGTAAAAAACTGTAAGAAGGGGCTGCTTGAACCCTCCTTGCTCAGAAGCTGCTTTCAATTCCCTGTTCTTTCGCTTGATCCCTGCCAAGGGTCCTTGGCCATGCCTGGCCATGTACCCCAGGGATCCAGACTTGATCCTGACTCACTGACTTGCATTCACAGGTTGGACATGCACTTGTCTCAACACCACAGATTTGTCTGGCAACCCCTGGACTGTTGGCTGACCCTCCTTATTGCAATCAGCAGACTTGCTGTCCTCTGCTTTGGGTTTTATGGGACGGCCTTTGTTAGTGCAGTCACAGCCCTGCACCTGCCTTTGGTCACCCTTGGCTCCCTTTTCTTTAGAGAGCATCCTGCTCTTGCTATTCTCAGACAATGTCTTCAAATGCCATAAGAAATCATAACCCACACACTCAAAAAATGAGAGAAAAAAATACAAGACAAACACAGCAATGGATAAAAATCCTCCGCAGGTCACCTTAGGCGTTGCTTTTTTGGCAGAAACCAATTTGAGTATTTATAGCCAAGTTAAAATCCATTGAAAGCGCAGGTCAAAATGGAAACATTGACCCTTGCCTACTGCAGGGCTAGTGATCATCACCCCTGTCTAAGTACTTGTAAGCTGCTTGCAATAAAAAAACCTCTTAGTTTCAGCCCTCCAAGTGTCAGCCCTCTGTACTGGTTAATATTATCGAGGGAATCCTTGCCTGACAGAAAGTAATTTAGGATCCATTAAATATGATTACTTGGCCTTGAAAATGATGGATATTGAACAGAATTATAGGATCACTTTACAAAAGAAAGGTCTCTTTTACATCCTTTCTTGTGGGGCATTAAATAAAGTCTGAGAAAACTCCTAAGGGATTTCTGGCATTTATGGGTTACATTTATGAAAAGAAGGATTGATATTCATATTAAAAACTCTAAAAATTTAACAGGGTGATGTGGTAAGCACATGGACAGCTGAGACATGTCTAAAAAGTGAGTGACATGTTCACCAACTGTTTTCGTTGTTTCAGTTATACTAGAGATATGAAAAGTGCCTTTAATTTCAGACTAATCTTTCATGTACTTTATTGGAATATTAACCCCAAGTGGTTTCCTAAGTTCCCCATACTTCTCACTATATCTCTGTTTTTAACTGAAGTATTTATGCCAGAGGTTTTCAAAATTCTTAGGTCACTGTTTTCATCAATGTCCTTTCCTAGCCATATGTTGAAAGGGAATTGTATAGAGTTGTATAGAGACTTGATATGTTTGTGCTGCTTTAACCTAACTGAAATCCATGCTTAAGAACATATTTTTGATACACAGGAGGTTTAACCTCTTCATTACCAAGTCATCTGCCTAAAGTTCGAAAATACAATGAAAATAGACAGTTTGATCTTCCTCATAACTAAAATTTTAAATTTTCAAAATTTTTTTCTCATCTATATTTTTATTTTTCCATGAGAAGGTGGACTGGCTGACTTATCCTACTGAGAAAGTAGGAAATATGTCCCCCAAAAATAGAAAAAAATGGTTTTGCATGGCTCCCTCTGAAAATAAATCCTTCTCAAGAATCAAGGGGACAAGGGAAAAAAAATAAAGAGAAGATAATAAGGAATAATTAGGTCTTCTGCTGTGATCTTCCTCATCTCATTGTTTCCTCATAAGAAGCTGCCCTAGAAACCACAGCATCCTGAAATCCTGATCCTCACTCTGATTATTCTCTACAGATAAGGGTTCAACTAACAAACAGAAATTCCAGACACTTTATACCTGAATCTGCATCATTAACCATAAGGCAGCAAATCCATCACAAAGACAAAATGCACATTCATCATCTACTTCATAGCCATAAACACAACCACAGTTTGGGCACAGCACATGGCATGGCCCACTGACAAATCTTGGCTTGTGCGCTTTCTGTTTTGAGATAAGGAAGAGGTTTAATATATCTTTGAGTTTCCAGCCAGAATTGTCAAGGAATTCCCTGCCAAACTGATTTTTGATTGCAGGGTGCATGTTGAGCATATATTCAGACATTGCAAGACTGTGGATGTGTACTTTGAACCATTCACATACACTGGCATTTAAATGTTAGTGTTTTCTAAAAATATTAATATATCCACTCAATGACATTAAATCACCCCTCTGGCTTTTAGATCTGACTGTATGCAGTGCACAATGGAAGCATGTCCAACACCTTCCAGAGGCAGCCTTTCTGCTACTTCATATAATGTGGGATCACTTGTACCTGGGTAAACATGGCACAATATTTTATGGGACTACATACAGTGCTTTAATTTACACTGACAACAGCTGCTACATGCACAGAGCTGAGGAGATCTCAGGATATCTCAGCTTCAACAGCAAAGTAGGTTAACTCTGCCCTGTTTTCTTTCAACTAGCAAAACAGCAACAATCAGCAGCTTCATGCCTCAGGCACACATCACATACAGGCACATGGGTTTAGATTGCAGTTTTGCCAGTTGCAGAGCACAGCAGTGAAGTGGGATTTTCCACATCCCCTATGAATGTCTTAGCTATTTGTTTGTTCAGGAAGAGGGACAGTCTCACTTTCCAGTTTCAATCAGGAAAAACACATGCTTGACATGAGATAACTTCACCAAAAAAGGTTGTGTTAAAACTGATAGATGGGTCAAAAAATTAGTTTTAGTGAATGAGTATTTTCTAATAAAAAGGGGGTTTCTTCAGGCAGTACTTGACCAGTTCCACTAATGTAAACTTTGCACAAATTTTGGTGACTTTATAATTCATTTAAAAATTAATTAAATTTAAACAAAAATATTTCCTGATGGTATCACTATAATTTCCTAATCCTCAGCATGAAAACTAAAGCAGCACTTAACCTCTCCCTTTTTGAAAGGAATTTATGGTTACATATCTGGGAATATTTAGAAACATACAAAGTTTCTTTTTCTTTATTTTTTCTTTCTAGTACATAGCTGGAATCCTCTTGGAGATAATTATACCTGAAAAGTTCTATCAGCTAAGCATAGAAGGAGATGCAGAGGCAAAAGAAAGATATGTGGTTGTAAAGAAAGGAGTACTAGTCAGCCTTTGATCATGATACTAAAAATCTTTATTAACTATGTTCCAATGCATGGAAGTGCACATAAAAATATATTTTTAATTATGCATAATCAAATTATTCCTCAGACAGCAATCTTAGGTAGCCAGGCTAAGACTAAGTCAGAAACACTTTTTTTATGGTGGCAACATAAACCCTGCCAAAACAGGAGCTCATAATGGACGTGCTAACACAACCTTCACACTTCAAGTGCAAAGAGTATAATCAAATTTTAAAACTATTTTATCTCATCCATTAAGTGTATTGTCACAAGCTGGCTGTTCAAAAGGAAAATAGATGATGACAGCATGCAAGCAAAATAAATCAGGATCAATTTATGCTGTTTGTTGTATGTATTTTTTACGTTTTAAGAATAAAATACATTACACATGTTTCAGTGTTGTATTTTTTTAATAAATACTGCTCACTGATGCTGAAGCAATCCAGCAAGTTGTGTTGCAGTATAGATTTTCTTATGCATCTTTCCCCTCTCAGTACTAGAAGTGAATATAATGAGAAGTTACAATACCCAGGCTGGAGAGAACATTTCATTCTCTGAGAGAATTTAGAAATGTGTCCTATACTTTACTTGAGTGCATAAAAACCGTATCCTAAGTTTTTTAGTTTCATGCTCTTCCAGGGTTACATACACCTTTAAAATTTGCCAGTTTTTTTCCTGAGGATTAAATGATTTGTAACACCAGGTCTCATCTTGCTGCAGATGTGTGGACATACGCACCTAAACATCTTTCCTTTGCATTTCTGTTATTACTCTGCACTGCAGTGATTTAAAAAAAATGCTGAATGCTATGGGCATACATCACAATGTTCTGCTGTTACTGCATGTATTGCTGGATTTAGGATGCCATGCACTGTTGGACCCCTATCAGAAAATTATATAATTTCAGACCAGGAGTGAAACTAAATAGTTTCTATAACTTCTCTTGTTTCATTCTATCATTTTTCTTTCTATTGTTTTTCTTTCTCCTAGGTACTGGCAGGTGGCCTAGAGATCTGTTATTCCTTGTGGTGATTAATATAGATAGACTCCTGAACAAATATATGAAGTTGGGCTGGGACATTAAAACAAAGATTCTGAAGATACAAATGAAGACATGGCTCAGCAAATATTGAGTGGATCTGAGATGAATCATTCCTATGGTCCACTCAGATAAAATCACAGGATGGTGCAAGACTGTGAAGAGCAGTAAAGCCATTATGAATTGGCCAACATTGACTATTGCTGATTAGCAGGTAATTACAGCTTTCTTAGTTAACCAATCATTCATCTTGAAATTCAGATGTTTGTGACTACTGAGTGAGCATCTTTTTCTCTAACTTGTAAACCTGGGTAAAATATAAGAGGTTATGTGGTCACTGGGTTTCCAAAAAAGAGCTAAGGCAAGAAATGGGATACATGGAACCATTTTCCTTTCCCTCCAGTTGTCAGTATTCAGTAACAAAACAAAACCTTTCTCTTTGGACTGGTGCTTTGGTTTCTAATCTTTCTATATACTGTACTGATCTCTGCCAGGTGAATTTTAGGTCCTGGGATTGTTTACTTAATCTATTCATTAGTGAACTTTCTACAGGTTATGAAGTCTCATCTTTTTGAAGTTTTTAAGTGGCTACTATACAAAAGATGAGTGGAAAATGTGTAGAAAAAAACGTACCATGTAAACTCAGAATTCATTATAGGATGGTAAAATTGTGGCATGCTTTTGCTGGATCAAAGACAGACCCTACATAGTGAAGCAAGAGTTTTAATGGAAAGTTACCAAACTCAGACCACAGAGCCCAGGAAGATGTTCATAGCATTACTTGCTTTCTGACTTAGAGTTAAAGCAGAAGTTGGAAACTAAAGAATGCATCAGGGTTTTCAGAATAACTATACAGTGGTGATCACACTGCAGGGCAGATGAAGTATCAGAGTGAGTTTTGAAGGCAAATGTATCATGTATCCATACTGTTTAATAGTGTAAACCTTCCAGGGTTAGCTGTGGGCAGCACACTCAGTATAACTAGCAAGAAAGTGTCTTCTTCTTCTAGCTAATTCAAGAATGTACATTAGGTGAAGACATTCCTGGAAATTCATGCCTAAGCCTGGCAGGTTACTTATGCCATCAGACTGTGTAGTGATGTCAGATGAATGATGTCAAGCAAAAAAAATAGTTTGGACTTTGTCCTAGAAAAGCCCCAACATACCCACTAGGGCAAGGATAGACAGGGATGGTGAACAGATGAAATTCAGTTTGTCATAAATGGAAACACAACATAAAATATGGTAAAAGGTAGACAATCTGTGGAAGTAAGGTATGGGACCCTGAAAAATCAGCATTTCCTCTCTCTCCAATGCAAAGGGGAAGTAGACAGATGTAGGCTGTTATACTTAAAGGTGTTAAACTCTCATGACAGTTCAGGAGTAGTCAAGGGCACACAAGTAAATGTGTAGGCTGACATGAGTATTCATAATGTATTTTAATAACTGGAGGACTGTGTGGAGAACTTACCAATTTTCTATCTTCTTCTTTTTGTTACTCATGTTAAGGTAATTTAAAGCTGAAGTTGGAAGGGTAAAGCACTGTGAGACAGAAAATATCTTTTACCTTAATATCCAATCCTATAGATCTTATGCAAGTAAATATCTAGCCTTAAAAGACAAAAGTATATTTTTCTCCAAGCTAATTGTATCCTTCCTGCAATATGACTTTAGTTGACATTAAGCACATCTATTAAATTTCAACATATTTATTGAGTTATCAAGTAATCTGATTTGTCAAGATTCTCTGCAGTGTAGAGAAAACTAATTGTATTGACAGACAGGAGTTTTTGAGCAAGTCAATACAGGGGCACTGGAGTTTAAGAATAGAAAGGATTTCATAGCTCATCAAATCCAATTTCCTGGTGCCACAGGTGGTCAAGTGTTTAATGTTCTACTGCTGTTATACTTCTGGAAAAATAAACATACAGCTTTCCTAATTGTTGCACTTCAAGCTTTACAAGTTTTGCTGCTACTTAAGATTCTCAGTTTCCCTCTCTTTTCACCTACCTAGTGATCCATACTGAAAACTGAGGCAAAATATCCATTGCATTTTGAATATTCAATGCATTTTGGACCATCCATGGTTTATCCTCCATTGTTCCTTTATCTTCAGAGAATAGGGATGTCACTTAATGTTCTTTTAAATTTATGTGGACAAAGAACCTTTTGTTATCTATTTTTTTAAAGATTTATAATGTTTGATTTTCAGTAAATCTTATTTCACCACTATACTTTGCATCACTGATGTTTAGCTTTCCTTGCTGACCACTATTTTGTTTAATTAATTCTAATTTAGTGAAATTCACCCTTTCTTTTGAAATCAATAAACCTGAAGACTAACTTCTATTAAACCATTAGCTAATCAAAATGTTATCTGTATGTCATCACTTAAAAGGTTGTTTTTATGACCAGCTATTCTTTAGTGCACATACCACTTCAAAAATCAAATGTAAATCAGTTCTAAAATAGAATCAGCTCTATTTGATTCAGTAATCATTCACTATTGTCGATCAAATCTGGGGATAACTTGTTCTGAATATTCTTATTGACACTTTTGTCCCAGGGAATGACACAGAAACTGATCTGTCCAGCAGTAATTTTGACTATTTTGTTCCTAGCTCATTTATTTCTCCTTAACTAAAGCTATGGTCCACAGACCTATAAGCCAGTTTAAATGTTAGATCCTTTTATCTTTCAAACCTCAGCTCCAACTACATTTAATTTTTTCCCTAATATCTCCAATGATGGAGACCTCACAACATCTTCCTCTTCCAGTGTCTTACAATTTTCAAAGCAAAAAAGTTGAGGATTTTTTTCCTCATGTTTCAGTGAAATTTCCTGGATTTCAGTCTGCGCCTCCTGCCCTTGCAGTGGCAACCACTGAGAGGAGTCCAGCTCCAGCTTCTTCCCTCCCTGCCTCCCACTTCAAAATGTATTTAAACCCATTGATAAGATCCTGCTAAGTCTTCTCTTTCTGAGGCTAAACAGTCACAGCTCTTTGAGCTTCTCCTTACGGAGCAGATGCTACTTAATCATCTTAGTGCCTTTTTCCTGGACTCATTCCAGAATTTCCAGCTCTACCTTCTACTGGGAAGGCCAGCAGTGGGCACAGTAATGAGAACATGTTTTGTTTTCTCCATATCTGTTTTTGTTTATGTTAATTGTACTAATTCCATGAAAGGAATTAATTTCCATTTAATAAAAGGTAATTTTCAGCTCCTGCATGCATACATATACCTTGGAATTATATTGTACAATTTAATGTTTCAGTGATATAGGGAATACTTTATCACTGAGTGTCCACCTAAGCTAGCAAATGGCACCAGATGTGCGAAGTCAGAAACTCAAAACTCACATATTCGACACAGCATGTGCAATTTTATATGGCATTTTAATTTTTCACTTCTGTATCATCAGAAATTTCTTTTAAATTGAAACAAATGAATCTACAGGAAGGAGGTGAAGAGAAGGGGAACTTCTATAGAGTATGTCAATCTGGAGATTAATTAATACATTGATTCCATTTGAGAGCCTGAATGTACCTGTCTTCCCACTGAGACACCCACTGTGCAATCAGTGGTAATTTAAAAATCAATTGCTCTTCTGTAGTAATTAGGTTTGTCCATTTAAACAGATAAAATTGATAGAGCCTGCAACTAATTTCAAAGCAGGGATTCTTAAGGGATTGAAGAGATTAGGAGCTGTGAGCCAGCAATTTGTGGGTTTTTCACTCAACAAATGAACATCTACATACACTGGTTTGTGTATAAGTACATTATACCAGATAAGAAAACTATTTTGAAATATACTGCTAAACAAAGCATAATATATTGCTAGACAAAGCCCAAAAGTTAATGAAAGTGATTCTTAAAGGCACTGAAATATAAATATTCTTATATCTCATAGAATTAAATGAGTAGAATGTGTTGTCTTTAAAATTTCATCATATTCTTTGGAAATTTCTCTTTCTTTTCCCTATGTTTTTGTAAGTCTGGCTGAATAACGTTTATTCTTCTCAAAAATTTCATTACAAGTTGTTTTCTGTTTTGAGCATACAGAGAGAATTTATGGAGCTCTTGACACACAGTGATTAATCAAATAAAATATGATACTTGCATGTGTAGAATACATATTTCTGAGATTCATTAAACAGCTATCTTCCCTCAAGGCAATTCATTGTTATGCACCAGAGGGCTTTAAGATGGACTATTTAGGGAAAAAAAAAGAAGCAGAAAATAGGGCAAGAGGAAAAGGAAGAAACCTAAGACTAACATTAAATGCATATTCACAGTTTTAAAAGCTTTTGCAATTTACTGCAGCCCCGAGGTGGCATTAATTGACACATTAGCAAGTTATATACTGTGTTATGTGTCTATTTAGCCTATAACACAATAAAAATAACACCAGGGGAATCGCTGTAACACATTGCATATACAGCTTGTGTTTAAAGTAGGGAACACCTTACAAAAGCAGACAAGAGCAGATTAATGATAATGTGTTGCAGTTAACTCACAGACTGTCCCTGCAACTCATGTAATTGAATTGCCAACTGTCAGCTTGCAGAGGCATCTTCACAATATTTTAAGGCAAAATCTTATGCATCCTAAAAATTAATGGGAACAGAAATGTATTTGAATGAGATCTGGCTTTCCATATCAATAGACTACAGCATATACCCACAAAAAGACTAATCACTCATTTTCTGTTAAAATTGAGACTGAGA
This sequence comes from Motacilla alba alba, assembly GCF_015832195.1. Classification (NCBI taxonomy): domain Eukaryota; kingdom Metazoa; phylum Chordata; class Aves; order Passeriformes; family Motacillidae; genus Motacilla; species Motacilla alba. The sequence goes on from NC_052020.1 coordinate 32,941,472, forward strand.
TGTTAATACCTACTCTAGATAGTGTGCCTTCTCCAAGAAGTGGAGCAATATGCATTTAGAATAATAATGTAAAAGGATTACATAACTTATGTTCTTGTGCAAAATTTTCTTTCACAAATGAAGGAACACTCAGCACTTCAGGATCTTGAAATTCAACACTAGCCAGTGAAACTATTCTATTGCACAATTTTTATTTAAGAAAAGTTTAGGAATTCTTTCTTCATTTATTTTTTAAATTGTATTTTCTTTGGAAAAAAAATTTAAAATGATCTTGCATGTAACACTATGCTTATCACTAGAGCTAATTCTGTAAAACCTCTCAAGTGCCAAGTTAGATAACAATCATGCAGATTGTTTCAATATGCTCCTGCTTTATTATGTGTTGAATGTAACCTTATCTAGATAAGTAAAACAAGCATAATATGTATACCAAAGCATGCACATCCTGAATATTCTGCAGATTCTTAGCATGTAGAAAAATGCTTCAAATGTTAATATTAGTGTTCAGGGAGAATGAATAACATCTGGGTGTGGAAATATCAGAAAGAAAAACCAGCTGGAGAATAGTTACAAGAATGGTGTGTATCACAGCATCTCGATTAACAGGTCATCAAGATCCCAGCACATTTCTACCTACAGCTTCGAAGCACACAAGATGAGGCAAAGGGCAGCGAGTAAATCCCAATACCTTGCTGAAGTGGGACAGGATTGTGAAAATAAGTGTGGTCAGGTTACAAAAAGACATCCACAACCAAGATGTTGGAGGAAGGCATAAGTTAATAGCGGAAATCAGTTTAGATTTAAAATAAATCCACTTTCCACTCCTAGGAGGTCTTGCATTGTTGCTACAATGTTGCAACATGATTTCTACAAACCCTGCCTATTTTTTCTTTGGCATCATAAAACCATATAATTGACTTCGTGTGTTTGCAGTGTTTTCTACAAAAACATATTGAAATAATTCACCTGTTTTGTGATAACTGGGCTAGGATTGAATTTAGTATTTTTGGATTATACTTTGTGGTAACTTCTAGAACTACACAAGAAGATTCTCAGCTGGTATTCATTCCAACAGCTTCGTTAAAATCAAGAGAGCTACAACAATCTACACCAGCTGTGGGTCTGCTATACTAGTTTGTTATCAGGCACATGCAGAACTCAGCTGTTTGTGTACTTGCTTCAGACCAGACCAGAGGTTTCATGAGCAGGCTGCTAAGGCTGGATACACTTTAAAGTGAAATAGATGCTTTAAAAAGAAATATATATATATATATATTCAAGTGATCTGCAGTTATTAAATGATGACTAATATTTCTGAATAGCTTTATGATATGCACATGGCAATTATTATGCACTTTTTATAGCTAGGGGATGAACATCTAGAAGCCTAGGTGACTTCCCTGTGGCCATATTGTGTTTCCAAGCCTTCAGCACTATGCTGTCCCAATCCCTGTTTTAACCACAAGACTTGGCTCCCTTTCAGGGAGGTTAACATGTGACTGTATGCTACTAAAGCAACAAGCAACACTAATCTGTTTGCTTGAGCATTTCAGCTTAAATGGAAATAAATTTTCTTCTGCAGTGTTACAATTTGGCTCGTGTGTTGTAAATTAGGTCAGATGTTATTTATACCACTGGCAATGAGAATAATTTGATTTCTAATGTTGCTAAGCTAAGTAGTAGTGATTGTTCTACAGACATTTGCTCCTAGGTATCAGAAAAGGACATTTCTAGGTATCTCAAGAACAGTTCTTCACAGACACTGGGGCCTGCAAAAATTATCCTTAGGCTAGTAAATGCTGCCAACTTCTCTTTCATTAATGTATACAACATTAATGAGTAAACAATTACTTTTTATATATACAGCAGTTGTTTGGAGTTTCCTCAGCACAGATGATTTCTACTTGAATTCCCAGTAGGACTGGGAGAGAGGGCTTAACACCCAGAGCAGAAAGACAATTTAAGTTACCACAGCCTTTTTAAAACTTTACTAATTTACATCTTTGGTATTTTGTTTGTTCTGCCCTCTTCTGTTTCTCCTGGTAAGAGTCAGATCCATTGTACTGAGACGGAGTCTCAGTAAAAGGACAGCTGAAAAAAGATGAGTGAGATTGCAGTCATGTTTTTCTAAGAAATTAATGCTGCACGTGCAAATAATTATTTAATTTCAGTCTGCATGAACAAAAGAAAATAAGTAAAGCTCTTAGGAAAACGCATCTGTATGAAAAAAATAAACCTCTTATAAGCATTATTGCAGGGAATGACTTATTTTTTCTTTAGTATTGCAATTTCACTTACAAAGATGGTCAAATCAATTATCAGTGTTTGAAAAGGTGGGGGTTGGTAAGCTGTCCCTTTTTTAAATGTCTCTTTTTTAAAGGAAAAAGGAAAGCATAGAAGACATCTGCTGGCCCTCTGTAATTCCTGGGATATGGCAGATACAGTAAAAATAATAAATTTCAAAAAACAGAAAGAATCTGCAAGATCTGTCTTTATGTGCTTTTGATAAAGAGTTTAAGATTTAACTAATAGAGTCCATATTGAGCTCTAAATGCAGGTGGCTAAGTCAAAAGTCTTGTGAGTAGATATTCTCAGTCCCAATGGGGACAATGTAACCAGCCTCATCCATGTCCTTGTGTTGTATTAACAGACATCTATGACTGATCTCTTACACTTTGCTGTGTCATTTGCATGTTCTTTTATGAGGCAGAATCACAGAATAGAGTGATTCAGTTTGGCAGGCAGGGACCAAACCCAGATTATCTAGTCTAACCCCTTGCTGTAGATAGGGACATCTTTCACTAGACCAAGTGGCTTAAAGCCCATTCAACCTGGCCTTGAACACTTCAGGGATCGGGCATCCACAGCTCCTGGGCAACCTGTTCCAGTGCCTCACCACTCTTACTTGTGCAATATTTATTCTTTATGTCCAATCTAAATTGATTCTCTTCCAGTTTAAATTTTTTGCTCCTTGTCCTGTCACTATAAGCCTTGGAAAGTCCTATAAGCCTCCTTCAAGCACGGGAGGGCAGCTGTAGGGTCTCCCCAGAGCCTTATCTCTTCCGGAACAACCCCAACTCTCTCAGTGTGTCTTCATAGGAGAGGTGCTCCAGTCCCTTTCTGTGGCTTCTTCTGGACTTGCTCCTGCAGGTGCTGTGCTGGGGACTCCTGAACTGGACGCGGGACCCACCTATAAAAGGTTTCTGTTTTATTCTGTATGCCTTCAGCCCTTGGCTGGCCATTCCTCTGAGGTAACCTCAGCCAGGCTCTGGCCGCCAAGGGAGATCTGACTATTGCTGGGCCGGTGTCCATCCTCCAGCCCACCAGCTGCTGCATTGTTTGCTCCCGCTCTCCTGCAGAGGAGGCAAACCCGTCACCTTTGTGTGCACGAGTTATTGGAGGTGTTTTTAGATGTACCGGGAATTCTAAATTCATGGGTTTTTTTTAAATCATGTTTTTTCCCTTCCCTTCCAGGTACCATTTCCCGGCCTTTTAGGCCAGAAGGTTTGGCTTTGCGGTGCGTTTAACACATAACAGGAGTATCACTCTGCCATCGGGCTTTGCTTGCAGCCCTGCAACCACCGGGCATTGCTTGTGTGCTTTTGGGCTCTGCAGTAGAAAATGCGTCTTGTTCGTACGGAACAACGTGCCACCCCAATTAAAAATTCCTCAGCAGGGCCGGGGGCATGTTCTGCCTGGGCATAGATGAATCCTCCCCCCTTCCGCCATCCCGGTCCCGGCCGCAGCCCGGCGGCGGGCGGGGCCGGATTGCGCGGGGGAACGGAAAGCACCGGCCCGAGTTTCCCGCTGTCCCGGTGTCATCCGGGGGAAGAGTTTAGGCGGCAGCAATCCCGGGAGAGATGAGGAAGGTGGAGGTGCGGTATCTGCTTCTCCAGGTCGCTCCCTTCTCCGCCTCCGGTCGCTGCCCTTTCCCTGGGCCGAGCCCGCGGGGCCGGGCTGTGCCGGGGGGCTCTCCGCGCGCGGGGGGAGGCGCGGCGGGGCCGGGCGGCCGCGGGCCCGGCAGGGAGCCGCTGTGCGCCGAGGGAGAGCCGGCCCGGGGGCGGGGGTGCTGCCTGTGTGTGTGTGCGTATAGGTGTGTGTGTGTGTGTGTGGTCTGCTGTCCGTAAGGGCCGCCTCGACACCTGCTCTTAGGTTTCTAACTGGATTTACGTGTGTCCCGTTGTGTCAGACGCAGGGGGCTCAGGCCCCTGAAGCAGAATGTACGTTTGTTCTAAAACCAGCCCTGCTTCACCATCATACATCTTTTACTTTGGTTGGCTTCGGGAAGGGTATCGGATAGTTACAAGGAAAAGAGGAGAGAATAAATGGTGTTCATTTGAGGAGGCATGATGCCCGATGCTGATTTCTGTGTAACTAGCGAGCTAAGGTTCCATTTCTGATGTGGTTTGTTCTCCCATTGTAGCAATCTAAACTTTTCTCTCGGGAGCTGGTGAGGAAATCCAGCGGGTAACGTGTTTCTCTTGGTGCTCAGGTTCCTCTCTCTGGCATGCTGTGTTTCATAAATCAGCACCTAGATTTTCACTTTCTTTTTCAGTCATTAGTGTTACCTGAGGCACCTTATGTTTCTTCACACATCTATTATTATAATTTGTTTTCTTATATAATTGTTTCTGGGAGGTTGTTAGCATTAGCGTTCCTCAAGGATTTGAAGATATACTAATAATAATGCAGAAGAATCCTGCCTGGAAAATTTGAAAATATATTGAATTTTCAATTCCTAAATGTCTTGTTTTGAATTTCAATAATGAGTCACCAAAAAACAATACCAGAATATATTCTCTTATGTAGGGTCAGCTATATGGGTGTGGGAATTTGAGAAGTGTTTGCACAATCTTCTTTGGAGACCACCAATGTAGGCAGAGCAATCTCCCCATATAACTTATTTGTATGCTCATTAAGAAACACTTTGCAGCTGTAAGGACAATAATATACTTGAATTCTTTCTACAGTAATTTGAAGCTATTTTCATTCACAACAATAAATGGTTTGGGGAACAGCTTATTTCTGTTTTCCTAAAAAGTGATTCTTCTGCTTTGTCTTGCAGGGTGTGTGTGTGGTTCTGGTTTTTTTAGTTATGTCTCCTCTTTTTTTAGCCTAAATGTTCCCGGTTACTTTAATATTTTCTTGTATATTTTGCATTTAAGCTCAGATCATTCTTGATCCTCTTCTCTGAATTCATTAATTCTGATCAATTCAAATGTTTGACTCAGTTTGAAGGGCAATATTCAGAACTGGATAGCCTTCTCTAGCTGAATTCTATACAGTAGTAAGTAAGTAAGAAGGAAGATTTATGTCCTCTCAAAGTTTTACATCTGTTCACTCATCCTGGTATGGATGTATGGATGGTAGCCTTTGGCATATTCACCTTCTGTTCCAACTTAGACTCTAGGTCTTTTCTGCACCAGGAGGTTATTCTGTCCTAAATTGTAGGTCTTGCTTTTCTTCTTATTAAAGTACCCTCTTCCTGATTGGTTGTTTACTTTTTTTTTTTTGAGCTTTAAAAAAAAAAACAAAAAAACCCCAAAAACCAAAACACTACAACGCAAACTTTTCTGATTAGTAAAGACTGGATTAGAATTCAGAATTTTCTTCCATCATGTTTTTGTTTTGTTGCAACTTGCTGCCATCTGTAATATTAAGGAAACAGTTAATTATTAAACAATACTACTTAGGAGGGTCCTGGGCTGCGTAACTCCTTGGTTCTATCTTTCTGCATGACCTTGCAGCCAAGATGAAAAGTAGAGACGGCGTAACATTGAATTGGACCTTTGCCATAAACTAAATCCTTATCACATTGTGAGGTATGTTTTCTAACTCTAATTAGGACAAGATTGTGTACTTTCAAGGCTAGCAGGAAGCAATATTCCAAGCTCGTCTTTTGCTTTTTGATCTTCAGCAGCAGCATGTTTATTCCTTAGATGTCCAAGGCACAGAGCACCTTGAAATAGATGTGGAGATGCCTGTCCTTAGTAAATAGGATTTGAAAATATATTTGGGCCACACAGTAATGCCCTGTCTTGGCTCCGTTCTCCTTCCCTTGCATCCCCTTAGTTTAGCTTATCTGAGGCTTCAGTCTTTCACAGGGCAAGAAGATCACAGCAAGAAGCTCTACTCTGCTTTTGACTTGTACTAGAGAGCCTTTTCCTCTAGTCTATTCACCAGATAGAATCTTTAAAAATTTATAAGCTAAATACAAAATCCCTTGTGTAATATGCCACAGCTGTCTCTTACTTCGGACTTCTTTTCTTTGCATGTCACTGTGTTTGAGCATTTTCCTGATGTGTAAATTAGATCTGTATGACAGTGTGCTAACTGAAATTCATCACTCTTTACAGTTCTTCCTCAGGAGGTTTTCTTCCCCTGCTAATGGAGGCTGCCTTGTGCTGCACAGAAACTCAGCATAGCAGAAGAGCTTTTCTCCTTTTCTCAGCCTGCCTGTCTTTAGCTTCATGGTAGCACCAACTAGAAAGCATTTGGTGTCACACACTCTGTATAAACTCCCAGCTTCCACATGATGTGACAACTGGAAGGAAAAGGGGTTCTCCTAAAAGTATTGTGTTTTCTTGCGTCTTCAAAAGGAGACTGAAACTGAGTAGCTGTTAAAATTCTACAGGAAAAGAGAATCGGAAAGGAAGACTTGACTTTCTCAACTGCTTTATCTACCCTGAACTGTTTCAGTGAGATTAAGAAACTCCTCAGCATAGTGACAATCACATCTTAGGCAAACATCCAAATGTTCCTTATTAAGGCCCACAGTTACATAGGAACTTATCTGTTAGAGATGGAACAATTCTACCTCATTACCAGGTTTTCTTTCCATTAAGCTTAAGAAAATCTTGATGCACCAGATATTTTCAGTTTTAGTGCATGTTTCTTGAATCTCATTATAAATTGCTTCAAAATGCAGTAGGCTTTTATTCTTTGCAATTATTTTGAATAGGCATTTTGGATATTTATGAAATTTTTAAAAATAAGGACATCACTTTGTGAAGTGACAGGGGTTTTGGAGACACTGAAGAAATTAGTTTTTTTATTCTGCTGGTATATTGAATGAATATTGAACTTGTAATAAATTTGAGATACACAAGACATTTTCACTAATTATAATTCATGCTAGTTTGATATTACAACTCAAGTGCTAACTGTTATGTTCTTGCTTTAAAGTTTGCTTCCTTCATCCCTTTTCTTTTATATTGGTAATATCATAGAGGGTTTTTATTCTGTTGTTTGTACTATGCTTGTGGACTGGAATACTTAATCTTTTGTAGATGCTGCAGTTTAGGAATGAAGTGACCAAGTGAAATTGGTCTAGATATAATTAAAAACTTTTTTTGTGTGTGTGTGAACCTAAAAGCAATACCTAGAAAACCCCAGAATTTTCCTAGTTTTAAAAGAAAAGGGGAGAAAGCAGACTTTGAATACATAAAGTAGTAGCAGAGAACACTGATAGTAACTTTGTAGTAAAGAAAGGCTCAGCTGGGTGCAAGGAAAAGCTTCATGAGGAGGTGAAACTTTGAAGCAGGAGCCCTGCTGAGGTTAAGGAACCTCCCTCACTGGAAGTTTTTAAGACAGCTTTGGAGGCTGTCGAGACATGGGTTTGCCTCACAGTGTAAGGCTTGGGCTGAATGTTTGGTTGAGGTACTTCCTAGATGTTCTTGTGAATATTTTAATAACTTTTCATGCACTCAGGAACTTGCAAATTATTTTTTTTTGTTTGTAAGTCATTGAGCTGAGGCACAGTAGCTTGCCCAGCTGTGTTCCGTGTTGAAAATTCAAAGAAAATTAGAACTCTTTGACTATTTTGGTTTAGACTAAAACAATAATTATGATAACTACCTTGGTATTCACGATGACTTCACAGTATATGCATGGTTAGGTATCACAAGCCTGATATTCTAGCTTTATGGTGAGACAGCAAACATAGCCTGTGTTTTTTCCATGTTCTGGGAGTCATCTTTGTTATGGTTATAGTTTGTGGCTAGGGTGTTGCTCTTGCTGACGGGCTCCAGTATTTGCCATTTTAGGAGAAATCAAAATTGATTATACTGCTGGATACAGTTAATAAGATGCAGAAACATTAATAGTAAATTAAACAATATATTGAAGCTAAGTGTTTTTCTTTTCACTAACAATGCATTTATTTAATGTATTTCTGAAGTGCAAGAAATCTTAGTTCTTCTCTTTTTCTCTCATCTGTATAAATATTATACTTGTTAGTTAAATTACTGCTGTAGAGAAGACATTTACTACAATAAGTTCTTGATTTTTTTAAAATGAATTTAATGTATTTGAACTGTGTATTATTTGGAAGAACAGATGCATTTATAGCACAGATGACTTAAACTTGTTTTTCTTCTGGAGAGTAATCTAGTTTTTCTGTATCACTTAACAACTAGTGATTACTCTGTTACAAGGAAAGTAGTTTAAATTAAATCAAGAGTGTGCTAATCTAGATACTTTTGGTATCTTATGTAGAAAACAAGAGACAAACTTTGGCAATTATGCATTAATATAGGCTAAATAATACTCTTTTCCTTGTTTTAGGAACCAGTGGGATTTAAGAATCTCTCTCCTAAGAAAATTTGCTGCTTCTACAGCTTTCCAGCTTAGTGTGCACTTGATGATTTCACTTGAAATACCTATCTGAAGAAATTAAGAGTAGGTGAGGTATAATTACCTTTTAAAAATGTTAAAAACTCAGCATTGTGTAACAGCTGTCAAGATACCCAAGAGAAAGCCATATATTTGTGACATGTGCTATAAACAGTTTGAAACCCCATCAAAATTAGCTAGGCATTATCTCATACATACTGGTCAAAAGCCATTTGAATGTCATGTATGCAATAAAACATTCCGGCAGTTGGTCCACCTGGAGAGGCATCAGTTAACCCATAATCTGCCTTTTAAGTGTATTGTTTGTTATAGAAACTTCAAAAATGTAATCACTTTCTTAAAGCATCAGCAGCTTCATAATGAAAATTATGAGAATGATACAAAGCAAACAGAAAACTATGTGAATTCTGAGCAAGACAGGGTCACTTGTGGCATATTTCATTGTTCTGTGTGCTGGAAACCCTTTGCAACTGAAGAGAGGCGGATGCTGCATCAGTGTCTCAAGTCAGATCATCTACATGGTGCCAGAAGGAGAAAGAAGAAAACTCACACTTGTGAATCATGTAACAAGACGTTTCCATCAAGATCCAAGCTAGAAAGACACTTCCTCATTCACACTGGCCAGAAACCTTTTAAGTGTTCTTCATGTGGCAAATCTTTCAGACAGTCAACACACTTGAAAATTCATCAGCTCACACACACAGAAGAAAGGCCTTTTCAGTGCTGTTTTTGTCAGAAAGGATTTAAAATACAGAGCAAACTCATGAAGCATAAACAGCTCCATGCCAGAAATAAGACTTTCCCCAGTATTGTATGCAAAGCAAAGACTCTTAAATATCCCAGACCTCACAACATGTTGGAAGGAAAATGGGATAGTTTTGAGAATGCTGATACACACAAGCCACAGAAGAATGACCCACATGATGTGCACTCAATTTATATTGTACCCTTTCAGTGCCCAGCATGTGACCAGTGTTTTGAAGCAGAGCATTTTCTAAAGTTACACAAATGTTGTTATCCAAAAGACCAAAGCAGAAGTTCAAATAATGGTACAACAGCACGCAGACATGCAGTCAACAGGAAAAATAAGAGCCTGATGAAACTGAAGTATAATGGAGGAAAGGCAACAGATTTTTCTCTGACTGACAGAAAAAAAATAAAATCAGGTCGCGTTGGAAGTCCTGACCTGGTTACAGCTAGGGATCAGTGTTGTGATCAGCATGTGTCCACTAAACCTTCCAAGGACCGCCGGAGCAGGCGTGGCGTGCGCAAGTCGCTTTGTAGTCGGATGAAAAGAACATTTGCTGTGCAATTACCTTGGCAAGAGTACCCACAACCTCCTGACTTGGGCAGTAATTTGAAAGGTGTGCTTCCCGGTAAAAGCATGTTAAATGTTGGTGATTCAGTGGATAATAAAGATGATGCTTTTTGTAGTTCATCAAATGATAGTTTTTTTGATAATCCAGAAGTACTTCATTCTGCTTTTTCATCTTCTGCAAAAAATACACGTAACAGACACAAAGTGTGTAAATGTGACAGATGTGAAAAAATTTTTCCATCTTCATCCAAACTTCAAAGACATTATCTTATACACACGGGACAAAAGCCCTTTGGCTGTAATGTTTGTGGGAAGGCATTTAGACAGTCAGCTCACTTAAAAAGACATCAGCTCACCCATACTGAAAAGAGAGCCTGTAAAAGCCCCGTTTGCCAGGTAGAATTTGTAAACCTGAGCAAACTTTTCAATCACCAGGGAGATCACACTGAATTTATGTCTTCTCAGCTTGTGGGTTATTCAGGTTACTCTCAAACACCTTCACAGCCATCTGGCTTTCAAGAATTTGAGCTGATTCAGTCAAACCAAGCAGCTGAAATCAAAGTTGAAATTGAGTCAGGGGATTTTGTTCTTGACACCAGCAATAGAAACCCACAGCCGTATTTGTGCAGTAAATTGTTGGAAACAGAGCAAAGCTATTGGCATGATTTTCCTGAAGGTAGTGAAAAAAGTGAAGCTGTTAACAAATTATATCAATGCAGTATCTGCTTTAAAACTTTTAAATCTCCTTCTAAGCTTGAAAGACATCACCTAATGCATGCTGGACAGAAGCCATTTGAATGTTTAGTTTGTGGAAAAAAATTCAGACAGGCCCCACATTTGAAAAGACACAACCTTATTCACTTTAAAGAGAGCTTAAAGCTTAGCTCCACTGAGGAACAAGCAGAGGATATATTAGTTTTATCAAAACAGGGTAATGTCCTATGATATAATTTTTACATTTTTTTGGTTCCATAATTATAAAATATTTATATTAGGCCAAACAACTAAAGGGGATTATATTTTCTATTACAGAGATGACCTGGTGAAGTTAATTTACTGTCTTCAGAACTGTCTGCTTAATATAATTTGTGAGATATTCATGTTGAGATTTTTTTTTTAAATGCAACAAACCCACATGCTCTTTGCATTCCCTTTGGCTTGATTAAGTTTATAAATACACATTCATGTTGTATCACTAGTGTTGCAGTAATGTACAATGTTCCGTGAGTAAGATAATTATCACTGAACTAAAATACTATATGGGAAAATGTAACACTTTTAAACTATCAGTAAAGACAAAAAGGTAATTTTGAGAATATGAAAAAAATGGTCCTTTTACTTTCTTCCGGCTCCCCATATGTTCCAAGCAAAGGATTATTGCTGTATTTATCCCATACTTTAAAGAAAAGGTTATTTTTAGATAAAAGAGAAGAGAGTAGAAAAAGGGGAGAAAATTCAATGAGAAGAATATTGATGGATATTACAGAAGGTTCTATTTCCTATAGGATAGAAAAAAAAAACCTGCTTTGTTATTTACACTTAATGTGCTTGGAGAGCTATACATGAGGAATTAGATAATTTCCCTTTTTATGTAAAATACAAGGAGACAATGCTATAATATTAGGATTTATAATAAATTTATCTATTTCACCACTTCATTAACTACTTCCTTGTAAATCCCTTGCCTTCTCTAGCATTTTTGGCCAATTTATACTTTACTGAACTATTTTTCTGTAAGAAAAGAAGACAAGAAATTATCATTTAGGTTAAAAATGGGCTTACTCTCTGTTCAGTCTCCTTTCCTTCTAGCATACATAGTGAACCAGTAAAAGAAATGTTCTCTAAGATGTGATAATAACTCAGCAGTTTTGTCATGAAGTCATGTTCTCATTATGTTAAATATAAGAGACTGAAAATTACTTTTAGCTGAAATTAAGTAATTCTGATTTTGTATTAATAGAATCTGTAGTTTTACTTTCTGGTACATAGATGGTTTTGTCCATTGTGCCAGTGGGGCTGGCAAGAAGTGCAAGTGCAGTGGAGCTTCATACATCATGAACAAGAATGAAGTTTGATTCTTCTGTTTTGTCTTCTGAAAAACTACCTTTTAGGATACTTTCTTTGTTATGCAACTTCTGAATAGCTGAATCCTGAAGTTTTTATTCCTGTTTCTAAATTAACATACCTGTAAGATACATGACAATTTTTTAGTATTTAAAAAGTACCATATTTATTTAAGTAAAATGGGTTGGATTTTTTTTTTTTTTTAGTTTTGAAATGGCACGAATCTTGTGGTACTTGGTGAATATGAAGGGTAAAAGGAGTTTTATTTTCATACATGTTATTCTTTTCCATTTTCAGCAAGAATAAAACTAGGAAAAATACTTTGAAACAGTCTGTAGTTACTCTGCTTTTTGTATGACAGACAAATTCTGTATATTAATGATGATTATAGTTATATATTGAGATTTTTTTCTCCTTGTGTGAATTGTTTCATATTGAAAGACAAAATGCTGTATAAAATGTTTTGAAAGCATATTGTAGAGCTCTTTTAAAATACTGGTAATAAACTATTTTATTTATATTGTACTTTCAGAGTGTGCTTTATGTGCAAACCAGAGTTTTGAAACTACCTAACATTCATTATGCAGAAAAGACTGCACATCAAAATAACTTCATATGTTAGAACAATAGGTGAGGTTTCAGATATTTTTTGTTATAAAATATAAATATGTTTAAAGATAGTAACATCTTTCTTAAGGAGTTACAGTCATTTAAAAATGCTATGGGAGTAGTGTTTAGAGAATACAAAACGTTCATATTTTGAAAATACCAATTTAAATAAAATGAAGAGAAAGTAATACAAAAATACTTTGAGGGATGAATAGACATTTGCAGGAAGTGTTACTTTCTGAATAATTTGAAAAGTAATGTTTGAACTAGAACAGTTTTCTCCGCGTTCACAGTAACGCTTCTTGTTGATTAGTATGTCAGTCATTTTCCATAGTGCTTCGAGGCAAGTTCAAGCAATCAATCTTTTAAGTATCTTTGGTGGCAGAAACATTGCCTGTAGTTTTGTTAGAATGAACTGATGGCTAATACTAATAATCTAATAGTACTGAAGTAGTGGATTGTTTGAGACTGTGCAGAACCAAAGCATATTCTACAGAGGAAAACGGTGGGTCCTTCTGCTGAGGAGAGCTTGGCTCCAACAGCATGGGTTTAGCACTGGGGTTTTTCTGTGTGGAATAGAAGAAGGGTCAAATATTTTAAAACAAGCGGAAAAAAAAGTAAAACGGATTTTTTAAGACAAATTATTCAACTGCAGTACTAACTGATCACATTTGCTGTCTAGATGTGGCTATGGATACCTTTAAAATGTTCATGCTGCACTATCATTGCAGTGTGTCACAAATGACTGTTTTAGGTGGCTCAAGGAATCACTAGCAAAGGTATCAAAAGCAGTTTAATGTAAAAGTGAAAGCACAACAAGGTTTGTTGGCAACATTCACTCTACTAATTAGATGGTTAAAGCATACAAACAAATACTGTAGTTGAGATGGAGACAATACAAAGCAACACACTCCATTTTCAGAAGGCTTCAAACTGCTAGTTTATTCTAGCATGCATGCTTTTTATACATTCGTACAAAACTCATTAGTTTACACTTTACTCATTGATCATGACAGACAAAGTACTTACTGCAATAGGCAGTAACAGGTTTCTCTTATTTATCCTTCTTTCTTTCTTGGTTTCTATGTCAATGACCTTGGTAGAAAATTCTTTCAGGGGTAAACATGGATCCTCTTACCAAACTTCTCTCTGGCTCACAGAAGTCACTGTAAAACCTCTTCCACAAAAAAAATCAGACTAAAATATAAAATAAATCAATCTATGACTGAAATCAAACTAAAATAATCTGTGTGGATGCTGGTGATGGAAAAAGGCTGAGGATGGAAAAGGGTAAGGATAAAAGAAATAAGGGGGACCCTCCAGTCAAGTCACAAGGTTCAGAGGGGAGCCCCTTGCCCCAGACTTAGCCCCAAACTTAGCGCCAGATTTGACCAACAGTTTAAGCCTAAAGTAACAGCACTTAAAAGCACTTAATTTAAACCACTTTCCAAAGATTCTGTAGAATTTATATAGCACTACAGTAACTCACAAATTAAAAACATACTTCAGAATCCAAGAGAGCAACATTCATGGCATGTTTCTTTCAGCAGATTCACACTCAAACACGCAGAGAACTAAAGGAGTATGTCCAGGGTATATACCTGTGAAAAACTTCCCTCAAGTTCAGTGAAGTTCCCACATCACATGCCACTGCATCTTCTCAGTGGGCAAAGGGCTGCCTGGGGGGTATCAGCCCAGCAGTGTTCAGTGAGAGCAGTTCAGTGAGAGCAGAGTTCAGCTGAGAGCCATCCCACTCAGAGGGCAAGTGCTGGTTGAAGCCCCCTGTGGTTCAGGAGGGCTCCAAGGGTCTCACTTAGGACTGCTGTTTATAGGGTTGCTAGAGAGTTGTCTTCAGTCACAGTAATTTTCTATCCTGGATAAAAGTCGGCTCAGTAACTTTCTTTGAAAGCTTGGTACAAAAAAAAATTGCTCCACTTGTGTTGTTGTGCAGGCAAGAAAAATAAGTTTCCAAGGCTGTTTGTTAAAAACCAGGAGCTTGTTAGGTAACAGGTTCCCAGGAAGAGACGATGTTTCTGATAAGCTCAAGGGTAGCTCAGCCCCAGTGCTGTTCATCAAGGCCAAGGCCCGAGGAGCAGTTTCTGAGATCATAGTGTGGCCCGAGGTGTGTGTGTGGGTGGCAGCTGTACCCCCACACAAGGTTTGCAGAAAGTCAAAACATACATATATAAGTATTCCTACATATTTCTACAGAAAAATTCAAAAGAGGAAAAAAGCAATAATAAACCACAGAAAAACAGTTTTATCACTGAAACTGCTTTCTGCTGTGTGCTGTGTTTTTCATGTGGCTGTGGTCTGCTCTCACACACCCAGAGCCAACAAGAAAATTAGTGAGGCAAATAGGAGATAGAGACAAAAGAAACTTAATTGAAGTTACTGACACCTTAGGCTTCAAACCAAGATGCTGGATCTAATGTTTAGTTTTCCTGACTGCCTCCTAGTATAAATGTAAAACTCCAAAAGTCATAATCTCTCAATAGTAGCTCATTTGAGTAACACTTACCTAAGTACAGTTGGATGACTCTTAAATCAATAAAGACTATGGATTCAGTCCATCTAATGGCCCCTTGTAATGATGTTGAAAATGCCCAGACCTCCTAAATAACTGAAGTGGTAATGGTTCATATTCCTAGCACAAGGTTTTGTGGATTTTTAAAGTGTTAGTTTTAACTTAATAGCCTGGTTTTATGGTCTGATGGCTGTGGATGAGATGTGTCTGAGAGGCAGTTATCATAAGGAAAATTGAAATTACAGAAGTGACTTTTCTATGCTCTCCTGTAATGTTCTTTCTCCAGGTTAAGCAAATAAATTGTATTTCTTCATATAATGACTAGTTCTGTGAAGCAGCTTTTAAACAGCTTTTTTTAAATCATCTGTTAGAAAAGGGAATCTTCAAAGTCCATGCGAGTGAAGGAGAAATCAGTCCTGTGACAACAAAATCACTCACAAGAGAACTGATATCTCATTGTTAAAAAACTATTGTTCTAACATGAAAGTGTCATTATGCTGAGTTATCAGCTGTTCTACTTCTGCTCTCTGCCATTCCAGTTCCTGACTGCTCCCAGGATGTCTTTATGTGTGGCTTGACTCTTACACACTTGACATGATTTGGGCATGTGGCTGAAATTTTTCCTCTCCGCTGGACTCCTTCCAGTGTCCCTGGTGCCAGTCTGTATGGCTCTGTTAAACCCCATCTGTGAGTTCTAGTCCGAGTCATGGAGCTGGCTGTTGCCCGTGGGCTGCCATGGTGTGTAAAAGAGTGCCTGAGGGTGTGAGTGCAGGAAGATGTGAGAAGCTGACTGGTGATGATGCAGGCTGTGGCCTGTCATTCTCCAAAGTCATCTGGGTGTGTAGGGCAGTTAGGAGCACATGGCTATGGTGAGTGTCCAGCTTTGCCTGTGGCACTAGAATGTGCCTTGCTGACACGGTGAAGGAGGAGAAACAGAATTCCGTGGCCACTGCAATTAAAAAAGTAAAAGACTGTTCCTAAACTGAAGAAGCCAGCTATGCATGGTGTCTCCCCTTTGTACTCCTAATGCACTGCACTCAAATCCTATTGACATAAAGGAAAACACGCTCTAGATGCTGTAGCATTATTTTATCTGTGCATTTTTTGGAGTATTAATTTTAATCCCTAGTATGTGTTTGCAAAAGCAGCTTGCTGAGCCACAGAAAATCAGATTATTTCCTCAATTTCTTGTTTATTTTGTTTCTACGATGATCCTGAAAACACAGCAGACCAGAGAGATTCCTGCTAGTGACAATACGGTCCAACTAAATGAAGTAGAAATCTCCTAAGCTATCTAGACACTCCAAGTGTAGCAGCCAATTTGAGGATAATTTTTAAGATCAAAACAGGTTAAGATCAAAACAGGTTAGAATTTTTTCATCACGCTGAGAGCAACCTTGGACCAGCATCTTGCCAACGGTGTTTGCTATAGTGTACTATACCTTGAATTTTATACTCTGAGTCTTAAAATAGCAGGTACTTAGGTAGAGAGAATATCTCTGGAGGAATCCTCTCAGATGTTGAATAATGTGTCTGATGCTAATGCAATTAGTGGAGGAAAAATGTCTATTTGCTAATAAGCTAAAATGATTTGTTGGGTAATATTGTCATTTATATTACAGTAGAAGGGTTTTTTTCAATAAAAGGAATTATTAAAAGTCTTTTTTTTTTTTTTTGTATGATACAGGTGTGAATCTGCTGTTTTCTGTAGGTATTCTCTTTTATTGCCACTTTATACTCCTTTTAAATCCTGAAATGCTTATGGAAATGTCTACCAAAACCTAGAGAATTTGGAGAAAAGCAAGGATGAAAGTTTTAGGAAACTGGAGCTAGCTCTTAGCATCTTACAATTGCTGTCTTTATTGAGTTTTATGCTGCATATTAGACATGTTACAGTTTTGTCTGCAATGTTTATTTTTTTCCTTGATTGTGAGAAAAGAGATGTGATCAAGAATGTACTTTTGCAATGATGCTGCAACTAGACCCAAATTTCTATAGCACTTCTCATGTCAGTACTAGCAGAAAGGAAATTATTTGCCTTAAAATGTAATTTCAGTGATGAAATTTCTCCATCAAACAGATTTATTTAATATTAATTTTTTTCCACACAGGAACTTCATCACATAGAAGCCTCTCACAGGAATTTTAGCAAATATTGATAGAGCTTTTCTGACCATTGATCTCAACTTCTTACCACTGTTCTCTTAGCTGGCAGGAACCTAGCTAGAAGTCTCTGAAGTGAATTAGAAAAGTCCTGAGCCTGCTCTAACTTGAGCTGTTACCCAAATGTGAGCCCAGCAACAGAAAGCTAAGAATGACACAAAGTCTCCTCTTTCACCATCTCCTTCACTAGAGGCACTGCTTGCTATTCTGGGATAGAAAAGCAGCTGGGTTGCTGAATTAACCATATTTTCCTCTAGTCATGAGCTTAGAATATCCATTGAAGTTACTGTAAGTTTTACACGAAAATCAAGGGCAGTACATTGGCCAGAATGTGTGCTAAATAAATATTTATACACAAATCAGAATGCTACTGATGGCTTCTTTACACTTAGAAATTCTAAATATTTTAAGAAGCATCTGTTACTAAACTGAGGCATCATTTTTGAAAGTACCCATATTTACTGAGTGGAAGTACACATATTTAATGAGATGAACAGAGTGACAAAAGTCTTGGACTAGAAGAATGCACATAAATAAAATAGTAAAACCAACGTGACATGTTTGAATTAAAGCTGTAATGAACAGACTGAACATTTAGTTTATATGAATATTAACTGCTAAGAAGGATGAGCTATAACCAAAGCAATAACCCCCTGTCATTGTGCCTAAGATTTTTAGATGTTTAAGGATTTCTCTAATCTTTTTTGAGAAGATTTTCCAAATTTTATTTACCTGAAAGCAGGTTTAAATCAATATATTTCTTCTATAATTTCAACAGGTAAAAGACACAGAGATTTCAGCTCTTCTTTGCTTCATGTACATATTACTCTATTTACATGCCATTCATCCCCTCATCCTTATTTCATATAACTTCGCAAGAAATATTTCAAAATATTGCATATTCATAGTCACTTTCGTCCTTTGGTTAGAAGAAAACCTGCAAGTTGGTATATTTACGTGACGCATGATGACACTTGAAATTCTCATATGTGGAGATTTCAGTTTCAGAGCTTTTCAGAGGGATGCCTCTTGAAAAATCTCATGTGTACGTGCAAAAGTCAAAAAACTAAGATAAAAGCTGATTTTAAAGTGATGCGTTCCCCTAAGCTTTACAGACTCGCTTCACAGAAAGCCTACCCAACATATGGCTTAGTGTCACTCAGGCTGAGATTCATCTGCTTTAAATTAAGGTGTGCAGCCTGCAGTTGGGTACCTCCCCAAAGCTAAAGTACACATATAATACAATGCAACGATATTAGGCCAGATAACACATGCCCATAGAGCAGCGAGGTGTATCACAGATATTTCCATCTGAGAAGCATAGTTCCATTAAAAAACACCTTGATATCTCTAAGTTGTGCACAGAGAAAGCACAATTCAGTCATCAAAACTTAGCTGTTTTTTTCTTTCTGCACACAGAGCATGGCTGTCAGAACACTCAGGACTCACTTGCAAACAAGGGAATATAAACTTCCCTTGGCCTCTGAGTTATGGAACACATGGGCCAAGAAACACCGAGGGTATTCAGTATATGCAGAAAGAAGAAAAAACTGCTTTTGAAAGGGGAAGTACAGCTACAGTCAATGATTTGAGAAGGAAGAAGAGTCTCCATCTATTAGGCCCCAGTGTCTCTATCAAGAAGCAGTTGAGGCTAAAGACTCAACAGCCTTGGTCATGTACTGGAACTTTATGCCTAGCTTGACACTGTACAGGTGGACCAGCAGCAAAACAACTCCTGGATGGGAGAGCATGGGGTAGTACAACAGTGCTGCTGTCAGTGCTTTTCTCTGTTATGAGAGCAGTGTTAGCACGCCCTCAGCTATGAGGGAACAGAGTCTTCACCCTGAAAAGAAGGTTTTGATATCTTCAATTCCATCTTACATCAGGGGAACATTTGTTCTGCTCCCCTGGCCACCTGGACAGGTGACAGTAGAGTTGTGATAATAGCCACCCCATCATTCCAGATCAAAGAGCCAGGAATAATCACTGCTGCTGTGCTGCAGAGACCAGGCTGAGGCAAATGGGGAATCATCTGTCCCAGCAGAATGCTTCCTTGAAGGAGAACAAGTCAGTTGTCCACCAGACAAGATGCCTGTTCATAATTTTGAAAAAATTTGATGACTAGAATGGGCAAGATAATGCCATTTTGCATGCTGAGTACAGTGCTGGTATTTTTTACCTGCTTTGGAACCAAACTTTCCCACCAGAGTATACAAAGGTACAAGATGGTATCCATACAGAGTCTGCATCTTAGAGCAGAGTTTATGTCTAAGAAGCTGAAGTCTAAATCTTCATGTGATAGACAGTCAAAAGTGAGACAGTGTTTACATTAGAAGTATGGCCCTGCTGAATCTATGGCACTGCTGAATCTGCTGAATTCACTTGTCATGTCTCACTAATGACTCTATAACAGTAACAAACAAAATCAATTAACGGTTGAAATCTTTATCTATGAATTGTCTAGAGTTTTCATTGCTAGGAATTAATATTTTCTGTGACTCTAGGTAGAATCTAAAATAATCCACAAGGTAGAAAATAGAGAACATAGACTCAACCCCTGCTGAATACCACTAGGTACTTCCTGTTCTGGTGGAACTGTGTTCAGGAGAGTATAACTGAAATAAAAGCAACAGTCAGCTCACTGATGACCTTGGCTTACACGGTTTACAAAGAAAAGGAGAAAAGCATATTTTTCCTGGTTACAATAATATAGAAGGGGAAGCATCCAAAACAAGACGAGCTAATTAAGCAAGAAAGCAGTATGGAATATAAATTGACCAGGACTGTATGCAGCCTAGAAATGAATAATAGTCTTGAAAACTGCATCTACTCAAATATGTGACTTTTAAATAATACATGTCTTCATTAATGAATTAACAGGTTTTTGAAAGGAATGTTTGATTTCCTTGACATGTTAAGCCAATGAGCATAGAAAGATGGAGAACTTCACAGAAGGCTGCTGGGATGATGGGGTGCAGGGTTTTATTTCTCCTCAGTTACAAAGGAGTTTGGAGTAGAAAGTGTCAGATGTGCCTCCACTCTGGGGGGAAACTGAGCATAGGAATTCAAGAGACTAGTCTTATTAGACAGTTGTGAGCTGAGGTGAGATTTGCAGATGGGGACAAAGGTACAACACTGGGTGTCATTATGCTTGGTCTCACCACAGTTCTTTAAAGGTTCCCCCACTCTTGAGGATGAAAGCAGTGTATTTTTCCAAAGCACTAATTTATACTTTTGCTACTCATTTGTAGTCCTACTGTCCCCAGCACTCTCTAAATAAACAATACCCAGTACAGAGAAAAAAATTAATATATTATTTAAAGGGAGAGGATCTTTGTCACTTGGTTGGACACTTTCACTGAGGGATGTAATCATACTGCCTAACATTAGGCAGCTAATATTAGTTTCTGATATCAGAGGGTCCTTCAGAGAATGAGAGCACTTAGATTGGTTCTGACTTGCCCTTTGGAAGGATCTCTGTTGCCACACACTGACTATAGTGAGGTTGAAGACAACTGACCTCCTCACTGGGACACCCAAATGCCAAAAGTTAGGCAAATGTGGATTTCTCCTTGAGGTTTCATAGCTTTGATAACATGGAAATTTGTGGGTTTTGACATAGGCCTGATGATCCATCATAACCACAAGATTTAGGTTAGCCTTGCAAGATTGTTCAAGAAAATTCAGATTGTTTTACAAAATTTACAAAGTCCAAAATGCATTTGCCTCTCCTAATTGTCCCGACTTTGCACAAATCAAACTTTTGGCTTCCATCTGAAAGCCAGTTCAGAAACTTTCCTATTTTCAACCTATATATATAGGTAATAAACTTAGATTCCTTTGTCCTTTTTAATCACTGTATTGTACGTTCAATTTCAGTCCTTGTTATTTACAAAATTTGTTATTGAAACTTTTGTAAATTTTAAATTTTACTAGTTTTCATCTCCCTGGATCTTCTAAAGTAAAGGCATGCAGTAGGCATATTTATTTGAATGCAGCCATTGTCTGATCCTAGTCAAGGTACTGTCATTACTTTTCCCATTCCCATTGTACATTCTAATTCAACTTCAAAAAGAATATTTAGTTTAACCTCTGCTTGAAGAAATGAAATGGAGTTCACCTTGATATGAAAAAAAAAGGAGGTCATAATCAAACAGACTTCAATGGGACCTGCCTGGAAGTTTAAAGTACTCAAGTGGCAGGTGATGGATAATGAGCCCAGAAACAAAGCACAGTAACTTCCCTGGGGAGCCTGTTAATTTCCTCCTTAATTAATTTACCAAATAGAATAAGTTAATTGCAAACCATTCTAAAGCATTACTAAAGTGTTGACTTCCTTGAGTATGCAATTTTCCCCTTGTACCTTTGCCTTTCCTGCATGCATGTCAGGAGATTTAACAGAGTACTCTGAGCTGGAAGGGACCCGTAAGGATCCTTCTGTCCAACCCTTAAGTAAAAGGCCTTAATTACGGGCCTGTGGATGGGACAGAGCGCTCACCCACGCTCAGGAGTCAGTGGCAACTGTTTGATATTAAAAACAGTGTGTGTTTTTCCATGTTAGATGGACAGAAAGCTGCGCTCTAAGTAATACACAAAACAGGAGTTCTCCTAAGCGCTGGAAGGCTGAGCGCGGCAGCCACCCCGTGCGCTGGCAGCCTCCTTCACCTTTTCCCGCTGCCTTTCAACACCGACTCCGGAACTCCGGCCGGCGGCAGGGAGGGAGCTGTGACAGCGCAGGGAGGGAGCTGTGGCGATGCAGGGAGAGAGCTGTGACAGCGCAGGGAGAGAGCTGTGGCGGCGCAGGGAGGGAGCTGTGGCAGTGCAGGGAGGGAGCTGTGGCGATGCAGGGAGAGAGCTGTGACAGCGCAGGGAGAGAGCTGTGGCAGTGCAGGGAGGGAGCTGTGGCGATGCACGGAGGGAGCAGCAGATGGCGCGGCCGCCGCCCGCCTCCCCGCGGCCGCTCCAGCCCTCCCGGCCCCGGAAGCGCTCCCGCCTCCGCTGCTCCTGGCCCGGAGATCCCTCCCTCGGCCTGGCCCGGGCTGGCGGCGCCGGGGGAGCTGGGCCTGTGCCGGGCGGCTCCAGCGGCGGCACCATGTCGGCGGCCGTGGCGACGGCGGCGTCCTCGGCCCCGCCGAAGAAGATCGTGGCGCCCACGGTGTCGCAGATCAACGCGGAGTACGTGACACAGGTAGGGCCGGCGGCGCCTCCGGGCCGCCTCTGCCGCGGCCGCAGCCGGGGCTCGAAGGGACATTCTGGCGGCGACGGCGCCTCGGTGTCTAAATAGCCTTCGCAGGCCGTGGGTGATGGGGAAAGGGTCTTGCCTGGTCGCAGCTGACGAGGGATGTACGCCTCTGTCGTGTACGAGAGGGTATTTCCCCCGCGCTTCCGGAGCAGCGGGATTTACAAAGCAGCGCTGCCAAACGCATCAGTGCAATACTCTGTGCATCGCTGTAAGGCATGTTTTAACTTGTGAAAAGCTGCCGACAGTTCCTTGTTGGTCAAAGTTCTAAGTGATTTTCTATTTTCTTCTTTTTTTTTTTTTTCTTTCTTTCTTTCCTTTTTTCTTTTTTTTTTTTTTTTTTCCCTTGGAAATTTGCTCTCCTTCCAGAGCATAAAGAAGCTTGAATAAAGTTGCATAGGAAAGCTCTTGTCATCATTGCTCAGGAGTATTGGTGAAGTGATGGCTGCAGCAAAGAGCCTTAAAATGCTAGGCTTTTAAATAGAACCTCTGGTTACTTGTCAGATTCCTCAAGGAAGCATAATCGTTATCCATTTGGCATTTGCAGTTCCTGAAAGATCATGGCTTATTTTTGATGGATTTTTTAAGTTAAGAACAGGAAATATTTGTTAGATAGCAGCCTAGATAGCGTCTGAAATTTTTCCAAAGAATCGCGTTTCTGTTGAAAGAGGTTTTGGCATAAAAGCCTATAAACAGCAGTGCTTATCAACCTTAAATGGCTGATAAGCATTGCTGTTTAAAAATATAATAATTTTGTTACTTGTAGTTAGCATAAGCTGAAGTTAAGCAAGCTACTAGTGAAATGTGAAATAAAATTTGGGGATGGGATATGTTGTAGAGATGTTGTATTTAACCTTTTTTTTCTTTTCTTTACCTTGTGCAGTTAGCAAACAAATACTGGGCTCCACATGTGAAGAAAACATTGTCTTTTGATGTAAAGGTAACTACTTCTACTGGTATTTTGCTGGGGGCTGTAAAAGAATGAGGATCAACCGTTCCATGATGTGCCAATATTTAGTGTTGCTTATTTTATATGAGACTATAGGGGACTGCTTGAAAGGTCAACTGTTGCTTGAGACACTAATTTGTTATGTATTTGTAGTTTATAAATGTAGGCACTGTTAGGAAGGTATGCTATCGTGTGCAGTTATTTTGTATGCTATTCAGTTTATTCTGGCCACGAAGTTATGAAGGCAAAAGACTTTCAGGCATCTTCTTTGAGGTTAAAAGATGCTTGAGGGGGTTCTACTTTTAGGAATCAAATGGGGATGAAAGATGCAGGTATTACTGAACTGTATTCTTTCTAAAAGCTTCTGTGGTGAGCTTCCATCAGACAACTTTATTGCCATTCTGGTGGATATGTGCATTTTGAATGTTTAAAATTTGGCATGGTGTGTTAGGTTTTGTGTACTGCAGGGTACTTAAATGTTAAGTTTCTTTTCCTTGTGGATGTTTTCCTAAATCTCCCTGTTTAGCCTCAGTTTATTTTATAGTATTTGTGGTAGAACTGTCGATCGTTAGGATGTACATCAACAGCTGAACTGCTTCTCTGTGTCATGTGATGTCAAAGTGTGCCTGCTTACCATGCAGGTTCTTTCATTCTTGTTGGAAAAATTTATTGAAAATATTTTAACAGCTGTAAGCAGAGAGTATCTAATTCAGGGTAAAATGCATTAATGCTTTTTGAATCACATTAGTGGTTATATGAAATTTTCTTAATTTTTTTTTTCCATAGGTCATTGAAGATGTATATACAAAAGAAATAGTCAGGTCAAAGTAAGTACACCAGTTGCTTTCTCTTGTTTACCACCATTTCAACATTCTCAATGCTGGAGTTGTTTCTAATGTCTGATAGAATACTTTCAAACTCATCTGTATGTTAAAAGCAGATGAAAATTGCTCAAGTGCATTTAAGTAATTTAACCATTATGATATTTCAAAGTCTGAATGTGGTAACAAGAGAGTTTCCAAGCCCATAAACCTTAAACGTGATGGTTGGAGTGAATATTTTTCAGATCCTTTCCCTGGTAGTCTGTTGTCTTTTATGTTGGTTTTGTTGTGGTGGTTATAGAAGGCTGATCTCTTCTTTTGTCACTAAGGAATGTAAAGGAAAAAAACTGATGCAGAGTGCACTGCTTCTAGCTTCCTCCTCTCTTCTGGCTGCTGTTACCAGATTCATGAAGAGAAAGTGGTTTCAATGAATTGTACTGTTAGATGGGGGAAATGAATCCAAGATACACTGCATTCTGCAGCTCTCTGTGCAGAAAAGAGGTGTAACTATGTCTGGAGCTTTTTGGGGAAGATTGAGCTCTGCAGAGAATTCTTTGTATTATTCCTGTATGAAAACAATCTAAGAATTTGTCATATGGAGTCAAAGCAAACTTCCATTGCCAGTCACTAAGGAAAAAAACACCATTATGAACAGATTAAATACCTAATTGTAGTTTTCCAGGAGACACTCTCATCCGCTAGCAGTTTGTATCATCAAGGCTATTGGAAGTGTTTTCATATTTAAAAGACCTACATGAATCTCTTCAAAATGTGAATTTAATTGCTTAATGAATCTCTATGAGCTTTAGCATCCCCAGTGTCACAGCAGTTGCCTCTGCATTCATGAGGTTGCTATTGTATGGAAATGTCAGGACAGAAATAATTCCTGGGTATTTCTGCAAGTTTCCTTATATAATGAAATAAAGGAAAATATAGTCATTTTCCATACAGCTGTGTGTGGGAGGCTTTCTTTCCTGTGTTAATTGATTAATTTTTTCCTTTTAGGTTTGCAATTAGAAAAATAATGCTTCTTGAATTCAGGTAAGCTAATGGGAGGGAAATTTGGAGTTATATTTTCATAGGAACCTGTAAAGATGAGAAGCAAATGCAGGGCAGTAAGACAGTTTGAGGGTAGTGTATTTGTTCATACTTTGTAAGGTCTTGAATTGTGTACTGAGGAAAATTAAGTGAGGAGAGCTTAGTTTAAAGGGGAAATAATTCCGTAAGTGTGACATCTCAGAATGTCTTGTTTTATGATTCTCAATTTCTAGTGTAAGTGGAGCACTGAGAAAGAGAGTATGAATGAAATAAGTGAAAAACTTGGGTCTGTAATTTGGAATGTATCATTAAGCCTTAAATCAGAACTCACTGAAATCAGAGAAGTTTTTGAATTATGTCTCTTACTATGAGGTTAAAAATGGATTTTGTTGCAGCAGCATCATTAACATTTTCTTCTCTTGAGAAAGAATGGAAGTCTGTTTAAACAGTAGTTTACAACTGCTTCAGACTTTCCTGAAGAGATTACAGAGTATGTCCAAAAAGATGTAAAATGAATATTATCAGTATGCACTTAAAACCACAATATTTTATGTTCTCTTTGCTTCTTTTAACTCTCAAATCTTAAGAAAAAAATACAAGATGTTTTTTGCTTGAGGTACATTCTTTGTTTCAAAAAGGCTCAAGTCCCTAAGTTAGTACCAGTAACTACAAAAGGACAAACTTCCCTTGGTTTTTTACATCTTAATTAGAAAAAATGCAGAAGAGAAAATGTAAATAATGGTTAAGGGTTTGACACTAACAAATGGCATGCAATGGACTTTTGGAATTTGTATGTCAGCAGTAGCAAAGAATTAGAGGTTCCCGTTCTTTCTGTGAAAATGTTAGTTACTGAGTCTAACAAGTTTTGCCTCAGTGACCTAGAGGAGAGGTAACTTGAGGAACTACTCACAAACGATGAAGATAGCTTTCGGGAGAAGAGCGGGGGGGGAAACTTGTGGATAACTGCTTTTTAAATGAGTGACAGATTATGTGGGTGGCTGCAACTAATGAAATACTCTTTATCTCTTCACAGTCAGTACCTTGAAAATTACCTATGGGTGAATTATTCTCCAGAGGTGTCCAGTAAGGCATATTTAATGTCAATCTGCTGTATGGTGAATGAGAAGTTCAGAGAGAATGTCCCTGCGTGGGAGGTAACTGATTTCAATTGCAGCTAGAATTGACTTTGATCCTCAAGTTGCAGCTTTTACAGTGTGCTCGCTTACAGTGACAGAAGGTAGAAGAGCTTGTCGTGTTAAAAGGAAATGGTGCCTCAGCTGGAATACCTCATACGGTGTTTCAAACTTTGTGTTCTTTTTTGGAGAAGGGAATGGACAGGTGAAAAATTACTTGATTCCTTCTGGTGTGAAAGTCCTTGGTTCTGCTGTGAGATGCTGAACATTGTCACCAGCATTTGCTTTTTTGCCACTTGACAGAGATTGGGTATTTACAGAGAAGTTCTTGTTCTGATGTTGAAGGAAAAAGAAGGATTTATATATCTGTATATTCAAGAAGGCACCACTGAAAGTCTAATATATTATCCAATAACATCTTGCTTAAAACGTGCATATTGGTTTCTACCTTTTTTGCTTTATACTAAAATAATGTCTTACTCTTCTTTTGTGTATATTGTTTGTTTGGGGCTTTTTTTTGTTTGGGGCTTTTTTGGGCTTTTTGTTTTGGTTTTTTTTTTTTTCTTTTTTTTGGTAATAATAGATTTAGAAATTATTTAATGTTTCTACAAACAATCCAGGTTTTATAGGCCATCTCAACAACAGATGCCTAGTTATACGTTCTATACAGGCATTATTTCAGAAGCACACTTACTTCAATGTGTGTGCCATTACCTGAGTGTTGGCAAAGCACAAAGGAGTAATAACTTGCTCATATATTATCTGTGTGCTTTTCTTTTGGTATACATACTAGAAGTAAAATGACTGGTGCATGTTATGTTCCAAGCAGCTTAGTTAAATTTATTTGG
This sequence comes from Motacilla alba alba, assembly GCF_015832195.1. Lineage (NCBI taxonomy): Eukaryota > Metazoa > Chordata > Aves > Passeriformes > Motacillidae > Motacilla > Motacilla alba. Next base: position 32,968,815 of record NC_052020.1, read on the forward strand.
TACATGACTGCCCTTGTAAAGGAACTATTTTATCTTGGTGATTATTCAGTTTATCTTTTTCCTGCTCAGGTAGCTCAATGGAAGTTCTAAGACTATAAGTAGTCTCTGGTGGTTATTACGTGCTCACTTTTTGCACGTCACTTAGAGCTGCCACAGCTTTGGCCAAAACCTGTAATTTGTCTTCTAGCTGGGAGATGTTAGAATATTTCTGTGCAGTCACGAGGTGAACATCCCCACAAGACTTCACCTGTGCTTCTTGTTTAGTTTGCCTTGTGCATCACCTATTAGACTATGCAGAAGGTATAGGGGGAGGATGCCTTGTCGGAAGGATATCATGAGTCTGTTTTGCTTGTGCTGCCTGGTTACAATAAATGAAAATGAAAAAAACTAATCCCTTCTTTTCTAGATTTAAATGGATTTAGAGAACTTCAGCTATGTTATGTAAATGAAGATTTAAATTATTTCTATCAACCTGACACAAATTTACCTTCCGCTTCTATTCCTAGACATTCAAAAAAAGGCCAGAACATTTTCCTTTCTTTTTCAAACGCATACTAGAAGCATCGCTGGTCGAAAATGAGAGTGAGTACTCTCTGCATGAGCAGACAGTCCTGCTGCTTTTCCTTGATCACTGCTTCAATAGTTTGGTACGTTGAAAGTAACTGTAAATCTTTCCAGTGTGTTTATGCTGTTTTGTGTTTGTGGCAGTTCAGTTTGAGCAATTTCTTCTTACAAGGCAGATGAAGCAAAATTCTGATTTAAGGAAAACACACTACCAGAGGGCTTTTACCCGCTGTTTTGACTCTGCACATTTGCTTTTCTCTGACATAAGGTCATAGGTGAGACTTGAAACTGAAGGATTGGCAGTTAGACAATTAAAAGACATGATTTGATACAAATTTTTGTATTAAAAATGATACTGTAAAATTTATGTATTTATATTTGAAAAGGTGCTTTACATTTAAAAATGATAAGTTATTACTGTGCTCTTTTTAGTTTGCCTAAGAAATAGCACAAAAATTATTTCCATTAATTATTGAGAAAGACAGTGAGGATTTTTTTCACTTTTGAAACCAGGTTTAGAAACAATTTTTATCTGCAGTTCTCCTGAGTTAGTTTTGAGAAAGCATTAGACCAACTTGTGTTCTCAATCTATGTCTAAAACAGAGTTAAAGATCCCAAGTAGCAAACAGGAAGAACACTTTACCTGTTATATGAAGCAGTGCTCTCTAACCTCTCTTGCTACTGGGTTTTTTCCTTACTTTCATTTCATGTGGGGGATATTATCCAAAATTCGGATCTGCACAAATAAAATTGAACAACATAGAAAGTGTATTAGTTGGTTTTGGGATTAGGAATGATTTTGGGAGCCAGTAACCATCTTGAACTTTATGTGTATAGTTTATTGATATAGTATTTTTCTGTAGTGGACATTGTACAATGCATCTTCATTTTAAATAGTTTGATGGTGACTACAGAATCCTTCTTGTAGAGCACATTTCTAATACAACATGATAGGAAAGCTGGTGAAAATGTGCCACTGTTATTAGAAGCTGCCTTTCTTTGTGAAAGGCAGAATAGAATAGTCACAATAGTGTTTTTAGTGAAGAGCACTGAAGTTTGAAGTTTCAGAATGCTAAGAATGGAGTATTTGTCCATGAAGACATACTTTAAATGTTAATTGAAATTTTTCAGTAGCTCAGGAAAGAAGGAAAACTTTGTGGATCCAGATCATAGGCATAGTTGGAGAGAGCACATTTGAACTGACATGGAGAAAATGGTTTGTTTCAGATAATGGGAAGAGTGTAGAAGTGAGAGAAACTTGATAAATTAAGGGCTTCAGGAGGCAAAGAACAGCTTAAAAACAAGTAGAGAAAGTACGGTAGGTGAGTTCAATAACAAGAACTGACGGAAGAAGGAACATCAGTTCTCAGCAGCTTTTGTCCTAAAAATACTTGCATGGATGAGGCCCATGGTGAAGTGTTAAGAACAGACAGACTCCATGAAAAGAACCTAAAATACAGAGGTGTCACTGGGTAGAGTTATTGTGCAGTTTCCTGTTAGGAAATTGTGAAATCTGATAAAACAATACAAATATTTTTGTCAGATTTGTACATAGATGTATTTTGTAAGACAGGCATATCCGAAAACATAAGAATGTTCTAAAAACTTTTATCATTTGTAACTTTTTAACAGGAGGTGGATTTGATCAGAGGACAGGTGCAGCAGCTGATTTCCTTACCGATGTGGATGGCTCTACAACCTGTAAGCTTAACATTGTTAACTGGCAGAGCAGTTTTGTAGGCAGTGTCCAAATCCTGTACAGTAAATTCTCATGGAATACTGTTGAGGACCTCTAATATTTACAGCTTTGCTATGGAATTACATTTTTGTGTGCTTTGCTAAATTCTTTTTTGTTGCAAATTTCCATGTAATAATGTTTTTATGTAATTTTCCAGAAAACTGAGCTTTGTTGTTTATAGCTTCTTCAAGCTATAATTTGTAGACAAGGCCATGTGGTCACAGGTAGGCAATGGAGTTGACATCTAGTTGTGGCTAGACTCTCTAGCATTATTACATTTTTGGTTCACAGTGATACTTAGTGAGAAGAGCCAGAGACAGCTCTGTTTTTCAGTTTGTTATATGTTTTTTCTTTTTTTAATAAAAAGACTGGACTGTATTTTTATCTCATGAAAACAAGGTTCCTTGGTGACTGAATATCACTTTATTATTTCAGAATCGATTGGAACAAGAGTTGAAAAAGACACCAAAACTAAGAAAATTCTGGAATCTAATTAAGAAAAATGATGCAAAAATGGATGAAGAATCAAGAATGCAGTATGTACAGAAGCCTTTTTGCCTTAATGCATTCATTGTGTTTCAGCTAAAATAAATTGTTTCAATGAAAAAAGTGTATTTTGAAGACCTGTAGCAAATGAGGATTGATCACACCTGGTCTCCTGGAATCTGTTGTGTTTTTCAGTAGTCTTTATGCAAAATGCAGTTATAGAACTTTATATTTTATTTGGTCAGTGAATTTGTGATATCAAATCTTAAAACGAAAGGATGAAAGCACAAAAGAATATTCATGTAGCTACTCACTTTCTTTCGTGACCTTTAGCAAATGTTTCGCTCCTAGGTATATAGCTTATGCAAGTATTTCAATAAATCTGTGTCTATCACACCAAAATTAAATGTTCCAATGCCTTTGTGTTGCAATGTGCTAAGGTGTAGGAGGGGACTTCTCCTTGACACAGTAAGAAGCATGGGTTGTTAATCAGTTTCTGTGCCTAAAAATGTAGGCTGCTAATCTGTCTTCCTGAGAGCAAAGAGAAAAGTTATAATCTAAACAGTTCAGTTGTGTTTCAAAGCAACCTATTATCATTATAATAAATTTGAAGCTGCTAACTTTGTGTTAGTGAAAGCTGCAATATTCTTCTAGTCTGCATTTAAGGAGTATTAATTCTTTTGTTATGTGTCCAATTTTAGAGCATATCGAGAGAGAAGATTTCTTTCACAGCTCATTCAGAAATTCATTTCTGTTCTAAAGTCAATACCTGTCTCAGGTAACTGTGCTTCTTATGTTACTTAATTATCTGGTAATCTGTGTGAAAATCTTTTTATGTTGCTGAAGCAACTAGTCCTTAGGATATCAGCCTGAGGTTGGAGATCTTATTCAGGTGAGGCTTGTAGAGAACACTATGCCTGTCTGCATGGATTTCATATCAAAAATAATATTCCAGTCTGTATATACTTTAAAATTGAAACAGCAAAAAGCTACTTTAAACCTCCTTCTATTCAGTATGTACTTAGTAAACACAATATTTCTGGGAACTGATATTCTTTACTGTGTGCTTATAGCCTTAAAGCATTTCATACATACTTAGGTGCCGTATTAAATAGGTGGTATAAATGGATACCATAAGGCTCTGTCTGTTCATACTGTTGATTTACAGCAAGAACAAAAGCCTAAGTGAAGTGAAATTGTGTAAGATTTGACTGCTCTTGAGTCATTGTGACAAGCAAAATTATCTCCTTGTCTGATTTAGAAAGGAAAAGTGTTTGTGGAGGAAGGTGTTAGCCTTTTAACAGAAAAGGGTTATTATGCTCTAAGCACAGCACAATTTGGGTGAAATCAGTTCCCAGAGTTTTGCTTTTCCTGTTAAACTCTTAGCAAACTTCAGCTCTTACCTGAGCTGTAAATTTTGTGATGTGGCTTCCTCAGAAAGGATACTTATCCCCTCTGCTCTCCTAATTGTGCTAGACCTGTTTTAGGAAGATCTACTTCAACATTTCTTTGGAGGCTGTAAGAGTTGGAAAGTCATTAAGGGAGACGTGGTGTGTTTTGACATGGTTCTAAAGGCCCCTTAGTACCTCTTAGAGGTACTAAAGACCCCTTAGAGTACCTCTGCATATGTCAAGGCCTTTTGCACACATCTTGTTTGCAGCTTTTAAAAATGTATTTTTGAGTACCTGGCATTAAAAGTTCTTAATAAACATAATGGGGCAAGTGATACCTCGTGGAAGTGAGCATTTTTGCATGTTACATTCAAGGTTTTTTCACAGCAGATAAAATCACTCCTGAAATTCTGGTTCTGTTACTCTTTCATTGTTAACCAGAAGAATTTTTAATATTCTTAAGAAAGGATTGTTTTAAAAAGAGAATAATGTTTCAATTAGGTTTTAACAAGATTAAAAGTAATATTCTATATTTGTAGCATTTAGTTAGTTTCTAAGGAATTGTTCAAGTGTAAGTATATTGTGATGTGGATCAATTTAAACTTTTTAATTTTTTCTAGGTCCCATTTCTATGGACAAAGTTCATTATTGTGAGAGGTTTATTGAACTCATGCTAGACCTCGAGGTAAGTTTTTTAATAGATTCTAGCCAGTTTCCAGGTGAACTTTTCTAGGCTTGAAGTGCATAAAGTAATTATTACAGCTTTATTCCAAATAGGAGGTGATTATGTCACAGCTGTGCGTATGGCTGTTTAAAAGTGATTTTCCATCTGTAAATAAAAGGTTGTAGCATTGCATCCATATTGGGAGCTGACCAGCAATGATGATAAGCCAGTAGACAAAGCTAGGATCCTAAAGTGCTTAGTAAAGAGGATTCAGTTGGAATAGATTTAATAATAGTGGCCATTTCTGAAAATATGTAATGCATTAATCTGGTAGGAATAATTCAGAATTATTTTTCCCAGTGCATAACAGGTCACCTAAAGACTCTTTTGTGTCTTTGGGTCAAATCCCAGAAAGCAGCAGTAGTCTGAAATGCAAACTATTCCTGTTTGACTAGAGTTCATTATTTAGAAGTACCAGGTCTGGGGATCTGCAGTTTGTTAGAGTAATAAGGCATGGAGCCAGGTTTTGTGAAGTTTTTCAGCAGATACCGAGGAAGTGAGACAGTTTTAAGCACCACAGTACCAGTACTAAAAGGCGTTCATTTGCAGTTTCTTGCATGAATAATTATTTTTTTAGAGTAACTTCAGATTCAGAAGGCATTGTGAAATAAACAAGAGTTTTCTGAAACAGTATCACAGCGAACTTAAAATGGCTTTGTGGTGAATTTCTGCAGCCTGACTCTGTTAAATCATTGGAGTAGTCTGTGCTTGTAGCTGCAATAGATTGAATAATTTAAATTAGAGCTTGCTGTCTTATGTATGTAATATACTCTGGTATAAAAAAAGAGAAAACATGTTGGAAGGTGAACCAAAGCCTGTCTGACTTAAAATGTTTAGAAGCATCACATTTAAGATTGATTCTCTCTAGATATTGCAGAAAAATTAGAATTCAGACAGGTTTATAAAGCCTGTTCAAGTGACTGGAACAAGTAAATGAGAAATTAGCTGTAAATCCAAGTCTTTTTGCCTTTGTAGCATGTACTGTGTTAATAGGCTCTTTTTACTTGGCTTTTTTCAGAATATTACTGTTTCATATTACAGTGCCTACACTGCCATCAAAACTGGTGATTTGATAATTTGAAAGTAATAAGTCAATGGAGGGTTCTTATGGTTTTATGACTTTTTTTTGTAATTATTGTGCAGGGAAATCAACATCTACTACGGATTCTTTTATTTTCTTAATCTTCTAAACATCATGCTGATACTTTTTGGCTTTAAGAAAAAGCTATTTTTCTCTTGAATTGTTGTGATCTTGTACTGTATGCTGTTCAACAGTTGCCACATATAGCGGCTTAATCTATTTACGTTGAGAAGGAAAGATCTCTATTTTTGTTACTGAAGATTTGAAAAATACTAGGGTATTTTGCAAAGAAGAGAAGATACCCTATCATATTTAGAAGAAACAGTTGGCAATTCTAAGGACCTCAAGCTTAAAATTCATTAAATTAATGTAGTTTAAAACTATGCTGAAGCAGTTTGACATATCATTTGTAGCACACAATCATTATGTAGACACTTAGTAGTAGAATAATTGCTTTATTTCACTTACTTTTTGACTGGCAGGATGAATTCTCACTCATGGCAAGTTCATGCCATGCTCCCCGTTACGTAAAGGACTGTTCATAGCAGAGCTTACCTGCATAAGCTCTGTGTCTTGGCATACATAACTGCTGCTTTAATACCTCTGTGAGGGTATTAGATATGCAAATAACTGCAGCAAACTATCTTAATATGCCTTCTTGAAATGGAAAATCGTAAGAAGCCAGGATTTCTTACTTTTTGAGGAGTTGCTTGTATTAACATGATGTTATTTACCACAGGCTTTGCTTCCCACACGGCGCTGGTTTAATACAGTGTTGGATGACTCCCATCTTGTTGTTCACTGTTACCTGTCTAGTCTTGCTAAAAGAGAAAAAGAGGGTCATCTCTTCTGCCAGGTGAGATACAAAGCTCTTGAAAAGAACTTTTTCATTCCTTTTGTTTCTGAATGCTGCAGTTGGTTTCTTTCTATTAAAGACAGGCTTTTGTTTGGATGCAAACTACATCTTTATTTAAATCTTTCACACAATGTTTTTTCTTACCTGCACCTATGTGTGTGACTACTCACATAGCATTTCATACATTTCATGGAATCACAGGATGGCTTGGGTTGGAACGTACCTTAAAGATCATCCACTTCCAATGCCCCTGCCATGGACAGGGACACTTTCCACTAGATCAGGTTATTTAAGAGTCCCATCCAACCTGGTCATGAACACCTCCAGGGATGGGGCATCTGTGGGCAACCAGTTCCAGTGCCTCACCATCCTCACAGTGAAAAGTTTTATCCTGCTGTATAATCTAAACCTGCCCTCCTTCAGTATATGGCCATTCCCTCTTGTCCTATGACTACGTGTCCTGTGAAAAGTCCTTCTCCATCCTTCTTGCAGCTCCCTTTAGATACTGTAAAGAAAGCTGTAGGGTCTCCCTGGAGCCTTCTCTTCTCCAGGCTGATCAGTCTGAACTCTCAGCCTCTTATTAGAGAATAGGTGCTTCGGCCCTATAGTACACTCCTCTGGACATTCTTCAGTAAGGTTTTTTAATGTTGGAGACCCCAGTGCTGGACACAGTATTCCAGGTGAGGTCTCACAAGAGCCGAGTAATATTTCTGCTTCTGATTTTGAGAAGTTCTTAAAAGTACAAGCTAGAAGGCAGTGCAGCTTCTGGCATGCTTTACCACCCACATAGCAGAAGTTGTCACCACTGCATTCTTCTCTTGCTCATTTTGGCTTCACACTGTTTTGCAGTGCAGCTGTTTTTCACTCCTGTCCTTCAGTTTACTCACTCATAGCTAGTACATTGTTTTTTATATGGCAGGATCTGAAGATCTATCCCCTTTCCTGCATCTCAGCTGCTTTTCCTGCTGCTTGCTGTTCTCCTCTTTGCCACTTGTTCATTTTCTCTGAGGGTCAGTATTGATGGAACACAAAGGCAACACAAAGTACATCTGAATAATTTTCTTCCTCCAAGTTAAATAATCCCATTGAAAGGCCAGATGAACTTCAGAGCTGCCATCAGAGCGGGCAGAAGGGAACAAGGTCTCTCCCTTTTGGTAGCAGGAATCCGTTAGTTGGGTTCAATGACAGCCTCTGGCCTAGATCATCTTACTGGGATCAGTTTCAATTTCAAGTCCTAGTATATCAAGAAACCTTATTGCTTGTGGACTATACTGAAATTTTGATGGCTTGCAGATGAGATACCTAACAAAAACTATTTTGTGCATCAGCCAAGTATAAAATTCAGATACCACTCCTTAGACCAGTTCTTCTAGAACTTTGAGGAGTTCTTGTTTGTGCATTTGTCCTCTTGAACTGTGGTTTTGTTCATAGTGTTTGTAGGTTGTGTCTTTTTGTTGATCCATTAATTTATATTGATGATGTCTTAGCTTTTAGATATGCTCAAATTCTACACTGGCTTTGAAATCAATGATCAGACTGGAAATGCTTTGACAGAGAATGAGATGACTACAATTCACTATGACAGAATTACTTCTCTACAGGTAAGTAGAAGATGAAGTGCTTATGAGAGACAGAGGATTTGGTTTTGCTGTTCTAGTCTAATTTGCATCTGGAATAGGCATGAGGCTATTTCCCAAATCAAACTCCTTATTTTCCCTCTTGAGTTACAGGAATAGCTTTAGCTTGGCTGCCTGTACCATATTGAAGACACGTAATGCTTCAGCATGGTGGACTATCACTAATTAATATGCTGTAGCAAAGCATCAGCATTTTTGACCTTGTGTTACCAAAATGAACTGTTCCTGTTAAGTGTGTTAAGAAGGGAAAGCAGAATGCTGTAGCACCCTGTGGTGATGCAGTAGGTGGCAGCATTTCCTCAAGATCAGTGTGCACATGTGCCTACAGTGGTCCCTTGTACAAATTCACTCTCACTTTTTAGAATTGTTCACATCAATTTTAACAGAACAATTGAAGGAAGCATGGTAAAGTTAAACTTGTTCCTGGCTTTTCTCAGTTGCTTGCAAAGCTACGTATCTGCTCCCTGATGTTTTATTTTAATGACAACAAATGCTGATAGAAGGGTCTAATAAGAAAGATACTGTGTCAGAAGTAGAGGAGTAACAAATAGATGATGTTAAGAAAAACGGAGATTTAATCTGGCTTGTATTTCTATCCTGGTAGGGTCCATAGGGTGGTTCATGTTATGAACCAGAAGATACTGTACTTTTTTCTTTTTTCTAAGTATTTAAACTGTAATTAACTCCTTTCATTAATATGCTTACATCTAGTTTTCATGCATGAATCTTTTGCAGAGAGCAGCATTTGCACATTTCCCAGAATTATACGACTTTGCACTCTCGAATGTAGCTGCAGTAGATACTCGTGATGCACTGGTGAAGTTATTTGGACCTCTTAGGTAAGTTAGCAAATTGAAATTCTTGGTTCTCAGTATGATTAAATTTAACAAATTTCCAGCCTTTTTTCCTTCTGACTATTCATGTGCATATAACTTTTTCAGTTTATTTTTTTTACTCTGTTCTGTAGAAGAACTACAACAGAAATCATGAAGGCATGCCACTGTATTAACTGTACTATATTGTAAATGCTGTGAATAAAAGGATAGCAGCATGTTTTTGGCCAAGGCAGTGTACGCTTTGTAGCTTGCTTCGTGTCAGGTCTTGAAACAAGACAAAAATATCCACCCCTTGCCATGTTTATTGTAGGTGAGAGGTTCAGCTTACACCTTATACACAAACTTCACGTAAAAGCCTGACCCGTAATTGTTTATCTGTGATCGAATCAGACAGTTGGGGTTTTGTTTAAGGAAAAAGCAGCTGCAGTAAGTGCTGTCTCTGCTTTCAGTGTCACAGAGGCTTGTTTTCCTTTCGCTGTGCAGCTCCAACGTTCTCCACCAGGTGGCGTCGTACCTGTGCCTGCTGCCGCCGCTGGCCGAGGGGGAGGACACGAGCCACGAGAAGGAGTTTCTGCTGGAATTGCTGGTAAAAGCATGATTAATGTTCCTTGCACTTTTTCTGTTGAAAACTCAAGGCATAGCTACATTCAGTAACTACACTGCAGTAAAGTAGTAGTTTAGAATGTTTTGTGAACCACCTGTGAACCACAGCAGTATTGTTGCAGTAATTGGCATGTTAAGATGGGGTTTTAAACCGTATAAATCAAGTATTCGAAAATGCCTATTCATAAATATAGTTTCAATGAGAAATTAATGTGTGGTTTTTTAGGTCAATAAGGAGAGCCTTGGAAACGGTTTTGAGTTCTTCTGAAAATGTTTTGACCCATTTAAACACAAAAATATCTGCTAAAGTAGATCTAGATATTCAGTACCTGTTTGGGCCTCAAACCAGTTTGAAATATTGTTTGATGCACATAATGGTTTTTTGGATATTCAAGGTCTAGCAATACTATTGTAGGCTTCTAATTTGATACCATAGCTGTTTTTTAAAATCTCATTCATAAGTTTTTTTTTTGTGGTTGTTGATTTCTTAAAAAATTGTTCATGTAGTTTTCTAAGGTATTTAGTGTAGAGATATGCCTGTGGCTGCCATGGAAAGATACTTGTTCAGATAACATATTATAATATTGGATAGATTTTTTTGTGTCCCAAAGAGGAAACAAAGATTAACTGTTATTGAATGAGTTGTATTAGTTAGGTACTGACCGTATTTTTAATGGAAAGTAAGGTAAGTTTTATTTGAAGTTGACTCTCTGCTGAGCCTTGACTGAGCATTTTCAGTTCTGTTGTGCCATTTTTGGTCTGCTGAATATCCAAAGGATTGTTTGATTCTTGTACTATGACCAATAGTTGGACTATGTGTTTGTTCATCTTCTGATGTCACTGTGTGCATTTGGTTGTATTAAAATACTTAATTAGAAAAATATTGATGGAGAAAATTCAAGTGACCACCTTATGAATTATTGTCTATGTTTCAAAAGTATCTTTATTGTTCCCTTTTGACTCAGAGGTTTGAAATGCTTCCTTTCTTTAGGTTTCCCGTCATGAGCGACGAATATCTCAAATTCAGCAGCTCAATCAGATGCCTCTCTATCCCACAGAGAAGATTATTTGGGATGAAAATATTGTGCCAACTGAATATTACTCTGGAGAAGGTATGATTAGTAGTTCAGTAAATGCTGAATGGAGCAGTAAATGCTGCAATAAAAAAAGGAGTTCTGATGTATTATGTTTATTCTGGCCAAGAAACTTACACATGGTACTTTGGCATATTCCAGTATCTTAAAGTAAGATCAGGGTTTTTTTTTCCCCCAGTTATGAGTCAGGAACTCTTGAGTTTAAATTGTTAGCAAATAAATAGTGGAATAAAAGAAAAATCCAAAAATCTATTTTTACACAAAGATGTTTATTTGTTTCTGGATGGTGGGTGTGCTGTACTACCAGCTGAGGCACAGGCAAGGTGAAAAAGGTTGGAAACAGCAGCAGAAATGCTGTTTTCTGTGCTTTGTGCTGAAGTATGCTCAAGTAAGCCTTTCTAAAAAGGGGGAAAAGGTTCTAATGGGAGGAAATTAACACCACTGATATTACTTCTGTTTCAAGGGAAATGTACACATAGTTACTGAAAGGTGAGTACTTTGAGAACCTAATGTGCTCATGATCAAGGAAGTAAATTACTGGTATTGCAAACAGGAATCATGTAATTTTAAGGTTTGCAATCAACAGCACAGGTATTTTTGTTCAACTACTTTTAAAAACTGTTCTAATGTAGATCACAAGAAATTGTATTAGAAATGTGAAAATTTTAATTTGAAATGTGCCAATTTCAAGTAACAACATATGTCTCCACAGACTAATATAAAGTTTGTTTTGGGTATTAGCAGCCGGTATTCCATACCCTTCTCTGTGTAGTTTTGATTTAGAGGGGTTTTTTTTGCATAGGTATAAGCTGTAAGTTCAGCTGCTTGCCATAAATTAGTCTTTTTGGATAAACTCTTTGTGAAATGAGTGTTAATGAGAAGAAAGAGATGACCCCCTTTAGACAGGCAGGGTTGTAGACAGCAAAGGATCTTTTTTCAACAGGGTATGATACAAATGTCATCTAGAGATGTGCTCTAAAAGAGGAAAAAAGGTATTTTGCTTTAATATTATGCAGTTTGTTAAAAGCTGATTCAGGTTCTTCTGCTGCTGATGTTTAACCTTTAAAAAAAGGGAATAAAAAAAGAAACTACCCCTCTTCCCCTGAAAAAAAACAAACCAAAACAAAGGAAAAAACCCCTAAACCAGGGAGATTGCTATAATTTCTAGGAAATTATTATATAAACCAAGTCTTTTTTAATTTTCTTTTTTGTTTCAGTGAACAGTACATAGGTTGTTCTAATTCTCTGAAACATTCAGGTTCTTAAATGCAGGTCAGGGCAGCTCTACTGTCATCCATCCTGTTCTGGCTGGTTGACTGCTTGTGCTGTGTGGTTATGTTTGATCAGCCAAATATATTAATGGCAATATGGCTTACAGTGGGGGTGGAAAGGGAGGGGCAGGAGGAGAAAGCAGCTCATCATTGTGACTTTTAAAAGAAATTTTGTTAATGATGAAATGTAATTTTGTCAAGTAATGCTGGTTGCTAGTGGAAACATTGCCTCCTGTGATGAATACTTTTGGAATTGTGGTATTGATGGTGCTGTTGTGAAGTATTTCTTTTGCTGTCAGACTGTTACAAGTATTTTTTTTCTATTTTGCTTCTCTCAGTTTTCTTTGCTTCTTAGTTTTCAGTTTCTCTTTTTCAGCTCTTTGTATTCTTCTGTCCTGGTTTCAGACAGTGTTGGTTTTAGGATCTTTCAAGGAGGCTTTTTGTGTTCCTAAAAGTAATTAAATAAATTTGGTCTAAAATTTATGTAATTTAACTCAAGAATGTTAGGAGTATTGTTTCTATTTCCTTTTAGAAAATAAAGGAAAAATAATGTCTGTCTGAGTACTGTGCAGCCTTAAAGAGGTGTTGCTTCACACCCTGCCCTTTGTGCATATAACTAGCCTTACAGGACAGGTTCTCTTACTTGGTGTTGGGAAATGTGTTAAAGTATTTTAATACCATCAGGCTTTCCACAGTATAAATTACTATGTTCTGCTGCCTTTCTTCACTGCTGCTGTATCTCAGTGCATGTCAAAGTCAGTATGTGGTACCTATACCAGAGAAAGGTTTTAACAATGATACTGCAAGTTTCAAAAGCAAGATGCTTTCACAGGTCTTAAACATAGGTACCAAACTGGAATAGTAATCCAGTAATACTAGATGAGTAACTTACTAGAATTTAAATTATGGAAAATTTGCACCTGAGACTATCCTAAAACAATGGAAGAAGCTTTAGGACCTGTCTAGGAGTTCTAACACTCCTTGTGTAGTAGGATCTAATCTTCCTATGTTTTTCTTTCTCCTTTAAAAAACAAACCAGTAACAGAAACTTTAGAGATGTGTGTTAAAATTTGATTTCTTGACTTAAAGCTTTTTTCTGCATTAAAGGTTTTTATAGCATCTAATAAACATAAAGCATGGGAATAGGGGAATTGTTGGATGTTGCATGGTTTTTATTATTTTATTAGCCTTATTCATAATTTTTTAACGCTAACTTAATTGTTGCATTTCCAAAGACCATTACTTTGTTGTGCATTTGATTTCCCTAAACTTCATTTTGTTGTCTGAATACATTGATGGATTTAATATTTAAGTAGCTCACTGTATTAGTGCTAGAAGGATGAAAATTCCTTTAATCTTGTGCAGGTTCTTTTAGAGAGAACCTGAAAAATACATGCTTTTTAGAGGTGTGCATTGATAAAAAGGGTAGTTTTTTAGAGTCTCCAAGGATAACAGCTATGGCAGTTGTACAGTAAAGTGTGTATGTATGTGTGAATTCATAGAAACAGTGTATTAATTCATCTTTTTGTTTGTTTGCTCCTCAAATATCTGCTTCCTTCCTCCCTTAAATCCTTAGGCTGTCTTGCACTCCCCAAGTTGAATCTACAGTTCCTGACTCTCCATGACTACCTGCTGAGGAACTTCAATCTTTTCCGCTTGGAGTCTACCTATGAGATCAGACAGGACATTGAAGATAGTGTCAGTAGGATGAAACCATGGTAATATTTATTAACTGGTGTAAACCAGTCAGTTCACTCCTAATCAAAGTGTGTTTAGGAGTCAAAAACGGATACTGTGTGTATACTAAATACATGGTCATAAATGTGTTTATTACATAGATACTGTGGTTTGTACTTCTTCTTCCATAAGATGTTGTCATCCCAAGGGTTGATATTTTAAAAGTTTGTGGGTAGGTATCCCTGTAGGTATGTTTAAAGCATGTGAATGCTAACAAACAGCCTTAGTTGTGTTAAGATGGGTGAGTTAATTTTCCATGAGTATTAAGCTTTGGCTGACATTACAAAGTACACAAGCGTCATAAACTCCTCTGTTTGTGGGAGATGTTACTGAGTATTCTTGAATTTGCCATCTGCCACATTTTAATCCTCTTTTGGTTTGAAGGGTTTATTTGGCGTGATATCTTTTATACTCAGTACTTGCTTTTTGTTACCTTTCCTTTATTTTCTGTCTCTGTGAGTTTTTTGAATAATGCTAGCATAATTTGCCTTTGTTTTTTGAAATATGTCATGTTATGCTTCGATTCTAAAATGCAGGATTGCATGAGTCTAATTCAGTAGCACATAAAGTTAAGAATTTTAATTTTTCTTTAAAGTTACTGTGGGGTAATTTTTTCATAATTTAAAAAAGAATTGAATCTGTTATCAGCTAATGACTAACAAAATTTTGGTGTTTGTTTCTTAGGTTATCAGAATATGGAGGTGTGGTCTTTGGTGGATGGGCTAGGATGGCACAACCCATTGTCTCTTTCACAGTGGTGGAGGTGGCCAAGCCCAACATTGGTGAAAACTGGCCCATGCGAGTGCGAGCAGATGTTACCATTAATTTGAACGTCCGAGATAACATCAAAGATGAATGGGAAGGTATTTAACATGCTTTGAAATAAAGTGCTCAGAGTAGGTGCTCATCAAAATACATTTTGATATAGTCTTATTTGTGAGAAAATGAGGTTTTAATCTGTGACACAGATTTGTCAATCCTAATACATTGTTTAGAAGACAGTTACTCAAATTCCAAATGTAAGGAGTTTATATTTTCATAAAGTGAAGTTTGAAATAATTACTTAGACGTTCATTGGGAACAGAATGTTTATTACTTCAGACCAATGTCAGTCAGTGACCAACTGTAAAATGCTGTCCTTTACAGGACTGTGGAAAGTTACCTTAGCATTTTGAATGATGTGTATGCTAAAAATGTCATATTGAAAAGTATGGGGAAGGTGATATCTCATACACAAGTGGAGAGGACAGATTTTTACTTAATTCAAACCAGTGCATTTCAGCAGTTTACAGTATGTTTGAATATTATGAAGTGCTGACTGTACCAAATACTGTTTCTTGTAAGTATCCACAGGCGACACTTCTTTTGCTTGGGGATTTGAACTTTAGTTGACTGTGTTGGCAAGTGACATAGAAGAATGCAGTTGTACTTGTATTATCAGTAAATGTCACTCCTTTCTCTTTTGTTAGAGAAACCTGATAAATGTGCTGGAGCTGCGTAGTGTGATTATAGGTCACGTAGCACAAATGCTAAAGCTGGACTGTGTGATAAATGAGCAGATGCCAGTTTGGGGCTGTAGATTCCTCTTAAAGTAGAAATCTAGGAGGATGGCAGAGAATTCACTATACTGAAGGTATCTATATAGTGATGCATGTAGCTTTTTGAATATTAAAACAGCCTCTATGATTTGGAAAAAATCATTTTTTAACTAAATCAAAACTGAGATGAAGAATTCATAAATCATTGCCCGACTTCTGTTGAATAGTATCTGGTGCTTAATGAGGAATTATTTGTCTCATGAAAAATACAGCATATTTTCTGAACGTTGAAGGTGTCTTAGATCTCTGAGACTCTGGAGGTGTACTGGAGAGAAAATTGAGTGTTCAGAATTATGTTAGTGAATTGGAGAAGCACCATTTTACAAGTAGGATGTTGTTCAACAAGGATGATTATTAAGCAAGAACAAGTCACTGTACAAATACATGTTGGGGGAATAACTTACCAGGCAGTACCTCTGCAGAATGGAAAGATCAGAGGTCATCATTACCCACAAGTGAATGTGATTCCTCAGCATTGTGTTAGTGCTGAGGGAAAAAGACAAAACCTGAAGTTATATTGGAATTTATAAACTGGAATGTTACAGTAAACAAGTAACTTGATTAAGTGACCTTTTCCTCTATTAAATAGATAACTAAAGTGACTTGGTTTGGGGTTTTGTGCCTAGTTCTAGGCACTGCACTTAACCTGTTGTAAAAAAAAGAAAAAAAGGAATTGGAGGTTTGTCCAGAGGGAAGCAATGAGAATAAGAGATTAATGCCACACTTCTTAGAGCTAATTGAAAACAATTAGGTAAAAATAACTAGAGTAAGATTATTGGGAGAAGAATAATCTTGAAATAATGTTTGTTCTTATGAAAAAAGCATTCAACTTTTTATATCTATTCTATCAGTGGCCTGTAGTTTTGTATTCTCTAAGTTCAAGGCATATTTTGGAGCAAAACAAAATATATACAGGTGGGATTTTATTTAAAAGAAATTTGAGTGCGTTCTTTTATATACATGTTAAGGAGTTGATGAGGACAATGCCATTCAGTCAAATCCCTGCCTGTTCCTTTTGGGGCTCAGGTCTGCGCAAGCACGACGTCTGCTTCCTGATCACGGTGCGTCCCATGCAGCCTTACGGCACCAAGTTTGACAGGAGACAGCCTTTCATTGAGCAGACTGGACTGGTGTATGTCAGAGGCTGTGAAATTCAGGGCATGTTGGATGAGAAGGGGCGTGTTATTGAAGAAGGTATGATGTACCAAAACTTTTTCAAGAGATTTATCTTTTTTTTTCTGTCTCTGGTTTTTTTTTTATTTTTAACAGCCTAATTGATAATTTTTCTCTCTTTAAAAGAATGCTTATTGAATTAGTTACATACATGGAAAAAAACAAACTAATTCCATAAGCAGCCTGAGAAAGGTTAACTAGTTTCCTCTGGTAAAATCTGATGTAGCTACGTTAATTAAGTAATTCCAGTATTGAGTTAAGGAGTAAAATACATTCTGTTCAAGAACTATTAGAATAATGCAGTGAAAATATGTCCATTGCTATGCAGAAATTAGTTTCATCATACGTATTTGTCTGAATTTCATTTGAGGAACAATTATGGATCACTTATTTGAATGATAATTTGCTTTTAGCAACTGAGTCAAATTCTAATCTTGCTCTTTTATTATGGGCAGGACCTGAACCAAAACCAAGACTTAAAGGTGATTGCAGAACTTACAGAGTATTTCTGGACCCAAACCAGTATCAGCAGGACATGACCAATACAATCCAAAATGGGGCAGAAGATGTCTATGAGACATTTAATATAATAATGAGAAGAAAACCAAAAGAAAACAATTTCAAGGTAAGATACTTGCTTCTTAGGCCAGAGGGATGGAGTACCTCTCCTGCAGGGAAAGCCTGAGAGAGTTGGAGTTGTTTAGTCTGGAGAAGAGAATGTTTCAGGGAGATCTGACTGCACCCTTTCAGTAAAGGGGGCTTATAAGAAAGATGAGGACAAACTTTCTCATAGTGGTAGTACAAGGGGGATTGTTTATGAACTAAAAGATGGTAGATGCAGACCAGATATAAGAAAAATATTCAATGATGAGGGTGATGAAATGCTGGAACAGATTGCCCAGAGGTGGTAGATGCCCCATCCCTGGAAATTTTCAAAGTCAGGTTGAACAGGGCTCTGAGAAACTTGGTCTGCTTGAAGATGGCCCTGGTCATTGCAGGGGGGGTGGACTAGATGAACTTTAAAGGTTTCTTTCAGCCAAAACTACTGTATGATTCAGCCTCAACAGTGCTGAGCAGAAAGGAAGGAGCCACTTCCCTTCACCTGCTGGGCAAATTTGTACTGTAGCACGAACAAGGTGGTGTTGGCCTTCTTCACTGTGAGGGTGCATAATTTTGTACACCTAAAATATTTCTTACTCAGTTTCTTTGCTTTTTAGACCTCTGAATCATTAATGTTCCTGGAGTTTTCCATTTTGAAAATGCAGCATGAATGAAAAACTGCATTTCATTTGGTGCCTTAAAATCATGCACTGAAGTGATTTTCATTTTGAGGGATTCTGTAGCAAGTTCTGTGTAAATAGATTAACAGGTAGGCAGGAAGACTTGGACTTTTTTTCCTTTCTGTATCTACAAAGATAGCTCTGGTGTAAAGCAGTAGCTTGCAGACTGCATAGACCATTGTGGTGCCATCATTTGTGCTGTGTTCTTCCAGCAAATTTACAGGCAAATCCCAATGCAAGCCGTTTTATGCTGGCATTTATGAAAGTCTCATGCCTTCATTTTTCAAGACAATCTAAGGTATTTCCATATTTATCACATTGCTGACAGTTTAGGTGCATGCATTCCATGTAATTTGCAAACCTTTCTGACTTCAGCTGGAGAAAAGAAAACAAAATGATGCTGTGATTAGTGTAGACAGTGTATGCAGCAGATGGAAGGCAGCTTGAAATTTAAAGCTGAGCTTCTAGGAGAGAAGACAAGAGAACTCTTGTGCAGTCCTTGTAAATTAAGCAGATGAGACAGCAGAGAAAGTGAAAATACAGTGTGCTTGCTGGAGGTGACACCACTGTGTCACTACAATTGGTCAGCAGTGTTAGTTCTTACAAGAATGAATGTTACTATTTTTACATGCATAGAAATTACTTTTTGAAAAGCTGAAGCAAAGTTTTTGTGATGTAGAAGCACCACATTTGCTGTTAGGAACATATTTCTTGCTTCCTCTTAGAAACTGATCACTGCATTTAGAAATACTACCTGAAAATGTGACATTGTCTGATTTCATTGTGCTTTTCTTAGCACAAACATATTATACCGTGCTTAATTTATGTTTGAGCCAGAAGTTCTTTTTCTATATTTGCAACAAAAAGATAAAAATTCTTACTTAATACGGGACCTGTCTATCCATATATCTTTGAAGTAATTCAGGCTTCAGAAGTGCTAAGATGCCTTCAACTTCATAGCTTTACAGGTCTGTCACAGAATCCACAGCATTATTGTGACTGGAAGAAACATATTCAGAGAGTGATTGAGTTTAGAGGGACCTTTGGAGATGGTTTAGTCCAAGACCTGTTTAAAGCAGAGTCAGCTAGAATAATTTGCTCAAGATCTTGTGACTGTGTAGTTGGAATTGGATATGTCCAGTGATGGAAACTACGTAGCCAGTCCAGACAACCTGTTTCAGTGTTGCATTACTTCTACAGTAAAAATATTTTGGTGTATTTAGGTGGAATTTCCCGTCTCTCAATTTGTGTGCATTGCCCCTTGTCCTTTCACAGGGCGCTGCTGAGTGGAGTCTCATTCCATTGATCTTACTTCCTCCCGTTACATTCTTTATACAAATCACTCAAATTCTCCAATGCTCCAAGAGTTTTGTATTCTTGAGGCTGAACAATCCCAGCTCTCTCTGCTTATCATACAACAGATTTTCCAATCCCTTGATCATCTTAGTGGCTCTAGCTTAATTGCTAGACCCATTCCAGTATGTCTGTGTCTCTTGTCCTGAGGAGCCCAGCATTGGATGCAGTCCTCCAGATGTGCTCTCACCCACGCTGAGTAGTGGGGAAGAATCAGGACCTTAACAGAGGTTGACTAAGCAGGGATGGTGATCACATTACTTGACTCCTTGAATGCTACAACACAAGCAAGAAAAGAAAATCCAACCCTTTGGAGATGGATAATAAATGTAGACTATCTGAATAAAATTCTGTACTTTGATTTGACTGACTGTTCTTTTACAAGATTGGCATTTGGAGGGTCTGTATTGTATTCTGGTGTGGACAGCTGATGCACTGAGTTTGCCATTCATTTGTGTCCATGTTTGGTGGCATAGGAAGTCAGAGGATCTGGAAGTCAATGCAGATACCTAGTGACCAGATGACAATTTCAAGTGAGATGGTTCTTCAAGGCTTGCCACTAAAGTAGCCCTTTAACAGGAAGGCTAAAATGCAGCTACCTCTTAGTTAAAAAGCACACCTTCTGTGCAAGTCTAGGGTCTGGAGCATTGGTGTTTTCACAAGAGGAGAAAGGAGAGAAAACTTACATAATCACAGATGCTTATATAAATTAATTTGTGGGTGAAGAGCAAATGCTTGAAGGGAGTTTAAGCTGACTGCAGGGGTGAAATTTATGGGCATGTAAGAGGAAACCTTGAACTACATGAGGATCTTCTATGTGTTTTTCCCTTGCTGTGTGTGTTCTGGGATGAAAACTTTACTGATGATTATGGTCATCTTTACTAGCTCTTAGTTTAAGAATTCTATGCTTTGATACTGGTGTTTTATTGCATATATTGACTCAGTCTAACCAAACACTGTCAATTAAAGAGTTACATTCTATAATCTTAAAACAGATTTGATTGATCTTCAGTATGATTTTTACTTGGTAAAAAGTCAGTCTCTTCAACCCTATTTTTTCTGGCTTTTCTTATTTACAGGCTCTTCTGGAGACTATTAGGAACCTGATGAACACAGATTGTGTGGTTCCTGATTGGCTGCATGACATCATTCTTGGATATGGAGACCCAAGTAGTGCACACTATTCAAAAATGCCCAATCAGATTGCAACTCTGGATTTTAATGACACTTTCCTGTCCATTGATCATTTAAAAGCTAGCTTTCCTGGGTACAATGTTAAAGTCACTGTTGACAATCCAGATCTGCATGTACCCCCCTTCAGGTGATCTCAATATTTCAAGTACTTCTTGATATTCTTGCTGAAATGTGTTTTCTGGTGGAGTTATGTTCAAGGGTTGAAAGGAGATACTCTTTCTTTTAAAAAAAGATAGAGATATGTTTAGATATGTAAGATTTAGATAGTTACATGATAGAGTTAACTGTTCAACAGCTAGACCCAGGACCAGCTTCTGTTCTATTCTGCAGAAAAATGCATCAGAGCATTGCTTGTAGATCAGCCTATGGAATATATGCTAAAAACAAAAGTATGAGATAGAATCAAGACGTGTAATACTCTCTTCTGTATTATGGTATCTAGCCTCCTCAAGATCAGGCTAGAGTATTTTAATTACATAGTTTCCATGCATGTCTTATTGAAACAAGCTAAGAACAGCAATTTCAACACCAGTTAAAATTTGAGCTTTTGGAAACACCGTTCAATCAACATAACGGATTAAGTCTGAAATCCCATAATGCTTAGTTTTAGAAATGATTTCTGAAATAAGATGCCATTGGCAGCTAAATGAGATTTACTCATTTTATTTCAGTGGTGCTATTGTCCAGCATTTTTAGACTTCACAATTCTGTCCCTTCTGGTGCACTTCCTTGAATTTTGACAACTGAGATTCACAGTACATAGTATTGGAGAACAGCTCCTTCAGCTGAAGAAACTACATCTTTTCCTTGTAAATGAATAAATCTGTGGAGGGAAAAGATGCCTCTCCCCTGCACCAGTCAGCTTTTATCATGGCTAAAGTGAATCTTGAAAAGTAGGGAGGTACTCTCCCAAGCTTTTTTTTGGAAGCACTGCATGGAGAATTTGTGTGGAGAAGGCACTAATACTGTATAATGATATAAAAATAGTCTGAAAGTATCAGGAAAAGATCTCACACACAGTTTTCCTCAATGACCTGCTGTTCAGTTTCAGTTACTCTATTAAGAGAGATACTGCTCTTTTTGAAGAGCTGTTGCTCTTCCTACTGCTACATTTGTCCTGTAAGAGATTATTACTGTTATAGGTATCTGCATTTTGGATGGGCATTGGCATTTCTTCACCTGCAATTTGTTTCTGAATTAGAGAAGCTTGCTAATATGCACAGAAGGCTATAAAAATTGAAGAGAGAGGATCAAATCTTCATCTGCTGGAATAGTTTGGAACACTGACACAGCTTATGTTCTATGACAACTTTTCTCCTGTCCCTTCAATTTTCACTTATGAACTTCTTGTCTTCAGTGTTCTTCCAGCTGGCTCTCAGCACTGCTCCTGGCTTTTCCAGTTGTGGAAAGAGTGTTTTTGACACACTTTTTGTTTAATCAGCTTCATCAATTCATTTGTCATTCCTTTTCTTTATTCTCCTTAAAACTTTGTCATTTGCAGCACTTGTTTCCCTGTTGTATGAAAGTTTGTCTTAATGGTGAGAAAAAATCTTTATCACCTTCTGAGACAGTCCATGTCATAGTGAACATGTTGAGCTGTAACCTTAAATTATGTGTTACAGGATAACTTTCCCAATGAAGGAAGGTAAAGGAACTAAAAGAAAAGAGGATGGAAGTGAAGAAAACCCAGAAGAAGCTAAAACACTGATTGTAGAGCCTCATGTTATCCCAAACAGGGGACCATATCCATATAATCAACCAAAACGGTAAAAAATGGATGGGAACTTATTTTCAAATGATAACACATGCACAGCAGTTGATTTTCAGAAATGAGACTTGTTTGTTTTATATTTGAATCAAAATATTCTATTGTCCCCCATCTGTGAAAGAAGTCCCTTGAAGAACAGTGAGAAATACTCTCTTCTAGTGATTTTTGTCTCAGGAATTTGAATATTAGGAAAGTAATACCTAATTAATTTTACAACATTTTCTGCAAATAATAACTAAAGACAAACAGGCTTTTAGATGGAAAGAGTTTGTTGTCACATGGACAACATGATTTATTGTCTTGCTCAGAAATTTCAAGACTGTTGTATCTATAGAAAAGATAGTTGTAATGCTGATTTAATTTGTGCAAAAGTTTGCAAGCGTGTAGTTCAGGAAAGATATAAACAGTTAATTGCTTTTATCAAACTTGTTGGCAAAATCTATCAATTATCTGATCTTGTTTTGCTTTGTTACAGCAATACTATTCAATTTACCCATACTCAGATTGAAGCCATCCGTGCAGGCATGCAGCCTGGACTAACTATGGTAGGAATGTTTTTAAGGATTCTATACTCGTATTTATTTAATTCTGGCCTTAAGTACATTCAGTGAAATACTAGTAATACTCCTTTCTGTAGCCTTGCTGAGGTAATTTCTATTAATAGTTTAGGGGTATGAAAAATTAACATTCAGAGGGTCAACATGCTTCAATCCTCACAAAATCATCCAGCAACACATCTCTGTATCCTGTGTTTCAGTGGCTGAAGCTTTCCACAGCAACTGAATTTGCTTTTGAAGTGGTTGGAGAGTCTTTAAATAAAGCAGGAATGATTTCATAACAATTTGTGATTTTATGTGTAGATGCTTATGAAAACTGCTATTCTGTGCTTATTAATCATGAAAAAATATTTTGAGATGCTTTCTTTATAGTACTTGGATACCTTTAAAATGTCTGAAGTGTCAGTTTTGGAATGTTTGTGGAATTGAGCCTATGAAAACATTAACTTTTATTATATGTCTCTATCATCAGTTGCAGATTTCTGAGTAAATAGAAGGAATTAACTCTCTTTCTTAATTTAATTTTTTCCTGTTCTTTATGTCTGTTTCACCTTATTATTTTTCAATTGTTTGTCTTGATTCTCTTTTCACTGTTTCCCCCGTTTAACCTGTTCGGAGGCTAAACTGCCTTTTTTCTCCGAGGATGTCTGTTTTCATATTAGTACTTTGTGTTCTGGATTACCATATTCCTTTTAGTCAGGAATCTGCCAACATAGTCTAAAAGAATCTTTTATAATATGTTGTATTTGGTTTGAAAGTTCACCAGAGCCAGGAAGCAATGTGTAATGTCAGTGTCATGTGAGATTGTTCTGGGTTTTTTCTTCCCCAGCAAACTCTTGTTTGTTTGTTTTTTTTATTGTGAAGTATTCTGATAAATTGTGTATTGATTTTTTTTTGGTTTTATTTTTTGTGTGTGTGTGTTTGATTTTAGGTAGTGGGTCCACCTGGTACTGGAAAAACTGATGTAGCTGTCCAGATAATATCCAATCTTTATCATAATTTCCCAGAACAACGAACTCTAATAGTTACCCACTCTAATCAGGTAAAGTGTCAATTATGTGTGGAATTTTCTTGTAATTGCAATATAGAAGAGCAGTAGGTATTGAGATCAGGAGTTTGAGAATTGCATTTGTTTCCTAACAATAGAAACTTGAGTCGACTTATGTGCAGTTTTGCCAGTTTGATAATGAGAAATTAAATTTTTGAATTGGAGCTGTGTGGTTCTAAACTATTTATCTGAAGTTTTCAGTGTATTTAATTGGTTGGAGGTCAAAAATAAGAAAGTATTTTGAAATAGTCTCTTTTTGGTTCTTATAGTTGCCCATGCATTGCAAGCATGGCAGATTTTTGCTAATTAGCTTTCTTAGACACTGGTTCTGTGCTTTATGCTCTAAAGGGAAAGCCTCTTCAGATGAGTATTTGCTTCCCATTCATAAGAGATGGAGTCTATCTGCTAATTTTTAAGTATATATAAAATAAAAATAATAATAAGAAGAAGAAGAAGTAGTAGTTTTTAAGAGTCTTACTCTTAATTTTTCCACTTTACTCTGCACTGGTACCATCTTACCTTGAGTCCTACGTGCAGTTTTGGGCACTACAATATACAAGAAACATAATGCTATTAGAGAGTGTTGAAAGAAGGGCAGCAAAGATGCTGCAGGACCTTGAGGGGCATATGAGGAGCAGCTGAGGTCACTTGGTCTGTTCAGCCTGTAGAAGAGGAGACTGAGGGGAAACCTTATTGTGGTCTACAACTTCTTCATGAGGAGAAGAGGAGGGGCAGACATCTCTTTTCTGTGGTGTACAGTGACAGGACCTGAAGGAATAGCCTGAAGTTGTGTCATGGGAGGTTTAGGTTAGATATTAAGAAAAGGTTCCTCATCCAGAGAGTGGTTGGGCACTGGAACAGAGTACCCAGGGAGGGGGTCACAGCACCAGCCTGACATTCAAGAATCTTTTGGATTCCTCTCAGGCACAGGGTGTGACTCTTGGGGTGTCCTGTGCAAGGCCAGCAGTTGGACTTGATGAATCTTATGGGTCCCTTCCAACTCAGCATGTTCTATGATTTTATGAAATCTGCATCTGATTTGGAATGATTTGTTTCATTGGTGGAAACCAAGGTCATCTGTTTCCTGGTCTCCCTGGTTAGCCTGTCCTGTCTCAGTTATGAGTTACTTTAACTGAACAAACCACTGGAAAGCATTTCATAATTTTTCATCAAAGCAAGATCAAAGAGTGGTTGAGGGGGTATTGTTTTGGTGAGAAGTTACAGCCTGGAATAACACAGACCAGTCTGCAATGGGTTGCAGGAGAGTGACAGGTTAAAGCTGGGAGAAAGGGTTGAGGACATGTCCATTGAGGAGAAAAAGAAGGAAATAGTTTGAGGCAGATAGAAGACTCTTCTTACCAAGACAAGACTTTAATGAGGACATTAACTTGAAATTGTACCCTGGGAAATTAACTGTATCTCAGCAGGGTATGTTTCCCATGCTTTGATGCTGCAATTTAAGATGTTTACGTGACTTGCAGCTGCAAGTGGAGCTTGCTTGTGTTTATCCTTATTTTCAAAACTTGATGATCCAGTGCCTACAAGCTTGCTCCCTTGAAACAAACAAGTTAGTTGATTGTAAGCCACTAGAGAACTGAAGAGCTTAAGATAGAAGAGGTAGCCCACCTAGAAGTTTAGTTAAGCAAAGTTCAGTTAGCCAAGATGGGATAGAGTCACAGTACCCGACAGTCATTACCAGATCATACTTCTCTAATGTACAGTAAAAGTTAAATTGTTTATTGTCACCATACAAAAATTGTTTGTGAGACACTTTGGTAAATTGATAGCTTTATCAACTAAGTTAACTATGTGATAGAATTAAATTTTACAATTGTAAAATCAAATGTAATTGTTATATAAAGTGTGCAAATAAAAGGGTGTTAACAGACTAATTTCCCTGTTGTCAAGATTCGGAGTTTCAGTTTTACCTTTGTTTTGTTAAAACAAAATTAACTTTTGTTTGTTTGGCTTCCATTTATAATAAAATAGGCATAATCTCCTACTCTACTTATAAGTAATTCCTCAGTTTTCCCCTGCAAGAGCCTCTGAACTTCTAAAAACTACCTTTTCTCCTGTTCTTGTCAATCTTTAGGCTTTGAACCAGCTGTTCGAAAAAATCATGGCTTTAGACATTGATGAGCGTCACCTTCTGCGTCTGGGTCATGGAGAAGAGGAATTAGAGACAGAGAAAGATTTCAGCAGGTGAGGAAGGAGATGCTAATGATAAACTCACTTGTATAAACGTGGCAGCAGGATGTCTCTCTTGAATCCACTCTACCTCCCATGCACAGGAGCTGTGGTGGTCAAGTTTTACCCTTCTCATATTATTCAATCCCAGTAACACAGAGTGCACTATTTTTCAGTACCAGGTTTAGTAATTTTGGTTCTTATTCTGTACAGAAGCCGTGCTCCCTTGAGCATCTAAAGGCAGAATCAGTCAGTTGCTTGTTCACAAAATCAACTGCTTGAATAATAGATAATTATATTTTTTTGACCCTTATACCTTTCATAAAATTAATCTGTGAGAGAATTAGAATAATAAGGTGGATTCTTAGACCTACAGGTTTTTTTGTTCAAATATGGTATCACTTCTATTGTCATGGTAATTTTGCATTAATAAACATGAAAATAAACTTTCTGCTTTGAATTCTTCTTGAACTGTTTAACCTTAAAGTTGCTTATTTCATTGATAACACATTTTGAAATATGCATATATAAGGAAAGCTATCAACTCTGTGTCAATACAAAGACTTAAGAACCTGTTCTTCTAAATATTTGTATGTTTGTCATGCATTAGTCCAATTGACGTCAGTAGGATTACACACATTCATGAATGTAAGCGGGGTATAATGGTCGTGCACTGGAAATATCTGAACTGTCCAGAACTGGATTATCATAGCAATACTTTGACTTCAAAAGCTGTAGTAAAAATTATATATAGTCACTAGAAGCTACCCACATATACATAGTTCAGTATTTAGCAAAATAAATGCCTTGTGATTTTTTTCTTTTAAATTGAATGCTTTGACGTAGTCAAATTATTCCAGAAATTTGATAGCCAAAAACTTACTGAAATGATGCCATAGCAGGTATTTATTTAGTAGTATCCATAGTTTAGCATATTCCTTGAACTGTAGTGTTCATAATTAAAAGGAGTTTTCTTTAAAACTACATTGTCTATTTTCACACTTTCTCAAGGTAACTCCACACCTGTGGGATATTTGTGCAAGCACTATGGGTTCTGGCAATTCAAGAGGGAGGGGTAAAGGTTGAGGAATGTATTTGAAAGTGGGCTGCACTACTGCAAGAACTTTATTTCTCATTAGCTTGGCTTTGTGAATTGTTAGGGCTCAGCTGATAAAAATAGTCAGCATGTAACAAATTCTTAGGTTTTGGAACAGGGTTGTAGTTGTGATGGTGTTTTGGCAGGGTGCTAGGATTTTTTGTGATCTCTCATTGTGACAGATACTATTTTGAGTTTAATAAAAATTATGTTATATGAATCTATTTTGTAGGTATGGAAGAGTTAATTATGTGCTGGCTCGAAGACTTGAACTTCTGCGAGAAGTTGGGCGATTACAAGAGAGTCTTGGAGTCCCAGGAGATGTATCTTACACTTGTGAAACAGCTGGCCACTTTTTCTTATATCAAGTAAGGACGAAATACTTTTGCAGAGACTGTATGACCTAAATACATTACAAAATACTTTGTAAAACCTGCAATGAATTTTTCAGATTTGAGAGTAAAAGCAAAAAGCATTTTCCTTGGTGATTCACAATACAGTAGCAGCTGAAATTAAAATTGCAGCATGACTTGCTTGTGTTGCTATTGTTTTAAATCCTGTCTGCTGACTCACCAAGTCATTGCTGCCCTTCATGAATGTTGGCAAGGATTCTAACTTGAAGTTTCTCCTTCAGATAGGAAAATCTGTGGGCTGCTTTATATTTTGGACAAACATTAGAGCAGCTACTTGATGGTCCTGATAGGAGGCTTTTATAGCATTAAATGCCAATGTGAAATCAAATGTACAGTGTACAAAATGGTATGTTGCATGTCCCTCTATTTTTTCAGTGATGTGGTCTACATTTGCAATTAGTGTTGCATAAGGAGCTTTACAGAGTGGTACTTAGGACTGAATGCACTTGTGGATGTTTTCTCAGCAGTTACTCTGGGCTAGCTTTAGTGTGGACCTTAACACTAAATGGACATTAGGTGTTGAAGAGTGCAAGGAACACTGCTAGAGGTCATCTTCTGGTTCATTTTCCCCCCAAATGAAATCCACTTGGTATTTAAATCAAAGTAGTGCATGTGGAGATAATAAAGAAGGTTACTTCTGTATTGGGTTTATGTGGCAAAGTTGCTGTAGGAATGACCTCTGAGAAGAGGGCAGGGGCTGCCCTCTGCAGGACCCAGCCAGCTCCAGCAGACCCACTGCTTACCAAAGCTGAATTCACACTGAAACTAGTTGTGCCACTGTGAAAACCTCTTTGAGAAGAGGTCAAAAACCAGCAGCAGCTGAGGGCAGAGAGGGGAGTGTGAGAAACAACCCCATACACCCAGGACAGAAGAAAATGAGGGGTCAGGAGGTGCTGCAGGCATCAGAGCATAGGTTCCCCATAGCTTGTGGAGACAGCCATGGTAAAACAGGTTTTGCACCTGCAACCAGTGGACAGGCTGTGGCAGAGCAGATACCGACTCTGCAGCCCATGGAGTTCCCCATGCTGAGCAGGTGGATATATCCTGATGGAAGAGGCAGTCTGTCAAAATCCCATGCTGGAGCAGGGAAGAAGTGTGAGTAGGAAGGAGTGGCAGAGATGTGGTGTTGTGAACTTGAATGACACCATTATTTCTGTACTGCTCAGGGTAGGGAGGAGGTAAAAAAATTGACAATGAAATTAAGCCTGGGAACAAAGAGGAAGTGGAGAAGAAAGATGGTTTTGGTTTTGTCTTTGTTGCTCACCATCTTACTCTGTTTTTTATTTTCAATAAATTAAATTAATTTTCCCTGTTTTGTCTGTGATGCTACTTGCTAAGCAATCTCCCTGTCTTTATCTCAACCCATAAGCTTTTCCATCTTAATTTCTCACACTGTCCTGTTGAAGAGGGAGAATGAGAGAAACTGGGTGGGAGTCTGTCAACCAGCAAAGCTCAACCCACTACAACTTCAAAAATGTCGTTCTGACACAAGGTCAAATGCTACCTAAGACATACCTTACTTCTGTGATAATTTTTTAATGCTATGCTGCAAGCCTGTATATTGCCAAAAAAACCTTATGGTATAAAACCCTCTTGCTTTGTTGTAGGTGATGTCTCGTTGGGAGGAGTATATCAGTAAAGTGAAGGTTAAAGGTGGGAAATTGCCAGATGTTGCAGATGTCTCCAGTTTCTTTCCTTTTCACCAGTATTTTGCAAATGCTCCTCAACCAGTTTTCAAAGGCAAATCATACGAAGAAGATATGGAAATTGCTGAAGGGTGTTTTAGACATATTAAGAAAATATTCACTCAGCTTGAGGTAAGACATGTAACTGTTAAAGGCAAGTGAATCTGGCTAATCCTGTAGAAAAACTGCACAATTCCAAAATGCTCATTTTCCCTACATCCTAGAAGAAATATACATGTCTAGGCAGCTTCATTACCTTGCAAGGTGAGAATTTCCACCTTTGAGAAATACAGGCTTGTTACACAGTAGGGGCAAGGGTCTGGTCTCTTTTAGTTGGATCGTGGGAAGCAGCCATCCTGCGTCTGCTTTCACTGATGAGGTTACAAGGACTGGTACACCTATCACTGCTCCTCTGATCCTCACATGGTCTTTGTATTTACAGTGAGTTGCCCTTAATCAGATAACCTAAAAGTAACAGATTATCTTCTGGTTTTGCCAGAATTGCTTAAGAGACTATTAAAAGTTAGGGTAAAGGTGATTTGTGTATAATTTGATTATATTATCTGTAATGGTCTTTCTACCACTGAATTTGATGTCATGTTACGATGCAGTAAAGTAGGAAAGAAGAAGATAAAGTACAAGAAAATTTTGGGGGATTCTGAGAGGGTTCCTGAGAATTATTTGAATATTTGTCTGCTAATTTATATGTACGTGCAGGGTGGAAGAATTCTTTCATAGGTTTTTACAATATTGTTTTTCAAAATACGCTAAACCTGGAAACGACAACAAATTATTCATATGGGATTGTTAACAGTACATACCCCCAGAGCTTTCTTGTCTAATTATATCAAGAAGGTGGCCACATAGTTTGAGTGGATTCATTTTTAAGTGATATTTTTTCATATTCTGACTTTGAAGACTTTTCTTTTGTCCTCCATAGGAATTCAGAGCATTTGAGCTTCTCCGCAGTGGCCTGGATAGATCCAAATACCTGTTGGTGAAAGAAGCCAAAATCATTGCCATGACTTGTACTCATGCTGCTCTGAAACGACGTGACCTGGTTGAATTAGGTTTCAAAGTAATGATTATGCTAGTGTTACTGTACTAGTTGATTTTGGTGTTGGTTCTCCCCTATTCCCCACCCCATTTGAATCTTGTTATCTGCCCCAAATCTAGGCAGTTAGATTATCTAGAGTTGCATTTTTTACCTTTATGTTTCAATTTTTAAATTTTACTGAAGAAAAATATAACTTCTCTAAGTAAAAGATTAAATCACTTTTAAGTTACTGTATATACAAAAAATGGTAAATAATGCTTTTTTTAAAAGTCAATTTTGCCATTTACATGATAAACAGCAGTGATAGGATTAATAAAATTGAGGCAGAACTGGGTAGAAAAACATGGCCATTACAGCTTTGTTTATCTAAAAAATTAACAATTTGAGGAAAAATAACTATGATGTAATGCTGTTTTCATTTTGCAGTGGTAACTATAACTATTAATTTAGTGCAATCTTTTATTCTGACGAAAGCCAGGCACCAGTAATTCTTTCAGTTTTATTTTTCACTGATCATGTACTGTGTTGGATCACAAAATGGCTCCTCTTTAGCTTCAGTGCAGAGATACCAAATTAATTTGCTCCACTGCAGAAAACTTTTCTCTTGTGGTTATGGCAAATAGGAAGCATGTAACATAATTCAGTCTTGGATTCCTTCTAGGTATAAGCCCTGACTGGTACAGAGAGATTTGCCATTGGTGTAGTAGGACCACCTATTTGGTAATACTGATATTTTGCCTATAAGGTGAAATCCTGCTGTAACTGTCCCACCCAGCAAAATCTGAAGGAGTAATAGATGCTTTCTTTTGGTAGGCTGAATAAATACGTTCATTTGTGTTACTGTGTTTATGGACATTGCTTTACTTTTTTTTTCTCAGTATGACAACATCTTAATGGAAGAGTCTGCTCAGATTCTGGAGATAGAAACCTTTATACCTCTCCTGTTGCAGGTTAGACTTGAAACATAAAATATCTTTAAAAACAAAAAGATAAATAAGGCTCTGGTTCTTGAACAATATTGAATATTAAAATGAAAAATATCATGTGCAGGAAGTAACCCAGAACTGCTATTTGCTAGTAAGAGCTTTCATATTGATTATGAAATTATTTTATTGAATGAAGTAAGCATCTTACAGTTTTTTCAAACTTGTAAATGAGCATTGATTAACCAGATGCATCTGGCAGTTGAGGGAAAATAGGTGTATGTGACCAATGCAGAAACTGAAGAGTTTGTATAATTAGAGTAGACCATTTCACCATAGAGGCATAACCTGGGGGTTATTCCATGAGTTTATTTATGTGAGGCGTCCAAATAGTCCTTGAAAATTGAGTGGGTTTTAATTTTAACAAAACCTAAGGATCTAGCCTTCCAGAGTAGCAGTACTTGATTTCTTTATTTGCAATTCAGTGAGAAATTTTAAAAAACTTAATTTTGGGGAACCTCTTTGTCCAAGATTAAAATGGCTGATACGTACAGAACAACTATGTAGAATGCTTTGTCATCTCCAAAGCAGAAATTCCAGGAGTGGATAAAAAAAAAGACAGTAAGTTTTGGGTTTTTGTCTTTTTTTATTCTTGCCAATAAAAATTATTTCCATCCTCTTACGTTCTTTCTAAGGCGTTTTCAGGCTTGAGGAATTGGACAGTCCAGAGTTCAGTTTTCTTTCCTTGCTCTCTGATCAGAAACAGCTTCAGAGCTCTTCCACTTCAAGTGGCAGGAAAAGGAACTTTATGTTCTGTCTCAAAGAGTGTTCCCATGGGGAAAGGTAATTATCACAGGAGTGTGTAATGAGGATCTGACAGTAGGAAGTCTCTGGAATGCTAATTGTGAAGAGCATTCAGTCCAAGAGCCAAGATGGGAATTAGTTAGGGGCACATCCTGATCATGGAAAAGGCTATTTGAGAATTACAGAAGTAAACATGAACTACAGAGACACTTGAAAGGCAGGTTCAGTGTTGCCTCAGACATCTGAAGACTAAAAACTGTTTCAGATGCTTCATATTCACTACCTCAGAATCCAAAAATAAAGTTCAGAGGACAGTTCTGGGTTAACTGCTATTACTGTGTAGTAATCAGGGGTTTTAGCCTTTAAAGCAATATAAGATGGTCTTTATTCTGATATTTCTCTACTAATTTTAGTAGATAAAGGTACTTTTTTTATAAGAAAAGAGACTTCATTTACAATTCTACTCTCTGATTGGATGGAAGCTACTAGTCTTTAAAAAGACTGAACTTCATTTTAGGTTAAAAACAAATGTTGAAGGGCTTATACAAAGGCAGACAATGACTCATTTTAATGTATTTTGAGTGCCTTGATTATATTGTAATAGTTGCAATAATGTAACTGTTCAATTCTAGAACCCCCAGGATGGATTCAGTCGTTTGAAGCGGTGGATTATGATTGGTGACCATCATCAGTTGCCACCAGTCATTAAGAACATGGCTTTTCAAAAGTACTCCAACATGGAACAGTCTCTTTTTACACGGTTTGTTCGTGTTGGAGTGCCAACTGTTGACTTGGATGCACAAGGAAGAGCAAGAGCAAGGTAAGCCAGAAAATGCTTTGTCTAGCTTGAAAGAAAGTAACAAGTTAAAAATAAGAGAAGGGCACATAGCTATGTAAACTGGTTTTTATTGTTAGGACAGGAGTTTGCAAAGCTGGAATTTTAATTTCAGCTTAGACTAGGGAGGCAGATTTTACTTCTCTGAAATGCAATCAGATAATTTCTTCATTGTTATTTTTATATAGTAGTATAAAAATACCTCTGCTGTTGCATGGATACTTTAATGAAAATTATATTCAAAGGTACTTATTCATCTTAAGTGTTTGAGGTTTTCTTACAAATGAGACTTTGCAGAAGCTTTCTTTTCTAAACTAACATTTAGTATATTCCAAGTTAAATGAAAAAATCTGATATATTTAGTGTTGAATATATAATAATTCCCATAAAGACTGTAAGAGGCTGCATTTCTCTAGTATTTCAGGAGAGATGTATCCAGAGATTGGACACATTCAGGTTGTCCTCACAAGAACATAAAATCTTTTTCATAGTGAAGGAGATATTGCAAAATTTGTAGCTTGATCAAGACTTAAACAGACTTAAACCCAAATGTGCAACATTGACATGGCATCTGAAGTTTTCAGTGAGAGAGAACAAAACAGAATCACAACCCAGAAATAATATTGCTGGATAGATTGTTCGGGTGTGTTCATTTATATATGTACAGGCTGCCTAGCAGAATTACTCTTTTCACTGAAAACCTGCAGAAGCCCCGATCTTGTATGCATGTAAACTCTCTTGAATGAGTTAAAGAGCCTGCTGTAGCTCACTCTGTGCTTTGTGTCTGTGTGGTTTTGAACAGTTTGTGTAACCTCTACAACTGGCGCTACAAGAACCTGGGTAACCTGCCTCACGTGCAGCTCCTGCCAGAGTTCAGAACAGCCAATGCTGGCTTTTTGTATGACTTCCAGCTTATAAATGTAGAAGACTTCAATGGTGTAGGAGAGTCTGAACCCAATCCTTATTTCTATCAGGTAAGAGAAGTACTACATGTGTTATTTATAAACCTCAATAGGGCTTGTTAGATCTGCAATGAAGACAGACTATCAAAAACAGTAACTGACATTCAGTTCATGTTCTCTGATAATTGAATCATGTGTATGATTTTTTCCTCCTTTTAATGAATTTTGAATGTTTAAAATGAAAACATTATGTTGAGGCTTTTGCTCAGTGTATTACTTTGTTTTCTCATTGTTATGGGGGGGATGAGACTTGGTGTAATTCATTACAAAATGTAATTTTGACCTAGAGGCAAATTAAAGTCCACTGTAATTCAGCTGTACCACGATACTGGAAAAACAGTAGCACTTTCCCTGAACACAAAGAATTGAAGTTTGCTTGGTTGCTCATACCTGAGTTTGAAGAGTCACACTGTGTTATTTGTTCTATAGGTAGGAATGCTAAAATGCCCATTCAATAAAGAATAAAACAGCACTGCTAGTAATATACATAAGAGGCAAAGAGACATTGAGGATGAAGTAAATTGCCAAAAAACCTTAATCTTGGAGTTTCTCAACTAGGTTTTCAAACTCTCAACTAAATTTTGAAATTAAGTCATCATCAACAGTCTCTATCTTGATTTCCCTTAAATTAGGAAAACATTTTACACTTGTTGTGAGATGCTTATATTTTTAGTCCTTTTATTTTTCTTGTTTTAAAAACTGGTGAAACAAACTATGGTGCCTAAGATAGCAAACTTGGGCTTTGTAAAAATTAGAGCTGGAGCAATGTGCAAGTTAAAGAGTTTAATTCAAACATGGAGTTAATATATTTTGTTTAATATTATGGAAAGCAAGCAATATACTTTATGATGATAATATTCCTGTTTGTTTTTCCCTCTGAAGATTACTGAGATTTATGTGAATCTTATGCTTTTTTTAAAGGTATGAAATATATTTGTAGGTTTTGCTTGGGTTCTTCTCAGTACTTTCTCAGTACAAATAAATGTACTGCTAGAGAAGAAAGCAATGGTTAATCATAGTCCACTTTATCCCATTGCTAGACTGAGGACAGAATTCTTTGGAGAGATCATTTTGATTTTGTTTTTGACACTCTTAACATGCAAGTAGTAAAAAGTCGTCCAGTGGAACACAAACAGCTGAAAGGAGTGCCTCATAATTGAGAGTGCGAACACTCTCAATGCTTTAAACCACTCTGGCTAAAGAAGATTAAGAACACTGACATGAGGACACAGAACACACTTCTCATTATATCAGTTCTCTAATGTGCACAGTCTTCTAATACTTCCTACCATTACTTTTTTTTTTTTTGTGATCTTGATAATTGAATGATATTTAGCAGAGTATGTTGGTGGCATTCAAGGTTTTTCATGAGATAACAGATTGTTGTCATGTATAATTCTCTTTGTGAATTTGGGCTTTCCTTTCCAGAGTTAAAGGGGATTAAAATTTGTAGAATAGCTTTACACCCACAGGTGTTTGATATGCCTGGCAACTGCAGTTTCCAAGTAATGCAGAGCCCACTTAGTAAGAAAAAATAAATGAGGCTGGTATGTCCAGCCTATTCAAACATATGCCAAGTGGGGATAAAATTCCTTGTATAAATAGAGCAGGAGTAAATGTCAGCATTTGAGATCAACTTTTTAACCTGAAAGATAATTTTTGTTGACAGAAAATGGATTTAAATAGGCTATGAATAACTGCAGTCTGGAAATAGAACAAAGCTTCCCATAGCCAGAAGAGTGGTACTTTGGGACAGACTCATAAAGTAATGACAGAGAGAGAAAGTTACAACATACGAAATAACAGCTGGTAATTTGTAATTGAATAGGATGGCCTGCAGTGTAAATAACTGGATTTGATAATCCAGATGTCTGTCTCCTAATTAATGCTTGAAAGGACTTTATTTATACTAGTGCAACTAGTTCTTACTTTCAGTTTACTGAGGAGTGAGTCATTGCAGCTTTTTCGGCTGACTGGAACTTTTGAGTAAATATTGCAAAGTTTCAGTCTGTGCCTAACAATAACAATATTGATGTAGATATTTTTAATAGTTGTCTGAAAAGGTCTGAGAATGAAGGTGTTAAACCTACTTGTGGTTCTTTCATTCTTTCAAAGTGGCTTGTGTGAAGTGATCAGAGAATCATCAGATATAGGGACATTTCTCTCAGCACTAAAATATTTGTCTAAATACCTGACAATATCACAGGTGATATTCTTTGTAACTGTACCAGATGAGTAACCTTTTTTTTTTGGTCTTTTTCTTCATTTTTTTTCTCTTATTTTAATCTTTAGAATCTTGGTGAGGCAGAGTATGTTGTGGCAGTTTTCATGTATATGTGCCTGCTTGGTTATCCTGCAGACAGGATAAGTATCCTGACAACATATAATGGACAGAAACACTTGATCCGTGATGTCATTAATCAGCGATGTGGAAACAATCCTCTGATTGGAAGGCCAAACAAGGTGACTTTGAAAGTGTATCAGGCATTGCAGTAGTTCTGGTTTCTATTGTCATATTGTCAATTGTCAGTTTCTGGTTTTTAAATTGTCATATTGCAAATCAGGCTAATTTAAGCTATACTTATACGGGTATCTGTGGAAATATTTCCTGTTTAACCACATATTTATGAACCTACATTCTATGGAATTTCATAGATTATTGCCCTTGGTTTTGCCTGTTGATAATTTGACAGAGTGAAATGAGTGAAGGTGAAAAGACTACAGGCTATGTGGGGAAGAATAACTCTATTTTTGTCATATGTCCTCAATAATAATGTCATTCCCCAAAATCACATCATTAGAAAGATCCACCCAGAGTGGAAATTATTTATTAGAATGTATGATCACAAATCTGAAGAAACAAATAAAGAATATAGTTATAAATGTCTGGTGCTAGTATTCTGCAGGTTAAAACTGCAGGTTAATTCTGGAGGTTATAACTGTATTGCAAAGCTAATGGCTTTCCATAATCTTTTGGTATTAGCACCTTGCTTCTCTGTCTGAATTTAAACAAAAAGAAGTAAAAGAAACAGTATACAGTCAGACAAAACCTCCTCCCAACATATTCCAGAAAATAACCCAGGC
This sequence comes from Motacilla alba alba, assembly GCF_015832195.1. NCBI lineage: Eukaryota > Metazoa > Chordata > Aves > Passeriformes > Motacillidae > Motacilla > Motacilla alba. Next base: position 33,005,850 of record NC_052020.1, read on the forward strand.
TTTTTGTTAGAGGCCAGCTAAATCAGTTAAAGAATTTTCACTTCTTGTTTACTGCAATCTCAGTTCAAAGTCAATGTTAAAATTTTGGTGTCATGTTTTAAGTGAAATGGCAAAGATTAACCTGTAAGAGTTTTTTTCTTATTTTTAATTTTTTAGGTAACAACTGTGGACAGGTTTCAAGGCCAACAGAACGATTATATTCTGCTTTCCCTAGTGCGTACCAAAGCTGTAGGCCACCTTAGGTATGTAAGAACATCTTCTTGTAGTGCCATAGCAGTACTTGTCCATTTCTGTATCAGATACAGAAATGTTTATAGTACATTATACAAAAAATCTATTGTATGAGTATGTAGTAGAAATGAAGTTCAATGCTGTGTATATAATGAAGTTCAGACAGACTTCCTTTTATAACTGTCTGGTACCCTCTTCTTGAGCACTTTATCTTTTGGTGATGGCTCTTACCCTATAATTAGTTTATATTGCTGCAGATAGGCTGATCTTGGTTTCACCTTAGTAGAATGATAGGACTGTAGTACTGTTGAGCAAATGCAGGCTTAAATTTTCTCATAGATCCTTTCCTGTGATCAAGATTTTTTTCAATTTTGTATCAGAAGTGTTTGATCATTACGTAAGTTGCATTATTGTGTGTAGTTTTAAATGTTTGCACTTTTGGTTTGGGATGTGATGGAGGAAGACTTGTCTAATCTTAGGCAGATAGGTGAGTTATCAAATTCATCTTTACTCATTCAGATACAGATATGCTATTGGGATTTTTTCTTAATGTTAACTCTCACCTTTACTTCTGAGGTGTAGGAAAATAATAGAGGGTGGTTTTCATAGTGGTATTGGTACAGTGAACCAATATATTTATGTTTCTATATAATGGTACTAGGATTACTAGTTACTGAAACAGTGTGTTGGGAAGAAAACTAAAGACAAGACAGTATTTGGGCAGGTGATTTTATATTTCTTTTAATTAAGACTCCCGTATATGTCTAGTATGTCTACTTTATTGCAAGTATGTCATCAGTGAAAATTAACATGTTTGAGTTTATTTTTTGAAGGGATGTCCGACGATTAGTCGTTGCCATGTCAAGAGCCAGACTTGGACTTTATATCTTTGCAAGGGTATCACTATTTCAGAATTGTTTTGAGCTAACTCCAGCTTTCAGCCAACTCACAGCTCGACCACTTCACCTCCATATCGTTCCTACAGAATGTTTTCCAACAGCAAGACAGGTAGGAACAGCTGCACTGGATTTTGGTATCTGTAATGGGTGTTTGTGTTTGCTGACTTTTTTTGAGTGGGCTGTAAGAGGTGAAACTGTTTTCTCTGCTAGACTGGTGCATCTGCTTCTGGGCATTGGACCAGGCTGCCCAGAGAAATGATGGAATCATCATCCCTGGAATTATTTTAAAAAAGGTGTGGATGTGGCACTTGGGGGTATGGTTTAGTGATGAACTCAATAGTGCCACTTGATGATTGAATTTTGTTGATACTAGAGGTCTTTTCCAACCTTAGTGATTCTGTGAGCCTACGAATAACTCCTTGGAGTTATCTTTTGTCATGATACACACTAGCTGGTTTTAATTGATGTTTCCACGAAAGTTAATTATCAGTATAACTTGAGTATTAGTAGCTGTTGTGCCTGCTTTTTCCTGAGTTCTGCCTGTGTGAATGATTCGGTATTCTTTTCGTGATCAAAATAGTTTTTTAGTTCTTACATGTTTTTGGTCTTGTTATGAAACAAAATTATGGTATTTCTCAAGGAAAGCTACATAAAGCTACTCATTCCTCATTTAAAGAGGCAAAAATTACATGTAACCGAGTAATTCAGGATTACAAGTTAATTTTTTTCTCTTAAAATTGGTTTCAATGTCATGAGAGTTTTGCTGCTGAGCTGGGTTCATAAGTACAAAAACCTAATTTGTAATACTGCACTAGATCTTTAGGGAAAGGTTCGTATTGAGGATCTAAGCACAGGACACACAGAGCAGGATGCTAAATGAAGGAACAAAGGAGCATATCTGGTCTTAAATGCTGTTGACAAGTTTGGGAGGGAGCCCTTTCAGTTGAAACATTCAGAACAACTGTGCAACAAGACTGCAATGAGCATGGTCAGTGAGTGTGAGCAAGGAGCTGGGCTGCGACAGGCAAGAGGCTAAATCCTAATCTGATCATAAACAATTTGTGCCTTTAATATGTTAAATTACTCGAGTCCAAAATGTACTTCATGGAGTAAGAATCAGAACCCAGCCTCTCCTTTTGAAGTTTCTTCTTCAGGCTGCAGTATCATGATTGATCCATTTCCCCAAAATGTAAGATCTATGCTTCCTAACTTTCCAAAGAATTCACCAATTCTTTTTTCTTTGAAAAGCGTTATTTAATTTCCAAGGGCTTTTGACTTCTAATATAGTTAAATAACCTTTGAATGGTGGTTGTTTTGCTTTGTTTGCTGAATGTCAACTTTTTTCCCCTTCCTTAGAATGGAGAAAGACCAGCTCACCAAATACATGTTATTAAGAACATGCCTCAAATGGCTAACTTTGTGTACAATATGTATATGCACATGATACAGAGTACACGTCACCATCAACAGGTAAGGACCTTCTAAGTTTTGGAATGCATTTAAAATAAAATCTTTTTTTAGTAAATGGCATAAGAAGCTGTTGAGATTTGAGTTATATTTAAAATTCAAGAAGTGTTTGTGACTGGAAGTGAGAGCATTGAGGTCATGTAAAATGTTGCAGTAGCAAAAGCTGTATCTTCTAGTGGTTTAAGCCCCAGTTTAAGGTCCCAAACCTATCAGTAATTGATGACAAGTGCATTGATGGCTCTCTCTGGGCCAGAAATACTATTCATTAATAGTAGCTTGAAGAACTAGCTTGTCCAGTACTAATTTGAAAGAAACTTGTGTGTTACATTTCAGGTAAGTGTAGGATTTCAGCTAGTTGAATTATAACACCACTGCATGATGTAATAATGTTTTGTAAGTATTGAAACCATTTTGAGCCTGTTGAATCTCCCTGTTATCCAGATTGGTTTGCAGCTGTAGTGTTTTTTGTTCTGGAGCAATTTTTTTCAGCTGTACTTCAGCATCAAGCAAAATTGCGTGGGGTTGGAAGCAGTTGTAGACAGTTCTGTACCTGGTTTTGTCAGTGTTTAATCCCTGAAGCAGAACTCAGAACTCATCAGAAAGTCTTTGTAGTCTCATGTAAGTGAGTGGAGCATTAAGGTAGCTTAGATGGTGTGCTGAGCAGAAGGCTGCCTTTGCTCAGCATACTTGGAGCTGTAAAGCCTAGAGGTAGTTAAACCAAAAGGGAATGGTCTTAAATGCTACCCCTTAACTGCATCACCTTTCACACAGTGTCTAGGGTCTGTCATCTTTATATTACCTGTATATTATTCTTCATATAATGCCTATATATTGTATTACCTATAATTTATTCTTTCATGGTGCTCTGTTACTGGTTTTTGCTCTTCTGAAAGATTTTCAAAAGTGAACAAAATTGATGTAAAAGGACACTGCTTACTCTGTATTAGCTGACTGTGGGAAGAGAATGTGAATGTGACTGTCCTTGAACAGATGGTCTAAGAGATCTAGGTCCCGTCCTTTAATGCAGGGATGTCTGTGTCACATCCTCTTCCTTATTTTCTTTCACTTCCACGTTTCATCTGATATGGAACAGTGTAATCAGTAGAGATCAGAATGCAAAGCTTTACCTGAATGTCAGACTTTCAGATAGAACATTTATTTTTCTCTGCAGTTCTTACGTAGTGACTTCTAGATTTTATTTTTATTTCTGAGAGAAAGCTTCAGCCGAATTTGAAGTGTTTTGTTACCCAGAAAAAGCCTTTTCAAGGCTGTCTGAACAGAGAGGGTACTTTCTCACTATTTTGAAGAAATGCTGTAATTACCTGTGTGCTATAAAAAAAAGGGGATATACAAAGAGGACACTACTAGAATTGCTTCTTACTGTAATTTTTTAGTAGTAAAGTAATTTCACGCTGTCTTTTTAGAAACCCAATCCTATAAGCACCTGACAAGACTTGCTTTGAAGCCAGTTTGTCTAATATAGTTGGAGATCTTTCAACCATGCAAAATGTTATGTGATGAAGACTTACTAGATTGTGCAGTAGATTGTCCACATTTAGGTGTAAATGAATATCCCTGTCAAAACAAGGAAGTGTATACATGTCCTGAAAAGCAGATGCTAGCATCTAAATTTTACCAAAAAGCATTTGCTTGACGTCTTAATCAAATATGGACGCAGTTCTCCTGCTAATACCTGTTACTCTTTTTGGCATCCTAATCTTATCCATTGGTAGCTAAAATTAGTTACAAAATTGCTGTTTTCCTACTGTGGCAATGAATCACACTCTCCTTGCAGGAGAACCTGAGAAGTGAACTATTGAAAAAAAGCAAAGCTGGCATTAAATTTATTTCATTCTATTCACTACAACATTATTATTTTCCTTTTCTTTTACACTAGTCCTTACAGTAGTCATCAAAAAGCACAGTGTGCATCTAAGTAAGTCACAGAAGTTTGAGCTTGTCTCATACATCAAGAACGTATTTGTGTAAGATCTTTGGTTTGGAACTACACTTTCCTGTGCACAGACAGATATAGAGACCAGTCTGTTAACTTCAAGGTCTATAGAAAATGCTTTTTATATCTCTGCTGGTAATCATAATTGATCTGTAGATTTGCCTATGCAAATTTATAATATTAGTGTCTTCTAATTGAAGGTAAAACTACACTGTAATTAAACAGCTCATTTGTCATGTGATATAAAGTTGCCTTTTGAGCAAAACAAATGGTCAAGGTTTTCAAGATTGCATTTCATTAAAATGATCCAAAATATTCTAAAAAAATATCCATCATGTCATTGAATAATGTCAGGCTGCAAGAAGTATGAGTGTTTCTGTTCAACCTCCAGTTGTATAGGATTCATCCATACTCATCAGCTCAATGTATTCCTGGTGTTTTTTGTCCAGTTGTGTTACTTGGCTACCATTCCAGCCTGTAATGTTTTACAAACTATTTCTTTGGTAAGCAGAACACTTTGAATACATGAAATTATTTTTTCAGAAGTATTGTGTGAAAATATTTAAGCATAGTTTAACTGTTAGTGAAACTTGAATTGTCTAAGTACAGATAATATTCACATAATATTTTATAAGATGCTGCAAGGGGAAATTATGGGTATGAGTTGTTAAAGACAAGCCTGTTGAAGGCATCAAAAACCAAGTTAAACATATCTTAGAGTTTGAAATGGTAACAGATAACATTTGGGTAGAAATACACATATTGCTCCAAGTAGGATTTACCATAGCCCTATTACTTGTCTGAGTGTTTGAGATAATGAAATGTGTTTTCTGTCCTTAAATTGGAAGTCCTGAGATTTTCAGCACCTTCTTTTCCAGAAAAAAATTTATCTAAGATGACTATATTGTGACCATTATTCTAATTTTTTTCATATATAGGCATGAAGTGCTTACAAATCATTACAGCTTCTAAATTTTAAGTGTTTGTTGTTAACTTGTTATCTAATGCAAAATCCTAAATATAAGAAGAACAGTTCAAGCTAAAGTGTAAAAACTTAAAATCCTTCCTTTTTCAATCATCCAGCATTTACTGCCCCCACCTGCCATGATTGAAGAACCAGAACCGACACAGACTGGAGAGACTGAAGTAGAAGGTGAAGTTCAGGGCATGCAGGAAGATGCAGCAGAAGAAAGTGAAGTAGTGGAAGAAATCATGAAGGAAGGAGAATTGAATGTGGATGAAATGGATGAACATCGAAAAATGCCAGAACACCCTGGAAGAGACAGTGATAGTGGAGACAGTGAACCTGAGAATGAGACTGAAAAATGATTGATGGAATCCTTGTCCTTAAAGCATTTTGGGAAATTGGCAGGGAAAAGAGCAGTTGGGAAAATAATTGCTATTTTTACATTGACTTTCATTAAATGGTTGCCTATATAATACCTGTTTGGTATATTTTTCACTGAATACTTTGTGGACAAGCAAGATGTTTGGCAAACATTCTACTGAGTTCTTGTCACTATTGGTAATGTAATTTGTTTTATGGCCTCAAATTATATGCATTTTCCTTTTTATAAGTTGTTCAGTAAAGATGCTTTTTATACCAGTTTTGAATATTTGATTCTTAATTCAGTCGCCCACTAAACCTCACCAAGTATATTCAGTATTGGTTAGACATGCTTTATGGTTTCCATAGTATTTTGCCATGGAGAATTCCTTATGCAGAGCTGTGCTTGTATACACTGAGATGGTATTTTTGGCATAGGCTCAAGTTCATTAAGGTATTTGAGAGATGAGAAATGTAAATTCTCATGGGACTTTGAAGTGTTTAAAAACTTCATTGAATTTTGACCTTAGTGGATTCTCAGGATCCACGTACTTGTAGCAATTTCTTACCATTGACTTCTGATGTTGTTTTTAGTTTCCTATTCTTTACAGAAGAAGGAAGGATGCAGCTTTTCAACAGCACTGGGTTCTAAATTAGTGTTTTGAAATAAATTTCTCTTGCTTGAAGAAGACACAGTAATTGCCCAGGCTAAAGCCACATGAGGAAGAAAAGAGAAAGTAGTTCTCTGAATGCAGGATATATAAAACATAAAATATCTATATTAATGGCATAATGGTTGAGTGGGGTTTTTTTAGGCTAACTTCTGAGTGTGCACATTTCATAAAGTGATCAGAGAAATTATTTGTCCCTGAATCATTATGAATACTTGCCATCATGTCAAATTAGCCAGTGATTCAATGAGACTTAGGAATTTCCAAGTAGATTTTCAAACACTTGGCAATAGCCATAAGAGCAATAGCCATAAGAGCACCTTTTGCTGGCAAAGGGAAAACTCTTGGATTTCAAGTGTTGCAGTTGTGAAGCTGCCAGATGGACTTGGTAGAATGATTAGAGAATAATTAACTTCCAAGCTTTTTTAACAGCATTGAAGTTTTTTTTTTTTTCCTTAATACTTTTAAAGTATAGAACAGGAAAAAACAGTATCAAGTTAAATGTATGCCAAGCTCCATGAAATTCATCTATTGCATACCAGTCTGTGTGTGCTGGGATCTCATCTGCCTCTCCTCCTGAAATCATTCTCTCCCTTTTCTCAGAGGAGAGCTCAGGAGTAGCAAATTTAAGTACTTACCTACACAGTGTTCTTTAATGATCTTTCCTTTGAGAAAACCTGAAGTTTTCTCAAACAAGAAACTAATAATAATGCAGAATGTTTGTTCTATCCTTGTGTGTCTTGATTTAAGGGAGAGTACTGTTTATTACTGAATTGCCTGCCTTGGAAGAACTAATTGCGTTGAACATATGGGTATTCAGTTTCATGCAGGATCAATCATGTTCATGCAGAATTTAATAATACTTAGCCTTCAGGCCACAAGCAGCTGGCTCAGATGAGGGTTGTCATCTTTGTTTTCCAGCTAATTGTCTATAAATACTGAGTTTGACAATAATTTACTTGCTTTAGTATTTTGGAAATTTGAAAAGGATTCTCCAGTTGTTTGGGGTTTTGTTCTAAAATGAATAATTTAACTGACAGAGATTCTATAAAAAATTAGGAAAGAATGACTCTTAATGAAGACCCGAAGCTGAAGGGGGCTGCAGAGACCTTTTTGAGTTGTGCAGTTCGCAGCGGACAGTGTCCCCACCTGGCTATGCCATGCTGTGCTCTGTGTGCAGACCCCAGGTGTGTCCGGTCACTTTGGCTCAGTCCTTGTAGAGCAGCAGCCAAGGATGGAGTTGTCCTAGACAGACCTCGGTGCCCTGAAGTCAGGAGAGGAGTGGCAATGGAGGTTGTTTCTGGCTAAAGTGGAGGAAGAGGCAGTGCAACTGCAAACAATTGTAAAAGCTTGAACAGCTTTAATGTGCAGCTTTCTGAGGCACCTGTAAAGAAAGTGGAAGGTTTTGTTGAGGTAACCTGAGCAGAGCAAGTCCTTCATTATCCTTAATGCCATCTTCCACATCTAAAAATTGACTTTTTACAGAGATATAGGTGTGTTAGGAGAATACATCCTCAGGAATTTGAGAAAATCATGTTGTCGTTCCAGCAGTGGTTGGAAAGTTCTTGAGGCTTTGCTTTGGAGTGTGAGATGGGATTTGGGGCCTTTTACTTCCAAAGCTTTTTAGTTCTGTGTTTAATTTTTGGTAAAGGATGAGCATTGTCTTTTCCACCAGAATAGTCTTTTATGATTGATGTACCTTTTCTTTCAAGAAAGATTAGGGGGGAGAAGTGAAGGAGTCTAAAACTGTAATTTTGATCTATGTGGTTTGTTTTCCAATGGCAATATTTGCTAAGGACTTAGCATCTCTATTCAAGTGAACAACAATACCCAGTTGTTAAACTAAATGTATTGACATTTAAAAAAAAATACACACAAATTTAATTACTTTAAAAAGGCAACATTTTTAAATGAACAAAATATTTGTTAAAATAGCTTTGAAAAATATTTTAAACATTATTGCAAAGATTATTATAGCAGTGCGTGAAAATCTAGTGAACAAAATTAAAATCTTTCTAAGGGCAAGATCCCTTAAGGGTATGAACTGGAGGAAAAGATACAAAATTGCTTTATTTTATTGTTCCAAAGCTATAGACTAAGAAATCCATTAAGGACATTTGAGTGAAACTAAAGCGCTATTAGGGGTTTTTCTTCCTATTTATTTAGCCAACCCTTACATGAATTGTCTCATTTTCCTCTTAAACTGAACCTGTAAAACAACTTAGTTACTACTTTCCAGACTTGCTTAGAGACTGGCTTGGAAACAGCTGAACTCTTGGATGCTGATGTAGTGCTAATGCAAAAATGATACTGTAAGGCAATGTCCTGTTCATTTCTGTAACAGCCAGAAAAAGAAAGGTAAAGAGCAATTTACTTTGGGCTCTGTCATCCACATATAGGTGAAATAATGCCATACAAATACAGGCTGGTTTCTGTCTGTGACTGAAATAATGCAGTAAGTGCAGGTTTTGGTAATATCAAAGAAAATGCCTTGGTAACTGTCAGAGCACAGTTTGCTTTTGCTTTAGTCTGTATGGACTTTGAAAGGGCTTGGGCAAAGGTGGTGAGTAAGTCAGGACTAGAACATTCAGGAGCAGTTTTGCCAAGGGGAAAAGAAGAGACCAGTAAATGAGAGACATACAATATATATAATCTGTAATATTAAATATAATAATATATGATAGACTTCTAAAGATAGGGCCATTACTTTTTGCTACCCTACATTGTATTTGTTTTAGTAGTGTATACCAAGTACTGCTCTGTGTTCAGTAAGGCAGGACCTAACTTCCTTTGGAGGGGAAGGAAGCACTGGCAGTTTCCTTTCCCTCTTGGAATGGATCTTGCCATTTCCTGGCACGTAAAAGGCTATGAATCCTGAACAAGAGTATTCTCACAAGGAGTAGAAATTAAGGGGTTTTTTTTAACAGAATTGCTTTGCTGACAGGACAAGGGAGACAAACTTTCTGAAATCACTGAAATCTTTTGAAAGAAGACCTAGAGGTTGTGATGATCACATGCTGAATAAACATGGTGACATACAATTCTATTGAAGCAAGAAGGAGGTAACACTTGAAATCTTGTGGCAAGCAGACAAAAGTCAATGTCCTGGTCAACAAATGAATCACAATCCACAGCAGTCAAGAAGCGGTGAGTGCTGTTAAGAAATATGACAGCATAGTTTCCTTTGCCAAATATGGTAATGCTCTCAGGAGAGATAATCAATTGAAAATGAATGTTTTTGTGGGAATTTTGGAGCTGGTTTTATGGCCCTTAGTGTTTCCTTTGCTGTGTAGTTTCTCAAGCGTGGTTCTTATGCAATCCTTTTTCTCAAAGTATTGGTTGCTTAGGTACCTGTTGGAAAAGCCCAATAACAGTGTAATGTTCATATGCTATAATGTTTTCAAACATTACAAAGAATGCTGTTTCCATTGCAAATTGCAGAACATTCTTGAAAGACTTTCAGCTAAGTATCCTCTGTAAATTATGCATTTTCCTAAGTTTTTGGGAGGTATCTGAAAAAGTACAATACACAAACTTCCAAACCTTGCAGACATGAGCATCTACAAAATGGTTACATTGAAGAGAAAGAAAAGAGAGAGAAACAATAATTGTAGTTCCTCCCTCTCAGTTTATAAATAGTAGTATTTCAGACTAAACACTACTACAGTAATTAGAAAGTGATTTTTCCCCCACACTTAGGGTAGGTAAGAAGGACCTTAAGGTAGGAAGAAGGACAGATCATCTCTCCAGGCCTTGCTCTGGCAGGGCTTTAGCTTAATCTAACCAATATAAGGAATAATGTAATATGTTGCTATTAAGAAAGATATTGTGTTTTATTTAGCTGCCATTATGATTTTCACTCACCTTGAAAAAGGAGCAAGGGCAAGGATAACTGAATCAAGCAAGAGCATTAATTATGTGTAATACATAGTAGCCTGTTGCTGTGTCACTCTCTCTGGAAAATGAGATTCAAAAAGAAGCTGAAGAGGAGTTGTTTCAGCTACAGGTAAAAACTTCCCAGAGTTCAGGCATTATCTTTCTACTTAAGAAACACTGTCAGAGCAGAATACGTTTCTCTGCATGTTCTAAGAAAATGTAGACCCAAACAAAAGGTTGAGCCAGCAGCTAAAAATGACATAGTTCACCTATAGATGTCAGTGAAAAAGCTATATACAATAACAGTGCATGTTTGCTTAATCAAACATTAGAATTTTGTGATTCCAAAGAACAGCATAAAAGAAGCAAGCTGGATTGCCAAATAAGGATCAGGAATACATCAGTCCTGGCACCATTTGCAAGAGATAAAAAGAAGCCGCCTGTATTGCATTTATCAAGTGTGAATTCCTAAATTGCTGCAACCCACTGTAAGAGAAGCCCTGCTACGCATCTAGAGACGCTTCAGCATCCTGCTGTGCTAGTCTGACATCTCTTGTGTGTCAAGAGCACTTATTTTTAGACGGGACAGTCGTCGTTAGGGACAGAATGTGTCTTAACTACTGTAAAGGAAGAAAGGAAGTAGTTCAGGGGCAGCAGAAGTGGGTAGGGAGAAGCTCAGTACAGAGGCACAAAGAGTCTGTTTCTGACCACAAGCCACAGCAGTTTAGGCTTGCCCTATTTTTTCAGAGTGAATTTTGGCAGCAGCAGTCATGTCCTATTGGGCAATACCTGTTTTCTAAAATGAGACCATGTTTTGCAAGCTGAGTCAAAGAGGGGAGAAATAGACTCACGGATAATCTTCCTCTGCTGAGGACACATTCAAGAGCACTGGAAGAGGACTAATTGGGATGAAAAAAAGTCCAACTGTGGAAAGGTTTTCTTGCTGTCTGTCATTGACAACCCTTGGAAATGTGATCAGGGTTAAATAAAAAAACTGCTGTATTGCTATTATGCAATGTAATGTATGATCTAAATTTGAAGAGAACTCATGCAAATCCAAATATTTCATCTGTATAGCTCTGAATTAAACCTAATAATCACTAAATTTAAGATAAGAAGAGATAATGGTTTTGCCTATGAGAAAGATATACTGAAATTTACTGTTCTTTGATTAAAATATTTACTAAGTCTCTATTAGGATTTCTGTGGTTTCATACAGACTCTAGAGGAGAATGCTACATATTCACCTTCAAGAAAATTTTGGGTTCTTATTTTGCAGACTGGTTTTTTACTGATGGCCTACTGTGTATTGGTCTGGATAAGAGAATCTGTGTAGTAGTGAGAAATCTTGTGGAGAGCAAAGCCAGAACCCATGGCTTCCAGTTCAATAGTGTATTATAACTTTGTATCTGAACTACTGCAACACATGTGTTTTACATAAACTTTAGTGATGAGCTATGGGTTTTCAAACAGAAAATAAATTACATTATTTGGAAACTCCTGTGGGATTTTTTTTTTTTAATAATAGGGTGCTAGACATGATCACAATTTTCCAAAAGCAATGCTTTTCCCAAAATGTTGGAATAATGTTGCAATTTTTTGGGCACTTATTTAAAAGCAAATAACAAATAGAAACTAGCACTTGCCTTTAGAAATGTACTTTTCCCTTCCATGAATTATACATTTTTAGGAAGTCAAGGGATGAAATTGAAAGTAAAAGGTGCAATATTGAAAAACACCAAAAGCAAACAAAAAAAAATCAACCAATCAAACTAAAAAACCCACCCACACCAAAAAAACACCCCAACATATTTGATTGTTTAAATTTTCTGTTGTTTTGTTTTGTTTGTTGATCCAATTAGCACTGAAAGGAATTTAAAATTTGGAGTTTCATGCAAAATGAAAACATCAAATTATGACCAGCTCTGGTCAAACTTGTTTGGATGTTGAACCATTTCTGCACTACCACTTGTGTCTCAGTTTTGAAAAATGGCTAATCTCTGTGCAGAAGTGCGTGATTCACTATAATCTTCATAAAGTTCAAGCTTTTGGAATTGTCCTAAATGCCCCGCCTTCCTGTCCTGGTAAAAGATGTAGTATCACTGTTTCTTTCCTTGTCCACTCTGTCCACGTTTGAGGCACCTGCTAGTTTTACTCAGAGCTAAGAAATGCTAAGAAATTTTCACAGGCTCAGTTCTTTATCTCATTTGATCTCTAATGTACTATGAACTAATCTTGTTCCTGCATACACAGATACTTCAGTGATGGGACAGTTGTCCTAGATTGCTCCCTGCTCCTGCAGTGCTCACCCACTGGCGTTCTGTCAGTCTGAGCTGCGTAATGAGACGAGACACTGAGGACAGCTGCTGCTCCTGACTCATCCCAGTGCTCAGTACCTTCCTGTAACTCTGAGCTGAAACAATCACTGTAAATTGGAAACAAATACTGAGCAAACACAGCAGGTATAATACTTGAAATTTTTATCTATTGAAACACAAATATCAGTGGAAGTACACATGCATACCTTGTGTAGTGGTAAATTTATATCAAGCTGATTTTAAAGAGAATTTCTTACTATTATCACAAAAGTGTTCAGTTTTGTCAGTACGAAGCCTGAGATTTTATATAAATACAAGGTAAAGCCTATTTTGTAAATTATTAGTTTAAACCAGGTTTTTGATACTATTTCATTTTAAGGAACTGAGTGAATATGCTTTCTTCCTATGTAAATATGCAAAAAGCCTTTCAATTTAAACAACATAAAAGGGTTTGTCCTGCAAATTTAAAGTTATTCTATTTGCATTTATTTTATTACATTTAGAAATGATGCCTTACAGTGTTCCAAAATGAATACAGTGGAATAAAGGGCCAATGCAAGTTACTGTCATTGCAAATGCTCCTCTACCGTGGAGGAGGAGGAGGTGGGAAGAAAACAATCCCTCTCTTATATTCCTGAATTCTGCCAGCAAAAGAGTGTACTAGAGGAAAGCATGTTTCACCCAAGCTAATGAGGCTTTGGATCAAAAATATTTATCTTGATTCTCCTGGACCTTAGAGAAAGATGCTAAATTTATCCACATATAAATTTGTCCTAAAAATTGCTAAGCAAACTTTTTCATAAGGGATTGCATGGCTGTGAGTAACTGGGACCTGGGAGGCAATTTAGGCATAAGCTGGTGAGACCATTAGATCAGAGGTGCATAATGGGCCATGAGCACAGGGTGAGGAGATGCCCAGTAATGTGTAGCAGTGAGCTAAATGTGTACCTCAGTGGTTTAGCTTTAATTTATGAATGTAACAACAGCTCCGTGTTTCTTCTGGCAACATCTTGTAAATGAGCTATAAATACATCTGCTTTGATAAAATATATTCCCAGTTGGCACCTGTCTGCACCTTAGGCTACTTTTCTCCTTTGAGAAGCAAGGGGCAACTGTGTTTGTTAGTGTTCTCACACTGATGCCTGCAGAGCCACGCTCTCTTCCTCAAGTCAACCAGAAAAGCCTCTTCCCCTACCCTCTGTCTTCTGCCTCAGTTTGCTGTTCATAGGAACTTCTCAGCTTGGAAACTTTGCTGAATGAGTTTTGCAGCTTTTTGCACTATAGCTATAGACACATTCAACAGACAGTTGAAGGGAAAGACATAGGCTTCACCTTGCAAGGTGAGCCTCTGAGAGATTAATGTGAAAAAAGAAAGAATTTGCTCATAAGCAGAAATCTGTATAAGGTTTATAAGGGTAACTGTAACACTAAAGGGTCAAACTGCCACTGCCTCACTCAATGTCAGCCATGTACATCAAAGTCTCACCTAAGCCACACAACCCTGTGGCACTAGGTAGGAAATATGTGCAGATTTTCAGGTTGTGGTTTTAGATTTTGATGTTTATGTGCTGTTGTAGTCACAGAAGTTTTGGTTTGGACAGGGGTTTTTCCTTTCACATCTACTCTATGCTGTATGGGTATCAGCATCTTTTCAAATCAGCAGTCTTGAAGACAAGGAAAAATTATTCATAACAATCTTTTGGGTAATTCTGAGAAAAGACTTGAATGTGTTCATAATGTTTTCATTAAATTTTTTGGCTATCACCATTTCAGATACTCTTGTAAAATCTGTTTAAAATAGGGAACTCCCTCATCCAATAGAACAAGAAAGACTGTACTTTCTTCTCTTGTTCTAGCTTGAAGCCAGACTTGGGACATCATAAATCTATTCATAACTGAGAACTTTGAAGACAAATTTAACTAGCTATTTAATTGTTTAGGAAAGGCAATCAGAAATTAAGCAGTAATTTGCAATATTTTTTCTGTGGGGACATGTCCAGAGTGAAGGTTTTGTTCATTTTCGATTGGAAGAAAAAATTCAGACCATCTCCAAATTAATGTTAAGGCCCTGTTCAGCAAATATAAGACTGAAGATACAGTGCCATTATTTTGCTCTTTCCTGTGCATTTTCTTTATTTGAATGTGTTCTTTTTCTTAAGTTGACTGTGTGTTTAAAATTTCAGCTGGCAAGCTGTCAGTCTTGCCAGCAGCACCATAACTGTGAATATCATGACATCCATATACTTCAATTTTCAACCAAAATATTTGTTTTGCAACTTCAGTGATGGAATGAATTTATGAAAAAAACCCTGATTTCTCCATATCCACTGTGAAAAAAAAGTTGACATAGTTCAAATCAACATATATTTACATTCACTATAAGATGTTTTGTTAAACTAAATGCTCAACTCATTTTGTGGCAGAGACTTTCTCTGAAGTATCTCCACAAGAAGAAAGTTACTTAGAATATCTTACAACATTTCACTCTGATGTGGTTTAATATAGTCTAAGTGGATTTTAACAAAATTTTCTGAAGCATAAACATGGTTGAATTACAAAAAAGCTGTCTATACAAAAGCATTTGTTAAATGCCTTTAAAAAAATTACCAAATGTGCTAACAGAAACACAGACTGGAACATTCCCCAGAAGCCATAGAATGTTCTTGTCATCTAGCAAAATGATGGCAAAGACTAGTAAATTGGAGGGTTTGAGGAAGAGCTTATATAATGAACAAAAGCAGAAACTTTCACATAGGGCTTTTGGGACATGTCTTCCTCCCTGTCTGGTTGTTTCCTGTTTCTTCGGTATGCCTGTACCAAAATCACAAAATTGCAGAATATTTTGGGTTGAAAGGGTCCCACAAGGATCACCGAGTTCAGCTCCTGGTCCTGCATAGCACCATCCCCAAGGGTCATACCATGTGCCTGAGAGCATTGTTCAAACATTTCTTGAACTCTGTCAGGCTTGGTGCTGTGACCACCTCCCTGGGGAGCCTGTTCCAGGGCCTAAACACCCTCAGGGGGAGGAACATTTTTCTGATGTCCAATCTAAAGCTCACCTGATTCAGCTTCATGCCATGTGAATGACATGAAAAAAAAAAATAAAAAATATATATATATATATCTTTCACAGTGACCACAGTGAAGTTTTATGTAAGATCACTGAAAAACTTTTCTAGCCCTCCCTATTTTTCTATTCCTGCCATGGAAGGAATGGAGGGACTAATTTTTAATATCTTCATGTGTGCCATGTCTCTCCTCCAGAAGTTTTCACTAATCAAAACACAGCATGCACATTCATTAGTGTCTGCTTTTAGTTTCCCTGCCATGTTTTTTGTAGCTGAGATCAGAAGAAACTTACTGTATTCACTGAAATGCATCTGCCAAACCACGGCTGAGGCTGGAAGCTGCATCTTCAGCTCTTCAGAATAGGTGACATACAAGGGTCTTACCAGGGTAGCCATCAATGCCTCTTGGGATGTGCAGTCTCTGGCTGATGCTGGTGACTTCTGCACACTTCTGTCCTTGCCCAGCAGCTCCAGATAGCCCAGCCACCAGTTGGGATTCCATGAGCCAGCACAAAGATATTTCCTGCCATGGTTGCCAGTTTACAGGTGCGAGTGTTGGGAAACGTCACGCTCAGGAGCACCTCAGGTCCTGAGAGACACTTGCTGCCTACAGAAGTCCCTCCATTCCTTGCAGCCCTCCTGAGGCATGAGTCACTTGCTGTACCACACCTGTGGCTGTGGCACGGCCATGTTTTGGCTATAGTGGGGTTGGTGGTGTTCACAGGTGACACAAGAGGAGACAGGTGGGTGTCAAACACTGTATTCACATTGGTTTCCTGCTTTGTTGAATGCCTGCTGGAGAAAATGTGATCATTTAGAAAGCCATAAATCTGTGCTGTCAAGGTAAGGAAGGCTGTTTCCCATACATTTTTCTGGTTTTACTCATAGTTGATAAATTTGTGTACTTTACAGTATGATATCATAAGGCAGTAAAAATTCAGCTAGTTAATCCACACCTTCTGATCTTCAAGCCCCTCTTTGGTCCATTTTCATTAACAGGAATGATGAAAACTGAGTATGTTATTTAGATTAGTATGTTAGATTGTGGGAGTGTGTTAGTATGATTAGTGTGATTCTATGAAATTAGTCCACAAGCAACACTCTCCAGGTAAAGCTATACTGTTCAAGAAAACATTCTTTCTGATCATACTTTAAATGCTTTGTAAGCAGAACTTGTCTGCAGAAATGGAACTGTGTATGTTGCCCATACACCCAGTGATACTCTTATTTTTCATGTCATCGTTTACTTTGTCATGATTTTGAAGAGGTGCCTCCTGGGTGTTGTTCATGTATTTCATTAACATCTGAATTAGAGCAATCTGTTTAACTCAAGAATATTGTACCACATCCAGTTATCTCTCCTTAGGCTGAGTAATACTGCTTTTTACTACCCCAACTTTTGCTTCTCTTTCTCTCTCCTTGATGTTTAACTCCTTTATCACCTTGTTAACTAGTATATATAACTATATATAACTATATAAGTATATATATATATATAAGTATATATATAAAGTATATATACTATATATATACACTTATATATATAAGTATACTTTTATACTATATAAGTATATATATACTATATATACTTATATATACTATATATACTTATACTATATAAGTATATATAACTATATAACTAGTTAACAGCAGTCATCTGATAACCAAGAGTGTACAGAGTTCTTGGATTCTAATTTTAAAAGAATTTTCTGAGCACCTTGTATTTTTACCATGAAATCTCAATAATGAATTATTAAAAATGAAACACTGAGACATGTATCAGTATTTTAGATATGATGCTTTATTTTTCCATTGCACCATTTTTCTAGGTTTATTTAGTTCTTGGACCTCTCACAAGACCATGAGAAAATGGCAGGCTGTGTTTTCAATTGTGTGGTGTTGTCATAAATATATCTGCAATTTTCCAGTCTGCTGAAAGAATGAGCAAGGCAGAAATAAAATACTCTGACATATCACAACACATCTCAGTCATTGAGGAGATAGCTGTTAATATTCTTAGTGGATAATAGGCTTGATGGATCTGTTAAATAAAGCACATAGTCTCAAAGCTCATCACAGGGAGTAGGTGATAATGAAAAGAACCAGCAGATATGCAAACTTCATTAACCTGCTACTGGTTGTGTGCAACCTATTCCTCGTTAAGCCAGAAAATAAGCAATGTTGTCAGCCTGCAATGTTCTGCAGCTTTATGGACTAGCCATAGCCTAATTCTTGGGATTTTAATAATGTGTTATATTCCAAATGTACTGTCTTCCATACATTAATTTTATTCTTCATCTATAACCATATTTCATCATGCATTGAAGGGACATTGAAATTTATCTCTGTAGAGCTGTGTTAAAAGTTTGCATCTAAGTCATTCTGCTCTAGAATGTTACTCATTAAAGTGAATCTGGTATTTTCCTTTCTTCCTTAGGAAGAAACCCCAAAAGGCATGTCTGACTTGGTATTTTTTAATTAGACTTTTGTTAAATAGAGGAAGCAGATCTTTCTCGCCTGAAAATATCTTTCACTCCCTCCCTCAAAAAAAAAAAAATTCAAACAAAAGAGGTCTCTCTATATATCTCTATATGCAATTGCAGTCAAAATCAACCCTTCTTTTCCATGTCAGTGGTTTCAGATGGCAGAAGCCACTGCCATCTGCATATCATGGAGATTATTTTGCCTCATGCCTTATTTTACTGGTATTTCTTGGCTGGCCCATAGGTGTAGCCTTGTGTGCCCTCCCTGGATTCCTTTCTCCTCCCTTGGCTTCAACAGGACCTGATGAATGAAGCAAAGTGTCACTGAAGGGCACGTGTCTGGGGAGGCAGCGTGCTCACAATGCATGCAATGGCCAGCTCCTGTGCCAGGCAGTGGAGACAGCTCTGCACCACACCAGCTCTCAGCTGTAGGCTGTTGGATTTCATCGTTTTCTCTGTTAATCCTTGTTTTTCAGGTCTGAACCACCTTTCTCTTGAGCATGTCACAGAAACCTTAACAATCCAGAGATTTGTCTCCTAAAATATACAATGGAAGCTATTGTAATGAAAATGAGCAATGATACCTTGTACTTTTAGAAGGTAGTTTGCTTGGAAAAGGTAGATATATTTGCATTTGTCAGGTTTTGAACTCAGTGTCAAAACCTAGTTAATTAGAAAAGATTGAAAACAGGAGGATAGGGCAGCCAAGGTTATACTGTGGAGACAGACTTGAATGTAACTAAGTAAGAATGAGGTTATAGGGCTGATGAGACGTTGTTGAAAGACTTAGAGGAAAACAATGCACCCAGGAATGATACTTATCTCCAACATGGTTGTGGAAAACACACATATTGCTGTGATGTTATGGTGCTATATGATGTCACTTCTGAATTTCAGCTTCCTTTTTTAAATCTCCCTGAAAACTTTGTGCAAAGACGATTCAGTGAAAGTATACCATGCTTGCAAAGTCAAGAATCTGAACTCAGGAATGTTTCTCTTACTGATTAAGTAGAAGTTAAATGACTGCATATATTTTCTTTAGCAGGGGTTTTGGTATTGCTCTGGGTACTACAGGGATGTGCTCTGGGTGTGATGCTCCAGACTTTAATTTTATTTAAACCTATTGCAGAGCTTTTCATAATCTACCCTCTTGATCTGCAGGGCCCTTGGAAAACTCGGTGGTGAAGAAGGGTGCAGGAAAATGCCTGAGAAAACCAGAGTCCATCTTTTCCTGCCTACAGCTTAGAGAACCATCTCCAAGGTTGTTTACAGTATTTATGTAATGCAGTTACTTTTTAGCTACTGAAAGGGAAGAACAGATAGAGAAACAACCCCCAAATATTTCTCTTAACATCTGAAATATTACCTCTTTTTGATGATACACCTATCATCAGGGTATAGTGTGTATAGCCATACATAATTACTCTTTTAATAGCTTCTAGAACTACCTTGAACTTGGCTCAGAGAGGTAGTGATATGTATTTCTACCTCAGTAGGAACACAAAGGGATTACATACACTATTTGAGAATAAGCTATTTATGAATAAGCTACGGCAATTAAAAAGCCTTTGGAAAATAAAGTTGGCCATAACTGATGCATTTTTTAGCCTTTAGAAAGTGGTTTCAGGCTGTGAATCCAAACTGGCAAAAAAAGAGTATCTAAGCTTTGAAGATGAATGGTATTTCAGAAATACCCTTGTCCTCATTTAGCCTCAACCTTCAAGCATCATCTTATGCTGAACTGGGTGATGATACACGAGAGAAATTTAATATTTTAGAGGATAGGATCAGAGAATACACAATGCTGACTGAGGTGATTCACTGGGGGGTTTTTTTTGCTGATTCTGTTCTCTGAAACATTTAACTTCCCCTGTGTATTAACATGGGAGCTGTGAATTCTGCTAGGGCAGAGCAGACAGATAAAACTTAGACATTAAACATTCATCTAACACTCATGTTAATACATAAAGTGGAAATATGAGATTTAGATTGGGCACAGTATGTGTTTTTGATATTAAAAATAAGAGAAATAAATACACCCAAACTCAAACCCTAAACTTAGTATGTGGTTCATGAGAGAGACTTCCTATAGGTTGGTTTTTAAGTGCTGGAATGAAAGCATATTTTTTGTTTACTTATTTAGCACAGACAGAATGACTCAGATATTTTCTCTTTTCTCCCCCTTTTATAGCTCCATAATAATCAAACAGAATTTAGAAAAATTTCTGAAAAATCAGATTTTTTGTTGAAAGCTGATTTTGAAATATTTGTATCTGTTAATTTTTGTTCTGCATAGAAGTCCACTTTCTAAAAATCAATCTTGTAATCAGATTTCCTTCTCAATCATAAATGTTGCTGTGTGACTTCCAACAGTGATTGTAGTGGCTGGTAAAACAGAATCTCCAATGTACAAACATCTTTAAGCTATTCAAGCCTAGCAGGTGCTTCTTGGGAGTACTGGAGCAGTAGCTGGTTGGCTCTTTGTGTCAGTTTTGTCACACACCCAGTTACACATCCACAGGGTACCAATGTGTCATGGCTGTGTCTGTGGCCTGGAGTCCCAGAAGGATTTGTGAGAAGTGCACTGGGAATTAGAATATCGAGTGATCTCTATGAGTACCTCTCTAATTTTCTCTTCCCTCCCCATCTTCCTCAAATTAAAAATTAGTAGATGATTGCTCAAAACCTTTTGGATTGCAATGAGTTTTGGAAGCCACCAATCAAGACAGATGTGAATGTTGTTCAGAATAGCCTCCATTCTTTTATTCTTTTCCCTTCCCTTTCACTCTTAATGTGCCATCCATCTTTATTATTTTTAAATATTTCCTGTATTTTTCCTATTTTTGCTAGGTTTTTGTTTAGTTCACTGTAATTTGCATGCTCTTTTTTTTTCTTTTAAGTTTTTTTCATTTGATATTTTGTTAATAGATTTTATTTTCCTTCATTATATTTTCCACCTTCTCCATTACACACTTTACTTTGTTAAAGTCCCTTTTATATTTAAAAAGCCACTTTTATGCCTGACATAACAAGTGTAGAATTCCTTGTGCTGAGTGTGTCTTAAGGGGTTGTTGCATTTTGCTTTGTGTTGTTGTGTTTTGGTTTTTTGTTGTGTTTTTTTGGATCACAGTCTGTTAAACCTTATGTTATTAAGTTTTCTTGTTCAACCATCCTTGATCAGATTTTGGACTACATCCTATTTATTGTTTCCTAGGTGGAATGGGCCTCCAGTGTTATGTGTTCTAGGCTGGTGGTCTCCAAACTTTTTTGACTGCACACCTCTGTCAGTAACAATTTTAAGTGAGCACATCCAATCTATGTATGTTTATTAATGTATAACTCATGTATGAGCACTACTGTAAAAACACATTCTGTACACTATAAAACATAAAAAACCCAAAATTAGAGAGTGAATGAGATAAAGATGAAACAAACAAAATTTAATTTTTTTTAATCTTATCTATTGATGATGAATATTTTGAATTACTATTTTCCGCCTGTACCCCAGTGGGTTGTTTGTGCACCCCCTTCGCTCCTTGCATCCCACTTGGACCCCACAGCATTTACCTTGTGTAACATTCTTTTCCCCAGCTCAAATTTCTAGGGTACTAAGTAGAACCAGAATAATTTCTTCAGTTTTCCTTTTAGAATAGGAAAACATTCTTTTCAGAAATGGAAAATTTCCTTTTTAGAAAAGGAAACTTTCATCTATCTCACATGATTTTTTTCCGTGCTAAGTAATTAATCTCTCCTGATATCATAAGAATTGTTTTTTGGTAGCAGTGAAATTTTTATATCCAACTACATTCTCCCAACAGTTCCAGAACCAGGAGGTAAACCAAGAATACATGTTAAGCTGTGATTTTTGAACCCCTTGTGTTTCTGTGCTCAAGATTTTTTTTTCATTTGAATAATGTAGAGATAATTTTCATAAAGTTAAGACCTCCAGTATTTAGTTTCCTTTTTATTAATAATTGAACGCAGAATCTCACTGCTCTTTGGCTTCAGGTGGGTATAACTGCTGAAACCAGCAGTACTTTCTAGGGCTTTCAAGAAGATCAGGTTGGAGAACATGGCTGAGCAAAGGAATTTCTTCATGTTGATAACCATGTCATCATGTTAAAATCATCTGTAAAACTGCATGACCCAAAACACTCGAAGGAATGGGGGGTATTTAGAAAATTTGAGGACTGTAGGACTGATGCTTAAAACCATTGGAGTGGTACTTTTAAGAAGATTTTTTTTTTCTTTTTTGGGTTGATCAACAGTTGATAATCAATTTATTTATTAATAAGTAATTTATCCTGTACCTCTTTGCTTTGTGCATAGAAGCCTCACAGGAATTTTGGGAATGTAAAATTCACTAAGAACGAACATTGTAGTTATATCTCCGACCAGAAGACCTCTGAAGATCCAGAAAACCACTGTCCACTTAGGACAGAGGCAGGCCGTTAGCTAGACCAAGACTGTAATTATAGTGCATATTCTATCTTTTTGTCTTAATGTTCAGGCTTTGAGAACTCATTTAGTTTATATGTAAACTTCTTAGTGTATATGCTTCCAGGCCAACAGGAATTTTCAGAGTATATTTAGACATGATATTTTCAATATTCATCCTATTATTTATTTAATATTGAATTTATTTTATGCTTGTATAGAAATGCATCTCCTTCCTGGTGTTATGGAAATTGACTCAGCAAAATAATGTGTCAGCTGCTTAGTTCAACACTTTCTGCTGTGGTTTGAACTCTTCCAATATTCTTTCAAGGTGACAACCTAAATTAACAGTTTTGTAGGGTACACAATGATTCATAATTAATGGCCAGAGTAAATATGCTAGTTATATTTCTATCAAACAAATATTTCTTTATCCTTGGGCATTTATGCCTTCTATTTAACTATAAATAGTTGTTGTGTCCTTCTCAAATTGATATGAAAGCAATATACCCTAGACAATTCTTGGGCTTATTCCAAAGCAAATAAATTCAGTGAGAGTGTATTAAGAATTTTGGTGCAGTTTTTATGAGCTCCTTAAGCTTTCTTCTAAAGATTTTCTCTCAAACATATCTGGTTTTGGAATTTCCTGGAGTTAATTCCCATTTTTCTTGGACTGGAGTACTTAGAAGCTGCATTCTGAGTGCAGTAGTTAAATTCTTACAGCAGCCATTCTTACAGCAGACAACTCAGATAGTTTCCATCTGAGTTGTCATAGAGTTCTCACTGGGAATCAGCTTGACCATGAATGACAGAAAAAGGAAACGATGCAGATGAGTCTTACAGAAGACAAAGTATTTCTTTTCAGTTTCGAAAAGCTTTAATAAAATTTACATTTCAGAAGAGATTCTGTATTTAAGGCCTTTACCTTCAAAATGGTATCATTTTTGAAAGCATCATAGATTTTAACTGTTACTTTCAAAAAAATATGTGTAGTGTGCTAAATGTAAGGAAGGCTGGAGGTTCTGCATACCTAATTCTGTTGCCTCTCACTCAGCAGGAGTCTAGAGAATTGGCAAAGGTGTGTTGGTTCCACCTGCAATATGTGAGATGGCTTGGAACCCTCAGCAAGCAACTTCTTTTTTACTAGTTTTTGCTGAATCCTTTGTCTTAAGGCCATTTTCTCTCATTTTGAAATGCAGTATGCTTTATTTGAAATTTTCTTCATGAAAAGCTATGCCATGAAGACAATACAACCCAAGACAAGACATTTTGGCACTGTGAAACAACTGCTTATTATGAGAGCCATTCCTCTGAGGGCAACCTTGTGGCCTGGTAGTTTAGATACCATTTTGCAAAGTAGGAAAACATTTAGATTTTCCTTGTGGTCACTGCCTTTGGTTGTACTATGTGTATTATTTTTGAAAATATTTTGTGGGGAAATAATTGCTTTATGAACCATTGAATTGACCTTTTTTTTTTCCCCCGAACATCTACTCTGCTTAAGGCAACCTATTAAAACTGTGTTTTCAGCAACACTTTCCCCAGTTGACTAAAATGATGAACTTTTGCCAGTGAGATTTTACTGAGTTCCATCTGGTACTTTCTCTGATCTTGAATTACTGAGATTTTAGGTGGATTACCTGCTCCTTGAATATGCATTTAACCTTTCAATTTTGACCCTTTTTCCCCAGAAGTTTTCCAGGGTTTTGAAATGATTCAAACCCCCATCAGCAATGGATCATTGTTTCTAAGCTTAGAATACTTCCTGTTTGTCAATTCTTTACTGGATGACTGACAATCAATAGAAATTTTAGCTGTGCCTTAACAGTATTTTAAATAGAAAATTCTATTGCTGCTGTCTACAACTCCTACCTGCAGTACATACTCGACAACTTTATACAAAATGTTAATTGAAATTTGAATTTTAGATACCTTTGTAGCAAGCATTAATAATTACTTAGTTTGATGAGCCAATAAGAAAACTTCCTATGCTAAGGATGACAGTACCTCAAATAAAGTATCCCAATACACTGGAAATCCAGTATTCTGTTCTACAATTAACTCAGAAATGCCTCGTTTTCTAGCATGTTAATGAAATCTTGGTAAATGCTTAGTCTTACATAAAACAGGGCTTTTTAGCAAGAAAAATGAGGGACATCCTGACTTTTTTTTTCTATAGTTTGGACCTTGAAAAAATAAGTGACAAAATAAGTACTGGTAGGAAATATTTCCCACTGTCATCCTAGAATACTATTTAGAAAGTTATTGAACCCTGGATGTAATCCCCTTTTAGTCCACTGAAATTGCTTTCATCACCAAGCATTCTATAATGGCTTAAAATGTGGGTTTGCTATTCTCATTTCACTCTGATTTTCTGTTGTGGTATTGGTTTTCTTAGCCTGTAGGTACTTAATAGGAGTAACTTAATAAATGCTGTCTGAGATGTTAAAAGTCTGTCAGTACGGTTAAAATGTTGCACATATATTTTATTGGTAAAATGAAAAATGTCAGTCTGCCATGGATTCTTATTAGTTGTACTGAATATATTACGGAAATTCTGGACTGGAATTAAGATTGCCTTACTGAAGACAGCTCATTGTAGGACATGGATTTTGTAAATATTTGGGTGTTCCTTATAAAACACACTATGCAAGTAACCATTGATAAAATCTGGTAAAAAGCCTAAGCCATACCTGCACAAAAAATGTAGCCATATTATAGGTTCCCTGTGAAAACAAAATTTGTGATCCAGTGGCTGAGTGAAAATTCAGGAAATGGAACTCATATTACATAATGATTCCTTCCCTGGTAAGTGAAGATTTTTGAATTATGCTTTCTCTCTCAATCTCTCTTTCTCTCTCTCTCACTAGGCATAAAGAGAAATGAATGGCAAAAGTTGGATAAAATTTACATTTGTAACATGATATGCAACCACAATATATGAATTTACTCTTACAAGATTTTGGTTTTCTATTATATTTCTCTTTATAGGTAACATTGTGGAAGCTTCTTCAATCTTGTAGCCAGTTCCTTAATTGCTGATTGCTCAATTTTCAAGGGAATTTAATGGTCAGCAAGATTCCAGGGAATTTTCATTTTGGTTATCAGAGTTTTAGTTTTGCTTAATAAATATTAATGTTTATTATTAGTAATTATTATTAATTATTATTTTCATCTTTTGAAAACAGTGAGACAAAAATAATTTTTCTACTGAATTTTTCCGGGGGACAAAAAATACTGAAAATACTTAGAAACAAAATTTGGCAAAAATAGTTCCCATCAAATAAGTGTTTTTCTTCGTAATCCAGATAGTGTTTTTCTGCAAAGTAAATCTGTAGCTTTGTGGATTTTTTTAAACTGTAAGAAAGTAAAATGGGCTGACTTGAGAGCATTCTTTGAAAAATGGAGTAGCAAACTTCTGGGGTAAATGTATTTTAATGCAGCTTTGGTTTTCTAGCAAGATAAATAATTTTTACAAAAAGTTCCAAGACAGTCTCTGCATCATCCGGTTCTACACCTGAATCCAGTTACTTCAACTCCATGTAACACAGTGCAGCTACACCATCTGTTAGTAATTGAGAAACTACACTCCCTGTTATTAATTGAGATTTTTAAATCTAAATCATCTCACAGCTTTGCAAAATTCTATGTGGGAACCATCGCAATTTTATAAGACTCATCAAATATCTTTGTATTCCTCATAGCATCAGCAGTGTCCATGGGTCTTGTAACACAACACTTCTTCAGAAAGATGTATCTGTGAACTGTGGCAAAGCAAACTCTTTGCATAGACCACAGATTCAGAAAATCTTATGTACTCATATCTGAGAGCAATGGAGTGCTTCTTATTCCATGGCAGAACTGGTCTTCAGGAGCAGGATTCAATTCTCACAGAAAATGCTAATTTCCAGGGTGACTTCATCCTGCTGAAGCTTAGCTTCTCATCTGTAAAGCATCGCTTCCTTCTCTTCTTAGTCTGTGCAGATTAAGAAATGTTGGTCCTCCTGCTTTCACACACAGCATAAGCAAATGCACGTAAAAAAGGTTAACACAAAAGAAAGGATTTAATGGTTTCCTCTATTAAAGGGTAATTCATTAGTGAGAATGCAATTAAAATAGACTGTTAAATTGCTGCTTTTGTTGTAATCATGAGACATCTGTCTCTGATTCTGGAAAACTAAAAAGCAGCTGAGAAACAATCTGGATACTCTCACCTTACTTTGCAGCAGCTGGTAGATTCAGGGTCCTTTCGTTTCAAATTAAAATAATTTCTTCCTAATGTCTAATCTAAATCTACTCTCTTTCACTTTGAAGCCATTCCCCCTGTCCTGTCACTCCAGGCCCTTTTAAGAAGTCCCTCTCCGTTTTTCTTGTAGCCTACTTCCAGGTACTGGAAGGCCACAATTAGGTCACCCAAAGCCTTCCTTTTTCCAGGATGAACACTCCAAATTCTCTCAGCTTTTCCTCACAGGAGAGATGCAGAATGGATGTAAGAATCTCATTCTTTCTTTGGAACAGACATGTGGCAAATAATACTCCTGGAGAGTGAGAGACTTAGAAGAACAAACTCCTTTGACTGCCACTCATCTCCACTTACGCTGCCCGTGCCTAAACCTCTCAGCTTCGTAACAAGATGTTTTAGCTGCACGTCTGACTCCCCGTGCCCACCATGATTTTTACCCTTTCAGCGCACACTTAAGATGTTTTAGGTTAATTATAGAAGTGCAGCAGCACATGAGTGAGTGAGAGAGACTGGCAGGGAGATGATAAGAGCCTGCAATTATGCGAAGGGTTTAAATGCTGAGGAGACAAGGAATATATAAAGCATGAAACATGGGCTAGTACTAGGGTGGATGAGCATAACTAAGAAAAGGGAACACCCAGTAAATTCTCTGGAAAAGTTTACCACACAATGTAATTATTAAACTGGGAGACTCTTCTAGGAGAAAGATTTCTTGCTTAGAAGGTTCAAGACTTCAATAGTTTCACAGAGAATAACTTCAGATTTGTGGTGACTGCAGAACTGTCTTCTCTGGCTTCTCTTGGTATGTCTGCATACACAGGGAGATTCATAACTGCACAGACACTGAAAACAACACATGGCTCCTTCGTGACAGTGACTCCTTCATGACAGTGATTTTCATCATATATTGCATGTTTGGCATTCTTATCTCATCAGGACTTCTGCCCATCAACAAGACTCTGCTGCAATACTGCTTATATTTCTAAAGACCATATAGCTCCAAACAGCTGTTGTGAGACAAAAGAGACAAAAGAAAACCTGTCAGAATGGCATTTGCTTTTTATTCTTGAAAATGTTAAGTTTCTTTCAAAGACTACACTGGCCTGAGGCTTAAGAGAGGTAACATTTGGCTCTGTGCTAGGACAGATTTTATATGTCAACTTCCATTGGATTTAGAAATAGCAGATTTTAAGTGAGAAGTTGCTGTAGAATCTGATAGGTCAGGATATACTGCATATAAAATTGTTTGGTATATTATGAAACATTTTTTGATTTTATTGGGAAATTTACAGAAAAAAAAATCATAAATTGAAAGGCTAAACTAAAAAATACGCAGAGGACCTGATCCTACATATTTCTAATTTCTGAATGCATTGCTAAATACTGTAAATAACCTGGAGACTGTTGTAATAAGTGTTCTATGCTTTAAAGCTTTTAAAGAATCCTGGCTATATTTTTAAGCTTTTGTATTTTTTTTAGTCAAAAGCTGAATAGCAGTTGTGAGGATTTCTAGGCATCATAAGATCACAGTGTGATTTTTGCGTTCACATTTTTACCATGCAGAGGTAAAGCCTCATGTTCTGATTTTGGCTGTAGCCACAACCGTGTCTTGTTGGTTGAACAACACATTCAATATTGCCTATATGCATATGTCTCCTATATATATATATATATATATATATATATATATATATATATATATATATATACACATCTCTCTACATATATATACAGACATACATATATTTAATTTTGCTTTTTAATTTTGCTTTCCTATTAATAATCATGCACATTGAGGCTTCATGCTCCTGTGTGTTCAGGCTGTTCTAGGGACATGCAGATCACGTCCACTGCAGATCTGTCTGCTCTCCAACACCCTGTACTGCCTGTGTTTCCCTTGTCCCTGGGGTCACTCCCAACAGCTAAGTCATGAGAAATGTACACAGCATGTGGGGGCCCTGGTCAGTCAGAGCTCAAGTGTTATTCCTGTACATGACATTGCATAACATACCTCAGTAGGTTTTTGCTTCTCTGGTTTACTTGAGTCCACGATGACACTTTAGGGCAGAAAGCAGAATTATTTTGGCCTAAGGAATAACTTTAGCTGGGCAATTTTCAAGTGGCTGCAAGGAAGGAAATGATATTTTGGAATTACGTACATTGTGTGGCGCCCTTTTCATTTGACCTTGCAATATATGGGAGTGTGTTGGTGTGTGGACTCATGAGTTCTCAAGTGCACCAGGATCCTAACTGTGAGTCCTGCTGGATTAGAAATGTAAAACTTGAGGAGATAGTAGAGAAAGCAAAAATTTAGTTAGGTAGTAAACAAGAAAATACAAACAGTTGCATAGATTTTTCAGTGAGAGCTGGCTCTGTCTCAGTTTCAGGAGAGTCTGTCTCTCCCTAGCCAGAGGGAATGTAGGATGTGTCAGAGAGGGTCTGATTGGGGAGGAATTCAATGCAGCTATCAGCAGTGGACTTCTATGTAAATACTGCAACACCTCTGAACAGAGCAACAGCTGAGATAACACTGTAAACTAATCTCTAGTGCTGGCAAAGCTGGTCAATCCCTCACATTATATGGTTTCTGTAGGAAAGATGTGCTGGGGAAAAAAAATAAGCAGATTTAAACTATATATGGCAACTTACCATGGGGTAAAATATGCTGACTTTTTAAAATTGAAAGCAGCATATGGTGTTTTTTTTCTTTGAAAGGGTGCTCTGTGCCAGGATGTATATGCTTAGAAATCCTTGGATCTGTATGAATTATTGTATAAACAGGCATCGCTATCACCAAAGCATTTCCAAGTGTCTGTTACGTGGGCCTGATCAATTTAGATAAACATATACATGCTTGGGGTCCTTATCCCGCCAGTATTGATTTTGGTTGATTTTCCATCAAGACAAAGCAAACAAAGAGCCAAAGCTCAGAGCATTGAATCACAGTGTTTTGCTGCTTTGACCTTTTGAGGTCACTGCATTTCACAGCCCTACACAGCTTTTCTTAGGTAGCTAAGAAAAAGAAAAAAGCAATATATAAATAAATACATATACACACAGATAAATACATGCATATAAAATATTTATGGGCATATATATTTATAAATACTGATGTATTAAATACACATACGCAGCTCTATACAAAAATAGTGTCTCACCTGGAACAGGTTCTCTTTCCTCGCAGCACTTAAAGAAAAGCAGGAGCTTATCCAAGAAGTTTGCTGCTGCCATCTCTTTCAGAGCTGTGCTCACAATTTGGCACAAACCCAAGATAAACTGGGGTTGGGGTGGAGCTAACCACCTCATTAATTGTGCTAGAAAAAAAGGAAACTGACTCCACAATCTCTGATTTCAGAAGAAATTAAAGTCTTAGGGTCTCTGATGCCCCCTTTGGATATAGTTTAGAAACAAACAGTGATTTCCAGTTGTCACATGCTTTGTCAGAGCTAAACCACTGTGCAGATTGCTCTTCCCTGAATGCTTCTCAAAGCCCCCAGACTGTAGGTTGTGTAGCATTCACAAGCTCTTTCCTTACACATAATTTAAGATGTGATGTCTGCCAGTCTTTGTATGGCGTCTCATAAACTGGACCTACGTTTAAGCAGCTGAGCCACTTGAGTGTTACTCTCTTGACTTTGAATCTTACCATTCCCTCCTGTCCTGAACCTCAGCTCTCCCTGCTGCATCCTACCATTGTTTCACAGGCAGGCATGGGGCATTTTACAAGATGAGCTCCTGGAGGACACTGTACTCCACATTATAATGAGTTTCTCTGGGACATGAGTTGACAATCTCTGCTTTCACATACCAGGCCAAACCCACTCAAGGGATGCCTCTTCAGTCTTTCTATTTTTAACAAACAAAAAAAAAGTCCTGAAGACACATGGATTTTCTAGGTTCCACCGCTGGAACAAATTATCAATGTGGATGTTTCAACAACTGAGCAGGAAAACAACTGTCACATTACATTAATACCATAGCTGGGTTTTGTCCAAGCTATTTCCATATCTTGTCCTCTGCCCTAGACATATCACCATCTCTTATTGATCTGATGTGCATTAAATGAGCAAAGATGAGGAGTTTACATATATGCATATTAACATAAGTGAGCACATCCCATTTTGTGCTATAGGTGTCAGCCAAAAGCAGAGAAACAGGCGATTTTGCTCATCAAAGTTTAAAAGAAATTGAGTGTGCACTGCTCCTTCCTAAGGCAATACAGAAGAGCAGATGCCGCCCCCGTGCAAGAGAGGAGCCTCAGTTGTTGGCACCGAAGTAACCTCATCACTCGTTGATTAAACAGAAGCTCGACTGGCCTTTTCTTTTCGGTGGAAAAATGAAAAGCCGGGGGAGAAAACACCCGTCCGGCTTCCCTCGCACCCTCCGCCAAGCCCGAGCATCACGAGTTTGAGGCGCCGCACCCGGTCGGGCACCGGCGGGTGCTGACCCCGGGGCCGAGCCGGGCTGCGGGCGCGGCGGCCCCTTCCCGGCCCCAGCGCAGCCCCTGCCCGGCGGCGCTGACCCCCGGGGGCTGCGCTGGGCTCCCTATTTGGCCATGCGGCGGCCGGGGCCGCGCTGCCCCGCGCCTGCCTTACATGGGCCGGGCGGCCGCGCCGCGCCGGGGCTGGCCCGGCTCCATTCATGGCTGCGCGGCCGCTCAGTGGCGCGGAGCCGACCAAATAAGGAGAAGGTGGCTGCCCCGGCCCGCCGCGGCCCCGGACGACGCTGCCCCTCGGGGGGTATAAATTGGGGCGTCTCCGCCGAGCCAGCACCCAGGGTCTCCTCCGCTGCCCCCCCGCCGCCGGTGCTGGTCTGGTGAGTGGCGCGGCGGCACCCGCAGCCCCGAGGGGCGGGCCGGGAGGCTTTGGGTGGGACGGGACGGGACGGGACGGAATACATGGGAGGGATGGAATACACGGGAGGGGTGGACGGGAGGCACGCCGGACGGCGGACGCCGGTCGTGCAGCTCCCGGCTGAGCGCTGCTCCTGCCCGGGACGCCGCCCGCCCCCCGCGCAGCATCGGCCGCCGCGCTCCGACGGGGCGCGCCGCTTCGCCGCCCGCCAAACGCTCGGGGCAGGACACATCTCTGCGATTTAAAAAGCTTTCCCTCCCTTTTCGATCTGCGGCCAGAGGGATCCGCTAATGACGCCCTAATTGAGCGTCTTGCAAGCTGCGGCGGCTTTTAAAGCGCGGAGAAGAAAGCGGCTGACGGATCCCGTTTAGAGCCCTGCCCACGAGCCGTCGAGCATCCTCCCGGGACGACTCAAATTTCCCGCTCCCGCCGCAGCGATCCGGCCGTGCCCTCCGGGATGGCGGGCGGGAGGGCGCGGAGGGGCTGCCCGCGGGGCTCTGAACGTGCCACCGTGCTGTTTTCCAGATTCGTGCTTCCTTCCGAAGATGTGTGACGACGAGGAAACCACCGCACTGGTGTGCGACAATGGCTCGGGGCTGGTCAAGGCGGGCTTTGCCGGAGACGATGCCCCCAGGGCCGTTTTCCCGTCCATCGTCGGTCGCCCGAGGCACCAGGTAAATTCAGAGGCAGGACCGAGGCAGGACACTCCATAAAAAATGTTTTTTAAATGAAAACATTTGCAAATTATATTTTTCTTATCCTGGATAAATTACTGCTAAGTTTGCATAGTAATGTGAAGTATCTTCGATCACTAGAATGCTAATTTCCCTCTGAATCGTCCTGTTTACAAACTACTTTTCCTGCTCATGATATTGTGCAGTTTACTTTGAGTCAAATTTTTGGAAATCAGAAAGAAACAAATAAGAAAAAATATTAATATAAGAGGTGTATTATAAATGGGGGAAAATCCATTAATCTCATGGAAGGAAAAAAAAAGATTTTATGAGAACACCTCAGATTCTGTTGACTTAATATTTTAATAATGTTAAATTTATTTTCCTAAACAGCCTTTCAGGGGTGTGACTGCTGGTACTTTTCTTGAAAATAAGATAGTTGGAATTGCAGAATCTTAGAATATCCTGTCTTGGAAGGCACCAGCAAGGATCATCAAGGTCCAATTCCTGGCCCTGCATGGGACAGTCCTGGGAGTCACACCATGTGCCTCAGACAGTCGCCCAAATTCTTCTTGAACCCTGTCAGGGTTGTTGCTGTGACCACTTTCATGGGGAGCCTGTTCAGTGCCCAGTCACCCTCTGGGGGAAGAACCTTTTTCTAATATCCAGCCTAAACCTCTCCTGACTAAGCTTCAGGCCAGTTGTCTGTGATGAGCTGTTTGGGCTCTGTACTAAGCTTCAGGCCAGTTGTCTGTGATGTAGCTGTTTGGGCTCTGTGATGTCATCTTCCTCAAAGAGTGCTTTTCTGTGTTTTCTTCTCTTAGGGTGTTATGGTTGGTATGGGTCAAAAAGATTCCTATGTGGGTGATGAAGCTCAGAGCAAAAGAGGTATCCTTACTTTGAAATACCCGATTGAACACGGCATCATCACCAACTGGGATGATATGGAAAAGATCTGGCACCACACTTTCTACAATGAACTCCGTGTGGCCCCTGAGGAACACCCTACTTTGCTCACAGAAGCCCCCTTGAACCCTAAAGCTAATCGTGAAAAGATGACCCAGATAATGTTTGAGACCTTCAACGTACCTGCTATGTATGTGGCAATCCAGGCTGTCCTCTCCCTCTATGCTTCTGGTCGTACAACAGGTAAAACAAACAAATATACACCATTTAGATTCTGTTTTCTTTCAGGAACTCTCCTTCCTTTCCATTCCAAATAGGAAAACACACTATAACTCATTCAATTTACAGAAAAAATAGGTCTTTTTGGTTTATAGCAATAAAAAAAAAAAAGATAACAGTTGCATAAAAGCCAGTACGAAATATGTCCACACTGGTCTTTCCGCAGACAATTTGCATTGCTTTTGGAGAAGCACCATAGAACTGACTTTGCCACTGCTTGTTGCAGTGCTAATGAGGAGACGTTCTTGTAGGGATACTGCAGTCACAAAAGTGTTACACCAGTTTAAGGGTTTAAACTGGACCAAAAGATGCCCATTATCAGACCAAGACAGTCACTATTGCCAATATTCTTACTGCTCTGTATGGTAGCGGTAGAAGACAGGTTTTATGGATTATCCTAAAATATGTATGGAACAACTATTCTGTGTGAAAATTCACACCCCTCACGAATGTCCAGGCAAGCAAAGGCAGAAAGAATTGGAAAGATCTTTGTGACTGAAAAAGAATGATGCTACTTTATACGCCTGAAAAATCCTTTATTTTGTTGTGTTTCTTGTTGCTTCCTGTGTGTAAGGGCTCTAAGCATTCTCTAGGTGATTCCAGCTGCTCTCTGACATTTCTCTCCCAGGTATTGTTCTTGATTCCGGAGATGGTGTCACCCACAATGTACCTATTTATGAAGGGTATGCCTTGCCTCATGCTATCATGCGTCTGGATCTGGCTGGCAGGGATCTGACTGACTACCTCATGAAGATCCTCACGGAGCGTGGCTACTCCTTTGTGACAACAGGTTAGTGCTTCAGCTTTTCTCTGCTGTGAAAATCCTCACATCTCTCTTGGCCGATCATCTTCTCTAGTATTGTGCTTATCCAGAGCTTGATTTGATTCTCCTATGTCTACAGCGGAACGTGAGATTGTTCGTGACATCAAAGAGAAATTGTGCTATGTTGCACTGGACTTTGAAAATGAAATGGCCACTGCTGCCTCTTCCTCCTCTCTGGAAAAGAGCTATGAATTGCCTGATGGTCAAGTGATCACAATTGGTAACGAACGTTTCCGCTGCCCTGAAACCTTATTCCAGCCATCCTTTATTGGTAAGTGTTCCCAGGAAATTCTCCTTTCTGTAGGAGGTATCAGAAGATTTGGAAGGTGCCCTGCTCCTCTTTCTGATTACCTAAATTTGGCACGAAATCTGACATGAATGAATAATAATTTAGATCATTTGGTTCCTGTAAGATGGGCTTGATGTGAGCTCATCTGGTAATTAGCTGAGTTCTAGGCTCCTGCTGCAAGGTTTAGATCAAGTTTTAGGGTCATATTATTTTAATGATAAAACACACAGTTACAATACCATCATTAAGGAGTTGGACTCTGTGATCTTTATGGGTCCCTTTCAACTCAAGACATTTTATGATTCTGTGTCACTGATGGCAAAAACAGCCTTCAGAGCTGTATTTGTAAGCCTTACACTCGAAAGGGTATCTATTTCCATGAAGAAGTAAAGTGTCAGAGAGGGAAAGGAGATGGAGTGAAGGTGTGTGTATATTTATATACACTGTAATTAACATTGCCATGGTCAAGATGGTAAGCCTTGCTGGTTGTGCATGCAGCTGACGGATACAGCAAATGTTCATACTCTTAAGTCCCAAGTAGTACATGCAGTTGTTCATCAGCTGACTTCTTACTGTGGATCCTGTGTCAGCCCTTTCAGGAAGCACCTGTTAAAATTAACAAATTGGAATGCAACCCACAAACACTTGCTTCTTGTTTCTTTTTTCTTACCATCAAGTACTAATATCTTATTCTGTGTCACAGTTGTGTCTCGCCTTGATGATTCTGAGTAGTACAGAATACATTCTGAGTAGACTGAAGAAGTTACTATTGTCTTCTTTAGTTCTATTTCAACTATTTTTATTGTCTTCATTTTCTGTCTTTACTATATTCAGCTAATGCTTTCAGTGAGACTGACAGAAACCAATACTCGTGTTTTCTGTTCTTGATACCCTTCTTCCATTGCCATATACTAAATGAGTTTATCTCACATTTTTACTTATCTTACTGTATATTTTGAATCTCTTGCCTTTGCACATGCATTATGATTCTTACCTTTTCTAACAAATAATGTTCACTTCCTAAATTAGTTTTGTAATTGTATTTTTTTAATATTTTTCTGTAACACTTTATAATCAGGAAACATTTTTTACAAGAAAAAGGCCAAAGAAGTTCATGTTAATGATGATCAGGAATGCCAACAATTCATGTAATGGAGGCCTCTTGTATAATTCACTGGCCTACTGTCTTTTTTTTCTCAAGGTATGGAATCTGCTGGTATCCATGAAACTACCTATAACAGCATCATGAAGTGTGATATTGATATCCGTAAGGACCTCTATGCTAACAACGTCCTCTCAGGTGGTACAACAATGTACCCTGGCATTGCTGATCGCATGCAAAAAGAAATCACTGCTCTTGCTCCTAGCACTATGAAGATCAAGGTAAGGAATTTGACTCTGTGTTATAAAATGTGGATAAAGATGGAGACAATGTCCGCTTCATTAAACTGGGATATGGGAACAACTCAGAAATGAGATCAACAGCTGATGGGCAGATAAGCAGAAATTCCATTTAATCAGAGTAATTATGTTGGTCAGAAGCAAGTGTTAGAAAAGAAGGGAATATTATTACAGTTTTTTTAACATTACATATATTGTAAGAGCTGTTGAAGATCAATACCTTTACAGAAATGTTCTTGCTTGAGGAAATATTTAGTGGTGTGTAGCATTGACAATATGGATTCATAGTTCAAAAATGAGGATTTTGTTGTTTTTCTTTATCCTAGATCATTGCTCCTCCTGAACGCAAGTACTCTGTCTGGATTGGTGGCTCCATTCTAGCATCTCTGTCCACCTTCCAGCAAATGTGGATCAGCAAACAGGAGTATGATGAAGCTGGTCCATCCATTGTACACCGCAAGTGCTTCTAGGCACTCTCCCCCTCAATTTACTTCCCACTCAGGATGACGACAATATGCTTCTTGGAGTCTTCTGGCAAACCTTCCCGAACTCTT
The DNA here is from genome assembly GCF_015832195.1 of Motacilla alba alba. Classification (NCBI taxonomy): domain Eukaryota; kingdom Metazoa; phylum Chordata; class Aves; order Passeriformes; family Motacillidae; genus Motacilla; species Motacilla alba. Next base: position 33,042,603 of record NC_052020.1, read on the forward strand.
CAGTCATTGTACAGTTTGTTTACACACCCGTGCAATTTATTTGTGCTTCTAATATTTATTGCTTTATAAATAAACGAGATCTGGGACTTGCAACCTACAAAATACTGTCCTTTGTTTTATTTCAAGTATTTTTTGGTCAGAAAATTGAGACTAAACCTCTGGGATTTGGAAACTCCCATCAGACCTATGAATACTTTTACTGCATCCATGTCCTAACTGATGTAGGCATGTTAGGTCATGGTTTTCTATTAGTAAGAATTTACACTTTATAGTTTTAATTTTAAAACTTGGGACAAAAGAAGCAATATATTTCAAGGCTTATAAAGAAAAAGCCTTAGGGTAGACCCAGTAAGTGGAACAAGTAAAAGGAAACCTCTCATACTCACTCACTCAGTTTGGAAAGATTCTTCTATCCCATTTATTGTAACCCAGACATTTTAATATTCATTTATTAAAAGCCAAAGCTTCTGTAAAAGAATTATGTTAATACATTTAGAATATGATTTATAAATAATTAGCTCAATCCTAAAGAGTCGTGCAATTGTTTTCCATGGGCTATAAATATTTATGACAAAACATTAATTGAAACTGACAGCTTACTCATCTTCCCCTATCTCTTTAAAGCCAGAGATAAAGTGAAGTCTTTATTGTACTAATGCACAAGAATCAAACTTTTGTTGGATAAATCCAGAATGGTTACAATTGCAATTATTTTCACATCATCATTTGTATGTCTTAGGCAATTTCTAATCCTTAATCTTTGCTATCCTTTCTTTGCTATTTGACCCAGATACTACAATCATAAACTGCACACTTTCCAGGGGCGTTTGTGTTCCTCACCAAGACTTCTTATAACTGGGCTCTTTGAGTTTTTTTCAAAAAGTAGTATCTAAAAAAGGAAGTACAGAATGATCTGGGACATTTTCATAAAAGAAACGGAACTCGTCAGTGTCTTAGTTTGAACTATGGAGAGTTTGGAATATACCCAAGTTTGATTTAGGAAATCAGTTAAAGCATGTATCAAATTGTGTATGTAGTTAGCTGAGTTTCATTGGACTTGTTTGAAAATATAAGACTTTATGCTAACTTTATAATCCAATGTTTATTTAAAAAATAATTTGCACATTTATTGGGAAACTTTCTTTTCCTCTTTGCAATTATTTTCTTGAAAGGCATTAAAAATAGTCATTAGTTGTGATCTGTAATTATATAGAACCAATTTTTCAAAAAGATGAAGATATATTTAATGTTTGTCTCCAGTTTACTTATCATGAGGAGGCATTTTACTGGGGGGGGGCACTGTAATTTCCTACCATCCCCTTACAATCAAAATATTAAAATATTTCTAGATATTTTTGGGGTGGGGCAGAGAAATTGGATGGAATTGTCAAATATAAAGAACTTTAAACATAAACATGACATGTAAAACATTTTACAATATGGACATTCATTTAAGTATTTTAGGCAAACAAAAATGAAATTTTAATGGTATGAACATTTAAACATAAATGTGAAATACTCATTTTAATAGAGCATACAGTATTACTGAGATGTTGCTGCAAATAGGCCTTTTCATAATAAAATACAACTTTATTAACCTGTAAATCTGTTAAGGCAAAGTCAACAGCCTACACTGCTCTCAAGAAGGTTCCCACCAAATTATTAAAGGTAATTATTCTGAAATTCACACCATGGAGAAATTTTTTATGTCTTGAAAACAAGGGAAGCCTTCCAGATGCCTGACCAACACAGATGTTTGCAAATGACTTTTGCGTATCGTTGTTTAGAACCATTGCACTTTTTTCACTTGCTTGCTAATTTGAAAGATTTGGCTGGGCAGAAGGGTTATCTCAGGTATTAGTGTGAATTAATAGGGTGATACTGGACATAAATTGCAACTAATTGGAGCTTAAAATGTTAAGCAAGTATGCAAAGGGCGTGCTAAGTCAGCCCTAGTGGATGCCTGCCTTGACTGGCTCTGACTGACAGGTCAGGAGTGGCAGGCAACAGTTGGCACCACACTCACAGCTCTGATCAGGGATTCCCTGCTGGGCATGTGGGCATGAGCAGGGAATTGAAGGAAGCCACTGACTACAGGACTGATGGAAAAATTCCTTCCACGGGCATTTCGGGGTTTGTAATTCGCAGTTTGTGGAAATGGATAGGAGCAGCAAGGATTGTACAAAGTAGTCATGAACTTGCATATAGCTAGGACAGGACTGAAAACACGATCAATGCCTTACCCTTTTCCTCTTACAGAGTTTTTCCAGATGCATTAAGTTTTAGTGCAATTATCCTATATTTGGCCATTGAAAATTATGTATTCCCACTCAATGCCGTGAAAATTAGTAATTCATTCATGTGGGAATTATAATAACTATTTCTGGAAGCAAAGCTAGATCTAAATTGATTGAGAGAAATTTGAATGTTAAGTCATAATCTAGGATTCAAAATACTGATACGACAGGCTACTGTTAAACTTTGCCTTCTGTTTACATTTTACAAGAATTAATGTATTATACATTTTGCATGCAAAATGAAGATGGTGAAATGGCATGCAGAAACTAACTGCAGAGCACCTATATGATAGGTAAAACTACTTTGGATATTTCCTTGAAAAAGGTGTATTAAAAAATATCTGTACCCAAGATTGCTGTGGTAAACAATCTTCACCTCTAAAACACCTCACCTAATGAAGACATTGACATTAATTTGAAGACTAAAGGAACCCAGCCAACCTTCACTGCTTCTGATGAGATGCCCTTTCAGTGGAAGAACAAGAATAAATGTTTAGCCAAATTATAGATTCAACACACATATTTTGAAAAGCAGCGTGAATACGTGGCAAAAGGTCTGTCTGCCACACTGAAGGGTGTCTGGTTATTTGACTTTGCAGCTCCTTGCTGCTCTGTATGTAAAGTGGAGAGGAAGGAATTCTGTGGAAGTCAGTATGATGTGATTTTTAAGCTACATAAAGAAGCTTTATTCAGTAGGAAGGGCTAAATAGTATTAAGAAGTACTGACATACATCAGTAAGAGCTGAGACAAAATCTTATTGCCTGTTCTGGCAGCCAGAAAAACACCGCCCAGTACTTATGCTCTTGACTGAAAGGCACTGAGGTATTACCACTGCTGGCTGACCCTCAGATCTTACAGAAAACTTTCCTTGTAGACTGATAAGCATGTTGGCATTTGAGGAGAATTGAGAATTACCATCAAAACACAATGCTTTTAATATCTGTACTAAGTATCTGCTAAGGAATCATTGTGATTCATCCATCTTTAAAAAGATGGATGATTTTTTTTTTTTTTAAACAGGAAATAAAGAGATATTTCAGATGTTTGTGCTTAAAGTTTCCTTAAAAATGGTAGCAAAGTCATAAATTTGATAGAGTTGTCTACTTTGTACTAATCTTTTCTTAAAAGGCTGTTTTAGCTAAAGCTTTAAGAAAGTCAGCCTGAGGGATAGCACTAATAGGAAAAATTTTGGCTTGAATAATTGAGTTCTGTAGAGTGATAATTTTTTTATGTAGAATGAGAGGGTTTTATACTTAGTCACATCAAGTGACTCTAAATATATGTGACAGTCAGATTAACCTACAATACTAACACTAAAATAGAAGACAATAGATAAGTTTCTCCTGTTTGGATAACTATATATGAGGCCTGGGCAGAGAATGATGCTTGCTTCCAGCAACAGCTGAATCCTGTCCTATCCTGAAGCAACCTGTGACAGAAGTCTCTGTCATTATCAAGACACAAGAAAGAGAATAAAATACTATGCAATTGAGTGATTATTAAATCTCACTCGTTACCCTTCAGAAAGAAGCAATTCAGGCAGTTAATGTACTACCAATTACCTTTGCTTTTTATCCTGAGGATGGCTACAATTGCTGAAACATAAAAAATAAGCAATCAGAAATGTTAATTATTGGAAGAATATTCTAATGCTGTTATATATTTAAAGGATGGATTTAATTTATGATTAAGCTGTCTGTTGTGAATAATATTGGATTAAATTAATATAGTAGGCATTAGCACAAATTAATATATCTGGTGGCAATTTTATGTTGCCATTATCATAAAGGTAGAATTCACAAATACAGGAAAGAACTCGCAAATGTTGTCTACCAAATACAGGGTAGTATGCTCTTGTAGAGGAGATGAATTGTATTTTAGAAACATTTTTTTAACCAGTAGATATTTATTCATAAAGAGGAAAAAGTGGATGAGGCATAGCTTAAAGCTTTACTGACATAGATTTGTGTAACATGTAAATGATATAATAAGTCTGGGAAGGTACCAAACAAGATGAAGGTTGCAAGGCAGTAAGAAAGAGCTTAAAGATTAGTTCTGAATCTCTAAGCCCCTCAGGTTTAGATCACCAGAAAGAGTGATTAACATTGTCATTGACATTATCATTGTCAATGATAATGAGGGCTACATGAGCTTTCTTTCCAAAGGATCCTGAATACCTTGGGAGTTACAATGTGGCTTCTGGACATGCTTTTGCAAAAAAAAAAAAAAAAAAAAAAAAAAAAAAAAAAAAAAAAAAAAAAGGTGGCACTCAAAGGGAAATCAAGGAGCTCCTGAATGTTAGAGGGGTCCTCCAACTCCAGCTCTTCTAGAGAGAGTGGAAATGCAGCAGCACAGCGACTCCTGCCACACAGGTATCCCCCTCCGCAGCACTCTGCAGCTGCTTGAGACAGCAAACAGGTGAAACAGGGAGCTGATTGCCTTCTGGGAAGGAAAGGGCCTGGGAGGCACATATTGCTGGGGCAGTAGTTGCGGGGACATCTTCCACAGCATCCAGAAGCACAGTGATTTTACAGTATCTGCTATCAAGGAAAAATCAACATTTAGGGAATATAAGCCATATCCTCATGTAATAGATGCGTTCTGACACTAAATTTCACATTAAATCTTATTTATGTTTAATTTTGATTATATAAATTATTTCCAAGACACAGACTTCTGTCTTCAAAAACAGTCACTATTTTATATTAAAAAAATCAAACCCCAAACCTAAAGAGAATAAGAACCATTGACCTTAAACAAGAAAATTGTCTACTTTAGGTCTGTGTGTGTATGTGTGGTTACAATGCTCTGATTCTCTGATACGTCAGCAAGAAGAGTTCTTGCAGAACTAGAAATCTCAGCAGATTTTAAAGACAAACCACTGAAGAAATCATAAGAAAAAACCACTTTACGTCTTATATGTATATATTAGAAGTATATATATATACATATATATACAGACACATAGACACACACATGCACACAGAAGCATATTTTTCCATATTTGTGCAAATATATGCATAGAAATATTTTCCCTAAGCCTTCTCTTTAACTGTGCTATGGAAGAGCATCTCTGACTTGGTAACAAGTTTCAGAGATCACGTCTATACCACACAGCAAATGGAAAGGAAAATATTTCTGGTCAGAAGCATCCCAGAGGTATTTTAGTAAGACAAAACTGTGAATATTTTGTAGCCTTGTTCCTAAGACAGAAGTAAATTCTTGATTTTTTTTTGTGCTCAGAGGAAAACCTCAGAACTTTGGAATTCTGAGATCAGAGCTTGAGTGTTTTTAGTGACAATGTGAAATACTCTTTCCTTACAATCTACAACTAAAAAGTGCCACGGAGATACTATACTGCTGAAAGTGCAAAAAACGGACAGAGAAAACTTTTGTGATGTCTGGTGTCACATTCTGCATTTTAATGGCTGCAGCAATGGTTTTGCAGATTTTTCCTTCTGATGGAACATATTGTCACCTGTTGTCATCAAACTTTTTCTGCCATTTCAACTAAGATCGTGAATTCTGTCCATCGTACTGGCACCTAACAGAAATAGGAAACTACGTTCTGACTTTATTTTTGTAAATAAAAAGCAAGTGAAATCATCGGGAAGAGTAAGTATCCTGCAGGCTCTTCTTTTTGCAGGAGATACTCAAAGAGTCCCATTGCTTATACAAAGCAAATATCTTGCCATTGAAAGTGCTGTAAGGCTATTTTTTGTATAAGAAATTATACAGAGATAGTGATTGTGCAATCTCCTAATAGGGTCATGTGGTGACAGAGGGACAGTGGGTGCTATTAAAAGCTTGACATTTATCACTCACAGTGTTTAAATTTATCATGGAATTTGTGGCATTTGCCAATCTAAGTATAGAGAATGCCACAAATACCACAGAACAGATAAATACTGCTATGCAAAACCCAACAAACTGCTGGTGCTTCTTTGCTAAATCTACAGCACTCCCCATTCTGGAAATGCAGTGCAGGTGCTACTGGCTGGAATTTCTCTGTATGAAAAAAGAAAAAAAAATGCTTGTTATGATTTTCTTTTCCTTTGACTATTTAGACTAAAAGGTTTTAGGTATAGAAAATTTTTCTGTATGTCTGTCTATAGCCTCCAGAGAAATTGAGTCCCTATCTAAGTTTTAGTTTCCTAAAGCTAACATAAAACAGATCATGGAGTAACCCTTTGTTTTATAGTTTAGTGGTGATATTTGGGCAAAGGCTGTATTTGATGATCTTGGGAGTCATTTCCATCGCTTCTGATTCTATGATGCTATGGCATATCATTTACACAGACAAAAATACATGACAGCACATGAATTTTATGAAATGTTCCTTTGGAATATATTACTTGTGATGAACAATTCTGGAATTCCTGATGGAAAAAATGACTTTTCTGCAGGTAGTTGTTTTCTAGGACTCTGAACTTTAGAGCTCTAAATCCTTAAGGACAGAATTGATATAATCAATCACACTGTACACTTGCTCTAAGAAGCACACAAAAGGCATCATTATTTTCTTTGCAATAACTGCAGAAAAGACATTAAGATAATATAGTGCTTAAAGGAGCTATATTTTCTTCATCTAACAAAGCAGCTTTAATGGTTGGTGGTAGAGGAGATAAAGGCTTTGCTGTTGTCTTATGAGTTTAGGTTTATGGAGTCTAGGCACCCAAATCCAACTTGTGCCTTGGAAGATATTGTTTCTTGACTTCTCTTTCCCAAGCTCTTAGGGTGAACATGAAATTGACAGTTGTTCTCAAGTCACACCAGCAGGTGCAGTTCTGTCCCTGCTTGGCTGGAGGAGGTGTTGTGGTGTGAAAGCAACAATTCTCATGGGTGCAAATTGTGTAAAGGGTTTTTTGCTACAGATTAAGAAATTGAGGCAAAATTTTGAAAGAATGTGTCCATACTTGAGACCAAGTTCTTCATCTTTGACAATGATGTGTGCTTCATTCCTTAATGGGATTCCAGCCTCACAGAACAACCCTAAGCCTAGAGTTCGCTGCCATGCAGCTATTGAGACTGGCTATTGGATTATCTCTTAAATTTTTGAATGCATCTGGTTACAGCAGATGGCACTGAAGAGTATATAATGAAATTCCTGGGCTATCAGCAAGACCTGTGTGTCACAAGTCATTCCTGCTGTTAGTTCATGACATGAACTCTTCACGTTCATTTGCTATTCTCTTCTAAATTCCCTGGTCTTTCTAAAACCACAATTTGCCTGGTGAAAGCAATGGAGGGATTTGGCTAGGGAAAGAGGGTACTGTATCCAACTTCAGCCATTTCTATAATGATTAAAAATTTACACAAATTTACTTTTTGAAAAATGTCTTGAAGAGTCTAATGTATTTTGCTTCAGTGAGTATTTCTTTGGAGGACTAGAACTTCAGATATAACTTAAATGTGGAACAAAAAGGCTGCACTATATGCTTAGGTCCATTAAAAAAAAAAAAAAAGAAAAAAGGCCCAAAATCTCAGGTCATATAAATCTCTGACCTTGCAAACACTGCTCTTGTTTTGAAGCTGACGATACTAGTAAGGCTGTCTAAAGTAGGTGAGGGCATGGCTATTTTCCAAAACAGTTTTTTCCTTCCTATGATGTAAATCTCCAGTGCATGCTTCCAATCAACCACTGAATATGGCAGCTAAAAACAAACAAGTGGATTTTTGTCTCTGTGAAAGGGCATTTTGTGTGGGTATTTCAAACTGTGTGATTCAACCTAGATGCTAGTGCTACCTGATGCATGCCTCTGAATATACTTTTTGACTTCCGAGAAAATTATTTTCATAATAAATATCATACATAAGAAACACTTTTGTGCTCTCTTATATAAGAAGGCAATAATACCCAGTCACAGAAGATCATTTGGAATTTGGGTTATGTACTTCTTTAACTTTGCCTTTTCTGTTTGTATTGTAATTTGGTTTTCTTATCTACACATTCACTTAATGAAAAATAAAAATATTTTAACAAGTTAATTACAGCCATTTTGGCAGCAAGCTTGATTTGTTTCAGGGGCAGCTATGATAGGTCTCTGCAGGACAAACATCATACCTTACCTGAAGTAAGTATGTTGGCATCTTCTAGTTCTGGAAAGACTGTTTTTTCCCCGCTGCTGGGAAAAGAACAATTAAATATATTTAATTTAATTCTTTTGATATATACACTTGATATATTTCTCTGACCAACCCTCCCAGTGAAAAGAAAGCATAGCATCTTATTTATGAGGTCAAAATCAACGTCTTTACATTATACTTCCTCCCGCCCCCACCCCAATCTTAAATACTGAAGAAAATGCCATTATTGAGAAGTGCTGAAGCATGACCTTTCAAAAGGGGAAACTCAGACTCTGCTTCCTCTTTGAGAATGTTTCTACAGTCATGGTACAGGTAGGAGTCTTGCTACCCAATTTAGTTTATCTTGTTGGCCTCATTGTCTTTCAGAGTGAAGGATGTGGTGTTAAGTCGTATTTTCCATTCAGCAGAAGCTGTGCTTACACTGTGTGTATGACTCATCCACCTGTCTAGTTGGTGCTCTTTGGATTAATTGATCTATCTTTGAGCTCATGTTTTCTCTCATGTTTTGTTTGTTTTTGTGGCAGTCATATTTGGATTTCACACATCTTTTTTTGCTGTGCATTGTGCCTTCAAGCCCAAGGTACAGTTTGCACTGACATTTCAGGTAGCATGGCTTGGGACTTTGATAACTAGTTGGTGTAATTAAACTAAATATGCTTCACAAATATTTATTAAAGCCCTGTGGGACTGGTTGGCATTTTTTTCTCTTCCCCATTGCATTAGCATTCCTGTGAGCCTTTTCCCTTTGTAATACAGTTCTGTTCCAAGGCTGATCCCTCATGGCAAGCATATAGTTAAAATGATGAAATGTATCAAAAAACACTAGTGCAACAAAGCAGACCACTAATATATGCTTGCTTTTTTTGACATATTACTGATTGAAATGCATTTTAAAGAGATGGAGCCTTTACGTGCTTATCAGAAAATACTTGAATCACCTTGCCTGATTTTTGTCCACTAAAACTGTAGGATGGATAGACTTATACAGTGAAACCAGGGCTGGAAATCAACTGATTTCTATTTTTTAAGATCAGGAGAGGGTCTGTTTTGAGAAAACACTGGGGAACTATGTCTCACCATGGCATCTTGAAACTCCCATCTGAAAGTTGTGTGTAATTTTCATCTATTTTAAGTGCTGAAAAATCTTAATTAAATCAAAAGCTTTGGAGCCCTAGTCCTTCTGGATTTTTGATTCACTGTGAACCCTCTTTTCTTTTTAGGCAAAGGGAAGTCTCCGAGATGCAACAAGTCCTTCACAGATTCATTCTTAGAAGTTTTCACTAGGAAGAATGTGTTTCATCCTGCCTCTGAGCAGTAAATCAGGATGGGGAAAGGGAGAGTTGCTGTCCCATGTTAGGAGGTGGGATATGACCTCCTTATGGGCTTGAATACAGTCTGAGTGACTCTGTCATCAGGAATTTGTGTGTGAAATGAAGATATTATGTAGAGGGTTATTGAAGAAAATATATTTCTTTTATTCTGTTTTTGGCAGGTATAGACATACAAACACATATAAGTGTAAGAGATGCCTGAAAACCTGAAAAAAAACCAAGAAAACATAGGTAAAACCTGATGCATTATTGGCAATATATCTTAGCAACTGGTGAAAATCAATAGTTGGTAAAAATGTTTACGATATAAAATATTTATCCATTTGCATGGGAATATAAATACATGACATTCACACCCTGTTGCCTTCTTTGAAGTTCAACTGACAAATGTTTTAAAGACTCTGTGGTTCAGGCTCTGGTTTAGGTGTTTAGCCTCACAAGAAGTGTGTAATCTAGGGTGTGTAATGTAGCCCTTCAGTTTCCTTTGATCCTCAGGAAGGTGTGGAGCTGGGCAAGCACAAGTGGGAAACGTATCCAGGGGTGACTCAAAGAGATGCTTGGTGCTGCTGGTAGGGTGAGCCAGCCTGCCCAACCCAGGCCCCAGCTCCTGGGAATGTGGTAAAGGTGTGGACAGCGTAATGGAAGATACATCTCTCCATGTTCTTTCATACTTGTAGAACAGACACAGCTTTAGATTAGTGATGTCATGAAGCAAGGTACCATGACAAATTTTCCTTTTCTTTTTTTTTCCTATAAATCAGTGATAGCTTGGTTGATCAGAGGAAAACAATCCTCAGGTTCTTGCAGGAAATGTGTGAAAAGGGTTGCAAACTCTGCAGAGCAGAATTTCTAAATCTCAAATGCCAAGTAAATACTTGATTCAAACAAGGACAGATTTGCATAAGGTGTACATAAATCAGACCAGCCCTTGAGCAGCTCTAACCTATGCAAGAAATTATGTGGGTTTCAGTATCATCTAGAAAAATAAACTGTAACTTCCAATCTACATAATGCTGATTTATCCTTTTCTTAAAAACACATAAATAAATCACACACATTTGCAGCTGTCCTACAGTGTTTCATAAATGATTGAATTTATCTTTTTCTCTTGTTGTGTCACAGATTCCTGCATTATAGTTGAAAGTACACCATTTCTAATTGATTCTGAAAAATATAGTTATGACTTGAATATTTCAGAACATGAAATATTTTGCAGAATCTATAGGTAAGCATTCAATTTCCTGTGGGATAAGAGAAATTGATATTCTGAATTTGATTTTGCTCCATTTTGAAATGGAAACATTACAAAAATTTACTTCAATACTCATCCTGGAAATTTTTTTCTTTAGGAAAGATTAACAAATGGTGTTATGAAAACAAAGCATGTTGCACAGTACGGAGCAGATGCTGTTTGCTACTAACAGTTGTGGAACTCACTAAAATGCCAGTTTTAATCACCACCTGCGAAATTTCAGATGTGCATGATTGAGATGGGTCTGAGAAAGCATTCTGGCTCTATAAATTGGTAATTTCCAGTAAAAGTGCATAGGTCTAAATTCTACATTAAAGATTCTAGACTAAAAAACTGATACTACTGAATATTTATAAACTTACATTAATTAGAAAATAATTTAAAAAATATTTAATGAACTCCACAAAGTATGTAAGATTTTTTTTTTTTCTCAAATCCATGACTATATATTCTTGGTCCATATGTACTAATGTCACTGAAAGCCAAAATTCAATAGCTTTCACCTAGGATCTTGGAACAAAGTCTAAAACCTTGTGGAATTTAAATATATTTTCCCCACAGAACCAATTTAACTCACTTCAGTAATCTCATAGAAGAGGATTCCTGGAGAATTCCTATGGATGGATTTGCCTTTGCCTAATCCAGACACTTTGCCCCAACACATTCCTCATATGCACTATGGGGGACTTTCTCCCCTTCTGTGGTAAGCAGGATCTGACTGAGCAGGGCCAGATTGAGAGGTAGAACCTGTAGTGTTGACTAATCAGGTGTTAACTAATTAGGTATTAACTAATTTCCACTAAAATGTAAATCTCAATGTTTGAAAGTTTCACCACCCACTACTTTCAGTGTGGTTTTTCACACTCCATTGTACCGCTCAATTTTCCCAGAGGCTGGAGCATGATAGAGAGTATACACCCCCTGTCAATACCGTTTTCTCTGGCCCAGCTGTCTATGAGGTTATTTTGAAAATGAGTCCCATTGTCCAGCTCAATTCTTTCTGGAGTTCCATGTCTACACAGGACTTGCTTTTCGAGGCCCAGGATGGTGTTCTGGGCAGTGGCATGAGGCGCAGGGTAGGTCTCCAACCAACCTGTGGTTGCTTCTATCATGGTCAGCACATAGTACTTGCTTTGGCCGGTTTGGGGAAGGGTGATGTAATCAATCTGCCAGGCCTCCCCATACTTATGTTTTTACCATGGTCCCCCACACCACAGGGCTTTACCCACTTGGCCTGATTGATTCCAGTGCATGTTTCACAGTTATGGATAATCTGGGAGATACCGTCCATGGTCAAATTCACCCCTCAGTCATGAGACCCATCTGGATTATGCGTCTCTTCCCTGATGACCTGAGGTGTCATGGGCCCACCAAGCCAGAAATATTCACCCTTATGTTGTCAGTCCAGATCCACCTGGGACACTTTAATCTTGGCAGCCCAATCCATTGTGGTGTTTTTCCATAGCCCAGCTCTTGGGCACACATTCATCTCTTGATGTACTTTTACAGCCAGCTTCTCTACCCAGGCGCCGACATCTTGCCACAATTCAGTAGCCCAGAAGGTTTCCCTCTGTGCTGCCAATTGGTCTTTTTCCATCCATCCAGCCACCCCCCCAGAACATTTGCTACTATTTATGGCACAGTGTAGAGGTGGAGCACTGGCCATTTATCTTATTCAGTGATGTGCAAATCCCGCTGGATGGCTTTCAGCTCTGCACCCTGACTTGATCCACCTTGCACCTCAACAGTTTCTGTCTCACCACCTAGGACTCCCCAGCCAGGACACACATGCATAAATACATACATTCGAGCACCCATGAATATGTATTTATACCTTATGTATCTGGAATAGAATTAATATCAAATATATTTCACAATTTTTTTGTTACAACTGTAGAATCTTTGAATGACAGAAGAATTAAAAACCCTCTGCATTTCTTACTGAGATCCTGCTTTTTCACTCCCGTTCACTGACATAGTTTACTTTCAAGTCAATCACTTGAATGCCCCAGTTATTTCAAGGGATTGTTTCAGCCTGGCTTCTGAAGGGAAGCTTTAATGTAATGTGAATTCCCTTCTGTGACTGGTGAGATGGGGAGGGAGAGGACAAGAGTGGGGGCACCAGGAATGCTGAAGACATATGGTGGTGTAGCAATCAAAACAAAGGAAAACAACTCCTCAGTAAATCACGTCATCGGACTGAAAGCAGCTGGGAGTACAGAGATTCAGCATTTGGCTGAAGACAAATGTAGACAGGGCAGAGATAAGCAGTAGGTCTGAAAAAAGTGCTTGATGTAATGCATTCATGCTGAAATACTGAAGCATGATTTCTCAGACTTTATTTTCTTTTCTTTTCTTTTTTTTTTTTTTTTTTTTTTTTTTGGTATGTAATAGGAAATGCATCAAAATGAAATGCTGCCAGGAATTCCAGTAGAGAGGACTCTTTCTTATTACTGGATCTTATTTTTCTGTTGTTCTGGATATTCTGAAGCATTCAATAATTTTCTCAAAATTCATATTCTGTCATAGGAACTGTAAAATATTCTAGTATAAATATCTTCAAGATTTTAAAATTCTGGCTCATCTAAAGCCAGTGGGAATTGCTATTATGACAATGAAAATTTACTACCACAGGATGGAGATATTATGACACAATATAAATTTTTAAAGGTATTATTAAAGTGAATTTAATTATGTTTCTTCTGATGAAAATTTATAACTCTTTTTGATGGAAAAGGGAAAAATAAGGTTTGCCAAGCTGAGTCTAACAATATTCTGCATTGGCTCTAGCATACTGATGGTATAATTGGCTAGTATTTTACCACAATGCCCTAATCAGTTATTTTAAGCTACATTTATTTTGTAATATGTGTCTTTGAAAGAATAGACTCTAGGAATAAAATAATTTGTTCAACAGCAAAAAATTTTTACTCTCATATTGAATTAATTATTATATTAGTATGTAGATATATTTTCATCCTTAAAATGTGTACTAAATCTGTTTGTAGAGGAATCCTTCATACTCTTTTCTGTCCATGGTATTTTTGAAAGGCTCTTTCATTAGTGTTTATGAAAACTTAAAAAGAAAACTGAAGCAAAACCTCACATAAGATTGACTTACAAATTTACACTTAGGTCATCATAATCCATGAAATTGCATTAATGGATGTTTGGATGCTTTAGCACAATGTGAGTACTTTTTTGAGATTGGTGAGAGTCAGAAAGGAAACTCAACAGACTGGCAGCAGATGACCTGGTCAGTAGAATATTTTACTTATTTTGTATTTCTTTGCAGAGCCTGTCGAGTAATAAGTATTTGTTTCAAAGATATTTTCCTTCCCCTGGCTGCATCCTACCTGCAAATAAATCTGAGTTTGCAAGAAGTGCAAATGCTGCTGCATTAGGAGCTGTAAATATGCCAGAAGTAAATGCAAGCGTAATTCACTATATAGGTCCAAGGTATTTCCTAGGAAATTGATTTGAGCTGTTAATTTCTGCATAGAAAGGTCCCTGTGGACAGCTTACAAGAGCCCCATAAAACTTGGGTGATTTTTTTCTGTCAGGAAATAAAATATTCTGTAACTAGGAAAATATGATACTTTTTTTTTTTTTGTTAAAGCAGTTATATTTGGATATTTTAAATGCCCTTAGTTCAGAAGATTGTGGAATATTTACTTAGTACCTGCACCCATTGGGAGTGTTTCTTATGGTAGCCCTCTTACCCCCCTCACAAGAATAGTTATGGAGTTTCAACATGACTTATGAACCCTCACTTTCAAAGTTCATGACTATTCATAGATTTATTCCTTCTTCACTGATTACATTCTTTGTTTTCCTGAATAGTTTTCCATTCATTGCAATCTTCATTTGTAGATGTAGACCTCTGATGCATAATACAGTCTTAATTTGATTATTAAGTTAACTGTTTTGTCTGTTTGTGCATTACAGGAAACCCTGAATTCTGTGCACTTGACACTGCTACTGTCAAGCATGCAACATATAAATGCAGGCTCTATTCCATGCTCACAACAAGGACCACAGGAGCCCACCCTGCAACTGACAGCTTTGACACAAACGCTGCTGACTGGATGGGAAGAGTGTGCTACCCATTTCTTGGCAGCAAAAAGAGTATTATTGCAATGTTGCTTTCTCTTGTGAAGGACTGAAGCCATTAGCACATCCAAATATTTTATCTTTTGGGAAGTCATTACTTTCAAAACTGCAGAAAAAATACACTTTCTCTGCTGTGATATACCAGAGTTATCTTTTGAGGGAATTTCATTTGAGAAAAAGACACGGAGAGGGATTTCTTATTAAGATTTACATTCAGCAGCTAATTGCTGGAATTGTACTCATACAGTGGGGAGGCAATGTACACACAAATGCTCATTTTAATGAGAGAGAAACTGTAGGTAGAAGCAGATGACCTAGATGATTTTATGAATAAAAGATTTAATCTGATGCAATCATTTCATTAATACACACATGGCACCAAATGGAAACAGAGCATAGCAGATGGCTATGAGAGGTCTTAAAAAGACATTTTCAGTTTAGTAGCTAATGACTTAGATTTCATGGACTACACTAAATACTGTCAGGAGTGAAACATTTATCATACCAGTCTTCCAAAGAATTTTCTAAAGCTTTATGAAAGTAATGCTGAAAAATCTCTCTTTTGTGACATTAGTTAGAAAATGCAGTCACATTATATATTATACAGCTATAGGGCAACATAATTTTTTCACAAAAACTGTTGAAAGAAAATTCCATTATTTTCTTTATTAATAGCCTATATTTATTTAATTTGATTTAATTTTAATTTATTTCATTTATTTGCTTCAAGTTTGCTACAAATGGTGGAAATAGTGGTTTCCAATGTAACAATAAAATACAGTCATTTGCCATGCAATTTTAGAATAGAAATATGACATACATTCATACGTTATGATGATGGATCCACTGCAAGCAGCCGCAAAAATTGTTGGCATAGTACTAATAATTGATTTGATTTATTTTAAGATAAAATATTTGGAGTAAATTTAGAATGAATGTATAATTTTAAAAGGAGGCAGTGAGTGTGGAAGGCTCATGTAAAGTCTGTATTGTGTTTTTACATTAGTAAACGTCAGCAGAGAAAGCAGTGAGGCAGGGGAATAATGCTGTTTAGCACACTGTTTTACAGCACTGGCCACGTGGCTACCTCAACCTGACCCTGTCATGTCATCCACATCCAGGTTGCAGGGGGGTCTGACAGACAAGCCAAATGTGTCAGTTCTGCTCTCAGTCTGTTCCGCTCCATCCTGGAGGAATGTGCATCCTGCAAGACTTGATTGCTCTCCAGACCCTTTACAAAACCAGATCAGGGCAAAAGGGCTGGATTTCTTAGAGAGAATCTGGCCTACAGCTTCTTACAGACAGATTAACCTCAGTTTGGCTTCAAACTGAGGACACACACAGTCTCATTCTTCAGACCTAATCCAAGATCAACTTAGTCTATATTACTTCATCAGAAATTAATATCACAGCACTGGCATCTTTGAACACATGCAGACTGAATTTTCTTTTTGCAAAGCTTGTTTGAGATCCTGTTAGGAATGACAGAGTTTATACTGAATTTGGATGGATCAGGAATACTTATTCTCTTTGACTGCAAAGCAAGAGGAACAAAAATACACCGTACCACCCAAAAGCCTATGTATGGAATAGCAAGTTGATTTTGTTTCCTTCCTATGCAACAGATAAAAATATTGAACAAGAACAAGCTTAGCCCTGTTGCAAACTGTTATTGCTGTTTCATTAGGAAACCGTTCTTCGTAAGCCAGGAGATATAAAGTTTTGATAATCCTGAATGCTTTTGAATGAAATGTAAGCATGGGTTTCCAGTCTGAATATGTACGCTGTGCAATATACATCCACAGCATCTTTGTCAGCCTGCTGCTCTGCAAATCCTGGCTTTACCATCGGCTGAAGCATTCAGGGGAATGGTGTAAAAACTAAGATGAACCTTTAGAAGCTGAAAATCTTCTTACGTCTACAACTTACAGTCATGACTATACATAGTCTGAGTACTTTTTGATTTAGACAATTTGTCAGATAAGTCCAGAGGTTGCTGTAACTCACATAAAGGATAATGGAAATGCAGTTAGTTGCATTCTTCATACACTTTTCACCGATGTGTAAAACATTCAGAGAACATCATGTTGATTCTTATTACTTCTATTTTGACAGCAAGTCAGGCCTCAGATAAAGGACAGAAATTCATAGCCTCAGAAATCATATATGTAAATTTGAGGTATAGAAACTTCCTTTGATTTTTTTAGCCACATAAAATGAATGTTGGCCTTCTCACTGAATTTTTTTTTTAAACCTCACCAAGGTCCGAAGTCCTGTAAATTTTCTCAAGAGAAAGTATCGTAGTGTGAATGTGGTTGCAGGGTGTCATATGAGGTTACTGCTGAAAAAGGAGATGTCAGGTATTCCAGAATGAGATGTTCTTCCTGTAAAAGAAGGTCTGAAAGAATTTAACTTTAAACCATTTTTAAATCAAAAGCAATTTAATAACAATGCTTATATGTTTGCAGAATTCATTTATGATATTTCACCTCCTTGTCTTCATGACTGGGCTGTCAGGAACACAGCAAACATTAACTCTTAACTAATAGACCAGTTTTTGATATGATCAGTATGTAATTCTTTTCATTTAAGGGTCCTAAAAGCTCAGATAAAGCAGTTTTCTATCCCAGTATCAGAGAACAGCTTTCCTTTGTAGAAATTCTGTTATTTCTCTATGGACCAAAATCTTCTCTCCTCTCTTCAGTAACTTCTATTGTGGGTTTTCCCTCTGTTTGGTGTGGTAAATAGGATTATCATCATTAGCTTCTTAGCATATTCCCTGCCCTCTCTCTACACATGCCTTACTGCTTCCCTTACTGCTTTAATTTCTCTCTTCTTCAGATCCATCTGCAAACAGACAATTTTGGTCTATATGAGACATCCAGTAGTCAGGGTAGCTGGATAGATACCACAGTCCTCTTGAAACCAACCAAACCAAACTCCAACTTCTTCTTTTTAGCTTTGGTGTGGTAGCAGCAATTTTTAGAAATAATATACAAAAAGCCAAAGACTCTTGACTGGGAGAGAATAAAAATCTCTCCATTTCTGTGCAAAAGTTCTGTGTATTCACTGATCCTCTCTTGTTTGATACTTTCCTAATTCAATCAGTCAACTGACCCAGTATCACGTGAAGCAGAGACCATCTGCATAGTCCAAATGAAAAGACAGCAAACCTTGGGGAGTCTAAAGCATACAGATGCCTTCTTGCACAGATGAAGCATGGTCCCACTTACTCAGAAAACACTTAACATCTTTAATGTAGCATGGAATTGGTTCATTAGCTAAAAAAAAACAAAAAAAAAAGACTACACTATTTATTATGACCTATGCAGTTCTGCTTTAGAAAAAATTTGATTTTACTGAGTTCACTGGTAGGAATATTATGATAAGACCGATAAGAATTTTTCTTATATTGTTCTTTAATGAGATTAGTTGAGCAGGTGTGAAGGTTCACTTGATTATTTTGTAAATATGCAGAATATGAGAATGTATTTTACACTGCTTCACGGGGGAAGTCAATTCCAATTGGTACCAATATTTTGTGTGGAAATGTTTGGTGATGTCTCAGGTACAGTCTGTAAGGGTATCTGTAAAATGAAAAAAACTATTTTAAACACAGTTGTTTATGAGAGCAAAATGTGTGGACTGATTATAATGCAGGGATTTAGTCAAGATACTTTTTTCCTGTGCTGTTTAGAGATGCTTTTCATGAAGATTTGGTGTCTTTTGTAGCATAAATACAATCTTAGTCTCAGAATTCTCTGAAATCGGAACAAATGAGCTTCATTTCCCCGCAGTGATTCTTATAACTGTGATCAGGGGAGAATAAGGATGCAATTTGAATTCAAATATCTTCCGGAGCTTAGCAGTTCTAACAAGTAAGGTCACTGCTGTATTCCACCGCTGTTTTGATCTCCAGGAGCGAGGCAAAGCCCAGCAACCCCTTGGGACTTCCGTGGCTGGAGGGGCTGCCGTGTCACCCTGCCGCCCCGGAGCAGCGTTGCGGACGCTGGCGGGGCTGCGCTCCCGGGCGGAGCGCGGGGTGTGCCGGCGGGCGGGGGCGGAGGGGCAGCGGGCGCCCGGCCGGGGCGCTCCGGCAAGGAGGCACTGGGCTGCACAATGAGCCTCGTGCCTGCCGGGGCAGCCCTTCCTCCGCCCTTCCTCCTCCTCCTCCGTTTATTTATTTCATTTATTTTTATTGCATTTACTTGTTTGTATTCGCCGGAATAATAAAAATGGGAAAATCCGAGCGCTGCTTTTGGCTGCTCTCCACCAACCTGTCAGTGACGCAAGCGGAGACTACTTAAAGGCAGATTAGAGGCAGCAAGACATTAAAGCCAACCTTCCTCCCTCCACGCCGCCGGTCCGCCCGCCGCGGCGCGCTACGAGTCGAGCGGGCCGGGCCGGTGGCGGCTGCCGAGCGGCCCCAAGCCCCGCAGAGCCGAGCCGAGCCGAGCCGAGCCGGGAGCCCCCGGCAGGGCTGCTGCCTCCAGCCGCCCTCCCGCCACCGGACTGCGGGCAGTAGAGACGGGCTGCTCTTCGGTTTGTTTTCCCTCCCCCTGAAAAAAAAAAAAAAAAAATAGGAGGGGTGAAAGAAGGCAGAAGTGAAGAGATCCCCTACGCTTGCCAAAGTCTTTGTCTCCGGATGAACAGCGATGGGGGAATGGACTATTCTAGAGAGGCTACTGGAAGCTGCCGTGCAGCAGCATTCTACTATGATAGGGAGGTAAGGGTCGCGGGAGAGCTACGGGGAGCACGGGGGGGATCCTCTCCTGTCCGGCCGGGCGGTCGGCGGCGCACGGTCGGTCCCGGCTGCGCGGTGCCCTTCGGCCGGGCTCTTTCGGGGTGCGCCCGGAGCTCGCGTGTGCTGTGTGTGTGAGTGTGTTTGCGTGTGTTTATGCGTGTGTGTTGGGGAGGCTGGTATGCGGCACGGGGCGCGGAGGCGCGGGGACACCGCAAGCGCCGCCGTCCTTGTCCCCGAGGAGCCACGGGGCACCGGACGGTCGTCGGGGAGACCCCACTGCCATCGGGGTCCCGCTGCCGGCGCAGCCCCGCTCCTTTCCCGGCCGTGCTCTCGGGGGCCCCAGGGCCCGTGTGATCGGCCGAAGGGGCCGGGCGGGGGCCAGCGCTGACGGCCGGCCGCGGTCTGTGGCACACGGCCGCGCCGCGGCGATGCCGCACAGCCTGCGCGCCCCCCGCGCGGGACCGGGGCCGGCTCGAGCCGCCGGGGCCGGGGCCGGGGCCGGTGCCGGTGTCGGGGCCGGTGCCCGTGTCGGTGCCCGTGCCCGTGCCGGGGCCGGTGCCGGTCCGCGGTGCGGCGGCGCCGGGGCCCGGTCAGCACTGGACAGCTCCCGGCCGCGCGGCGGCGGCGCGCACTGACGGGCTTCTCTGTTGCAGGATCCTGCTGACCGTGGTGGTGATCTTCAGAATTCTCATTGTGGCCATTGTAGGGGAGACGGTGTACGATGACGAGCAAACGATGTTTGTCTGTAACACGCTGCAGCCAGGCTGCAACCAGGCTTGTTATGACCAGGCTTTCCCCATTTCTCACATAAGGTACTGGGTGTTCCAGATCATCATGGTGTGCACTCCCAGCCTGTGCTTCATAACGTACTCCGTTCACCAGTCTGCTAAACAAAGGGAACGGAGGTACTCCACTGTCTTCCTTACCTTGGAAAGGGACCAGGATTCAATGAAGCGTGAGGACAGTAAGAAAATCAAGAACACGATTGTCAATGGGGTGCTGCAAAACACTGAGAACTCCACCAAAGAGGCAGAACCAGACTGCTTAGAAGTGAAGGAAATCCCCAATCCTGCTATCAGAACTACAAAATCAAAGATGAGGAGGCAAGAAGGCATTTCTCGATTTTATATCATCCAAGTGGTCTTTCGAAATGCCCTAGAGATTGGATTCTTAGTGGGACAGTATTTTCTGTACGGATTCAATGTCCCTTCCATGTACGAATGTGACAGATACCCTTGCATTAAAGAAGTAGAGTGCTATGTTTCTAGACCCACTGAGAAGACTGTATTCTTGGTATTCATGTTTGCTGTCAGTGGGATTTGTGTGGTGCTTAATTTGGCAGAACTGAACCACTTGGGCTGGAGAAAGATCAAAATGGCAGTGAGAGGAGTACAGGCAAAAAGGAAATCCATATATGAAATCAGAAATAAGGACCTGCCAAGAATGAGCATGCCTAACTTCGGCAGGACTCAGTCAAGTGACTCAGCTTATGTGTGAGGCTGTGACAGAACTGAAACACTGTGCCAGGTGGAACAGACCCAGATACCATTAGAGAAAGGTACATTGCTTAGGCAAGCATTTTATCAAGCCACCAAGAAAGCCATTAAGGTATTGGATCTCCACTTACTGAACTAGCTGCAAAATGCAGCGCTATATAAAAGACTGAAAAAACAGCTATAAAACCATGCTTGACCTAGCCTTACAGCACAGCTACTATTATTCCTACTTTTCTTTCTAATGATTGGGTTTTATCTGTCAGTGAAGCAGCTTTTTGGTCATCATTAGGATGTTTACAGTTTGAACTGTCTGACTAATTGTTGTAAATGTGTAGAATGTTCATATCAAAAACTCTGCAAGGATACTCTATATGGGGTGGGGTGGGGTGGGGGACACTGTTGCAATGTGCAGGCATAAGCATGTTTTAAAAGGAGGGTAAGCACACTGTAAGGAACCTAACTACAGCTCAGTCAGGATATCTGCGTTCACGTATCTCACAGATGTCTTATTTTGTTTGTCTAAATTACAGACTTTATTCCTGGTGTGTATTACTAGCTATTTTCTATCATGGTTTGTGCATCAATTAGTCATGCTAAAAATAAATGCTGAATATAATTTTGCCATTTTTTCTTTGCCTGTCCGCACACACACACACACACACACACACACACACACACACCAGAGACCTTAAACATCTTGCATTAGTTGCGATCTGCAGAATATATCAGTACATTTTGATTGATTCCCTAATATGTGCATGAATAAGATGGAGTTGGTTCATGCCAGCCAAGTTATGCATTTACCTACAATCACCTATGATGACACACATACCAAAGGAAGAGAGTTCATTGCATTTAACTGTGAATATATCATCTTTTCTCTGCTCTTATTTATATAAGTGCCATACTTGAAACATCTAACTCTGTACTTAGTCAAAAGGTGTCTTGGGATACCAACTGGAGTGAAATGATTTTGTACTCTCTTTTGTTTATTTTATGCTATTTGTTTAGTCATTGCAATGGTGTAAAAAGCAGCTAAAGTATCTATTGATAAATAAATACTTGCCTTTTTTTTTTTTTGTAAGCCAGAGAAATTTGTTCTTTATTCTTGTATACAATTGTAAAAAAAACATACAGGGTTATAATAATTGACTTACTACGATTATTCTTCAGGGTTTAAAATGTCTTGTTGGTATTCTAAACTCTAAGCGACAAAACCTGGGAAATCAGGACTGTTTTTTCTGCCTGTTTTCCTCCTTAAGCAAGCTTCCTCTGTCTTTAATGCCTGATCCAAAGCCCACTGACACCAACAGCCTTCTTTCTGCTGACACTAAGGGCAACACAGTCGGCTGCCAAGGTCACTCTAGGAAAGCCAGAATACATTTACCCATAAATGAAACAATTGCAGCTTTTCATCAGGGAATTGAAATAGTAACCTCAGCTTTTCTGCCTTACAGCTGGTTTAAGAAATATGTTATTCATGTCCCATCAACTTACTGGTAAGCCACTGGGGCAGTCTCAAATGAATCTCTGTTAACAGCAATTATCTTAATACAGAATAGAATACTAAGGTTTACTCCATGATTTTTTAAAACATTTTTAAAATTCAACAGAAATATTTCTCTGGCAACAGTAGGAGTTGGATCAGGACTAAAAAACATACAAGTGCATTTCTAACTAAATAGTATCAGCCCTTTAAAGAAAAGGGCCAAAATGGTGCTGGAAAATCTAGGGGTACTTTATAACATAAGAAAGAGACGTGGGCTCAGAGTCACAAATGGCCTTTTGATTGTATTTTTTGTCAAGCCTGAAAATGGATTTTATTATATATTGGCTTGGAGATGATGCATATAGATTTTTTCCTCTTGGCTTACAACAAATACCTTAACATTCCATTCTTGTCGTTTGCCAGCATTGTCACTTTAAAAAGTGTTGATTAATTCTTAGATAGTCTATCCATTATCACATTCATCTGTTGTCTTTTTTCTTCCACTGTGAAGCATTAAAGATGTGTCATGTTTTTAAAGATTTTAAAAATATTTTTCCTTATGTATAAATTTCAGAGTTTTCCTGATTTGATTATAGAAACCTCTAAAGATGGATTTCTCAAATTCTTTGTGATAAAAACGCACACTGATATTGCTAGTTGACTGCATGCTCACTGGAAAACTGCATGTTATTTTTAGAAGGACAACATGGCAGCTAAAATCTCCATCTGCAAAATAACAAGCTTCTGAAGATTATTATTTGACACACAAATCCAAGTCTGATTTTCATTTTGCAGAGTCCTGGGATGGTTTTCAAAATCTCATTTTGAACAGATATTGAAAGGGAAAATATTCTTTGATGGTCATAAGCACTCCTTTAATGTTTTAGAAACGAGAGATTGTGTGCAAAGCGCTTGATCCAGTGCAAATTTAAGTTGAAAAAACAACTTCATTGGGCTTTGCTTCAGGTTCAGCATATTTTCCTGTTAGGCAGAAGCCCTAATGCAAGTTTTTTCCAGTGGCTGCATAGCAGTTTTCATTCAAACTCTAGTGAAGGTGCATGTCTTGAAAGCGATAAGATTTTAATACTTTAAAATTCTAAGGTACTATTTAGAAAGCATCTGTTTATATTAGTCAACACAAATTACTCAGTTAATTTAATTTTTTTAATGTAGTTGCACATTTGTACTCCAGTAAGTTTGGATTCTTTGGATTTGTCCAAAGAGAAGAATATCAGGAAATGTAAATGCTGATTTATGTAACAGGATCAGTGATAAAGTAGGCAAAGACTTATATTTTGATCAACAGAAACATCATCCACCATACTTGGAATATGGCTTTTCATATTTCAGATGAGAGATTAAATGTGTCAAGAGATCAGTTATTCTAACCTTCTTTTTGAATTGTTATTTTTCATTTCTTACCAACTACTCATTTGTCATGGACAAGAGAAATATAGCAAACACGGTTTTTTGTCAATGTATGTGAGAATCATATGATTAATGCTAATGGACTGTTTGCATGAAAGCTGACTATTCATTTACAGAATAAATGCTTTAAAATTGTCACAGCAATGGAAAAGTGTGTTAACTGAACAGAACTGAGTGAACATGAAGCTGAAGAGCACATTACTGGCTACTTAGGTCTTGCTCCTGCCTCAGTGAAATAAATTAGTCTCACCTCACTCCCACGTCTCTGTAAGGATCAGACATTAAACATGAAAATTGAGTTAATGTTTGTTTTCTTCATTGTTTACATTGTTTTGCACACATTATGTGTCATGATAAGTGCAAACATCAATGCTATATTCACTAAGTTCCTATGGAAAATTGCAACAGAATCTAATAAACCATTAGTTTAAAGGAATTTTAAAATGTACATAAAATCCTGACATTATTTAATTTCTATATAGACTTGATCGTCTGCTTTCCACACAAGGACACAACTGTGTGAACTTCAAAAGCTATTTAGATAGAGGTTATGAACCAGATATGTATAAGATACAAGGAGAGTCTATTAAAATATTTTTCAAAAGAGAAAATTTTTTTCATCATGAGAACTAGCTGCATTTTTACGTGTAGCATTTTTGCATGGGGAAGCTGAATTCACTGCTCCCATAAAAAGTTTAGTTTTAGAGACCTCTGACTGAAGAAACATAAGGGTTTTCAGCTTTTTCAAGGGAAAAATAGAGATCAACTGAGATTAATGCATCACAGAAGTGGTCAGATGGATTTTACTTTGTTTTCCACTAAAGGAGTAAGAAACTCTCAGAATCTTCAGAGTGGGTGCAATGCTTTTCTTGCATTATACCCAGCAGGGTAGGACAACACTGCTGCTATGTAGAGAACCGTAGGAAAAGAGGTACATGAAATATTAAATGTGAGGAAGCATTATTTTCCTGCATTTTTAAAAGATTACATTTTTTTCAGGGCAAGAGGTTGGATCAGGTGGACATCGTGCCTGCATTCTTTTGGCTTTATTTTGCTTGAATATAACTGTTTCATCTGGCTCCTTTAGCAAAACAGGTTAGAAGGCTTTGTTTGGTGTACAAGTTTAGAAATGGAAATTTAAAAATTGGATCATGTGAGGAGAACACAGGCATATGTTTTCAGTACTTAGAGTCTGGTCTGGTACTTCATGAATTTAATGACAAGACTTAGTTTTCTGTGGGACCAAGTCAATTCCCAGCTGGGTGAAACGCTTTTATTTCATGAGATTAACAGGAGAGATTACAGCATTTCTGTATTGAACACCCATCCCTGGATATTTTGGAATGTCCTTTCCAGAAATTCTATTTTATTTTAAGCTTTCAGAAAATAGACTAAGTTAGTATCAGCTACTAATATCAGATCCTAAACATCACCATCCTCTCAATGAAAATCTGATAGTATCTCTATGAAGAAAAATTGGACTAGGAAGTTCTTCATATTATGTCTATTAAAATGTACTAAAGAAGTCAATAAAGAGGCAGCAGTCCATTAGATAGGTGCAGATATGGAGTAATTCCTGGCACTGCATTAAAAATAAACCATGCATATAGATATACATATATGAAGCTAAATGTTTGCAAGATTGTTAAAAGATTTTATCTAAACTGAATTAGTGTGTTACAGATTGAATTTCAGAGATGGATACAGAAGTCCTAGATCCAGAGACAGTTAGAAACTGAACTAGATGCAATGACCTAACTGGATATTTAACATGCAAAAACCCCCAACAATCACCCTTTTCCTGTGACTTCTGGGGCTATAGGCTATACCAATTGCTTTAGAGAGTTTAGCTGAGCAGGTGTCTCTCCAAGTGACAGCTTTTAAGAGGCTTGTCTTCACAACATTAAAATCCATCAGCTTCTTCTTGGCGGTCCCTGAAGTACAGATCAATCTCATCTCTAGGTTATGGAGACCCACATAAAAAGTGACTTTCTGATATCCCCTCAATGTGAGAATTACTCTTGTATTCAACAGAATGTGAAAGTAAGGTAATTAATTAAAAATGTGAAAGTAAGTTATTGATCCACCTATTTTTTGCATATGTAGCATGGCAAAAAAGGACATAGAAGGGTTACCAGTACCTGGATAACAATTAATGCACCCTAAAGTGATTACGCAAATCTTGACTTTTGTTTCTTTCACTGAAGACAACATTTTCTGCATATGATTTATCTATAAATATATTTCATGGCACAAAATTAATCAAGTGTAACTTTCATTTTTGAAATATTTTGTGAAGTTTCCAATGAAATCGTGATTGATGTTTTCATTTTCTTTCAGCGAAAGGTTAAAAGATTACTGTTTGAAATCAGCTCTCTATTTTTTGAAACATGTCATAATAATTATTCCTATATTTTAAATCTGCTTACAATTTGGGGTTTTGTTTGAGGAATGCTAAAATAGAAAATTATTTGTGCCAGTAAAGCAGCATTACATTTGGAAGAAATGGTTTCCTTTTCAGTGACAAGCTTTATTTGTCAAATCCTTTTTTTTTTATTTACACTGAGCAGAGATTTTTTTAATGTATTTGAAGTACATATTGTGAAGAGATAACTTTAAGGAAATGTATAGCAGCAAAATTGGGGGAAAAAAGCAGGGACTTGTGGGCATTAAAGAAAAGTAGGTGGGCCATGGACTTACTTTTCCCTACTTATTAACAGTTTAGGGATTAAAGCATATTCAGAACATATTCCGAGCAAATATACAAGATTCTTTGCATTATCTCTTATGTAAGCAAAATGTTTCTAGAAATTATTTCTAGCTATTTTCCAGTTTTACTTTGAATAATTTAAATAGTGCACTACAGTGTCCAAAGCCATCAGGAATAGTGATGTCTCTAGCTTCACCCCTTATTTCAGGGTTTTTTTTGAAAATGCACCACTGCTCTGTAAGGAAAACCATTTTGCCACCAGAAAACCCTTTTGCCGCCAGAAAACCTGACTGCCAGAAAACAGGTGGTACTTGACATGGATATCAAGCAGACTTTAATGGAGCAACCAGCCTTAAAGCTGCATATTAAAGGGTGACTTATGATGAACATGCTATGAATGGAGTTACTGCAAGGCCAAAACGACTTAAATAAAGGGGCAAACGTTTGCACTGCATGTGATATTCAGGTGCAAGAGATTCAGGGGTTCTGAAGGAAGAGAAGGGCTGTAGGAATTCCTTTACTTTCTCCTTTGAAAAAAGAAGACAAAACCTGTTCTAGCAATGTTCTTTGTGTAAGAACATGTATAATTCTATATATGTACATACGTACAACCCTGAGAGAAGTCCACATCCGACATTGTTAAATGCCCACCAGAAAGTGTTAATTGAGCAATATTTAGTTTGCATATATGGAGAGATAACACATTCAAGTCTTTACCACCATTTTCTCACGTGCAAGTGGAAACATCGTGTGTAGGACCAAGGAAATAATTTGTTACATATGCTATATATGTTTGTACCAATTTTCCCAAAGTGAAATTCTTCATATTTCTCTCTCATGAAACTTTTGAAGTTCCTCTGTTTATAGAAAGGTTGAAGCACATTTCAAAAAAAATTTAATATGTTTGTAATAATGACACAACTTGAGGTTTGAGTTTTTTGGTGGTTTTTTTTATTTTTTTAACTCTGTGTGGTGCAAATTTTCTTGATGTATTCTTCAATTTATTATTCTGGTTATTTTTTGGTTTGTGTCTCATACAACTACAGGGAACTGTAATTTTTCTGGTTTTCTTTTTTAATTATTATTATCTCAGATTCTGGACAAATATTAAGGTATTGTAATTCTTAAAGTGTCAGCAAATACAGAATTTTTCAAAAAACATGTACAAGGCATCCAATTATGTTTTATTTAGTTTGTGGGAGTTTTGTTTAAAAAAACTGGCAAAACATGATTTATATATTATTCAATTTTAAAAAATTAAATCTCCTGCATTTATTAATGTAATTTTTTATTTTAGTGGACACTGAAAATTTTATCTGCCTTCATCTATGTGATCTATAGCTCAAATTCCAGCTTACTTTGAAGCAGCAGGACCACAGAGCATGAACAATCAAGAGAATCATAATGCTTAATGAGGCACATTCAACAAGAAATTAATTTTAGAGTGACATTGATCTTATAAACAATATATATTGAATTAAATCTTTATGGTCTAATCACACATAAGTGATTACATTATCATTGTATATTGTTGGGAGTCATATTAAGAAAAAGCCAGTGTTACTAATAAGAAGGATTTCTTTAAAATCATTGCATTTTTAGTTTTTCGAATAGTTGTTTAAAAATCTCTTAAAGTGGTGCAGAGATTGAAATGTAACTGTGACATTTGCCCATCTTAAGTTGCTGAAGCACAAATTACAAATACATCTGTATTGGTAAAATACTTCATGGAATCACAGAATGTGCTGAGTTGGAAGGGATCCATAAGGATCATGCAGTCCAACCCCTGGCCCTGCACGGGACACCCCAAGAGTCACACCCTGTGCCTGAGAGCATTGTCCAAACACTTCTTGGGCTCTGTCAGGCTGGTGCTGTGATCCCTTCCCTGGGCAGCCTGTTCCAGTCCCCAGCCACCCTCTGAGTGAAGAACCTTTTCCTGATACCCAACCTAAGCCTCCCCTCAGTTTCATGATATTCCCTTGGGTTTGTCACTGTCACCACAGAGAAGAGATCAGTGCCTGCCCCTCCTCATCCCCTCACAAGGAAGCTGCAGACTGCAATGAGGTCCCCCCTGAGTCTCCCTTTCTTCAGGCTGAGCAGAACCAGTGACCTCAGCCACTCCTTGTACAGCTGCCCTCCAGAGCCTTCCCCATCCTCGTGGCCTTTCTTTGTACATTCTCTAACAACTTATTGTCTTTTGTATATCGTGGTGCCCAAAACTGCACGCAGGACTCCAGGTGAGGCTGCCCCACTGCAGAGTAGTACTTCTTTGTTCATATGTGTGTACTCCTCAACTTTGCTTAGCAGGTAGTCAAGAGAGAAGGGGCTTTAATTGTACAAGTTTTATTAGACCACAGTAAGAGCATAGACAGATAAAATATTTATAGCGTGATTTTGAATTTGGCAGCATGACTCCTATTAACATTAATGGAGTTTTTACAGCTGAATCTTTGTGCATTGAGTAAAAAATATTCATTCCCGCTGTTTGCTCAACAACTTGACCTTTCTACTGTAAATTAATACAATATTTTGAATTAATTTAAGACTAATTAAACTTTGAGGCCCTCTTGTACTCTTTCATGAAAACACATATCAGGGAGAAGCTAGTTTGTCAGCATGAGCATATGGTTATCTAAATTTAGCCTATTTTATTGAAAAGGTGTCAAATTTGATACATCGAAACTGTGGCACAATTGGAATAGAACCTTATACTTTGCAGTATTAGAGTTTATAGCAATACAGTGTGCCAAGGAACTCTGCAGCATTGGATATTTGATTCCTTTCAGTACTGAAAAGCCTATGAATATTTGTTACAGTGACCTTGCTTTGAAAGAAGGAGAAAGAAAGGAATTCTGCCAATATTATGGTCAGGAGGTCCTTGACCATGCTGTCTCCTTGCAAATGTGAGATCTTCTGAAACAAAAATACAAAAATGGAACACTGTTTAGACTACCAGTCCTTTTCAAACTAGATTTTTGCTTAGAAATGTCCCCTGCTAGACTATGAATGATACCATGGGGCTGTGAGAGCTTCTGCAAGGCCGCTGCAACCCTCACCAAAATTTTTAATTGTAATTAACACCTGAGTTGCCACTGGTTGTCTTGCTGAACTTGTAAGCCACTAGTATGATTTGCTTAACTATTAAAACAGCTAATCTCTCTAATTTGTTTTGGCCAGCATTTCTTCACACAATATCTACCAAGAGGCAAAACTCCCATTCAAGCAAACCTGCTTTCTCAGATTTTACCCTAGGACGGTGGCTCTTATCCTCAGGAACTAAAGAACAAAAAACTGGCTCCAGCCTGTTCAGCAGCATTAAGCAAAACCACGGGGGAGGGAGGGAGAGAGAACAGGAAGAGCTGGCTTTGCCAGTTTTCTGCTGCTAAGGAGAAGTGGGAAGGAAAGCTGTGCTTGTCCTTGCCTTCACCTCGTCCTCACTTCTCAGAGGCGCCTGTCACCTCGCATATGTGACCCTTCCCTGGACCCAGCAGCTCTGGTGAGCTCTGGGACTGTACTTGCTGGTCTCTCCTGCCTGCTGGTGCCTTTGCAGGGGCTGTAATGGGCTCAGCAACTGAAAGACCCTGGCATTTGCTAATTCTTGCTTGTCTAGGGATTCTTTCACCATCCATCAGAACAATATCTCACGTTTTTCTTGTGCAAGACAGCTGAATTATCAAGAGTCCAAGGCAAGCCTTGATAATTCATGTATTCACTCCACAGTGAATAAAAAAAAATAGAGGTTTATTAAACTCAAGGCTTTTAAAGTGAAATGAAGGCTGTAATTTCTCAGTTGCTAAGAGATATACACAGCAAAATTCTTTATGTTGGAACCTTCATTCAGAAATGCTGACTCATTACAGAATTAATACATATTTCACATTAAATTCTACCTAAGGAAATGTGAAGATGGTCCTGTCAATGTCAATTAGAAATCCTTAGACTTGTCTGGAAAAGAACATAATGTCACATGCAAATTAGAGAGAAAATTGAAAAACAATAAGATTAGCATTTTCTAAAAAGTTCCCCTATATTTATTAAAAAAAATCCCACTGTAGGTAAAAACCCTGAACTTCCTTTTTTAGTACTGATGAATATAATATGTAATTGTTCCTGTGCTATTTTAAAAAAATCTTTTTAGAAAACTTTCTTCTCATACTCAGAGCTCCAGGATAGTTCAACATTGAAGATGAAAATACTTAATTAGATAAATACCCTCAAATTTAAAAGTCTTCCAAAGAAGAAAAATATAGTTGCCTGTACACTCCAGAAATACTTTGAATTGTTTTATAAAAAAAGAATTTATCAATGAAATAATTAAACAAGTGCCAGAAGAGAGTAACAAAGTATTTAAAGAACTGGGGCAATGAATTAAGATAGTAACTAAAAAATGTTTAACATATTGTGTGGTGAATTTATACCTTGCTGATCTGATAGCCCTGAGATGGGTAAGCTTCATGCCCCAGGTCCAACCAGTAGTGAGACAGAACAGATATTCTCAGGATGCACACAGACAGAGTGCACACACAGGAACATCACACATAAATGTGGCTGGCTATACAGATCAGACACAGAACACTCACATGGAGCTCATCCCACTTCCATCTGTTGTGTGGGATGGAGATACCCCAGTGAAAATATATATATGTGTGTATATATGTATGTATTTATTGTATATATATATATATATAGACACACATATACAACTTGCCACTAGATCTCAGTCTCCTTGGTTGCTGTCACCTGCACATACAAGCCCCTGAAGCTGCAGCTTCACTGCAGCTGCTGGTGCAGAGCCTGCACTCGCACAGAGACACACACACACACACACACACACACACACACACAGACACACACCCAAAGCTGCCACTGGGTTTCACTCACTCAAGCCTTGCCAGTCGCCTCCACACAGGCACGTGGAATTCCTGACTGCAGTTGCTGGCACCCAGACCCCGGTACAGACACACTCAGTAGAGAGTCCCTCACTGAAAGAAATTTTGAAAGAAAATGGGACGGGCTGACCAGGTCAGGTGCAGCTCTGGCCAGAGAAGCATACCAAGGGGAGAACTGTGCCTGACTGGCCTCTTTGTCTCTTCTTATCCTCACGCTTGGTCCTCCCAAAATTGTCTAGATCTCTTTCTTTCCCCACCTTTGGCTTGTCCCCTAAGCATACCAGAATAAATCTTGAAATGAACTTCTCTTGCATCCCATGATATTTCCCATACACTTCGGCACACTTCCCACACCTCAGCTACGGTAAAACCATGAAATGATGCTGTAGTCATAACTCATGCTGATGGCCTTAATATCCAGACTTTGGTGCTGAGGATCTACTAGGGCAGCTCTGAAAGAAGCCTAGACAGAGCAATCCTTCCTTTGAATCTTCAGTTTGGGTCCTCTCCTTGCTTTTGTACTCCTGCACCTCTCTGGTCTTATAGAGATGAGTATTTTATGGGCTGATGGCTCCTGTGATGGGTGTAGCAGTAATTGGGAAGGGTGCATTTTGTTTCCACGCCTGCCGTCAATCTCTCTCTCTTCTTTTGTGAGTGTGCAGATGAGTTTTGATCACATAAAAATCTTTTGTCAGGTACTAATGCAGGTTTTAGAATCTTTCCTATGATTCTCTGAGAGCTTGTAGCAGAAATGCATGATAGAAAACTGAATTTGTTGCAGCTGTATCTGTGCAATGTCCTCTAAGAGCTTTCAAAGTGCTGAAGGAGATTTAACTACAATGGTGAGATTTTTGAAGACAAAGCTGAGCTGTGCAAATAGGGAAGGTTTATTCTGCTTGTTTTGTAAGGGTAGTAAATTACTTTTTGTCAGTTCTTTCCTCAACTAAGTGGAAGAATTTCACAATAACATGAGTGAAATTTGGCTTGACACTTGAAGAATTCAGTCCTGAGGAGTCTCCTGCAGAGAAGAGGATCTGAGACCTGGCGCCAGTGACTTAAAACATTTTGGCTGGTTCTTTTGCACTCTTAGATCCCATAACTATCAACACTCTTAGGCTCCCATACCAGTCAACATCCTTAGATCCCATTCTCAGCTAAGAAAACAGCTTCTGTCCTTCAAAGTCATGCGCTAAGTTTCTTTCTTAGATTGAGACATTAAGCTCTGTGGCCAAATCGACAGGAAGAATGCCACAATTTCAGTAAAGGCAGCAGGGTTTCTGAGCATTTAGGGTAATTTGCATCTAAAGTTTTCATTTAAAAGGCAAAAGAAATTACCCTTTTATATGTAGTGGAGTTTCCATGATTCTGTTCATTTTGACAGCTGTGTTATTTAAAGTGCAGAACAAAAACTTAAAATCTGGAAAATTTTGACCATCTTTGATTTACACTTTCCTAAAACCATGAAGGAACAGGTAGACTTGTTTTGTTACTTTTTTCTGGTTTCATTAATTTTATTAATCTGCTTAGTTCAAATGATAGACTGCATCTCAGCCCTTGCACTTGTAGCTCTGTCCCTATTTTTCAGCTTGATGGCTGTTGACAGGCACAGGAGGAAGTATTTCAGAGCATATAAAATGTCTCATGAATGTTCTGTTAGAATCCCAGCAATGTCTACTTGAGCAATTTTGCAATGTTCTATTTCAGATGGCAGGTCTGAGATCACTGGGAAGCAGCAGCTCACTGCCTGCCCTCTTGCAAGGGCAGTGCATTAAGTGCAACAGACATGGGAAAGACAAGGACATAAACAGCTAAATGACAAAAAATATGCAGAAATATTTGCAGTATGGGTTGTCCATTGTGGTCTGGACACTTGTCACCTGTGAACACAGGGGATAACTTCACTGAGATTAGTAGAATGTGTAATGTTACATTTTCATCATGTCAACAGAGAACCAAATCTGGCACTGTTTTTACAGCTAGATATTGTCATTGAAAATAATGCAGGTTATTCTTTTGCACAGTTGTTACAGCTTTACAATATGAACTGTAGAACTGTATGACACTTCAAAATGAGTAAGACAGCTTTTAAATTTTTTATCCCATTCATATTTTTGGCCAATTTGCTAGTTCTACATTAAACTCACGTGTGTCAAAAGATTTAAGTATATATATATATATGTGTATAGTAGAGATCTGAGTTTGTATTGACTGTATCTGTATTTAAGTTGTCCTTTAAATCCTTGTGAAAGGAAACATTATAAAAAGTCCTATTCATTGCACAGACATCCTAGGCCTTCCATGTGCACAGTTCTTCGACAGCTGCTTAGCCATAGGCTTCTTTTGACTTCATTCAGGTGACTTTAAAAGCTAATGACAGAAACACTTGTTCAGGAAAGTGAATGGCTCAGCCCCATAGCACAGCAGAATGTCTTGTTATCGCAGTGAGAGAAAATTCAGTCACCTTTATTTAAAGATTATTTTGTACAACCACACATGTGGAATTTGGCAGTTATACTTGTTTAGATACTCTACGGACCTGAGTACTTTGAGGAAATCTGTACATCTCTGTGAGCCATCTAGTCCCTCTACACTTTGCTGTCACTCACTCACTCACTGGGAGTATTCCCATGCTGCAGCTGCACATCTATGCTCAGATGCTGTGATGAGCCTGGCCATCCTGTCACACCACCCTCCTAATGACTGCTGAATGCAATCCTACTAAGGTTCAATGGCCACAGTTTAACAGAACACAGGTTTTGTTATATTCCACTGTGGGCAATCTGGGGACTCTAGCCTCAGTGTTCTGTGGGTTTTCCATGAACCTTTAGATTTTGGTAGGACTACACTATTATAAAAGGGAAAATCGTGAAGTGAAATCCATTTTTTTTAATCTGTTGTTATACAGCCATGATAAAACAAGAGGCCTCAACAGCAGTTTTATGAAAAATGTTGCATGTTATGTCACAAAAATAACAACAATCCTAAATGGTATGTTTTATTGTAGCAACTATTAGTTGCTCCTCTGTGGCTTATTAATTTTGTTTCCTTTCTTGACTGTGTGAGGTTTCTTATTTCTTCAAATACAGCTTTGTTTTCATGTACTATCTTTTGATATCTTACATGCAAATAGCAGTTTGTGGCTGCCAGGTTGGAAAAAAATACGGCAGAGATAAGTTACACAACATCAGGAAAATAATTGCCAGAGTCTAGATTAAAACTTAGAGGGAAACCAAAGGCCTAGCCAATAAAAATCAACATCTGACTGGTTTCTAGTGTTCTGTCCTTAATAGTTGGTGAACCCTTGTTCACAATTAGTAGGAAGTTATTCAAGTATCTATTTGAATCTGTTAACTGATATATCACACATAAATGATATATCATACATATCACATCTAAGTCATTAAGTAACTCAGCTTTGCCAGGTTCATTATCATTTACCTTTGTAGCTCATATATGAACCACATTACTAAATCACATAATCTCTAAATCATTCATCACTAAATCCCATCAATATAACTCGAGGTCTGCTCTTGGCATTCCTATCATAAAGCACAAAGGCCAAAAGACTACTCCTGGTGTTTCTAAGCAGCTAAAGCTGTTTGAGAGAGATTTTTGGCTAATTGGTCCAAAAACTTCCTTAGTGTGGTTTAGCAAGTTAAATTGTTATATTAAAAATTCTTGCTTTGAATGAGTTTATTCCAGGTAAGAACCTGTAATTAAATAGATTTCACACATCTTTCTCTCACCCTCTGTCTTACAGCCCTGCACAAAAAGAAGTATAAGGAAAGCAAAATAGCATCAGTTCTCTCCACTTTCAGGTTCATCTGTTATGCCTACAGAGGTGTTTATGACTCTAAAAATATCCTGGAAAAATAAAGCAAGATCTGGGAGTGAATTAAGCCTGTAGATCAGTGAAAGGGCAGGGCAGAGAGACAGCCAGTACTTCTGGTGCAGGATTAGCCACAGTGGAGGATTGTCTGCTCACCTCAGGTCAGGGATTGCAAACACTTCAAAATCTGACAGCACCTGGAAGTCCTGCTATCAGCACCTAAAAGAGTAGCAGAAACTTTGGATTGTGTAAGAAATGAAAATTTCCCTGAAAATCATGCAACATTTTAATGCATGATGAAATTTTCATATTTGCTATGGCACTTGTGTTCGGAGCCAGCATTTGGTGCTGTTGAAGGCGTTATGATTTAGGACCAAGAACTCATTCAGATGTAGGCCAATTTTATGTCAGAAGGGTCTGATCACTATCTAAAACTCTGGACAAGAAGAAACATTTCTAATTTTTGTTCGTTATTTGGCTTTAATCACTTGAATCCAACCCAAGGATGCTTATAAGAAAGTAATGGGTAATTCATCATCTTTTCTGAGCTAAACCAGATGAATAGAAGTGAATCTCATTATGCAAAAATCTTGAAGGTGAAAGAACTGGGAATTTGAAAAATATTCTCCATATGTAGTGTGGTGACACCTGAAGAGAACTTGATATCAAGGGGAAAAGTGAGATATGCATCTGATTGCAGCCTTCTAGCTTCTGCAAGATTATTTATATGGATTACCAATTACCAGTTTTTCAGGTCCACTTTTTCTAACCACCAAATAGTGTTTTCATTTCAGTAAGGAATGGATTTTAATTTTAAACTTGCTATCTTTATTTCCACAAAAAAAAGTATGCACATATAAATTTGTACTCATTTTTTGAGAAAATTGCAATAATTTCTTTTTATTAAACTACTGTAAAAATCAGTTTTCATTTTTCAAGCTGACCACTCTATTGAATACAGAATATTTCCTTAAAAGTTTTTTTATTTGTTTGGGATACACATTCTACATACTTTTTGCAAATCTGCTTGAAAGAAATTTCAGTCTTTTTTTCACTGGTAAAGAAACCTCTTCAGCATAAGTAATTCCTTTGACCAGTTTGCTTAATTTAGCAATTTGGCTTTGCAAATTAAAACTTTGTACTTAATCTGTTCTAATTTGTTCTTCCATTTAACAAAGACTATTGAACAATGCCTTCATGAGAGGTTAATTTCAATGAACAGCTTTGCTTTCATTATTGCTTGAGATTTAGCAAAGACAATGTAAAAAACTCATTACCTTTTGTCACTTTCTCAATAATTTAGTGGCTATTGCACACAAAGACAGGTGTATGATCAGTGCTGCTACATTTGCACTCTCTACCTGTGAAGCAAATATTTCTGGCTTGTACAAATGTGGAAATTCATAGCAGACTGCTGTCCTGACAGAATATCTCCCAGTAATATTTGGTAACCATAACGATTGTATTTAGTCTGGGTAATCACCCTAATTTTTCCACTGTCATACTTACCTGAATTGTGGTTGCTCAGCCATTATATGCCTTTTCATACTGCGGTTTAAGTCAGGCTCTTCAAACTGTCTGATTTCTCTTTTTTTAGCAACTACCTGTCTGCTTGGGAAAGGAACATGAATGGTGTGAGAACATGACAGGTCTTTCTAATAAGGTGGGCTTGCTTATAAAATAACCACAGAATGCAATGAATCTAGAATGTGATGAAAGTTGAAAACTAATTCACAGTGATTAACACCTCTATGACATGAGCATCTCAGGCCAGATAAAGAAAGGAATCCTGTGGAAATATTACTTTTTGAGCTGAGAGGTAAACATCTCTCTGTACCAAATCTCTGTACCAAAAAATTCTGTGAAGGTGCTTTATCAGTTTTTCAATAAAAAACCCAGCCTATATATATAATTACCTGTTTTTCTATCATTAATTGCAGTAAGAGAGGGCAGAAATCAGTGAAGTGAAGAATGGACAGAACAGGTCATGAAGCAACAGTTCTAAAATTTATTTGTTCTTTGAAAAAATCGTTTAGTGAAACTATCAGAGAAATAGATAAAAGTTCTGTCATTTGAATTTTGACCAGCATCAGAAAAGAAATGTTATTAGACCTATATTGCAGGGAAAAATAGGTTGAAGAATATTGATGCATATCTTTAAAACTGATATTGAGTTAATTTTTATTTACTAACGAAGTAAAGAGGATCAAAATAGAAAAACAGAAGATAGTGCTTTGCCGTGTGGGTAAGATTCTTTTGTTAAACATAGTTATTGTTCATATCTGATTATCCTGTGAGCATTTACATTTGTATAAACCTACCAACTTCCTGTTGGTTATGTGTGTGTATCTAAGAGAGGAATTTGGTCTGGTGACTTTATTTGCTGTCACATAAAGTAACCAGATTACTTTGATAGGAAAAACCATAGGGGGAAAAAGGAATATATCTGTATAAATTAATTTGATTTAACTACTAGAGGATTTGATTTAATGATTAAACACACTCTGTTCTCTGGTAAAAAACAGGTACCAGATGGTATGCATAGCAAAATATGTTTGCTCTCTACCTGCAGGTTTTGAAGTAAAATACAACCTTCCTAACATCTGGCATACCACCTCAGGACATCTGAAAGTGCACAAAGTGGACAGATATTGTCAG
This sequence comes from Motacilla alba alba, assembly GCF_015832195.1. Lineage (NCBI taxonomy): Eukaryota > Metazoa > Chordata > Aves > Passeriformes > Motacillidae > Motacilla > Motacilla alba. The sequence continues at coordinate 33,080,927 of NC_052020.1, forward strand.
ACTACAGAAGACTATGTTGAGTAGATTTAATTTTAATTTTATACAGATAGTGGCACAAAATAGTTAGAAACATAAACAGCATACCAAGAAATATCAATTCCATGCAGCATTTTACATCTAATTTGTAGATTGTCAGTTGTGCAATACCAAGTTTCTTAGAATAGCCACAATTGTCATATATAATTTATTCTGTAGTTTCCATTGCTAAAAAGAAAAATGTACAGAGAGTTATCTAAAAATGTGTTGACATGCTGGCTTATATATAAATAATATATACTTTTGTATTATTTCCTAAGGGGGCTGTCAGAGAAGAGCTCCAACAACCTAGGGTATCTTTTCTTTTTCAGTAGGGTTGATATACACGACATTGTTCCAGTCAAACATAGGATCTGAATAAGTCCAGAAGCATCAGTAACTTAATAGAGTTATCTTGTGGAACTGTATGGACACATACAGTCCCATTTGAATTACTGAGAGGTTGTGTTCATAATGCACAATGCAGGAGTACGGAATACTGTAGTGACTTTAAGCCTGGTTTTTGAGCTACTCAGGGCTTTTAGCAAGGGTAGCCTTCCCCTTGAACTTCGAGTGTCTTTTCAGAACACTTCAGAGTGCTGTGAATCTTTTATTTCCAAACTGGTCAATTCCATGGAATATTGAGTGTCTGCTTTAAAGGTCCTAATATATAGAAATTTTGTGGCATATAGAATAATATGCAACTGTGTGATCTTATGAGCTGACATTTTCCATACCTATAAAGTGGACTGAAATATGTATGTTCCTTTTTTTGTTTTTCTTAAATTGGTTAAAGATTTTCTTTTGAATAAAAATTTAGAAAAAAAAAATACTTTTCTTGCATTAGCCTTGAGTTTTTATTGGATCGGCAGCCTAATTAGTCTGCACCCAGAAGTGTGAGAGGAATGAGCAGACTTCCATGCTGGATTGAACTTGACTCCCCATTTCATATAAACATATGAGGCACCTGAATCCAAGGCTTCAGGGACAAAAGGCAGCAGTAGTTCTGCTGCCATGCTGAATAGCCTGGAGGAGCCAGTTGCTTTTCATGCAACTGGCGTTAGACACACATTCCAAACACCATTCAGAGGTCTTGTGCTCTGCTATTAAAGTATCTCAGGTGTTTCAATGAAAAAGACTGAGATAATGTCAGGCATTGAAAATAATGTGTCAAAATAATGTTTCAAAATCAGAATCACCAGATTATGCCATACCTAAACTGATCAAATACTTAAATGGCAGTCTGAATCTGAATACTTTCCTAAAACGGTATGGTTAAGTACTTTTCCATGCTGCAGCCTATGACTTTGGATATTTATTTGTCCAATTTTATTAAGCTTAGTAGGAACTAAAGTCTACAGTGTGTTTCATTTTTCAATTTTGCTCAATGTATTTTTTCAGAGGAATTGCTTCTTTGTGCAAACCTTTTTCCAATGTTCAATCTAAAAACTAAAAGCTTGACAACTGTCTTGTCTTTAGGCATGCATTTCTCAGAACCTTAAGTATTACTCAGAACAGTTGATTTTTATTTTTCTTCTCTATCATGAGTATCTGAAATGATATTTGAAGCAAAACAGATCTATATATCGGAATGTTCTTCCCTCTTTCTTGTATTCTCAGGGAATGACACTTCTTGAGAAATTTTGTGGAGAGCACCTGTCTCAGATATTGTATAATATCTGTATTCCTAAGAATGACTATGTGACATTTGCACTAAATAATGTGCCATTTACAAAGGGATCAGAACAGTTCAGCTCAGTACAGAACCAAATCAATATAGAAAGAAGCATTGCACTCAGAAACCTTGTTCTGATTCTGACTCTACATGGAGCAGCAGTTTTCCTTTATAATGATAGGGAAAAGAATGTGTGTCAGATATATACTAAGTGAATACCTCTAGTCTTTTTACATTTCCTCAAATCCACTATGCAGAATAGTCTGCAACAGTTATGACATTTTAAGGATTAAAATCAAGGCTGATCCATCTGAAGCCTTGTTCTGCTGAGTGCAGTTATTTATATTTTGGTCTCATTTCCATTTAATGTAAAAGAAGAGGGATTCACATGAGCATTGTCTGTCCTTCACCACAGCTGGAAGTGTAGGCATTGTCAGCTGCAGTCCATTGTCAATCTGGAAACCTGCCATTCTGCTGAGAAAAGGCTTCTGGCTGGTCTAACCTTGCAACTTCTTGGGGGCAGGTGGACTTATGGCCAGAACACTGGCCTGCTGAATGTCAAGCGTTGACTCTCTGTGAGTCATTTCAAAAACTTGTTTCAACACATTGCTTATTCAAGCAAATTATGTAAATAACTGGCAAAAAAAAAAAAAAAAAGGAATGGGTGAATGAGGGCATGGACAATGGGTGAATGAGGTAGTAGACTGAGCAATTTTGCTGTCTTGACAGTCATTGTCAAGACAGCAAAACTAAGTGGGAGACAGAGATGCAGTCTGACTCCTCTTCAGGGTTCTTTGCATCTTGACCCTCACAAGCCGTGCTCTGAGTATGGGCAGAGTGGAATGCTGATGCTTTGCACATCTCAAATGCACTTCTGTGTCTGCTCCCATTTGAAGAATATGAGCTCATTTGATATTGCAAGTTGTCCTGTCTCCTCTGAGCTGTGGAGAAGACTTGTGACATTGCAGGTGTGTAAGAGACCTGGTCTGATGACAGCATGTGATTGAAGGAGGACAATCAAAGAGGTAATGGCAGGCTCATCTGAAAAATATGTATCTTTCCATTGGGAAAATATCTCTGTGGGGTGGAAATGTTAACTGTTGTTCATTGCAATTTTGAAACTGTAGACCAGGATTCATAACATCTCTGTTTTATCATTAACTGGACAAAAATACTGTGAGGGTGATATCATAAATGACTGTCCCTGCACTTTATCTCTGTGTGAATAATAAGGTTGCTATACTTAATTATTGAGCTAACATGCTCCTGGCAGGCCAAAGAATGAAGGTAAGGCATATTTAGTAGGTTAGGGTTGACATATTTTCTGTGGTTAAAAAAAGAGAAATTCATTATCTCAATCCATGCTTCTGGACAGAAATAAACTGGTGTGTCTGTGAGTTTTAATAATAGATGACACAAGTGCATATTTACTGGGTAATTCCCACCTCATCTATTATCTAAAAGATGCAAAAGTATCCCCAAGTAAGAGTGGCCCGAAGTAGGTCTGGGGAAATTCAGCTTTTCTGTAATAAAAATAGCAAGGCCACGTGAAGAAGTATGGGTTCTGTGGTGTTTAGCAGGAGAGATTTAGCATCCTCTTGATCTAAGACACATTTTTAATGACTTGGATTGGAGGAAAAATTCTACTACATTGTACTCAAACAAAACACCACTGCAAACATAAGCAAAATGTTACAGTAGAGGCTGAACTGGAAGAACACCTAGAAATTAATAGTCTGACATATGAAGAATAACCTAATAAGGTTAAGAATGAACTCTGTTTGAATTGAAGATACAGGAAGAGTACGTGGACCATTCTGGCTTTATCAGCTTTCCTCCAGTAATTCTAAAATCTTATCTGAACATATTTGCCTGACTTCTCTTTTATTCCAGTTATTCTTTTTATGACAGGACATATGTCTAGAAGTTGAGATACTTTCCCAGACCATGGTGAAAATGTAAGTTTTTAGAGCAATACACCTTTCAACATTCTGAATTTAGCATCTGGACTAAAAATCATAAAGGTAAGCTATTTATAGGGATCTGGAACTTAAGGGAATCAGAGGTTTGAAGAATTATATGTACACAATAAAAAATAAAAAATAAAGCAGAAAGTAAATTGCACTAGTGTTTCTCATTGAGATCATAAGAAATTCAAGATTATGAAAATCAGGTCGTGATTTTGTAAAAGATCAGAAGTGAGGCACAATGGATTGCACCTCAGCATTAGGCATTGTGGGGGCCTCAGCTCAGAGCAGCTAATGCAAAGAGCAAGGAAAAGAAGACAGTAAATGGATATTTCTATATGTGAGCCATATTAACAGATTGCATCAAATCACATAGTCAAAATCTGCCTCATCTCTTAGTAGCCAAAACATAAAGAAATTGAATGCTGATAAAATGTAACATGAATTTATAGCGAGAAATTCTTCCTTTCCATAATATTTTAGAGAAATGCATGAGCAAAAGATATATATTTTTAATATATTTTAAATATATTTAAGTTAAGATTTAAAAACACTGAAATTTAATACTGAAAATTTAATACTGAAAAATTACTTGAAAGCTAAACTGAACACAGTAAATTAATTAGAAAGCAAAGGGGCAAGGAATACATAACATCCTGGCTCAGGATAATGGATAGTCCAGGGACAAAAAAGAGGATGGTATAAGCTCCTTAAAATCCCTGGATTACAGAATAAACATCTTTTTCCTCTCCTTTAAAATTGCTGATTCACAAAAGTAAGTACATATTAAACTTCTTCTATAGTTTAAAATTATCCTATGTGCTATTTAACAATTTCAACTAGCTCTTGCAAGCTCTTTGTAAACCTCCCTGACTGAAACAGATGGATGTGTAATTCAAATAATGAGCTGGATTCACTCCCTGTAGCAGTCAATTATGCAGGGTTTTTACAGTGTAGTATTCAGGAGAGTAAGATCTTTCTCTAAATATAGATCACCTGAAATGACCTTGCTTATGCAGTGTCAGAGCCAAAACAGAACAGTAGGATATATATCTTGCTGCATTTTTAAAAGCTCAAACTGATGGTTTAAGAACTATTAGATATGACATTTGCACTTAAATTGTTCCCAGTACTTAGCACTCTGATCTTTTAATGTGATACTTTCTCTCTAGGTAAACTGCCCAGAGACATCTATGTCTGAGCATTGAATGCCATGCAAGGACTCCTAATAGCCCTCTATTGTGCTGAGGAAATGACGACAGTGAGGGAATGCATGCTCATCTCATTAACAATAAGTGATAATCTCTTAATAGTGAGAACTCATGGACAAGATTTAATTTGCTTCTAGCACTGAAAATGAAATCATCTGAAGACCTGGCAAGTGGTGTGTGCACAGTGCTCATCAAAAGTATTTCACAGAGACTGCTCTTCCTCTGTGCTTGTCAACATGCACTCTGGGCCAGGTAAAACCGTAAAAACCGTTATGTGTAAAAGCATTTGACTAAGTGCTGTGGGAATTTTTCTTGATCTCCTGTAAGGTATCAATGACAAAACTCTAGCAAACTGTGTCATAGGATTTGAACACTTCATTAACAAACGAAATGAAAGTGTTGAGGTTGGCTAGGGGCCTCACTACTGCTTACAGACATTATATTCATCAGGAATTATCAAGGAAAAGAGACATGCTTGCCCGCCTTGGACTTGCCAAGCTCCATCGATGGTTGATTGTGTGAGTTTCTGAGGTAAAACCCAGAAAGCCTCATGAAGCTGTGTGGTGGGCTGGAACTATACTGCACTCATGAAACAACTTGGCTGCTGCTTAAAGGAAAACTTCTTGCCCATTGCAGAGCAGCTTGAAAAGTGAGAAGCACAATTATTTCTATTCTGTTTTGTATGACTTGTTGGTATGTGAATATAAGCACTGATTGCATGTGGCTGCAGTCAAAATGATGTGAAACTGAAGAATGAGAGGGAGCTGAAATCTGGATCTGCAGTTAAAAACAGCCTTGAAGTGCAGCTTTTGCAGAGAGATAGGATATAATATGCTAGAATTCATAACCTGATGAGTTTAAATCCTTCATTTTCTGCATGTTGAGACATAGAAAGTCTGGAATTCCTGTGTTACATTATATCAATGAAGTAACTTGTCTGTATAACTTACAGTTTTCAAGTATTTTGCCATATATTAAGTGGTCAAATGTGCTTTGTTGATTAAACAAAGATACTGTCATGCTCTGACTTACCATATAAATGCAATTAACAATTGTATTGGTGCATTTTGAAAGTATTATGATTTATTTGTTGCTTGTATTCAAAAGAAAATTTACAGCAAATGGAAGGAAAAGCATTGCAAATAAGACAGAAAATATTTTTATTCCTCTTTATTTTGGAATGAGAGGCATCACTTTCATTTTTGGCTTCCTATGGAACCATTACTTTATTCTTGTTCCCTCAATAGTGTTCCATCATTCAGAGTAATTAGCACTTTTAGAGCATTTTAAGTGTTTTCATCCTTGTCAAGTTGTGCTTTTCACTTTTTAAATCAAAACTTAGAATTTTTCAGACAGGGCATCAAGAAATTTAAAAACAATCAACATTTCTCCATTGAAAAAGTGGGTTAGAAAAAGAGTATTTCCTCATTATCTGCATTCCTATCCTTTGTTCTTCCCTGTGCCTGAGGAAGGGTTGATTCATATCCCAGAACTATCCTGCACTGGAAGGGCTCTCCTCTGTGAGCACTAAATTCAACCCACATGAGAGAGAGTTCACTTGAAGGAGATTGCTTCATTCCACCTTACTCTGCAGTCTCTGCTCTGGAGATGGGCCAGAAGCTTAATGTGGGAAAGAAGAGGGGACTAGGAGCATGTGTGTGACTTTAAGAGGGGGGCATAAAAAGGTCAGAGTTTGGAACATCTAAATCAGGAGGATACAAATTCTTGCTCTTGTATTATTTCTGACAGTTTTGACATACTAGTTCAGGAGGACAGATTAGTTAAGCATTCTCTGCTCTAAGTATTTACACAATGAGAGGGGGGAAACCCAGAGCTCTAAACTCTGTTTGCAGTAAACTGCATGGACTATGACAATTTATTTCTGCTCCAATTTGCTTCTGACAATCTCTTTACTTTTCCTGGAGAAGATAGAGACATGTACTAACAATTTCAACCTTATATGATCTCTACCAGAAGGAAAAAGTTATCTAGTATGTTTGAGAAACAGAGCCTGTTTGAGTGACTTTTTATTATGAATGGTCAGTTATAAAAAAATGGTGGGCCTAGAATAACTGTGACCTTTTTCACTACCTGTGAGGCTGATGCTGATTAAATAAAAAGTGACAAAAATTAAAAATTTTGCTAACATCTTTCTTGCAAAGAAAATAGAATTTCAGGAGGTGTAAAAAAGTACATTTGCTCACTGTTTCATCACCCTTCAGGCCTGCTTTCAATTTTATACATCTGTGCTAAGGGTTTGTAGTTCTCATATGCTGATGGTGCTTTTTATGCTTTAAATCCCATATGCTTTCAGTTTCTTTTAGTTTGGATGGGGTGCTGCTCCTCCCATAGTAAACGACATGGAACTTGATGATGTGCCACACTCCTTCTGCATTTGTATCACATAAATAGAACAACACAGATGGATTTATGCTGCCTTATGATACAGTCTTTTGCCTAACAATAGATTTTTTTCTTAGCAGCTGGTAAAGCAGGAGTTTCATTGTCATATCTGCTTATGCTCATTTATGTAAAGTGGCATAACTAAGGTCTGCTGGGGACTGTGCCATCTAAATGTTAGCTAAATCACATCCCTTGTATGCTCCCTGCGACACTGAATGTCAATGCATAGATAACCATCTTGGTAATATAGGCTGTGAGGCTCCAACAGTCCACCTGTTGGTGCCAAAAAATGACCAGTATAAGAATAAATAATTAAATGCACCTAGAAAATTCATTATTTAGATTTTTGTTCTCATATTAGCCTATGATTTGAAAAGTAAAACTAAAAACCCTTCTGTGATTTTTTGTTGTTTTTATGTAGACTTCTGTCTACAGAATCTTCATCTGAAGATCCAGGGTTGTCAGATGAAGAGATCATTAGTGCAACCTATGTCCACCACTGTTTTTATTTGAGATAGGAGACAACTCCTCCTTTTTATTGCTTAGGGTATTGTCATAAAGTAAGAGGAAGTTCTATTATGGAGTCCAGTGAGATCAGTCATAAAACATTGGTTATTGCTTTCTATTTATTCTTCATTGTTTCACACCTGTGCATTTTCTGAAATTTCCTGTGACTGGGGTAAAGTCTTTGGATTAGATTTAGCTTTACGGTCCCCATATCCTTGATTGACCCCTTGTATTCACAACATTTGAATTTCATTTTTGAAGCAAATGACTCTCAGATTCTTCCCTCCATCTAATTTTATAGCTCTGACTGTCTCTTGGGCATCCCTTAAGAAGTCGCTGATTTTGTTTTTTCCATATTCTTTCTCACCATTATAGCTAAGAATTCCATAAACTCAGGAGAGTATGCTTCCAACATCTATTTGCCTTCCACATTATTATGCTGTTCTTATTTTTAAGTGCCTGCAGCTGATTTCTAGATGTAAAAAGGAATATTATAAATATGTGAAAATGTTTTCTTTTTTTAATAAACATTTTCCCAGAATGTTTATAAAACATTTTAGAACATTTGACTGAGTTTTCTCCACACCGAAAAAAAAAAAAGCTTTTATTTTAACAGCAAAATGTAAACTGTTATGACACAGCATTGTTTACCTTATTCATCAATGCCTTGGATGAAAGTGCAGATCCCTCCTCAGCAAGTTCACTGGTGACACCAATCTGGGAGGAGTGGTCAACACCCAGAGGGCTGTGCAGCCCTGCAGAAGGACCTCAACAGGTTGGAGAGGGGCAGAGAAGAACTTCCTGAAATTCAGCAAAGGTAGGTGCAGGGTCCTGCACATGGGGAAGAAAAACCCCTGCACCAGTAGTGGCTGGGGGCTGAGCTTCTGTGAAGCAGCTCTGTGGAGAAGGACCTGGGTGTCCTGGTGGATGACAAACTGTCCCTGAGCCAGCAGTGTGCCCTGGTGACCAAGAAGGCCAATGATCAGATTTGCTGCTTTAGAAGGACCATGGCCAGCAGGTGGACAGAGGTGATCCTGCCACTGTTCTCAGCCCCGGTAAGGCCACATCTGGAAAGCTGTGTCCAGTTCTGGGCTCCTCAGGACAAGAGAGACGTGTACCTACTGGAGCAGGTCCAGTGAAGGACTGTGAAGATGATGAGGGGTCTGGAGTGTCTCTCTTACAGGCTGAGGCAGCTGAGCCTGCTCAGCCTCAACAAAAGGCAGCTGAGAGGGGACCTCATCAATGGACCTCTGTGAGTATCTGAAGGGAGGGTGTCAGGAGGATTGTGCCAGGCTCATATTGGTGCCAAGCAGCAGGACAAGATGCAATGGGAAGAAAGTTTTGCATGAATAATAAGAAAAACACTTTACTCTGTGTGTGTGACTAAGCACTGGAACCAGTTGCACAGAGAGGTTGTGAGGTTTCCCTCACTGAAGATATTTAAGAACCACCTGGAAGCAATCCCATGCAACGTGCTCTGGGATGTCCCTGCATGCGCAGGCAGGTTGGACCAGATGACCTGCTGTGGTCCCTTCCAACCTTACCCAGCTTGTGATTCTGTGAAAAAAAGTATTCTTGAAATATGTTTCCTCAAACTGTGACAGCTATTGAAAATTTAAATGTTCCCCCAGTTCAGTCAGCACGAACCTTAGAATAGTTAAATGCAACAGTAAAGGAAACACTAACAGAACATAGTAAGAGGAAAATTGTTTTAAAATATTTTTTCTTTAAGTTTATTGCTTATTATTGATTTCACATCAAAAGCAACATATTTAAAATGATCACATTAGGTAATTGTACATTTTTCAATGGAATTTTAGGACTGTTTTTTCTAAGAAACATTTTCATGCCCTAAGTGAAAAACCCTCAATTTGACAGATTTGTGAAAGCAAAGTTGCTAGGGATTTTGAAGACAATCATCTCAGTCTAACCCGTGGTTCAGGACATCTTAGAAGTGTAGACTGCTGGAAGCTGAGATGACACATTGGGAAAGTGCAGCTTTTGTATTCATGGCTTGTACATTTTGTAAAGGTCATGTATTTAGGTTAACAAAGTTTTACTTGGGGCAGTATCTGTATTTACTCTTTTAAGGATTATCCTTACATATGTGCATATGTTCGGATGTATAACCCGGTTCCAATATGATATTTTGTAATGAAAACTAATATCAACATTACTGTCCCACAATTTATGATCTCTCTATTCCTGTCATGGCCTTCATCCGAAACTCAGTCTCCTGTGCTATAAATTACATGATACATTATAAGATTTGTGCTTCTTTCTGTCTCCAGGTCCTTGATACTAATCATGAAATCTTTTAGACTACTCTTCATTCTTCCCTGCTATTTCAGCTTCCTCCTCCAGTTTCTGTCTTCTCAGTCTTCAAAGTCTTATACTTTCCTTCAGTCTGTCTTTCATTAGAAGCCCTTTGGATTCCATCTCTTTCAACATGCATTTCCATAAGTCACTTCACTCTGTATGTTGATCTACTCCTAGAATTACTTTTGAGCCTGTATATGTTAAGTTACTTGATGTACCAGATCACTGCCTACTACCTTTGATCGTCTTTTGACATTGAAGCAAATTTGTGCTGTCTTTTGAGTCAAGAAAGATAGTGAAATGGAGCTCATACAAGATATGTACCTCAAATTTACACAGTGTAAGCTACTTTTCAGAAGTCAGTGCACAGCCTTGCCTTCTTCTGGGCCATGACTGGCTTAAAATAAATGTCTCTTGCTCTAGAGCATGACACAGCTTTGACAACAGAAGTGAAGTTCGTGCTGGCTGCAGGAGTGATGAATATCAAGCTGTATCAGAGGAGCAATATGCGTCACATCCTTTAAACTGATCCTCATGGATTATGCTTGGCTCTACCACCAGTCCATGTGCATGCCCTCTGTTCTTGTTGGAAAATCACAAGAAGCTGGATCACTCTCAATTCTTTGGTGAAAGGTAAGAATTCTTAAGCACTACTAGTGACACTGGCTATGTTATTTAACTTCATTTTACCCTATTCAAACAATAGATTGACATTTCTATAAGATTTGTATTGAAGTTCTGTTACTCTCTGTCTCTGTTTATATGAATAAGATAAATTAGGAATACTGATCTCTGTACTGTTCAAAATAGAATAGCAAAATTCTAGGTGACTACTGGAAATTATTTTTGTGAAGTTTAACTCCTGAACCATTCCAGTTTAACAGTGCTGTAGCTGTCTTGCCAAGAAAAAAAAGTAACATTTCTTAGACTGGTTTCCTAAAGACAATGGGCTCATGCAAGCAGAATGTTTATCTACTGAGCCTATTCCTCCCCTGACTGTTTTCTAGCCTAAAAAAGGATAGGAAAAATCCCAGTGACAATTAACATCCTTGAAGTTTTAAGAAAATTAATAGAGGGAAGACAAGAGCTCCCAAGACAAGAGCTCCAGACTTACTGTCTGTTTAAGAATAACTCCATTGCCAATTGGTGAAAATGCAGCTGGTAACAGGCCTCAGCTCATGCTGTCTCTTCCCCAGTGGAGGGTTCAAAGGAAGACAGAAGGAGCTGTATACATCATAATAAGGTAAGCAGCAGGAGAGAGATTGGGGAAAAGGTTACAAATCTACAGGAAATCGTGCTTTTGCAGTTCTGCTGCTCCTGGAGTAAATTGTCTTCCAGCTTTTCAGAGTCTTTTTTTTTTCAGAAGAAGTGTATTATTTCTCTGAGTGCTTCTATCACAGTTTCTCTCACTATTCTAGGCGTCAAGGCTTAGGTGTCAGTACCTATTTCTTTCATCAGAGTTTTCATGTAGACATTTTCATTCTGACTGATAGCCCTAATATATCTGTAATACAAGTAGAGGAAACATTCTTATGATACCATGGCATAATAATCAGTGCGAGCCTGGACTGCAAGCAGCTGCTGTCATGATTCTTAACTGTAAACAAATGATACTGTTTCTTGAGGACACAAGATGGTTTCTTAACCTATTTTTATTTATTGCTTTAAAATGAACCTTACAGAAACATCAAGAAGTGTTGCTGTTTAAAGTGAACACACTGCAGATAATGCAAGAAATGAATGAAAAATACGAGTAACTAAAGTATAGAAGGCATACAAACCAGCTTATAAAATACTAAAATGTATTGGTTACAAATTCATTCAGTAGAAAATTTCTTCAAACTGGAGAGAAACACAGGAATTAGAGAAATGAAAAAGGATCAGTGGATCATATACTGCAGAATATAAAATGGAATTGCTGCAATGTGCTAATAACATTGTTTCTAATAATTCTTAAAAATTACATTAATGTAGCAGCAAGAAGTCTTTGCCAGGAGTGGAACCTCAGGTTGAACCATAGGGAATGGAGTCTGTTGCTATCTCAAAGCCTTTCAGTGGAAGATAAAAATGCAACAGGGCTACTGGGGGTGTGCAAGGTAAAAACCCCAGCACAGCCCAGCCTTGAGTGAGTAATGTGCAAGGAGAGCCCATGTAGACAGGTTCCACGGCGCTCGTTTGTTCTGCGGCACTGCCTCCTGCAGCCAGCACCCTGGCAGCTGTGAAACCACACAGCTGGGCTGTCTTTGTGTGCCTGATATTTTAAGTCATTTGTATATCAGCTTTATGATGGATGAGGAAATTGAGGAAAGTACAGCAGTCATTTTGAGAAGATGCTTAGCTATTTATTTACTCTTTTTTCACTACATGCAAAAGAAATCTAATAGTCATTATCTTTGGCTAGGAACAAGGGAAAATAACTGTCAAGTACACACATTTTCAAGTATTGCTGTCTTCAATGGTAGAAAATATAATTTTGAGTCTTGAGATACTTTTAAAGATTCTTTGGGTGCTTTCAGAAGCTTTTGGAGATGACAAGGGATTCACATCTTTTTCAAGGTTATGTTACAGACAAGGATGTTGGGCTAGAAAGCAAAGTACAGCTTTGAGTAATGATAGTTACACGTGACGCATCTCTTTGGTTTGAGTGTGTTTCTGTAGGTAGCTTATGCCACTAAGGAAAAATAAGCAAGGTTAAACAAAACAATTTCCACTTTTAGATATCAGCTTCTGCATCAGTTGTAACTAAGTATATTTTCAGAAATACAGAACCAGAAAGTATTAGAAAATTTTAGCTGTCAGAAAGACTGCTAGAAGTCAGAGTTACAGTTGGGAGCATGTTGTGGTCATCGTCATTCATTGTCCAGCTGGATCCTGGAGAGAAAGTAAAACCCTGATTTTGTAGTCACATACTGCTGAGCAGAGGTTCAGTTTAGTAGCTGTTCAATAAATGGCTGAAAATAAAATCGTTTTTATAAAAAAATACTTACACATATATAACGGGTTTTGTGATGATTAGTAAATATGCCTATCCCCATCTGCTCTGAAGGAATGGTTGGCATGACATTTTCTGTGCACTTTGCCTCACAAACCCACAGGAGCAGCTGAAAGCTGCAAATCTTGGCTCTGCTAAGCAATCCACTGAAATCCATGTGGAGTTGTGGAATGCTTTTTTTTAGCTACCCCAGGCAGCTTGGCCTGGTGTATTGATAGCAGGTGGAAAAATCATTTCTCTTGTCTCATCTCTGAACGTGAGAGCCTTTCTCAAAAGGGGAAAAAAATATGGCCTCAGAATTTTATTTTATTTTTAAACATCTATTTTTTTTAAACATTTTATTTATAAGATTTTAGGACAACAAGCACAACTTGGATTGGGATTTCTAGACTGTGTGTCAAAATATAGCAAGCTGTAGCCAAAAAGATCAGGGCACTAGGATTTGTGTTTCTGTTCAGCAAGGGCAATCTTTCCACCCACGCAATGAAATTTTGTATATTTTTAACAACTTTGCAGCTGCTGTCGTCATGAATATCCTTAGCTGCTGTTCTGAGATGGATTTGTTGATAACCATAGTCAAAGAGGAGGGGCAGTGTTAGTCTCATGAGGAGCCTAAGGAGAAAGAAAGGCATGGGCCTCTCCCTCCTTTCACCCACATACTGAATGATTTGGATTTCTTCGTAACTTAATCCAGCAGGAACATAGCCACGTACTGGGGGCCCAGACTGGCTCCTTTTTTTTTCTAACACCTGCTCTGCCTAAGAAGATGCTTCTCTTTTCATTATCAGTAGGCAGTGAGACTAGAATAGCATGACAGCTGGATTTATTTATTGGGAGTTTATGAACCAGGTTTTTGATTTGAAAAAAACCCAAAATCTCAGGCCAAACTGCTGAGTTGGCCTTATTTTGATCCAGATTTGATGGCCCTTTTTTGAATAGTTTCTTAAACTATCAAGGCTTTTTTGCTGAGCTCTGTGTTTGTAAACCTACACCTTTGAAATGAATGAGGGAAGACAAGGAATGTAATGTGTATCTTAATGTTAATTGCAATTGTTAATGTTTAATTGTATTATTGTAATAATGCAATTGTTAATGTTTAACTATTAATGATATGAAAAGTTTCCATAGAGAGAAAAATAAAGGAATTTTGGCTGAGAGGTAATGCAGGTGAACCAGCAACACAGTAAAGCAAGTTGGGCCAGATTTCATTTTGTGAATTCATGCAATATGGCCTTTAGAATAAATTAACAGATAATAATTAAGAGAGCCTTATCAAATATATTTGCTGCCTTATGTAAAAAGCATACATGATGGCAATCCAGCTATGAATAACAGCTTCCTATTCAAGCAGTACATTTTATATTCTAGATAATGAATTAAGATATTATCTCTGTTCTAAAACCAGATCACTGTGTCAGCTTTGCCTTTGTCATTGCGCAGCTCAGCTGTAGCTCTCATGTGTTCAAGCATTTCTCTGTAAGACACAGTTGGAGTTGAGGATCACGTTGACAGAAACATATGCGGAACCGGCAGCCATTAAATCCCCCAGTCAGAGTTTTCTGGCAGACACAGATGAAAGTTGTAGCAGGCTCTCTGCATTTTTCAGGGAAACAGACTTCCAGTTTCATGTTGGGCTAAGGGCACTGAGTGGCACATGACAGACTGCAAGAAAAATTACTTGGATTTCAAACACTTTTCCAGACATATTGTTATTAACCCACTTTTTCAGTAGCAGCTGTTTACATTTAGGGAACTAAATCCCTGTATTTTAATGCTGAATGGAAAACTCTTCTGTGTGCAAAATACTGAATCATGTGCTGGTTAAAGCTTCCTTAAAGCTTTATGTTTATGCTTGCATGTTTCTCTGGTATTCCTGAGAGTCCTGAGGAGTAGAGCTCCTTTGTTGACTCTGAAAAAATCACCAAATATTGCTTAAAAAAAGGAATTCCCATGCTTGTCTCCCACTTAAATGGCTGAAATAAATTTATGATGAGATCCTGGCCATATTTGGTTTGGTAGGGTGCTTTTTGCCATTGTCAGTAACAGAATGACATTTGATTATTTTATCAGGTTATTCATATGGCATACTGTGTCTCTGTCAGCCAGCTGCTGAATACTAGCTGAGTGTTCTGTGTTAGCTAGTGAACTTTGCTTCTTTGGGGGATAAACCATAGTATCTCTGAACAGTTGTGCATTGCATGATGTGAAAATACAGATTTACAGAAGTATGAGTTTTGGGTCAGATTAGGAAGGTGGGTGATTATTACCAATAAACAAGACCAAGTACAAGATGGTACGCTGATGAAAACTCAGGGATCAGCCATGAATCAGAAAGGCAGAGTATCCTCCCCTAGTGTGCAGCAGGAAGACAGTTTGGATTTACACTGCTGTTAAGGTTTTTTGAGATGCTGCAGAAGAAGGTCACATTGCTGTCCTCTTGCTGTACTTGTTTCTTTGCTCTTATATTTCCTGCAAAAGTAAAAAGCCATGCAGGGTTGTTTTTAGGTATCAGCAGCTGACCAGAGCAAACCAGAACCAGAGCAAATTTTGCTGTGACATTGCATACTAAGGCAGTTCTGGTATTGACTTTCAATGGAACAGGAAGAGGCTGGTAAATGGATGCTCTGATTAATGGCTGTTGTGCATTCTCAGACTGACAGTGGAACAGCCAAGTAACACCTTGGAATGGAAGGGCTTGTTTGTTTCTAAATCAGAAAGGAAAGCTCAGCTTTTGCTAGACATTTATCACTGGGTAGTCTGATGGTAATGCCAGTTACAAAGCAAAGCAGACAATGGGTTTTTACTACTCTGTAGAATATATAAATGGCTCCCATATTTGATGGGTGACAAGGTTCAGAACTGGACACCCTTCATATAAAGAAACCAGTATGTACTGAGGCAACTGTTTCAAAGAAAATGTGGGGGTTTTTTTGGGGGGAGGAGGGTACAACTTGTACTACAGACAACAGGTGGTTTTTACCTTCAGGTTTTTCCATCTCTCTTTTTTTAGGGAATCTTTAGAAACTTCTACACAGTCTCCAAACCAGCTATTCAAATTTTAACATAATGCCATGTCAGTCACATCAAAACAAAGAGAAGTAAAAGAGGGCTCCAAGCCAAGCAGTTGCTACTGCAGTTGGTACAGCAACTGGATATTAAGTAGAGAGTGAAGTTAAAAACAACTTTGGGTCTCAACTTTCTGTACACACGTTCAACCTTCTTTTCATGCTTCTTTCAATACAGATTGACATTAGAAAATTGTGGACATAGCTTTAAAAAAATCTGAACATAGCTTAAAAAAAAAGCTTTATATGGATGTAGCTTTAAAAATAATTATGCCTTTTAGATGTCTACACTGTGAGTATATCTGATTTTTTCTCTGCTTTGTCTTCAGTGCAGAGTTAGACTACTTGGGGGCTAGAGATATATGCAGATACTTGGCATATGTAATATTTATTCATAATTTTTTTGGAAAGGTGAATATATGCACTCCAACTCTGAAACTCATTAAATGTGTTAAATATTCTGAAAGTGCTGAAGCTCAATTGAATTCAATGGAGTATATTTTCCTTTATGTCAGTTGAGGTTGAATACTTCTTTTACTCACAGTCAAATCTTTGATTTCAAGATGGTTAGAGTATATGCCTATGTGCCTATGGCTGATTTAGAAACACAGAATGTACATAGTTCTTAATTAAAATTATCTCTTCACCAAAACCTGTCTTTAAATAATGCTGATGCAAGTGTTACTTTATCTGGGTCATTGTCTGGTCCACAGTTTCTGGTCCACATTTCTACTGAGTAACAAAAAAAAGAAAATAATAGGCTATGAGTCTGTAATAACTCAAGATGTATGATTCTCCCAAGGTCTGGTGGTTCCATACACAATAGCTTAGCTTCCAGATAACACCAGAAAAGTTAAGCTCCTCTGTACATAATTAATTCTATACCAGGTGCCATACAGGAAGAATCAAGGGTCACAGAAAACCCTTGTATAATATAGAAAAAAAAGAATCTAACCCTTAAAAAAAGCTTCATCTAAACTGCTTGTCACATTGGTCAGAACCCAAAGCTAGGTTTTGCATATTGAGCTAAGACAAGCTGCCAGCACCAGTGACACAGTGACTTTTAGATGTGTGCTAGGGTGATGATTGGAAAACACCTAAAACTCTGGTCTCGAAAGAATCTTTGTGTGCATGGATGGCCCCCTAAGCTTGTAGTATACAGCTTCATGCACAGTGTGCCATTAAAGGATATATATATCAGGAACAAATACTAGCTTTAAAATTCACCTACTGATAGTTAAGGCATTACCCAGTTGGATTAAAAAATAAATGTTTTCTCTTATGACAGATACATGAAATACATTTTTCCTTGGCTCCAAAGGTTTTTCTGTATATTGCTAACCATTGATTCTCTGAACACTGAATGTCAAATTCATTAGCATGGGCTTATCCACTGGAAATGGGTGAGGAGGAGGAGATATGCTCTCCCTAATAGAATTAGTAACTACACAGTGGTTTTCAACATGAGCTCAGAATATATGATGCTGCTATTTGGCCTAATCTTTTGGGACATGGCAAGTTCCAGGGTATTGATAATTTCAGATTAAATTTAGCTCTTAAATTTGAATTGGTCCCTCCAGCACTGCTGTCAGACTAATAGCAGCAATAAGAAAGATCTCTTCCTTCTCAGATAAGAAACATTCAGGCAGGGCTTTAGCCCATCCCCCAAACACAGCACTGTTACTTTCACAGCATTAACTGCATGATTACTGTGGGTAAAATATACTGCAGGCTTTATGCTGGCCATTTCCATTTGATTTTGCAAATCATCTGCGTAGTTGGGATCAAACTTCTTGGCTGATTGGATTAAAAGATGAGACATTTGGATGAGGGAAATAGATTATGTACTCTCTCAGATATGAAAAATGTCTAACTATTCAATTCCAGCTTTACTCAAATGTGCCTGAAAGCAAGATTTGGCCCACAGTTGCAAGCTTTGATGAATGTTATGATACTTTCTATGTACAACTTTACAGGAAATCAGGCACCTAGAGGTAAAACTAGTGCCCTTAGGCATGCAGGATGAGAGCTGTCTGGCTGAGCAAGCCTGAGGCACAGAGCACACATTGTATGACACAGCCTGGCACCTTGGGCATAGGGGGCAGATGTGGTGTGGAAGGCAGTAGAGGCAGGTACTCTGCTGCTTCCTCTGCTCCCAAAGTGTTGCCTTCTGTTGATGGAACTACAGCAGACCTACCCATCCAGCTGATGCAGAGAGCAGTAGGGATTCCTTCTGTTCTTTGCTTAGGGCTCAATCCACCCTATTCTGATCAGACACCGACACACATAATTAAATTATATTTAATACATAGGGAGATTGCCAAGTTTTAGTGCTCTTTATTTACAATCAACAGGGAAACATTCTGTCTATCAGACACCTCCTTTGGTGAGGCGATTAATAACCAGTAATTAATATAGTGGCATTGGTAATTAATATAGTGGCCTTGGTGTTTGTCACTAAAATGGGTAAGTGCCATAGAAACAGTACTTAGCCTGTAAGTAAATAATGTAGCAAAATAATTATGGAAGTAAGTTTTGTTCCAAGGAACATGTACCATGACATGAGAACACGGTAACCATCACATGGAGAGAATAAAGCATAATAAACCTCCCTTTCTGCTTCTGTCCAAGCTCCCTCTTTCCCAGCTGTAAACACAGCCCTCTATCCCACCCTTCACTGCCCCACAAATGACGTACCTTAATCTCTGGTGACAATGCTTCCACAGCCTCCCTTCCCTGGCATCTAGGACAGTGAGACAACATGGTCGCCTCACTGGCACACTACAAAGCCAGTACTTTACGCACCCCAGAGGGAAGGAAATTGAATCAGGAGGATATTTATAGATCATTCAGATGGACTTTCTGATTGCTTTGGAAAAAACAGCAACCAGGAATTAAACATGAAATAGTTGTACCCTTTTTCCTCTCTCGAAAAAAGATCTACACTGCAAAAAGAGGCATTCAAAATTGTGGACTGTCAGAATGAAAGTTGCTTACACATTTTTAATTCTGTTCCTCTGTACTTATGCATTATGAAAGCAGAATTCATTCTGAGCCGTTCCCATGGCCTGTTCCTATAAAGGTTGTCAGACTAGATGATCAAGATGGGCCCTTCTAGTTTTGTAATCTATGGAGTTCTGATCTAAAATGACATGATCACACACCATTTTCCCCTCAGCCATGCCTACTTCAGTGCACCAGGTAGATCTGTACTGTGGCTGAATTAGTTTGCTATCTCTGGTATAACTGTTCCATTTGTCGGAGAATTTGTGAGATATATAGGGGAATGGGTAAGCTTAAAAAAGTAAAAAAAACAGACAGTCGCTCTAGGGAGCTGGATTCTACCCTTGAGTCTGTCACATAGTTTCTGTGTAGTGTAAATTTAGACTGGCTTTCAACAAGCAGTCATTCATTTCTGAAGATGTGAGTTGTGTTGCTGATCACTTAATTTGAAAGGCTGGGCATTTAAAGTTGTAACTAAAAGCAAAACCTGTCTTTTGTACATACATGCACAGAATTACAATTTCTTTGCAGAAGGACTTGAAGTTGGGACTCCAAATGAGTGTAGAATTCTGATATTTATGTATCTGACAGAAATACCAGCTTCCACAGTAATGAAAATGAATATGAATAACATTTGAGAGGAGTTATGAACATTGGAAAAATGGAGGTAAGTAATTGGGTGCTCAGAAAAGAGATCAATTGATGTGCCTTAAATAAGATATTATCACACAACCATTTATGAAAATTTAGCAGAATAGGAAATAGCTAATCTTTTTCTACTGCACAAACTGAGAAAATACATCTAATTTACGAAATATTACTTTAAAGTGTATGAAAATTAGTGGATATGATTTTCAGAAATATTATGATGAACAAAGCTAGATGAAGGACAAGTTCTTGGCTTGTTTAAATTGCGAAGTGCTTTCATAAAACCTGCATTAGACAGAGATCTTCACGGCCCTGTCAATTCTAGAGAATACTTTTAATTGTGCTTTAAAATCAATAATAGCAAAGAACCACCAGAATAAATTCAAAGGGGTTAACATGCATTTTACAAAGTAACATGAAGTACTTTATTCTCAAGATGACTTTTTTGGTCTATTATATTCCTTGGTCTGTCATCTGGGAAATGCTGATCAGAAATGCTTCTATGATGACATAGCTGAAATATTAGAGTTGTAATATTTCCCACCCAACTATGAGCATTTCTCTCAATTGTTGAGTAGCTTTTTTGAACCACTGCAGTCTTATGTCAGACACCTTGTCACAGCCAGGTGTAGAACATTCCAGAAAAACAACGGCAGTATTACAGTACATGGACACATGAGGCCACGGATAATAGCTCAAAAGAATGCACACATGTCCCTTACACAGAAATATTCTTCCAATCCCTGTATCCGATTCATGAGTTCTAGTACAAGGACTAAAGGTATTTCTCTGGGACTAAGTTCACTTGCAAAAAATGGTTCAACAGTCAGTTTAATAAAGGAATAAAAAATTGATCAGCTGGTCAACCCTCTTCTAGACGTAGGGACCTTCCAGGATGGTAGGAAGAATCTGATTCTGCTGTTAAGACGTAGCTGTGTTTTCTAAACTGCAAGAATCACCAAAGAAGGATTTTGGAAGATGTGTCTGATCTACCAGTTTACTGCACTAACATGAATTTAACAGGTGCGATACATCAACAGCATTATGAGCTTAAGATAAATTAAGGTACCCTTTTCCACCAAGCAGCAAACTGCAGTGGCATATTGCACAAAGCTCAGTGTGTTCAGTCACTAGGCATTTATGCCTGCTGCCGAAAATAGAATGTCTTTCTGTGATGGGTTAATCCCTCTTTGGCTCTGATCCTGGGTAGATTACTAGTTATAGCATGCTATGAAAGACTGCTGTGTAAGGCAAGAATTTCACTTAAGTCACTTCGCCACATTCTCGGGACAATAGAAGTTTCTTGTGCATTTTTTTGCAATGTGAGGAATAGTTTCATTATTTTTGCTAAAGCTTCCAATGTATATTTTGATAATTATTTTTTACTGTGTATTAGAATATTCTTAATCATAGTACACTTTAAATACTAGGGAAGAAATCAGTCTTTGATTTTGTCTAGGAGTTCTAATTAGTGTGTGTTCATAATTAGAGCACAAAACGTATTTGGTTATTCTGTATCACTTGGGTTCTTTTAAATTCTGGGAGCTTAAACTTTAAGACAAGACTGCGGTGATAACTGCAGTCTACTTTACACTCACCTGAAGGTCAATAAGTATCAGAGCCTGGCAAAGAAAAAAGAATATTACTTGAACATTTCTCTGTAAGAAAAATGAGTTTATTTCAGCAGAAATTATGTCCTCCTTTAAGAACCTTTTCAGTAATATTCGATTAATTGAATTTTCCTGAAATGACTGTGTACAGAAGCCAAGTTAAGCTTTAAAATTTTACACTTTTGTGTCAAAACCAGATACATTTAAAGTGCTTGATTTTTACGGTGGGCTAAATACTTATTTTTATCCAACCAGGTAATTTTAAAATACTCTTGGTGTTCAAATCATTATCCTCATGGCAAGTCAGCAAAACTTTGTGGATTACAAGTTGTCAGAGCTTGATACTTAGTCAGAGAATGGAAATAGCCCTGTGCAATAACCATAAATAACCACTGCTCCCAAATACTGTGGGAACTTCAGGGGGAAATATTGAGACATTAGCTCAAGAGAAATGAAAGTTTCACCCCAAAGACCTGAGTTACTATGAATAAAGATAATTCTTAAGTATCTGTTAACATTTGTGCACAAAAAGGGGGAGAAGCACACTATTATCTGATGGAAATATGGAAAAGGAATGGGGTATTGCACCAGGAGATGTATGGATTACACATTAAGGATATGTTTTTCACCGAGTAAGTTGTAAAGCAACTAATCAGGGAAGTGGTGGAGTGACCATCCCTGGAAATGTTTAAAAAACATGTGAATATGGTATTTGAGGACATGGTTTAATAGTGAGCATAGTAGTGGTACTATTTTGGCAGCTGGACTTGATGATCTTAAAAGTCTTTTCCAACCTTAATGATTCTATGATTCTATGATTCTGGGAGTGATAGGAACAAAAATACCCAAAACCAAAAAAATACCAAAAAAAAAAAAAAACAAACCAAAACCAAAAAACCCAAACAAAAAAAGCCCACCCCCCCCCCAAAAAAAAAAAAAAAAAAATTAAACCAGGGATATTTTTTTAAAAATATTGGTAAAAATTTCATTTCTCATAGAAGAGAAGGATCAGCATCAGGGCCATGGTAGTGACTGCTGACACCAGATTTTTCAAGGTCGACTAGAGCACTTGTACTAGAGATATCTGCCAAAATCAACAATACCATATCACACCTGTCAGAAGCTACAAAATAATTGCCCTTGAGTGAGTCATGTTAACATTCATGTACTCAGCAAACCAAGCAGTTATAAACAGGTCTCTGCTCTTCCTGTCAGTCATTATACTTATTTATTCAGTTTGTTGCTTTGCCTCAATTCTAGTTAATGTGACTTATGAGCACTTAGTGCATACTGACTGGAAAGACAAAGGAGAAAAGCAACTCTGCTGAGTGTCTGGGCAATTGTCCAAAATCCTAAATCTATAGCGACAGACAAAATTGGTTCTGACTCACAGGAGAATGAAGGATTATGGAGAGGGATGCTGCTAGCTGGCAAGAAAACAACAACAGCGAAATTAAGCAAAAAAAACCTCAGACTGTAAAGGAACCAAAGTTCATTTTTTCTTGGGCATGACAGTAAATACCTCTGTAGCAGTTTCAGGATTGCTGACTGTTCTGGTATATTTACATGATGAAAAGTTCACTTTCAGTAATTTCATTTTGTAAAATGCACTACAGTAGGAATTAAGAAAATTCATATTAACACTTTTATATTATATGGAGAAAAAAGCAAATTATGTCGTTATGAACTTGGCTACCTGTAAGTTCATCCAGTATTCAGGTGATGACTTAGATTTTCTGAATAGCAGATGTTCAGAAACTGGGAGACAGAAGCTGGCCAAGAAAGCTGCCTCAGTAGCAGTGCAGGTTATAAATTCAGCATGGACAATCTGTTCTCCAAAACAGAGCTAAAGTGATTTAAAAGGTTCATCAAGGTCACTGAAGAATGCTATACAGCAGTGCTACAAAGCACCAGCTGTCCGGACTGTCAAGTCTTGCTAATGAACTGTGGAATCTGAAGAAAATAATACTAATGCTAATTGAAGCCTGAATAGCTTGAAATCTAGTAGGTCATGGCTATTGATTTATTTCCTATGATAATATCAGCTATGCAGCACGGGACAATGCCTAGTTACCTATAGTAGTAGTTAATCCATTGCTGATGCCATTCATACAAATATCTAAGAGGTTTGAAGCCCTCCTCATGAGGAGAGGAGTTTGGTTGCATATTTTGCAGATGGTGGATCACTTTTTGCCTTTTCACTAAATCCTGAACAGTGGCCTAGTTTCAAAGAAAGCATACAAGTGCTCTGAGTCCAAGAAGAATTTGCTAGTTAAAGCTTCTTGTGGGGGGTGGTATGGGAATAATCGGAGTTAGAATTCAGAACTCAGCCTAGCTCTGGACCCAGGCATTGTCTAAGTGTACACTTGAATTTAACAGAACCAACAAGCCCTACTTCTTGGTTCAAGAATCTTTGGACTGTATGGATTATGCCTCTTATTGCCTCCTGTGAATCCAGTTGCATTTTAAAACTAAGACTTAAATTCTTTCAGGAACAATATCCTAGTCCTTGAGTATAGAGGTCCAGGCAAGTTATCTTGTTCCTTTAATTGAGTTTTCATACTTTATTTCAGAAGTTAAGTAAATAGGGATCACAACATGTGAATAGTGTTTGTGTAAAAGTTCTATAGGAAGGCACTTTGGCTTTTGGGAATGAGGGTCTCAATCTACCACCCAAAAGGTACAGATCCTCAGAGACACTTATTAAGTTATTACCACTGGAACACATACTTGCCACGTCCTCCCTTTACTACTTGTTTCTGCTTGTACTGTACCACCATAGCAAATTAATCCATTTAGTGACAAGTTACAATTTTCCAGATTTATGCTGTGTTGGAATAGTCCCCATGGTATCTGTTTGTACATATTTTCCAATTTAGCCTCTTAAGTAAATCTCTGGGTTTTGAATTGCAATTAGTTTCAACTAGCAAGCAATTAAATGCAAAATGTTTTCTGATGAGTGTTCTAGTTGCATTTATCATCCTCAGGTTTCATTTCACACTACAAAGATTGTAAGGTTTGCTTGCCAACCAAATCTTGAATTTAAGAGTGGAGTTTTTTTAACTGAGATATGCAGTTTGTTTTCTCAGTGTTATGACTAAACTTCGCTACTGTTTTACAATTGTTTTTATTTCACTCGGACACTCTCTGACAGTAGTTATCATAAACTGCTGCTAACAGATATACAACAGATATATCTCACTGACCTATGCTGATCCTAATTAAAATAAAAATGAGAAGTAGTTCAGATCTCAGGAAGCTTAGGACTTAAACAGGGCAGTTCAAAAGGCACCAACTGATCTAAGCCTGGTAAGATTTTGTGTCCTTCCATATTCAGATCCATATTTTCAAGGAAAGACAAAGCAAGCCATCATTGTCTGATACAAATGGGAGGAATATCTGATTTTTCTCCAAAATACATTGTTTTTAGTACTCCTTTTAAGCCTGGTAGAACTCCTTGAGTTTTACAATGAATAGCTGCAAAGAATGCAGTGAAAGTTGTCTATTATTCAATTAACTTTTTTGAATAGAACTTTTTTGAATTTAGCTTGAACTTTTTCAAGCTAATTATAATCACATCTGATCTTTTGATATTTACTTTCCTTAACTCATTAGATAAACACCTTCCTTTTAGCCACCAGAAATCCCAAGGTGGCCAGCAGAAATGATTCCGCCTCTGATGCTCAGCCATTATTGGCCTTTTCTCAGAAGCATGCAATATGTAGCAAACAGTTGATAACACTGGCAAGACGTCTGCTCCAAAGTCTGGCTTTCTGGTTAAAGTAAGAATGCTGCAGAAATTGGAGATCAGTGTGACTATGGAGCCTGGTTACACAGGTTAAAAACAGCTGATGCATCAAATGGGTCAGTCTTCATGTGGGACTCTTACAGAGACAGGTTGAGACTGTTAAAAACCCTTGAAGCATATATTTGTGGAAATTAACCATTTGGAAGCTTGACCCAAATGATCTCAGTCCCTACTGCAGAGGTGGAATATATACAGAAACTATCTAGTGACTAATGAACTGAGAATGCTCATAAGTTGTTTCCTTCATTTAAAAGTGATTACATGATTACAGATTTTGATTCAAAATGCCTTTAAGTGTTTAATGAAGTGTCAGATACTATATGCACCACATGCTCTATATAGGAAGTTCAGGTCTCAAAACTGAATGTTTGAAAGTGAATGGTAACATACACAAAAAAATTAACTTAGCAACACAGTAAATATAATAAAATATAGTGAATGAATAATGAAATGAATAATGAAATGGTAATTTCAGCATGACAAGTTTCATTATGGTGCTCTACATTCTTGGCTATCTTTACTGTTTTCAATGTCTTGATAGAACTTGTATATCATATAAATCCAGTACTCTGACAAATTTTAGCTTGTAATTTTTCTATTAAAAATATAAACAAATGTAATCCAATGATTTTCAGAAGATGTAGCTTGTAAATACAAGAATATTTATTTCCAATTTCTGTATTTAAAAAATGCTATAAAATAGTGAATGCTTAAAAACTGATAACATATTCTTAGTTCTTAATAATATTAATAATTCATATTATATATGCATGAAGTAAGGACAACAGTGATATCATTATTTTGTTTTTCTAGGAGAAATAATATTTTGGTAAAGAAAAAGAAGGAAAATAAAGGTAAGAAAATAGGTCAATACAGCTATATCTCCATTTTGTTGACCACAATTTCTGACCACCTTAAAAAAACTCCATTAAAATACATTCTTATCTTAGCATAAATGTGTAACTCAGGCTGTCTTAGGCGACATTTAAGAAGAAATGGAAGTCCTTTATTAAATGTGAATGTGATAACTCACTTGCAAAACAAAATAAGTGTTTAATCAGGACTAATCAATGACAGTTTATGAGGACAGAAGTGACTGGTACATCACTCGATGTGTCAGCCATGACTAAAATGTTTGCATTTGCTGTAGTGTATTCTCTAAGACCAGTTTGTTTTAGGATTATAAACTCAGTTAAACCTTCATAATGAGAAGCAAAATTACTTGATCTTTTACAAATCAAGATTCTCAAAGACTATTTGGCCAAATCTAAGCAGGCAAGAAATCCTGTTAAACTGTTGAAGCAAAATCCTAAATTATGCCTGTGTGGCCTCTTTTTCTCACTATTTAGAAATGAATTTAATGACTCATTAGATAGTGCATTGGCAGTTCTACCCTACTTCTTGCAAAAGAAAAACACCACATACATAAGAGGATTATATTATCATCAGGGCTCCTTCTGAATTAATAAGCTTAGGAGGAACCTGAATTACAATAGCAGAAGATGAGTTACAGTAGAATATTTTACATGGTACCTTGATTCTAGTTGGAATCTCCCCCTGCAGCCAATTTGGATGATGTGGCTTATAAGACTCCCTTTTGTCACTAAAGCTAATTAGGAAAGGCTGTATTTAGACAAATTTAATACTGCTACTAATGAACAAAGATCAAACTATCTGGCAGCTGCTGCTAAGAATATCTTTTTCAGTCAGCGTTTATACTCCCTTCAATTCTGCTGCTATCCAGTGTTGTGTAAGAGTGTATTTTCCCAAAAGTAACTATTTAAAGTGACAGTTAATACTAGGGCAAGAAAGCAGTACTCAAAACAGGCATGTGCCTTGCAGTGGCTGTAGGATGTCACTCAGTTACACGTGGAGCCCTACAGGTTGTCTTAACAGCTTTCCACAATTCCTTCCTGATGGATGAAAGAAAATTCAGAATGGATAAAGAACCAGCCTGCATAGATGAATGGGGAAGGGATTGTGGGGATAAACAGATGTTCTGTCTTACGTGGGATTTTATGTTTGATCCTTCTAGGGCAATGGACAGGAAGTACTGTCTTGTCAGACAAGCAGTTTCCTGCCACAGGCAGAACATACTGAAACCATCTCCTGAATTTCTTATTTTAACTTGAGCAGAAGAGTCTCAGTAGTGGCTATGCTATTTAGATTATTTTAAAACAGCTTACCTGAAAAAAATAATGGAGACATCACTTCTCACTTGCAGTATTTTGAAACTTGCAAAATACCATAACTGGACATCTGAACACAAGATAAAATATCTTTGGTTTCTTTAAAACATCAGCAGAAACATGATTTTTTTCACAAAAAATGTGGCAGAAACTAGGAATTTTTTAGTGCTTAATAATTTGTCTTTTGAGTATTAAGATAATTTATTTAAAGAATACTTTAAAAACATTTCAGAGAGTATAAATAGCAGCAGCAGAAGTGTTACCATTTTAATACAAAATGAATTACTAATAATTTATCTGTGATTTAATGGTCACATCAGATCACATTACAGGACAAGTCTTTGCTTTGTAAGGAATTACTGCATATAATACATGAATGAAATAAACATACAGTATTTTATATACATCTTCATACTTGGATTTCTAGATATCAATATATGACATGTTATACATATATTGTATATCTCAAAATTATACATGAATAAACTCAGGGCAGGGAGACAGAAGGCAATATTTTAAAAACTAGCGGTCAAGTGTGTTTTTATAGTATAGTTCAATAATAAGACAAAAAATATTTTTGGTCTTTAGATTTGAGTTAATATTAAAAGTAAAATCTAGAAAATCATCTACTTAACTCAAGACCCCATATTCCTTTTTTTATGCATAATTAACTGAAGACCTTATGTATTATTGAATTGCAATGAGATTTTAAATTCCATATAATTATTCAAATGTAAATTACATTTGAAAAATGTATAAAGTCTTTTGGAAATTTTAACCATAGGTGTGGTATTTTGAAAATATCACCCGAAGTGATTTTTTCAGGAGTTCCAGTTCCACAATGACAGAACTTAACTATCAGGTATTTTCCTTCTCAGTTAAGTGTTCCTTACTTTATATGAAAAGTCAGTCCCCTATTAGTGTTACGTTGCTATTAGTGTTTTATAGGGTAAATATACTCTGTCTTCTCCTTGTTTATAGAATTGACAGTTTTAAGATTTCTACCACCAATTCACACACAATAAACTCTTAAACCACTGCAGCCAACTTAATAAATCCTGTTAACTCATCCTCTAAAAATCATCTTTAGTCATGCTTAGAATGTCAAAGAACTAAATAGTATAGTTAATATAATCATTAGAACTAAGGTGTCCAAAACCCTAAATTTTTCATGTTTGTCTAGATAGTAATGAGCAAAAAAAGATGGAATTAGGTTGGTTGTCACAGCAGAGACAATATAACAGCAGCCAAATTTTAAAAGGAAAAAGAAAAAAAAATAGCCAGTCCATCTTATTATTTAGATTTATCAACTTTTCCTTCGATGAACACAGATCCTGATGTATTGAGACTGAATTGTGTGATTTAGAGTTATTTCACGTGTTATAGAAGAAATACATGTATACCAGCATCATTAGGCATGAAATTTTATCTCAAGACTGTGAATCATTCAGTGTTTTGTTGCTTGACCTTGCTTTTCTGCCTTTTACAGATCTGAAACTGTGTGTTGATCTTGAGGTTATTTCAGCTGAAGTGAGCTTGCTGGGCTCCCTGTTGAGCTAGCTGTTAGGCAAGACAGTTGCATGACATTTGCTTTAATTTGTTGACACTAAAAATCCCTGAGTTCAGCTCTGATGGAAGACAGCTCGTGTAATGCCCCTGTGAAGGACTTGGAGCATTCTTCATGTAGGGGCTTCAGACCAGAGAGCTGTGTTTTAATACTAGATTAACAAGAAGTTATAGCATTTTGGTAGTCCTTGTTTTAATGGATATCCGAATTTTGCCTTTTGCACTTTTTTACACACTCTACAAGCAGTTGAAAAAAAAATTATTACATTTTAAGGTTTTATTTCGTTATTCTAAACCAGAGATTGCAGTATGTTGCAAATCTGAAAAAAAGTGCTTATCATGCCTGTCTGCCCAAAAGGCATTGAACAATCTTTGAATTTATTTTTGCATGGCTAGCAGTTATAGAAAAATAAAGAAATTAGAGCAGTACTTACTAGACAATGAATACAATATTTCTGTCAGCATCTTATTATGTAGAAAAGATTAAATAAAACTTATGTTATCTGAATTTTTTTCATTATTAGGGATTCCTAACAATCATCCTCTGCTTTTAATTCAAGAATTAATTCCTCAATCTCTGTTAAAAGTTTAATTTTCAACAAAAATTATAGTATACAGCTATTTTTGGTATGCAACTTAGTTTCATGAAAATGAAGAAATGCATGCCAGATAAAAATCCCTGCTACAACCTGTTCTTCAGGTACCCAATCCCTGTGCTGGAAGACAGACACAGGAGACAGAATGAAGCCCTCAGAATCTAAGGGGAAATGCTCAGAACCTGCTGTACCACACAGATATGCACAAGTCTATGGGGCCAGATGGAATCCCCCCAAGGGTATCAAAGGAGGTGACAGAAGTGCTCCCTGAGGCTCCCTCCATCACCTCCCTGCAGCCCTGGAGAGCTGGGTAAGTCACAGTTGACTGGAGGTTATCACACATGAGGTGTGTCTACAGAAAAGGCTGGAAGGAGGATACAGGGAACTACAGGCCTGTCAGTCTCAGTGCCAGGGAAAGTCACAAAACAGATCATGCTGAGTGCCAGCATGCTGCACATACGGGACAGCCAGGGACTCAGGCCCAGCCAGCGTGACTTCATGAAAGGCAGGTCCTGTTCAAACAACATCATCTCCATCTATGACAAGGAGACCTGCTTAGTACATGATGAAAAGACTATGGATATTGCCTTCCTGGGCTTTAGCAAAGCCTTTGACAATGTCTCCCACAGCCTTCTCCTGGAGAAACTGACTGCTTGGATAGGTCCACTCTTGGCTGGGTAAAAAAAAAAGGGTGGCTGGGCCAGAAACTGGTGGTGAATGAAGCTGAGTCCAAATAGTGACTGCTCACAAGTGTAGTTCCTGAGGGCTCAGTCTTGGGGCCAGTCCCGTTTAATATTTTTGTCAATGATCTGGATGAGGGGATCGAGCACACCCTCAGTCAGTTTGCAGATGACACCAAGCTGGGTGGGAGTGTTGATCTGCTGGAGGGCAGGAAGGCTCTGCAGAGGGATCTGGCCAAGGGCAGAGTTATAGTGTTCAACAAAACCAAGTGCCAGGTCCTGCGATTGGGTCACAAAAACTCCAGGCAGCACTACTGTCTTGGGGGTCAGGGCTGGAAAGCTGCCCAATGGACAAAGAACCTGGAATTGTTGGTTGACAGTGAGCTGAGCATGAGCTAACGTGAGCCAAGGTGGCCAAAAAGGCCAGTGACACCCTGGCTTATACCAGAAACAGTGTGGGCAGCAGGACCAAGAAGGTGACCTCTGTACTTGGCACTGGTGAGGCCCCACCTCCAAACCTGGGTCCAGTTCTGGGACCGTCAACACAAGAAACATGTTGAAATGCTGGAGCATGTCCAGAGAAGGGCAACAGAGCTGGGGAAGGGTCTGGGGCACAGTTCATCATATGAGGAGCAGCTGAGGGAGCTGGGGGTGTTTAGCCTGGAGAAAATGGGGCTCGGGGGGACATTATTTTTCCTAGAACTACCTGAAAAGGGGATGTAGGAGGTAGGGGTTGGTCTCTTCTCCCAAGGAAAAAGTGTCAGAATGAGACAAAATAGGTTGTGCCAGGGGAGTTTTATGTGATATATGAGAAAAAACTTCTTCAGGGAGCAGGTGGTCAGGCACAGGAACAGGCCTCCCAGGGAAGTGGCAGTATCACAATTCCTGGAGATATTTAAAAGACGTGTAGACTTAGGGACATGGTTTTGTGGTGAACACAGTGGTGCTAGATTAGCAAGGGCATTTGATGATCTAGGAGATGTTTTCCAACCTTAAAAATTGTATGGTTCTATGTTTTTTACAAAAATTCTGGCGTTTCATCAATAATCTGAGACTTCCTCTTTTTCTATTTTAAGTGTTTAAAGACTGTAATGATGTTCAATGTGACAAGACACCAGCACTCTGTCATCTGGTCTAAACACTCACTGAGATGTAGGTATTATTTAACAAAAAATTATTAATTATTAATAATTATAACCAATATTTATAATTAATTATACCAATTAATACTTATAATTAATGATATTATGTTAAATAATATTTATAATTTATTAACAAGAAATATTATTTCTGAGGAACTTGTAGGACATACTCATCTAGACCACTGGGAAAAATCTAAGAGAATGCCACTGGGATTACAAACCCTAAGCAGGTGGGTGCAACAAAGAAGCAGGTTTGAGAAGGGAACAGAGATAAATTACCAACAGAAGTACCAGAATGATGAATTCCTGATCAAGTAAGAGCAGTAACAACAGATCTTTGTGGGCTCTGCTATATAGATTTTCTGCTTTCTGAGTGTCCTACAGCAGAAGAGAATTTGAAGAGAAACTCAGAGGAATAAAAAAAAACAACACTTTTACAAAGGGGATTTGAAACATCATGCTAGTCTATATCAAGGATGAGAACATCAGTGCATTTTTGAAAGACTTTTACAGTTACAGGGTTGTCTTAAATACGCTGTGTCAAAGGGTAATTTGGTTTTTCCAACTGCATGATTTTTTCATCTGCTTCTTGCTGGGCCATACTGAAAAAAAATAATAAAAATATTGTGTGTTCCAGATCCTCCAGTCCTCAGGGTGACTGTGCTCTTACAGCCATATTTCCATAGAGAAGAGATCTTTCAAAACCGCCCACCCTCTGTCCATGCTCTGACAGCCACCCTAATGCAATCAGCCAACTCACATGCACAGGAGAAAGCTTCAGGCTCTGCCCCAGTGACAGGCGCCCAGAGGCCACCCACCATGTGTCCCAACCTCAGGTGGCAGTCAGGGTAAAAGAGAGAAGACTGAAAATGCAAAGAAACAGGTGGAAAGCTGAATAGCTCTTTCCGTCATCCCTCCAAAAAGAAAAGCTGTGATAAAAATTAATTAAAATAATGAATGAAAAAGAAAGACCTGGAGGGAGAAAGCTGCCTGGGAAAAATAGGGGTTAGTCTAGTTCTGAATGGCTTACATGTCAAGAGCCTGGGGAAAATAGGGTGCAGGGTAGGAAGCCTGGTCACTCAGATCACTCTCTTTAAGAGAT
Source organism: Motacilla alba alba (assembly GCF_015832195.1). Classification (NCBI taxonomy): domain Eukaryota; kingdom Metazoa; phylum Chordata; class Aves; order Passeriformes; family Motacillidae; genus Motacilla; species Motacilla alba. The sequence continues at coordinate 33,113,425 of NC_052020.1, forward strand.
GATCTGATCACTCTCTTTAAGAGCCTCATGTATGAAGGTTTTTTTTCATGTATAGAGAGTTTATGGATATTATAGTTCCATTCAGAATACCTGCACCAGACTTCTTTGTGTAGAATATTTGATGATTGCCCTCAAAAATCCTTCATGGCTTGTTGGATGACTGGGAGATGCTCAGAAGTTATATATAGACTACCACTGCAACTTTCTAACATAGAACCTGAAGGAATTAAGAAGAATGACACAGTCTAGAATGTCCCATATTTTTTTCTGTTAACTTGCCCTTATGTCTTTTTAAACCAGATAAAGAAATCCATGAGGCAACTCAGAGTTGCTCATAGCAGCACATTTTATTAAGAAGACGTGTTTACTGTGAATCTGTTACATGCTTGTTTAATTTGTTTTTCCTTAATACTTTTAGGGTGATATCCTCATGAATATGAAATCCACTGAATATATACAAATACTTGATGGCAAGCTTAAAAATTTTGTGAACCTTACCTGCCTTTGCAGCATACAAAATATAGAGGAGCAGAACATGTTTTGTTGTAGGGCAGCAGTTGAATGAGAAACAGAAATAGAATGAAATTGTTTGAATATACAACCAAAAGAATTCCTGCTAGCACCATTGAGTTGATGTGAGAGATCTCTCAGTCTGAAAACAAACAGGAAGTGATAAACAAACAGGGTGATTCTCACATTGATAATTTTTTCCATAAAATGATATCTTTGATCCTACAATACCACATAGACAAGAAAATCTCATAACACCCTCTGCAGAAGGTTTTTATAGTAATTTCTCACACAGACACTTCAATTGTAAATATTTTAAAACTTCATTGTGTTAATGAGTAAAAATGAGCTTGCCTGTCACTTCAAAGCTAGTTGTATTACATGGTGAAATAATTGCAAAGAGTAAATAATATCTGTGATCCAAAATCTGCACAGTTTTGGAGTTGTGACTTCTTTATGCATGTGGTAGAAAAGGTTTGTTAGAAGATGTACTTTAAACACTGCTTGTCACAGCTTTCCTTTAAACTCCAGGTTTCAATTCCTCTCCTCAAGTGAAGTCTGTAATTCACTGGGCTTAAGTCACACACTTTGACATGAATTACACTGTTCACTGAACTGGAGTAACTTCATAAATAATCCTTATTCCCTGCAGAGTCCAGTCTATTCATCACTCCCTTCGATGTTTTCTCCCATGCATATTAGCACACATAGGATTAAAAAAAAAAAGGAAATGCAACCAATAAAATGAATGCTAGCTCTTTGTAAAAGGTGATAACAGTACCATTTCTTATGCTACAGGCTGGAGAAGTCAAGCTGAATTATACATTACAGACATCTTACCCATTCTGCAGTGTCTGTGTTGAAGGCTATTATCTTCTGTCCTTTGGGAACTGCAAGGAAGCAAAGACATGGAAGCATAGCAGAAAAAAAGAAGAAAAAAGAGTTTAAACTTTTTTTTGGCTAGAAGCAAATTTTAGTTTATTATTCAGCTCAGCTCGACTGTGCTCCACTTTCAAAGTTTCACTAGCTGTTCCATTTAAAAAGCATATGATAGCATAGAAAATAAAGACTCCTTAAAATAGTAATTCTTCAAGGGGACAGGTAAGGTCTCTGGACTTCTGCCTAACATGAAAGAAGAGGGATTTCCCAAAATAGATTGGCAGTTTTCACTTAGATTTTTTTTACTTCTATGAAACAAATATAGTTCACCAAAGTTTCTAGCTCTTTGTGTTGACAAGCAGTAGTTATGTCTAGACCAGGAGTCTACTTGCTTTTTGACTCATATTTCAACATGAAGTAAATTCAGAACGTGCTTCAGATCACTCTCTTTAAGAGCCTCATGTATGAATGTTTTTTTCATGTATAGAGAGTTTATGGATATTAACTTCCTTCCCATGATACTTTAGGTAGATGTTGTGGCTTTTCCCCCCTCTTTCCATGGGGCACTCGTGATGTCTCATTGACAAGCAGCATTATCTCCCCAGAGATTCAGGCTCTAATGTGACTTGAGACACTTCTAGCAGTCAGCACCGTCTACTCATGTACCGTGAATATCTACTTGCTGAAATACCAGCATTTGTGTGCTGGGCTCCACTGTCACTGTACATACTTCAACAGGATATGCATTAGGAAGAGACACAAGCTTTGTTGAGTCTGATAGAATTAGTGTTTAAAAAGAAAATAACATTCCAGTATTAAACATGAGAATTCCAGCCTGCTGAGAGAAACAGTAATTATGGTAGAGGATTTTTCTGTCCATGGATTTCTCCATTCCTCTCAGTCTCAGAACAGGAAATGTCAGAAGACAGCTTTGTCGCAGGAAAAGCATGCAGTTTTTCTGTTCATGAGTAAAGTCACATACTGCTGTGTGTGTGAATATATTTATGACTGGCTTTTCTTGACTGCATAGTAATCAAAAAAAGAAACATTATGTAAGTAAAGTAGAGCACAGGGGGTTTTGTTATGGATTAGAAAAATAATTTACATGTTTGTGTGGCTTGCTTCTGACCCTTTCTCATCTGCACTTCTCTGTGTTCAGAAAGCCACATTTCAAATCAAGGAAGTGCTTATTGCTCAGAACTCCTCTGGTCTAGTAAACAATAGAAACACTTAAAAAAAAGTCTGTTCTGCATTAAACAGCAAATAAATCACATATTTTCTGGAAATTCAGTCTCTTTAGTGGTCAGTTTGCATTTAGATGCGAATAGCTAAGAATTTCAAACCTGGATCATTCCATCAAGCCAAGCTTCTCTCATTAAGACAATGATTTTCATAATTTTGTAGGGAACAAGTTATAAAACTTCCATGTAAATATTAGATATTTTAACTTGTAATTATGCATAAAATAAAAAAAAATTATAAAAGCCTAAACATAAATGACATTTACAACAGAACAGCTTGTATGAGGATAACTTTTGCCACTTCACACTCCAGTGAAATAGTACCTTGATAAAATGGTTCACTGGAAACAGATGAGAGCTGTTGGGATAAAATGCCTGTAGCAAGTTTAAGCAACATCCTATCTATCTCATCTAAACCTATGCCTGACAGCACAGAAAATAAAATGGCTCTCATAGTCTCTCTGTTGCTTATGACAGCACAGGTAACATATGTTTTTTGATTAACTTTTGGTGTGGTAGAAGCTGCTGCAAGCAAAGAATCTGCCATTCATTGCAGGCAAGGGAAGAGGCACTTGAAGAAAAAATATGATAAAATAAGACAAATTTATTGTCTCTGACAGAACTTTCTATAGGATCTGTCTGAAAAACAAATTGAAGAAAAACTTATATTGGCATTTCCATTTCTTAAGACCTGTGTTCAGATCCTGAATTTCTGCCACAAATTTAAAGGATTAAGTATCAAAAGAAGAAAAAAGTGAACCTGGAAACATAGATAGTGCCTTATATAGGAAAACACAGGATAAAAACCAGACTTCTGTTACCTCAGGGAATATAATAAAGCTTCTGCTTGATTAAAAACAATGCCCTAGTTTCCTCCCTCTCCCTTTTTATGTAAGATAAATATTTGAGAAAAACAATACTGATGAATTTTTTCAGTTTAAATGCAGAAAGGATCACCATCTCAAAAACCTTTCTCCTTTTCATCTGTACCTTAACGTTTATGAAAGTTAGCAGAGATTAATCAAAACCAATCATAAGCAAATCTGAAACAAGCTCAGTCTTGCATCAACTAAAAAACTCATTTATTGTCAGGTATTCAACCTCTTCGATTCACATGGGTTTCCCTCCATTGCTGTAGCTGTAAATAAAATGTGTCAAGCTCAATTCCAGGCTGACCCTTTGAATCTTAGTTTTTGCTGACATCTTGAAAACACCAGCTGTTATACTTCTTTAAAGGATGAATATATTTTGGACATGCCAAGAAAGAGATTATATAACATCTTGTCTTGACCGTAACTGTAGTCTAGAAGTCATCCCCAAAACCAGCTCACTTATCAGGTCAAACCTTTTGCTCAAATACCTCCTACAAGAAGCCACCTGAGATTTGCACATCAACTACACGTATTCGAAGAAAAAGAGAAAATATTTTGAACCAATCTAAACCACACCATGAATTAGTCCTCTGTATGAGTTTTGCAAAACCACACCTAAAACTGTGTTTTCAGCCCTCGGTTTTGTCATGGGTATTTGACAATATCCTACAAAGACAAAGTTCCTTTGATGCAAACTTTGTCACCTATTAAATACACACAGAGTGTACATATCTAGGCAAACTCCTGACCTCTTGAAATTAAATTATCCTCATCCAGTGCATCAGATTTAAACTGATTTTACAAATTGGGATAAGCTCAATTTATCCTAGTTTTTCAGATTAAATAATATTAAAATCCTCCCTTTTTGGAGTCACCTTTCTGAAGCCTTCCTGCCACAGTGTCCTTGAGAGTACTATCAATATTTGTTTAGCTTTGGGACATTAGGAAACATTAAAGAAAGAACAACAATGAAAAATGCAACTGTGTTTTACTTTGATATTTCCTGGTTTATTTCTTAATTTTTTTTTCAATGTTATATGTTGCATTGGTACACCTATGATTGGATTATTATGGTTTAAAGTCCTTATTCAGAGGCAATTTTTAACTATATTCTGCTTTAAATGGAATTAATAGTTTTGAATATAAACTACATGAATTTATAAAAATTATACTGCTCAATCTAATTCCAAATACCATTTAATGTCCAAATATCATTTACTTTGTTTTTAGTTTGACAAAACTGAAATGAGTGTTATTTTTTCACTGACATAAAGACCAGGATTGTTATTATTTATCTCTTCTTATTGTACTGAAAAGCTAAGGAAGCAAAAGTTTTTGTCTAGAAGCATGGTCTGAAAATTTGAGTTGGTTCCATTTTCTTAATGTGGTTGGGAGCTATACATTAACAGAGGGAAATGGAGAAAGATTAATTTATTCACTTTCACATTAAATTTTGCCTTTCAAAGGAGGATAAACATGTTTTAACTGGTGAAAAATTAGAGTAAAAAATCAATAAATATAAAAAAAATTATTTTGTTCATTTACGTACATTTTTTCACTCAATTATTTCTGCTAATTGTGCAATTATTAAATTGTGTATTGTAGTAAATGATTTGTAACAGGTTGAAATCTTCTTGCTGGAGTATTCTGTTCTATCAAGGGAAAGTAGTATCTTCTTTGTCTAAAATATGTCTGTAACAACAATAGTACCTAAATAAATGGATGTCACACAGAGGTAGTTTCAAAAGTAAAATTCTTTTTCTCCTGTGTCACCAATGAGAATGCCATCACTAATGTTATTAACTAGTTTTCTGCATAGACACTAAGATGTCTAAACCCCTCAGTTTAGTAATTCAACCAATCTGGTTTCTTATGCCTCTCAAGTCTTCACCCTTGCTCTGCTGGGATTTTTCCTATGTCTCATGGTTCCCTGGGAACAGTGTTTCACCATGTTTTTTCTCCCTTATCCTTTTGATTCCCATTCTTGACTCCTTTGATATTTATTTCTGCTACGCCTGACATGCAGCTTTCAAGTTTTCACTTTTGACCAAATACTTTTTCTTTATGTAGTTTTTTTTTTACTCTCTTATTTGACTTTCCTTGAAGTGAGAAAATGATACAAAAATTGTCTTTGAAACATGAATGAACCAGTATCAAACACTGTGTTGTCCAAAGCAGAGAAGTGAATTGATTTGGGGAAATTAAATATTGATACTGTGCTCTCAGAGCCAGCACAAAACTAGGCAATTTTTCAAATTTTGCGTGGCCCTCTGAGAGTTGGTGTGAAAAGATATTAAAGAATAAGTAGGACAAGTGGCTACAAGAGAGAAGTTTTTAGCTGTCACACCAAGATGCTAACCTATGGTGTGCTAGTTTTGGCTGGGATATAGTTAATTTTCTTCACAGTAAGTAGTAAGTAGTTATCTTTCAGGTTTGTGCTGGAAACTGTATTGATAATACAGGGGTGTTTTTGTTACTGCTCTGCAAGGCTTGCATAGAGCCAAGTCCTTTTCTGCTTATCATCCCACCTGTGAGGGGACTGCAGGTGTACAAAAATTTGGGAGGGTGCACAGCTGGGACAGCTGACCCCAGGTGACCAAAGAAATATTTTATACCATATGGCAACATGATCAATATATAAAGAGTGGTCAAAAAGGAGGAAGGGGAGAAGGTTCACAGTGATTGTTTTTGTCTTCCCAAGTTGCCTTAGGACAGAGTCCTGCTTTCCTAGGGATGGCTGAACACCTGCCTGCTCACAGAAAGTGGTGAACGAATTCCTTGGGTTTTTGCCTTCTTTACACATGCAGCTTCTTTCCCTGTTGACCTGTCTTTATCTCATCCTACTAGTTTTCTCACTTTCACTCTTCTGATTCTCTTCCAGAGGTACCAAGGAGGGGAAACAAGTGTCTGCATGGAGCTCAGTTGCTGGTCATGTTTGAAACACAGCACATGAGTTCTTGTGAAAAGCCTTGCTCTAGTCCATGGAACATAAAATGGTAACAGGCACAAGGTCCTTTGCACCATATTTACTCAGGCAGAAATGCAGACAGCTTGGTTCCATTTGAGTATGTGTAATTGTACATGCATTAAGCAAATATGAAACTGCATGGGAATTTTATTTGGAGCTGGTCCTCAACATGAAACAAACCAAAGGAGTTCCCTTCATTAGCTGCATAAATAACTGAATGGTACAAACTTCTGGGCCACTCATCAGTCAGAGAAGGTACTTCTATGGAAAAGGTTTGATTTTTATGCGTAAGACTGAATGTTAATTTTTGTACTAGCAGTTCTTTTCTATTTTGCATTATGAAATAATAAGAGCTAGAGAATACAATATGAATAAATAATAATATTTAATATTTTTTACTATTTTTAGTTTAATACTATTTTAAATTGTATTTTAAAATAAATACGAAGATTTATCAGCTGTGATTTAAGTTGGACACTAGCTTTTAAATAAAAAAATGAAGAGCCTTTTATTTTACCAGTTGTTTTTTCACACAAGAAAATTGTGGCTCCAACCCCTACTATAAATTTGAAGAACACTTACATCATCTAAACATCTAAACATGATCTAAATATACCTCTCTACAGAATATTAAAACATTATCCACCCTGTGTGTGTGTGTACGTGAATGCACAGAAAAGGACAGGTCACAAAGCTCTTACAATACAGACGCTGTTGTTCGTATTAGGAAGGGACACATTGAAAAGTAGGCCCTAAGCTGATCACTCAAGGTCAGAAACTTGGAGCAGTCTAGACAGTAGTATGTGATGGTCAGCAACACCGCTTTTCTTAACCTTTGTTTTGTGTCAAATTCAGAAGAGTGTTTTCTACTTACACTAGTGAATACATCTCGTATTTATATCCAAAGGAGGGCTGATGTAAAAAACAACTTTGCAATTTGTATCTACTAAAAAAAAAGGTTCATTGGCTTTCTTAAAGAGAGTATAATGAGCCTACTTAATCAGCTCATAAATTTAACATCAATGTTCACTTAACAATTTCAGAACAGAAAAGTTCTCTCCTATTCTTCTGTATTCCAACTTATACTTCTGTGAGCAAAACTCATTTGGATATTGATATTAAAGAGGCAATAAATTGCAACCATATAAATGACTGCAAATTTTGTTCTGCAGAGTGCTAAAAAAAGCACTCTGAAGCAGAGTCATCATCTCTTATACGTGTTTTTCATTTAGAATAAGCTGTGTTTTTAAGAATATTAAATTGCTGAATTTAAAATTGCTCAAAGTTAAGATAACCTAAAAGAGGAAAAAACCCAAGCCAAACCTAAAACTATAGCTATAAATAAAGAAACTAAAGCTATAAATATATTTTAAGCTTTATTTTCCCTTATTTAAATCTTCTGTGAAATATCAAACTTCTGAACTTTACTTATAAAACTGTTTTTAAATAGTATATTTATAATACCAGTTCCGCATTATCATTCTTCATTAGCCTTCTCTATTCTCTTCAATCTGATCTCTTTTATTACTAAATATATTTGTTTTTCTAAATACAAAAATTGCTTCAGCAATCATATTACTTTATGAAACAAACTATATTTATTGTCTCTAGCTCATCAGCTACCAGTTCTTGAGCCTTTTATTGCTATTTACATTGAAATGAGCATTCTGATCACTTACAAATATGTACCAGAGTATTTTCTGTAGCTCCATTTGCAATATATTTTTTTGTTTTCTGTACTTTATGGTTCCTACATCTTTCTCCTTCCCAGACTTTCAATATTGTTTTCATTTTTAAAAGCCTTCTGTTTATTGCTTCCACTAATCTTTAGATCTCTGCTTAACCTCATTGCCTGCTATTGCCCTTTTCTACATTTAGATTTAACCAGCATGTCAGTTACAGTCTCTCCAGAAGGTTTCTTACAAAAAAAAAAAAAATATTCACATTTACATGGTACTCATGGTACCACAGCTTTCCTCAAGTTATGTGTCCTGAAAAATCTATACTACCCCTTTTTCTATAAGATATGTTGTCAATGCAAGTGGAGAAAAGATAGGAAGTAAATATTTTTGTTGTTGTTTTTGAAAGATACTCTTCCCCTTAAAAAAAACTCACAAAAATCTTTGTACCTCTACATTCCCTGTCAAATTGTGATAGAGTTTGGAGAGAAAGACCAATCAGAAATGGCAAATGTATTTAAGCCTGACATAAAGAGAAGTGCCTGAAAGAAGTCTAGTCTAAAAGAACTTATTAATGGTGTACAACATGCATCTGAGAGGATACAAATTATAAATGAATCCTTAAGTTTTGGAATAGGAGTAATTATGGCCATTTTTCAGTGTTTCTTACTGCCAGATTTAAATTTTTTTCATAGTGTGAAACATAGTGAACGTAGTGTGTCACACTTTGTTCAGTCTTCATTGCTTTCAGAAAACTCATCTGTTATTATTATATACACTTAACTATAGGTTTTCCTTTTTGGCAGTCTCTAAAAGAAAGCCATTGTGGTTTATGTTGACCTTGAAATCTTGAGTTTACCACAAATATTGAGATCATAATTTTAGAGTGTCTCTTTGAATATTGTTCATTATCTTGTGTGGCACATTTTCAGACACACCCCATCCTTTTAGAACTTATCTTGACACTTTCTCACTGCTGTATCATGTAGTGGTGGCTCAACCTTATCAACCCACACTTCTGCAGAATGAACTTTAAAGCCTGGAGTTGTAAGCTCCTACTGCCCTGATTTGACCATTTCCTCACTTGAATCATCATGCCTAATCTCAAAATTTAAACCTCCTTTATTTAGACATCCCCTTTACCTTGCTAGTGGTATGGCAAACCCACATCCTTAATTAACCATCAATCATTTTATATTGTGTTTGTGTGGCCTGGCTTTTGTTGTGGGGAAGACTACAAGCATGGTTGCTTTGCTCTGCTAAGAGCATCCCCTGGGTCTGAGAGAGCCAATGCCAACCCAAGGTTCCCAGACAGACCTGCAAGTGCCATAGGCTAAGACCATTAGAAAACACAGTAACACTTCTTTGAGAACTTATTTCAGAAGGATAAGAAGTTATTGTGCATGAGTAATGGTGGCCAGAGAAGACAGGAATGAGAATATATGAGAGAATAAGCTCTGCACATACCAAGGTCAATGGAGAAGGAGGAGGAGAAGGTGGTCCAGCTGCTGGAGCTGAGATTCCCCTGCAACCTGTAATGCAGACCATGGTGAGGTAGGATGTACCCCTGCAGCACATGGGAGTTCATGGGGAAGCAGAGATCCACTTGCAGGAGCCCCATGCCAGAGAAGGTGGATTCCTGAAGCAGGAAGTGTCCCACAGGAGACTTTCCTGTCCTTTGCCACTCGGTGGTGCAGGCAAAGAACTCCTCTTCCTTAGGAGGAAGCAGCAGCAGAAGCAACATGCAAAGAACTGACTGTAACCATCATTGCCCTGTGGTGCTGGCAGGGAGAGGGTAGAAAATTGGGAATTAGGCTTGGGAAGGAGGGAGAGGTGGGGAGAAGGTATTTTTCTATTTATTTCCCATAATCTCTCTCTGATTTTGATTGGCAATAAATTCAGCTAATTTCTCTAAGTCAAGTCTGTTATGCCCATGATGGCAATTGGTGAGTGATCTCTCTGCCTGCCCTTATCTCAACTCATGACTCTTTTGTTGTTTTCTTTTCCCTGTCCAGCTGAGGAGGGGAGTGACAGAATAGCTTTAGTGGGCATCTGGCATTCAGCCAGGGTCAAACCACCACAAATTTACTTGTTTATGGTATCTTGAATGTTTTCAAATTAGTACAAAGGAAGAACATTTGCTATTGATGATGCTGGAAGTGATGCTGGAATATGTCAGTCAGTAGTAAAAATTTTGCATTCAATATAACATATGGTTCTCAGCTCTCTGGATGTGGAAGCTTCTCAAAAAGCCAAACCCACGTAGCTCAACTGGAAAAATGAGTGGAAAATTACATTTGAACTGGAGGACACGGGCCAGTTCCTTGGGAGACAGAGGTAGTCATCTCCCAAAGTACAGAAAGAGTACTATGAGCAGATGGTGTTATAGCTGCATTTGGGTAATAAAGCATGGAGCTGCATAGCCCATCTTTATTCTTATGTTTTAAACAACCATTTCCCCTATCCTTGTGAATCATCCCACTTCAAACTCTCTATACTCCCTGCATTTCATCAATGATTTTCTGTCTTGCTTCCCTCAGCCTGCCTCATTTTTTTTATTTGGTCAGTCCACTTACTTGAGTTCTATCATTAGACAATCAAGAAAAAAACCAATCCTTTAGAAGGATTAGTAATAAGTCTTCAGATTGTGTCAAGCAAGCTTATGGTAAAAGGATTTCTTAAACATACCATGCATTAGTGAAAGTGATTGGCTAAAAAGGTATGCACTCTTTATCTGTTGCCTGGTTCTTCCCTGCCTGCACCTGCTCAGCCAGCAAGCTGAATTGTTTATCTGGGATCAACAGAGTATACTGTTAAAAATGTGAGAGTTCCAGCTGAGCAACACTAGTGCAATTTTATTATACCTACTTTTGAGAGGTTTTGTCTTACCAAAGTACCACGGTCCTACAGGTGCTGTAGTAGCAGTCTATGTTCATGTCACTGCCTACTTATTTCTAATCCCTGCTTATAAGTCTAAGGCACATGGAAGCTAAGTTTACGTACCATGTCAATAATCACATATTCATTTTCCAATACATTGTACTTACAACTGACTTCCCCGGTTTTTCAAACCATTAAACAATTGTGAACAGTTTTCAATCAAACACCAAAAATTCAAAGATGCAGAATTAAGGCTCAGTTTCTGACATGTGTAATGAGTCTCCCAGCATACAGCTACCCTACTTTTTGTCTTGAGAGTGTTCACGCCTAGCACAAAGTGCATATCATGATAAATACATCACAACCTTGGATAATTTCTACCTGTCAGCAAGCAGTTCGAGCAAGGGTGCCCAGATCTAACTTTAGAAAGAGAAGAACATGTTTATTATGACTGCCAGTCGCTCTGATTGGAGGAAGGGACAGACTGACAGCAGCAGGGTCGAGATTACCAGCAGCTTGAATAAACAGATTGATGTTTTTCTCTCTCTTTCTCTTTTCACACTGCTGAGGAGAAGAAACAGACATTTTCCAGCAGTGACAATTTGCTATTTTAAAGTACAATGTTTATTTTGACTTTTTTATTCATCCAAAATGACTTTACAGGCAGTAGGGAGTTTAGATTTAAAATATCTGATCTACTTAGTCAGATAAAAACAAGCAATTAACAGGATGAAAAAAAAGTTTCATTTTCTGCATCAAAGTCTTGTATATTCCTTTCTTTAAATATCTGCAATTCAAACATTGAGTGAGGATTTTACCATTAGAAAGAAATTATGCTTCCAAATACAAGAAATAGTGAAAGTAGAGGCACATCTTCAACACAGCTACAGATGTTCCCTCCCAGTGATGCTATATATAATTATCAGATAAGTCTGGCCCCCAGTTCTGCTTGTCCATATATAAACAGAACCTTGAGCTTTCAAGACCCCATTAAAACCTTTTAACTACTTAAAGCAGAACTTCAAAGGAGACACTTAAGAGTCAGCAAAGAACTGTGAAACTTGTGATAATTGAAAGTAACATACATGCCTGAAAAAAATATCAGGTTGTGAATAAAGCTAGTTACACATATGGGAAGAAGACAGAAGAGGAAGAAGGACAGGACTGAAGTATTGAAACAGAAACCATAAACAGAAAACATAAGAAAGGCCATCACAACAGAGTCAGCAAACCTAAGGCAGTCCATCTGGACCTATTCTGTAAGGAATTAATTGCAAAGAAATCTGGAGAGGAAGAAAGAGAGGAAAGTTATAAATTCCTGGTTTAGGTATCTTCTGGGGCTATTGTGGACTGGGACTAAAGAGCTGAGACTGAGTGCTGTCCTGACACCTTGGCTTTTACAGATGTCTCTTGAATTTGGTCATTTTAGATTTGAGAAGTTGCCCATTAAACACTGCATCTTTTTACAGTGTAACAATTATTTCCTGTGACAACCCTTCTTATCATACAATTCATTACCATTAGGTATAAGTCTAGATGGGAAGAGACGATAAGTAAAAACTATAGTTCAGTGGGCCTTTACTCATTTCTGTAAAGGGAACACAGCAAGATTTGCAGTATTGTTTTTGCAATTGCTAGAAGAATTCCTCCGTATGGCTGGAGATGAACTGTAGCAACCACTGCAGCAGAAAATTCTTCAGCTTTATGTGGTTTAGTCACAGTTCTGAACTGCATTTAACTGAAGTTTGTTTTTATTATCTGTGAAGGATTTCTTGCTTCCAGAAGAGAAGCTGTATTGAAATGAGACAGGTATCTGAAACAGATGATTGACATTAATTTCATTCACTCTCATGGCACCATGGCTGATTCTGGTATGGATTCTAGTCTAAGCCTCAAAATAAATATGAATTTGTATCTAGAGAGAGTTTAAAGTCACAGCCTCATCAATGCATTGCAAGAACAACTGAACAATAGGACATACTGATTAAGATAATAATTTTGTCCCTTGTGAGACTATAAATAAAAATTCAAATGTGGCCTTGTGATCAAATGATTTATTCATCTCTATTATATTATTTAGATCATTGAGAACTGTGTTACTTTAATTATTGAGAAATGAAAGGATTTTGTGAGGGAACAGGGAACCTTTTTAAAAGTCCTTGATGTACAGACTGATGGGAATTGCTTCCTAAGTGGAAATAGTAGCTCTCATTCACAAAAGTAAATGCTGCCTCTGCAGTATCTCAGGTGAAATTCTTTCTAGAATGCTTCAGTTCTGGTGAAAAGCCAGGAGTTTCTTGGCTTTCTGTTTTGAGTGTAGAAATGTTTCCACAGTTGTTACCCTGCAAGAAACTTCACTTAGACAAAATAACAGAAAATGTTAACTTAAAAAACAGACTATAACAGCTGCAGTTGCCTTTTAAAAGCTTATCAGAGATGACCAACTTAATCTCATTCAGAAAGTCAAATACTGCAGAGACTTTTGGCTGCTGCCAGTTTAAAATAGCACCACCCTACACACCTTAGTCTTCTGAACATATATTTCTTTTTGAACTCATTGCTCCAAAAAATCATCTCATATTCTTTCTATCAGTATTGAAATAGACCACAAATCTTTGATGGTATATATATTTTTTTTAAATTGTAAATATTAAAGATTTACAATTAATGATTTATATATATATTTATATATATAAAATATATTTATAAATATATTAAAGAGATATATCTTTAAGATCCAGCTAATAGCTATTTCCACTGGCCTTCTATTTTTGATGTGCTTCATAGAATATTCCTAAGTTGGAAGAAGCTAGTTTCATTGACTCCTGTGACACAAAAGAGGCAAAAACCAGCTAGGAGGTACCTAAACTATACCTGTGAATCTAGTTCTTTACTTACCCGACTAGCTTTCCATGATTAAATACAGTAAGATGTTGAAGACTGTTTATTGACACCTATATGACTTAACTATCAGAAATACAGTTCTTTGCAAGTGGTTTGTTGGCAAGCTACCCAGTCTTGCTTTGAGAACTGTGTTATTCTGAACACCCCAAGAAAAATAAATGCAATAATGAAAAAATGGAATATCAGGTCAGGCAAAGTGAAAAATGGACATATTTTACCTCCAACCTATCTAATAACCCCCATAAGAAACAGGAATAAATGTATCCATGCCAAATAAACAACCCTGGGTGTCAGCACTAATGATCCTTAGTTACTTCAAGGCACCCCATTTATTTAGAGTATAAGAGGTAGTTGGAGAGGTCCAAAGCACTTCTGAGTATTGCCATGTCACAATTCTCTCAAGAATTTCAATTCCCTCATTAAAGCAATGTCATTACCATGACCTGATTGACATTTCTCTAACAATGCATAGCAGAGAGGACCATGTTACCCAAGCCCACCTCAGCTTTTTCCAGCTCATTAGCTGAGAAAGGCAGTTCTTAAAGCAAACAGAATTATGTGAGAATGTTTAAAGAAAATGAAAGCCTACAAACTGTACAGAAATTATTATTACACAAAGTTAACTTTATGAGGCAATGTGAAAAAGAGCAGCATCAGAAGTTGTTAAAGGTGCAGCACATCTCATCATTCACTGTACGTACACTTCAGGGTCAGAACCAGTGCTGAAGTTTTTATGCTGGGCTTTCTCATGCATATAAATAGCCTCTGGAACTCATATGAGGCTATCTATGTTTTTTCATGGAAGAATTTTCCATGAATTCTTCTGTAGGGCAAAGCTAGTATATTTACTCAGACTCCTACGTAAATTGTCCCAGGATCCTAATTTGATGTACCCCGGTGGAAAGTGATTAGGGTCAGAGGACTTAAGCTGTATTCTAACACATATTAGATTTAAATAATCCTGTCTCATCTCTTCTGGCTCCTATCCAGATTATTTTAACATGTTTTGCTGAGTGAGTTGGTTTGTAAGGTTTAACCAAGTTTTAACAGCATCTAGTGACATTTCACTAGCAAGCAGATGAGTCCCAAAAATCCAGCTGCAAAGTGCATCAATGTTCAATTTTTATAAGTTTCACAAAGAACTAATTTCTCAGAGGAAACTAAGGAAATGTAGTTTGCCAGACTAGACATCTCAGTCTTTCAAACTATATATATGTTACATCTCCCTGTAGAAGCATAAGATATATCTTTTATTTACTGTACACCAGCTATTAATGGTAGCAAGTGAGAAAATTGCAAAAAGGTTACTAAAAAAGCCACCACATGAGTACTGCAGTCTGATTTCTTTTTTAATTTTTAGCAGCAACCTGATAGGATGTGTCAGGGCTCCTTATCTAGTCTTTGAGGACTTCCCAGAAAATATGAGGGAAAGCTTTTGTTTCTCTTTCTTTCCCCCTCATTTCTCTATCCATATGTTGCTACCTGACTTGAAAGCAGTGCATAAATGTAATTTGAGGGAAATTATAGGTTAATTAGGTTAGAAGAAAACAAACTAGAAGAATGCATGAACACAAGACTGTGTGGACAGACTACATGGGTATAATCTGTTTTATATTATCAGTTTAACAGTATAAACTTCAACAATGCATTTTAATTGGAACTCTGGAAAGACTTGATTTTATTTTTCCCCTTTATTTTTCATTAGTCTTCATTCTTGTGACAGTAGACAATTATAATGAAAATTTAAATATTTTTTAAGCTCATCTTAGGCCATTTCACTTGAATGAGCCTGCCAACCATTGAAAAGCCTTGTTCAGAATTTAACAATGAGACAGAAGCTTAAGCAGCATTTCATAGGGTTGCTCCTTGACATAGAAGATGGCCTTTGGTTTGGACACCATATGTTCATATCACCTCCAGGTACTACAAGTAGCTTTACTGAATCTTATTCCGGAGTCCATGGGGAACACTAGCTATTTCTTAATATGGTATTACATAGAAATAATAACTTTAGAAGAAGGTGAAATATTTCTTTATTCAAACGGTAAATGGAATGCAAATGTACACAATACAGCAGAATTTTTATATCAACATAAGAAAGTCCAGACCACATCAGAGACTCAAAAACTGACTGGGTACAGACTGGTGAAAGGCAGACCAGATTGGAGTAACAGGCCATTTTCAAGGGCCTGAACTGGCTGCTAAGGTCTGTTGGCATAACACACCATGATAAGAAGAGGTCAGAGGAAAGCATGTTTTGTGTTGAGTTAAATCCTTAAATAGAGCTTCTACTTGTCATGGAATTAGGTAGAAAACTAGTAAAATGCAATTTCTGTTGCTGTAAGCATTGAAAACTGAAACAAAAGAGTTCTAGACTCTATTCTGAAAACATCTTTATTTGTTCCACATAGCATGCAATAAATCAAGTTTAAACATAATCAGATCCATGTACATGTTAACACAAATGTCGGGTTCAACACCCTGCTTATACTAGCAATTTGTCAGCAACAGCTAACTTTATGGCTGTTTTCAGTACAAACGGTTGTCTTGACAAATCAAGATAAGAGATTCAGGCCTGTTTTCTTGTAATACTAACAAGGTTATTTATGTAGAGGGAGAAGAGATATATTAAGAAGAAAACCTGAGTACAGACTGCGAGCGAAGTCGATCCTTTCAACTGAGATATTCTATCAAACTGCATTGGGACAAAAGGGAATTCATGAGGTTATGCTTCTTTGCATCTGTAAATAAATAGATATTACAAAATATGTTTAGTGCTTTTAAAATATGATTCAGCAAAGAAAAAGAGCAGTGTGGTGAGATAAAAAGATGATTTATCCCATGGCCACAGTGCTTCAAATTGACCGGAGAAAGTAATCTAATCAGACTTTATTAAACTGATTCTGCAGTACATCCTCGATGCCTGGAAGCATTGTCTGAGCTGGTCTGCAGTCTAATCCTGCTGTAGGATGTTTGCCAACTATTTAGCCTTTTCGAAGAAGAAACACAGACACATAAAATTTAATTATTGCAAACTGTTTTAATTAGAAAAAAATGTGAACTTTTGATGATTCCTGACTTCTGAGAGAAGCTACATCCATGACAGAAGTATTTAAATAACTCTGAACAAGCACATCTCTTTTACTCAGAACAAGACATAGCAGATATTGTAGGCTCACAAACCTGCCTAAAGAGCTGCTGCCAGCTTATATAATCTTTGAGTACTCATCCAAGGCATCCCTGAAGGCAAGTGCAGAGGGGAGAAGTGCTAAGGGGTTGGTTTTGCTTCAGCCATTTCCCCCATTGCGTGACAGTCCCTGCCCTGCGAGCTGGCAGTATTGATGGCGGCAGTTCCAGACCCATACTGAAAAGGAAGTTTCATTTGTGGGACAGAGAGCTCCCCACAGATCATCAAAAGAAACATGCTCAAAAAGTAAGGGCAGGATGTCGCTAGTCCTCTCTTGCTCATGCAGATGTCTAAGTTTCCTCTCCTTATCCCTTGTATGCCAAGTTAATTCTCAATAAGTTCCCACATTTTGTAATAAAAAGATAACATGGAGACACCCAATTTTTTTCACAGAGCTGAAGGATAATTTTCTTCATATGAGTTTGTAGGTTGCTATTTTTCACATTTGTGAACAAAACAATATGGATAACCCAGCAGTGATTTTGTTCTTGTACTGCTGAGCAGTGCTTACACAGTATCAAGCTCTTCTTGGTGCTGCCAAACAATTGGACAAGAGACGATGGGCAGAAACTGATGCACAGGAAGTTCCACCTGAATGTGAGGAAGAACTTCCTTACTGTGTGAGCGACCGAGCACTAGAACAGATTGTCCAGAGAGGTTGTGGACTCTCCCTCACTGGAGATATTAAATAACTGTCTGGATAAATCCTGTGCCACATAGTCTAGGATGGCCCTGCTTGAGCAGGGAGGTTGCAGCAGATGACCACTGTGGTCCCTTCCAACATGACCCTTTCTGTGATTCTGTGATTTCTCACCCTCAACCTAATAGCAATCGGGCTGGGGGTACACAAGAAAGTGGGGACACAGCTGCGACAGCTGTCCCCAGCTGACCAAAGGAGTATTCCATGCCACATGATTTTATGTTCAGTAATAAAAAGCTAGGGAAAGAAGAAGGAAGGGTGGGAGACATATTTGGAATTAGAGAATTTGTATTCCTGAGTAACTCTTAGGCATGATGGAGCCCTTCTTACTTGGAAATGGCTGAACAGCTGCCTGCCAGTGAATTAATTCCTTACTTTACCTGCATAAACAGAATTTGTTTCCCTTTCCATATTACGCTCTTCCTATCTCAGCTCCCTGGTGTTCTCACTTTTCCAATTCTCCCCTCTATCCCACTGGAGTGAGTGGAAAGCTGCTGGTCAGGATTAACCCACAATACTTGGACACTGGATCTTTCACTACTTTAATGAGGATGGTGCAACTGTGATCTGTACTGTCTTCCCTGATACAAGAATAACATAGCACATTTTAAGTTAAAAATCTGAGAAAAACCCAACTTGCTGATCACACCCTTCAAGAAAGTGCTCTCTGTTTTGCCTGCAGTAATGCCACAGTGCAATATTGCAAGTCCCACTTAATTAATCAGTTCTGTACTCTTTAATCTACCAGCTCACATTATTCTTCCTGTTATCTCCCTCAGCTGTGGGTTCTCTCACCCCACACTCTGCAACACCATCTGCTCAGTTTCCTGCTTGATGAATACTTCTGCAGAAAGTCTATGTTTCTTCCTCTCTCTCCTGGTCAATCAGTGCTTGAAACTCCTTGGATATGTGGAATTAAATATGTAATATTATATTCTTATATATTCTATACTTCTTATACATCCACCTTCTGTTTGTTCATGACCTTCTGCCCTTCAAGAAACAAGTCTGTCACTCTTGCAGAGCTGCTGAAGTCTATCAGGTCTCAAGTAATGAGTCCTCATTGCCTTTCTTACCTCAGTGATTGAGTCCTTGTCAGATATGTATACATAGAAACATTTGAGTCTTGATTTTTCAGGGCACATATGATGCAGACTTCTATGAAAAGATTTTATACATATTACCATGAGCTTTCTGGTAAGGCTGTGCTGCAAAGCACAAAGACAGTGCATAAATAAAAAAAACTGACAAAATTCAGAATAACCGGAGGGATTGAGATCAGCTGGAAAACTTGTTCTTTCTTTCCCAGTGACACAATGAAGCACTGAGTATCAGAAAGATTCCACATGATGAGAAATTAAAAGCAAAATAAGATGCAATGTAGGATTTGCATTATAGCATTAATATCTACAACTCAGATACCTTGAACAACAGTAAAGTCTTTCTAGAATTATTTTGTTTTTCTGAATTTTTCTACAATTTCACATCTTATTCTTTCTCTGTGATTTCTCTTCATACCTGTCAGAGAGAATTTCCAAACTTTTCTCTCTGTTTTGGAATGGTGTCTAAATGCTAGTATTCCCCTTATTCTGGCCTTCCTAAGACAAATCTCTGTTCCCAGTTGTGTATAACTAAATTGTCCTCTTTTCTAATAATATTAGAACTAATATTATTCCACTTCCTATTCTAACTTAATTCAGCCACTTTTTTTTTGTTCGCTTCTCATCTCTTTTCATGCAGAAGGTTCTTTCTATTTTCTAATTGTCTTTACAAATATCTTCATTTACTTCACCAGTTCTTTCTGTTGCTCCAGGAAAAAAAAATAACAACTTAGTATTGCCTTATATTAGTAAAAATCCTGTCTTTAGTCACAGCCGTGGTTTCAGGACAAATGGGGTTGTGAAACTGTCCCTTGCATGAACCTTGTGAGCTATGCAAAAAGAACATGTGTCTGTTCAGAGATGTGATGAGAGAGGAAATCCTACATTGAATCAGCTGGCCTTAATAATTCCCATCTATCCTAATCCTTTTGCTGGCAATATTTGTATTCCCAGAAGAGTGCAGCATTATGGATTCTCTCAGTCCTCCCACTCATGCACAAAATGGGTTGGAAACATTTTTCTCTGGAGTTCCAGCAGTTGCAGTGCTCTAGAAGATGAGTCACGGGCAGCAGTGAAGAGAGGACAATAGCAACAATGCATGCTTCCCAGTAAATCTTGAAGAAATGCTGCTTTTGGCCCGTAAAATTCTTACTTGGATCTGATTCCATCAAAAACAATTTGGCCAATGACAACGGGCGCTAACCATGGTCAATGATGAGCTTAGCAAACCTTTTACTCTCCATGTGCCTGCAAATCACATGGATTGTAAAAGCTTGATCCTGAATGAAGCATCACTGAAGAAAAACTGAAAATAAGCAAAGAATGTCATGTTCCCCAATTTTTTTGTAATTACTAACTATTTTATATGCCTTTCAAGAATAAAGCATTAAAAGGCAGGTTTAGGACATTGTCAGTGAGCACTGGATATTAGCTGCCAGGTTTTAGCTGCTCTCTGACCTTTCAAACTGCAAGCCTTGCAAACCCCATATTTCTAACCCGCTTCTTTAAAATTCCTAGTTTTTTTTTATATGCAGTGCTAATCCAGTTATTTTATTTGTTTACTTTCCTTGTATGATGGCCTTCCATTTGGAAGGCTGCCTGAGGAAAGGCGCCTAAAGGAAAAGAGGGAAACCAGACAGCTATAAAAATATCTTGCAGTCTTTTCACAGCATAAAATGTATGAGGATGATGGCAACTCTCCCGCCTTTTCTTACTGGAGCTGTGTACAGTAGAGAGACCACATCAGTATTGCCCTGGTGTGATCTTTTGTAAGATGCAGATAGTGCCATGCTGGGATATTTACAGCATTGTGCGCTGTGTTTAGTGGCAGATCTGCTCACAGCAGCAATTCTATTCCTGGCCTTGCAGAGTGGAATTCTGCCTACTCACTCTTTCTCCTCCCTGCATTGTCTTCCTCTTGTCATGTATTTTACATTTAGACTTCTGATGTTAAGTAGAGCCCAGACAAAGAAGAACTTTGAATCTGAGTGGTCTCAGATTTATGATTATGGGATAGATTTGAATTCCTTCACCATCCTCCTGATTTCAGTATTGGGTGGTGTCCAGAAACATATGGGACCTATTTTCGAGCTGTATTAGCATGCAGCCAAGAACTCACAGCCAATCTGAAGAAACCTAGAACAAGCTGACAGAAATAGTATGATAAGCAGAAAAATACTAAAATATTCACACCAAAGACGGTAGAAACCTCTCAAACTTACTAGTTTTTATAAGAAAAACTGAAAACTAGTTCTACTTTCTTTTCCATAGCAACGCATTTCATTTGCTGAAGATCAAGTGCAATTTGTAAGCTACTTGTCCATCTCTGGGGACGAGAAAGGGTTGGACAATTAATTCCGCAATTCTCAAGCAGCCAGTGCTTTTAAGTGGAATGAATGGCTCACAGGAGGCTCTTTTCTCTCTCCCTTAATGGCAGTCCAGACATATGATGTTTATATGAATCAATATTTTTATATAACCAATGTTCTTAACCTGTGTGTAACTTTTATAAGCAAAAAACATGAAGCAGAGTACCACTATGAAGCCCATTTTGTAGCTATCCCAAGGGCCACGACTTTACCAGGAGAGGTTAAGGCAGAGATCAATTTTAGATTCTTCTAAATTTATCTGGTTTTTTTAGATTTTTCATGGTTCCCTTTAAAATAGAGAGAAAAAGTTTGCAGGGGATTGGCTGAACACTACTAATTAAAAATGAAAATAGCATGCTAAAATATTTTTGGGCACTGTTTATACAAGTATCAAAATACCCTCTTTTAAAAAAATCATTGCACCAAGTCTTTAGACACATGTAAATTAAAACTGCTGCTTTCTTTGTAGAAATGGAAGGGAGAAATTTAAAGTAACATGAAGAGAGAAAAATAGAATCCATCCTTCTCACTCTTATGGCTGTGCTTTTAGCATATTACCATTCTTCTCCCTCACCAAATCAGCAAATTAACAGACATTAATCCCCAAAGCAGTAATACCTTTACTATAACACTCACTAAAGGTGTATTTGGGCCTCCCCAGTAAAGAAGAAAGATTGAATTAACACAGCACTTCAAATGCTGGGGAGGGTTGGGTGCCTTTCTTCCCAGCATCAAAACCATTTCTAAAATGCCTGTAGTAGGAATCAGTATCCCCATTAGTATTTCAGCACAACTGAAGAAACTAAAGAGCATAAGCAGTAGTTTGCCAAGCAGTCTGCTTTTAGCTATGAGGAGCTGCTTTGGTTACCGAATTCCCCTCTTCCATGAGGCATGAGGATACAACACATTTGTGGTGCCGTAATGTGAGCACAGTCCCTCTGTGCTTCGCATGGATGGCTGAGCCCATCAGCACTCACACAAGAGTGCATGCAGCTGGAGAAAACTGAGCCTGGATGTTTCAATCCTTGGAGGCATTAGAATGTGAAATTTTTAACTTCCACAGTTCTTCTGAGGACTGGGAAACTTTTTTATTTGGGATATTTAATTCCTCATATGTGCAGCCTATAATCTATCATCAACTAGCTTGTCAGTCAATGTTTATGCTCAGTTTCTGATGTAGAAGTGGGAAGAAGAGATGTATTGGTCAAAATTTTAAAAATTTCTACAGCATCTATGAAATAATAAACATTTGTGTAGGTCTTTTTACAGTTAGGCCCAGGGTAAGATGCAGCTTGGTTTTGAGTATCTACTGAATGCATCAAACCCCCTGGATCAAAATCCTCTGGACTAACATGACAACTTAGTAATCACTGCTTCCTTCTTTGCATTCACTGACCAGAGAGTGATCTTCAGCTTTTCACAGTATTCTGCTTTGTGATTCTGTTTATCACCCTGCCACAGTGCTGAGATTCGTTGTCTAGCTAGACTCAGCACAGTTCATCTCACTATTCCAGTCTTTAGACAACTGTTATCCTCCACATAATTATTGTGGTCCAAAAGCTGGGGATCCCTTCTCCTTGAAATACCTTTCTTTCAGGATGATACGATGTTTAAACTGTCTACTTTAAAAAAAATTTGTACCATAACTTTTTACAGCACATAACCATAATTTTAGTGAAACTAAAATTTGTACCATACTTTTTACAGCACATAACCCTGCAGCTTCATTTTACAGCACATAACCAAGCTCAGCAGGCTTGGTACGGTACCATCCTAGAAATTACACAAGAGTGGAAAATTTCCTGAAACACTTTGAATAACCTGCAAGTGATGTTGTCCAGTAGTCAATAACTGCAGTCACATGGTGCTCTGATTGTCTTGAAGATGCTGAAGGCAGAAATAGTGCTGCATGCTTTCAAATGTATGACCAAACATTTGCTAATTGCAGAATCTTGGCAAATCAGGGAGAGCACAGTGAAAACTGTGTGTTATATTTCAAGTGCCCATCAGCTTTCATGGTTATTAAGGAGTATTTATCACCCATGAACTGCAAACAGTGAAGTAAATCACACTTAGCCTATTTATCACCTCATACTTTTGTTTCAAAACAGCTGAAATAGATTTCAACCAGGCATAACTTTCTGAATTGTATATTTTGTTTACATGTATGCATGGAATAACACTGTGCTTCCTGGTATCAGCCGTTGCTATCAGATTCCTTTATGAACTGTCAGAATAAATAACTTTTTTAAAGGACTGATACTTTAGCTATCAGTATCTGAAGGTGTCAATTCTGCTCTATGTCTGCTACGTATGTGGATGACCAATTATTTCAATTTTCAAAATCTCTATTAAAAATAACACTTATAAGTCTGGAAAGGTGAAAAAAAAAGCATGGCAAAAAAGTTACATAAAAACTAGTAACTTTTTGACTGAAAAAAAAGCATATGATGAGTGTATCATAATGTGGGTACAGAATTGAATATCTTGTCAACATCATGATATTGCCAGAACGTGTTTATGATCCA
The DNA here is from genome assembly GCF_015832195.1 of Motacilla alba alba. NCBI lineage: Eukaryota > Metazoa > Chordata > Aves > Passeriformes > Motacillidae > Motacilla > Motacilla alba. The sequence continues at coordinate 33,137,242 of NC_052020.1, forward strand.
AGTCAATAAAATACCCTTTCCTCTGAGTACTCATGTCACACAAGATTGCACACCTTTATGTACACAATAATTCAGTGTACTGAGATTCTGTTATCATTGTTTGGCTGCACTTACATGGCAGGCTGACTGGCTCCTTCTGCAGCTTCATTTTCCAGACTGGGGAAAACTTGGGACTGCACTGCAGCAGTTTTCTTTCTTGACCATTCAAGGTTCCTTTTACAGGAAGTAGGCTGTGGGAGGCACCACATGCATACAGGTATCATTCATACAGAGCCATCTGCCCTACAGCTGTCATGCAGACTGTGCTGTGCCTGGGAACACACTGCAACAGGTAATTTATCCTAAGAATGAGCTTGGGTCACACTTTCTAAACAGCCACTATCAGGCATCTCAAATGTGTGTGGTAGCCTTGTCTTCCTGTGCAGACTTGACTGAGTAATGAGCGATTCCATAGATAACAAGAATTTACCTACAGGCTCCATAGGATTCCTATATTTAGCAGTAAAGGGAAATACTGTATTTTCCTTCTGCTCCAGTTAGTGTTAAGTGCTATGAAAATTAGCAGATACAGACTGTTATATTCATTGCACCAAAATCTTTCTGGAATGTGACATCACCATGTGCCTTGTAAAGAGTGAGACATTTTTTTCCCCATGTACTTTGTTTCTAAATAAAGCAACAACAATTTTGCCCTCCTCCCTTTTGTCTCTGGTTTCTAATGCTGTGATATTAATAAGGAGTGACATGTTTAAAGCCTTTCTTTATACTGGTGGAGAATATTTTCGCAAAATATATAGTGTAGTGCACCAAGTTAAGGACATTTTCATGGTTATTTTATGGCATAAGGCAAGAGAAGATTTTCTTCACAAAAATAATTAGCCAAACAAATAGATCATTATAGTCAATTAAGAGAGAGAAATTGTTTTTGTGGACATTTCAAGCAATGTAATTCATACAATTGCCATCTACTAAAAGTAATTTGGTGGTCTGCCTGATGTATGTGCTATTTACCTTGGCCAGGCCATAGGATTATGTTCAGGCTCAGGCTGGGAATCAGAGGAATGGAAATGTTTTTGCTTTGATAGCAACAGCTGTTACAGCATAATAAGAGTACAATTCTGCTGGCCCACCTTCTACATCTTGCCCTTCCTTGGTATTCTCTTCAATCTGAAGGTCAGTAAACTCCTTAAGTATCCAGTGACGACTTCCTGAGGCCTCCCACACACCTTAGGGGCCACTATTTGCTATTGGGGGTGGCACAAGCACATCTTGAATTTTAGTCTTCTCCTCCACAGACCTGAGACAGATTCTGCTCCATTTTTGTCTATAAGGCAGGTTATTTTTTAGCAACTTCCTCACTAGCTTTAACACCAAGTGACTTCAAGCAGCAGATTCCCAGTGTTTCTTCTTCCAAGCTCATCAAGTGAGGAGACATACAGACAGTAAAGTCCAGAAAATAAACAATCAAGTCAAGTCAGTGGACAGCAAATCCAGTAAACATCCACACAGCCAATGAGTATGGTTAGATGTTCAGTCCTCTGTGCTGGAGGAAGAAAAACAAATACTTTTTGGAGTGAAAAGAGGAGATAAAACTACTAAATCCCTTCCTAAACCCTGTTCTAATTTAATCCACTCGTAGAACTTGGACGGTGTATTTATTAATAAAGAAATATTGATGTCCAAAAGAATAGTGAAACTAAAACAGTTCTTATACAAAGATTTGTGCTATCCAGTGTCATTCTTTAAGGACACAATTATACCTTTTCATTTAAAAATAGAGGCATGCAATCTCCATCTCATTAGTAATCGTTTGGAAAGAAAATCACCATTCTACACTGCAGAAGGAGAACAACATTAAAAATACTGACACAAGTGGCAGTACTCAGTTATCCAAATAATCTGGCTCAGAATATATATCACTAATTGTATAATATTTTCATGCATATACTTCTAGAATATATGTTTATTAATAATAAGAAAGTTCTTTATTAGATTCACTTTGGAAAACACATCAATCTCGTACTTTATTATGACCTTGAAAGTTTCGGCATGACATTACATATGACTTCTTGCTTACCAGAAACACTTGGGAGTTGCTATCCTGTATTGTTATTTCTCCTTTAAAAACCTGAGATTGTTGTCGCTGTTTAAAAACAGATGGTCTTACAAAGAGGCTAAACACTGTCACCAGCGGAGACTTTTCCCACAACTGCCGAGTAACTCTGTGTGGAAAGTACTCATGTGCTATTCTGCCTTTCACATTTCGTCCAGCTCTGTAGGAAAACTGAGAGTGTTCTACTGCCTGATCTTATTCCTGAATCCATTTCTAATTCTTTAAGATATGAAATTCTCCTTTCTGAATGAAAATTTTCTTCTGTGAGTTAAAAGTGCAAGCACTGTATGAAATAGCCTGTTCCTTTCCTATAAGATTCCCTTCCTATTGTTTCCCTATCTGGCATAGTGAATTTGCACAGAAAAAAAAATATAGCACATTCATTTCTTTGGGCTTCTGGTGGTAGTGATGGTTTTATTTCTACAAAAGCGCTTTTTGCTGCACAAAAAAATCCTGAACTATAGCATTTAGGAGCACAGTGTATTTTTTTCTTCCACCTTACACAGAAGGATCATTTGGCACGAGTGATGTCTCAGATTGGCTTGGAAGAAATGAGTGACAGGTGATTCCATGTTTGCTTGTGCTGAAGTTGCCACATTTGGCATGCATAGCACAATGCAAAGGTTTTCCTGAGAAAAAATTAGTCAGGTTTTCATGGAATTGCAAAGTAATGACTTTTCAGGGTTGTTTTTTTTTTTTCAAGAGACATAATAAGACATACAATTATGACTGACTGGTCATGAGCTGATTTTTTTTCAACCAGTCATTTAGTTCAGCTGTCCAGTGTTTTCCTACAGTACCACTTTGACACAGAAGGAAAGAAGATACTTTTCTAAACATTTTCACTCAAAATAAGTGAAAGAGTCAGGCTTCTTTCCACAACATGAATTCATAAAGATGAATGTATGGAGCATCTTCTAAGTTATGAAACCTCACAATGTATTTTCAATTAGTTTTGTGGTGCAAAAAATACAATATCTGGTCGGGATCTTTGCAAAAATTCCTCACAGGATAAGGTCTGTATGGCAAACACAGTATATCATAAGACTACACTCACTGGCTTTACCATTGCCTAAGAGCAGTCCTTGTCCTAAATGCTAAGTTAAGATTTTCCAAATATGTTAATTATGCTCCTTCCAAAATATTTAAATATTGATTCTAAAGATATGACTCTACCTGCTGTCTGACACATGGAGAGGTTTCATTTGGGTAACAGAATCATTATTCACTTCTGATAATCCTGGCTCTCTACATGGTCACACAGCTGCATGTGATGCCAGGATGCCATTTCTGGAAAAGCTAGTTGGCGTCTTCTGTTGCTGCAGCAAGATTTATATGGGATTTTAAGGTGTCATGAATTAATCCAGATCTAACTTTACCACCTTGTAGGATATAGCAAGGAAAAAAAAAAGAGGAAGAAAATAAGTATAAATGCTTCCTGTGTTTCCTGTTCATAGTAAAAAAATGTTCCTGAAGCCAAGAAACCAGGAGTCATAGAATCGTAGAATGGTTTGGGCTGGAAGGCACCTTAAATATTATCTATTTCCAAGCCCCCTGCCATGAACAGGGACAAATTCCACTAGACCAGGTTGCTCAGATCTCAACCCAATCTGGCCTTGGAGACATCCAGGGATGGGGCATCCATGGCTTCTTTGGGTTATCTGCACCAGTGCCTCACCCATCACAGAGTAAACATATTTTTTCCTTATATATATTTTAAATCTCCACTTTTTTAGCTTAAAGCCATCCCCCCTTTGTCCCATCCCTACATGTCCTTCTAAAAAGTCTGATTCCACCTTTCTTTTAGCCCCCTCTAGGTAATGGAAAGCCACACTAAGCTCTTCCCAGAGCCTTCTCTTCTCCATGCTGAACAACCACAACTTTCTCAGTCTCTCCATATTAGAGAGGTGCTCAGTTCTCTGCCCCCACATGTGGCCCTCTGGACTGACTCCAGCAGGTCCACATCATTTTTATGTTGGGGTCCCCAGAACTAAATGCAGCCCAGGACACATTTGGCTCTCTGGGCTGGGAGTGGCTCATGGTTTGGCTCTCATGGCTGGGTCATGTCCAGGCTCTCAGCCAGCAGCACTCCCAAGTCCTTCCCAGCAGGGCTGCTCTTAATCCATTCTCTGCCTGGCCTGTATTTTCTCCTTGGGTTTGCTCTGACCCAGGTGCAGCACCTTACACTCCAATCCTTGAGTTGTGGGATATTCTTACTTTATATTTCATTTGTATACAGATAAGTGTGACTTTATTTTCATGTTTTTCCAAAAGGTTTTTTCACTTTGTCACTTTAGGAATGCGGAGTCTTTTACTTCTTTACAGAGAATTAGATGATTAAAACCCTGTACAAAGAAAATTCTGGACACTAAGGGAAGTGACCTGTTATTAACAAATATCCAATAGGCCTTTTGGAATGGCTTTCAGCACCAACAAAATCAACATTTGAAGTTGCTTTAATAAATGCCAAATTTCTCATCTCTTTCTTAGTGTTTTGTTACTGCTCCGTTTATTACCTTTAAATTTTTCTAGCCCTGGGAGCACCCAAATATGTAGCATACATTTCTGTAGACCTGAAAGTAGGCTTTCTTTTCAATCCTGAAAATACAAGTGTAATGACAGCTTTCTCTCATTATAGTAATTAATATTAAGAAAACTTTCTTTAGGTCCATTATTCTACATAAAAAAAATTTAGACAACATCAATGATAGGAAATGAAATTACATTTCAGTACAGCAAGAGGAAATCAGTAGAGCAACAAAGCTAGTGAGGTGTCTGCAGGATAAGTCCTATAAGGAGTGACTGAGGGAACAGGGATTGTTTATCCTGGAGTAAAGGACTCTTAGGGAGACTTTATTACACTCTTCAACCCCCTGAAAGGAGGTTTTGGCCAGCTGGGGGTTGGTCTCTGCTCCCTGGTAACAAGTGACAGGTCAAGCAGGAATGGCCTGGAGTTATGCCAGGGGAGGTGTAGATTGGATATTAGGTAAAAAATTTTCACCAACAGGGTTATGAAGCATTGAAACAGACTGCCCAAGGAAGTGGCAGAGTTACTGACCCTGAAGGCATTTTAAAAACATATATATGTGGCTCTTATGGACATAGTTTAGGGGTGAACTTGGCAGTGTTAGGTTTATGGCTGATCTTGATGATGTTAAAGTTCTTTTTCAAATCAAATAATTCTATGTTTTTACAGCATTTTTGTCTAGGCAGAATATCTCTTAACATCTAATTATATTTTGTACGAAAATACAACCCTTTCATTTATGCAATAACTTTTAAATTTAATTTCTGACATCTATCAATTTACATGATAAAAGCTCACATTACAGATCTTTGGATTTAAATTAATTGATATCATTGAACGGGCAGATAAAACTTTGACGGGGTTTCATGTAATTTTTTACCATAGCTAATCTTACATCCTCTTAAACAATAGAGTCTGTAATTTCACCAAAGGATAAAAATAAATCTGTCAGATACTTTTGTGATCCTTTCATTTTCATTGATTTCCCAGTTAGTCTCTAGGTCCTTTAAGCCCTTCTCTATGTCTGCAGCTTTGAACTAGCTTGTGCAAGCATTGCTTATCAGCCACTTCTCTGCATCTGAGCCACAGCCATGTGAGGTGCTAAGGAGATCACCATCAGGGCGGCTGCCTCTTGCCAAGATCTTACAGAGTTTTCTGGACCACTAGAAGACTCTATAGTAATTTAGAGGTATCTTATACACAGATAGTATCACTGAAGGCTGAGGGCAACGAGGAGTCTGGCTGATGGAGTTCTTTTGTCCAAAGCACCAAAATATTTCAGGTGCTTGTAGAACATATTCCTCATGTTTAGCAAACAAAATCTCAATACAAATTAGATTTTTTAAAATGAAAATCAGACAATCTATGTGAATACCTCAAAATGTCTAGGTTTCTATTTAATTACCTTAAAATACATACCCTGTAGCTTTTTTTGCCTGTGCTTGTTCATAAGAATGAAAGGAAAATGAAGTGGCATTCTTCAGGCTCTTTTCCAAAATATCAGATAGTCCTTGGTGAACATGAAATTTTTTTTCCTGTAACTAGCTCCACTTATCTATATTCTAGACAGAAGCCTTTTTCTTCCACTGTTTTGTAATATCTTTTAATTGAGGCTATGTCTCTGCAATAATTGTAATATGAGGATATATTAGACAAACCATATCAGTGTGGTGTCATTTCAAGTATATGTAGAAATAATTTGATGAATAACAGCAAAAACCACCTTTGTTTTTATAATTAAAATCCCAGCTGTTTGAAAATATTCGTATAATATTTGCTCAATCAGTCTACATGTTGTTTGCCATAAAATTTTTAAATTTTTAGGTAAGAAAATCTAATTGTTAAAAAAAATATTTCTTCTTTCCCCTTTCCATTTCCCTTTCTGTGTTGTTAAATGGATCAAGGTAAATATCAGACATATTTTGGTCAGAGGAACGTGAACAGCAAGAAGCAACTGTGGAAGAAGACAGTGTTTGTGCTTTACATGTAATGCTGCCAAATCATCTGCTAGTTGCCCTTTTAATAACCTCTTTTTCTTCCACTTCTGCTAAAAATATCTCAAAAGCCCTCAGTGAGGACATAATTTAACAAAATTCAATATCCTGTAAATAACAACAGGTTTAGGAGTCATCAACCATGCCCTAGAAAAGCCAAAAGAACATGAACAATCTACAGTATTTCTGTGAAAAGACCGTATTGTAATCCTTTGCCAGTCAGAATCAGCACAGATTTTAAATCTTCTTCTGCAAATGTTAACCCCGCAACTGACAAATCTCAGGGGAGAATGGTTGAAGCTTTTTACTGACTTCAAGAACAGCTCAAACATTATTTTTCTCGGTTAGCAACTGGTACACTAAAAATAAAGTGGCACATTGGAGATTATTTTATTTGAACACACAGAGTTTTACATGTAATGCTTAGATATTTGAAAGCTGATGGGAGAATCCCTCAACAGCAGATTGAAACAGAATAATGAGCAGAATGGGGTAAGGCAGAGGGCAAAGGTTGAACTCAGGACTCTCTATACATTCAAACTTCTTGTCCTTACTTCAGGGGTTGAAAACAGTCTTGAATATACACCTCAAATTTCAATTACAGGTGCTATGTCAGGGTAGAGAAAGAACACAGTTGGGCATTTTTGGTATTCAGATCAAAATAATTAAAACCTTTACACATGTGTTGGCATTTCTGTTTAATCAGCTTCAGCATTTTCCCACAGTTCCTATGGAGGGATTTTTCCAGCACCATGAGACAGTAAAAACATTTTTAAAATTTGTTATGCACTGCAATAGCTGAATTTTTTTACCAATTGTAACTCAAGATTACAGTGTTTCTATATGCAATTATTCATTCCCATAGAGCAAAGACACCATTTATCATGAGTTGTGAAAATTACTATAACCTTGGGTTTCAACAGCAATATCTGAGTGAACTTCAAGATAGCTTTGCTTGGCAAACATTAAAAAAAAAAAGTGAATAATCAGAAGAAGATTATGCCTTTTGTTTGTTGAATTCCTCAGAACAAATGTTCAAACCCCAAATATTTATTCTGTAGCTTGATTTATGTATTGAAATTTTAGCACTAACTTGCTGACCTGGACTGTGCAGATAGCTGAACAGTTCACTTTGCAGATTGCAGACTCGCAGGCAGGTCTGAGCAGCTGGATTTGGTCTGCCAAGCTTGCTGACAAGAAATGCAGTGCAAATGTAGTGGTTATTTTTCGACACCTATAAATGTAGACATGTTCTTGTCACAGAGATCTGGAGCTACTAGATGCGAGTGAACATGAGCTGCTTCATGTAGAGGCAACGAAGGCATGTGTGCACCACGGTGCTCCAGGCTCTGGTGGAGTTCACTGTGTGAGATGCAGCACAGTAAAGAAAGAGCCTCACCACTACTCAACTGTTACCTCCATGAGCTCAGGTGCTTCTGCCACCAAGACAATAAATCTTTCCAGAATGGGGGATAGCTTTCTTAACCCATGTGTTGCATTTTCTTCTTCTTGTTTTCTTGCCAAATAGGGAACTGACTGCAAGGCTTTACTGTTGTGATGACCCTGCAGGGAAGGGTACAGGGAAACAGCACACGGCCGGGTTCACTAACCTCAAGTGAGACAAATCAGCATGGTTGAAACACGCAACTGCCCTTCCAGAGCAGCTCCCATCTTCTACCACACTTGCTCTGGTGCCGATGAACCTTTTAGCAGCTTTATCTGTCAAACTCTATCCTTGCTAAACCCAGTTTCATCCCATTTTCCATGCTTGCAGTCTTTCGCTTGCAGTCTTTCCTTCAAAAATCTCTCCGGCAGAAGTCCTGCACATGATGGAGGCTGGGCCTCTAGCTGCCCAAATTGCTTTATATTTGGCAACATTTGTCATTCATTCTCCTCGTCTCCTCCCAGCATATATATTTTGTATTGTTTTACAGTATTACTTAGAATGTCAGGATAGACACTTTGTACTTTCAAGTTTCCACATCATACCTGGCCCTGTGGCTTGTATTCACTAATCTGCGAATACTCTAGCTCCAAAACACATACCAGATCTTAGGCTCTGGGCTACTGGAGCCTAAACCTGTCAAAAGCATGACGCATATAGCTACCAGGGGCAGCAGGTTCTGAATATTCAGTAACACTAAAGCAGTGCGTTGCATGGGCTCTGCGCTGTGAACATTATTTATAGTTCACTTGTGAATCAATTGTTTGCAGCATTTGCTGGAGGTAAATAGGGTTTTCAACCTTTAAAAGTAGATGTTAACAATGGGCCTAAATGTTATCTTAGATACATTTACATAGGTGAGTGCCTACCACAGAGCTGTAGTTATTGCCATTTGAAGAGCAGCAAACAGCAGGATCAGCGTGGTACTGATGTGTTGATCACACAGGTTTCAAATATCAGGTTATACATGAACTTGTAGTTCTTTTCTCATCAAGTTTGGCCATGTCATCACATAAAAGTGCAGGACTGGCTTGTGGCACCACTCTCCAGCCATTTGGTCAGGTACTGAAAATGGCAGCAAACTCAAGTGTACCACAGGTATTGAAACACGGTGGGAAGGGAAAACTCAACTTTGTTCAGCTTTCTGCGCCAAATTTGAAAAGTCATGCCAAGTCAAGTCATGATAGGTTTAACTTCTGAAATGTTTGCAGTAAGTATTCCTCTTGTATGAAGTTCTATAGGCCACACAGATTTTTTTTCTGTAATGATGACAATCTGGCTGTCTTACCAAAGATAGCAGAAATAATACAAAGTTGACTAGGAGTCAAAGAAAAGAATTCAAATGGATTTATATAGAATAATATGCAAAAATATTTTTTCTATATGTGTATATCTAATGCTTGAAAACAGGGGGTTTTTTTCCAGTACTCTATTAAGCAACTTAAAATAAGTTTCTCAAAATACTTGACACTTCAAGGAGATGTGCAACTTCAAGGCCTACAATAATTACCAGGATTTCATTCACAGCAAGGCCTGCCAACCCTTAAACAAGTGAAGCACTTCACCAGTTTATTCTCGGTTTTCAGCCCTGAGCAGGTAATGAACAAATTCTTTACATATTTTGATTTGAAGTAAGGTTGAAGAATGTATTTTAATAACTTTTGAGGCTTGCATTAAAAAAATACTATCACAAAGGCATCCTAAGTGTTTCTAAATTAGTCCTAACCTCTAGAAATTCTTCCTAGCCACCTAATTCATTCCAATGTGGTTCTCTGTTTCTTTGGGACATTTCATGTTAGTAAGCTATTTTAAGGCTTATTTCTACATGAGGATACATTTTTGGATGAAGATAGAAATGTCTAAACTGGTTCTTTTTGTCACAATAAGTTATCATCATGAAAGCACTTTAGGGAAGAGTAAGTTCTAAGTAACACGTTCTAAGTTTGGGCTAAAATCAGCATGCTAATAGAAATCTCCAAACCGAGACTAATTAGACATGAATGGGATCATCCTTGCTTTTTGTAGAAGCAAATTTTGACCCAGACTATGAAAAATCAATACCAGTTGTAGTTTTAGCCAGACAGACATTAGATGGAATAAATGGCTGAAAATATTCTCCGAGGAATTCTGAGGAGAGGGAATTAGGAGTTATCTTAATTTTGCCTTCTTATTGTTGCAACAAAAACTGAAATTATTTGTTCCAGCAACCGTTCTCTCCCCAAGTCCTCTTATTTCAGGAGAACACTGGAATGCTGTAAATGTCAGGACAGATAACACCTTCACATGTATGCTGCTCGCTGACCTCAAACTACATGAATAAAAGGCCAAGAGAAACCGTGGTGGAATAAGATGCAGTGTTTTAGTAAGGAATACATGTTTTATATTTTTTTGGCATCATGCCACTCTGTTCAGAATTGAGGGATGGATTATTGTGGATTTGTTTTCTTTCAGGAATTAGGGCTGGCCTTGGCTTAGCTTCAGCACTGCAGAGGTATTAACTGCAATGCATTTCTGTCTTACAGCTTCATCCCATTTAGCCATTGTGACTTTGGAGTGACTTCCAAAGCAATCCAATCAGAATGAGTTGGCAGATTAATGTTAACTTTCATGTCAGGACTGAAGGCAATGCAAAATGAAAATGCTAAAAGAAGAGGCATTGCACCAGCCATACTGTAGCTAAAAATAAAACCAAACTGTCTCATGTGAGCTAATGAGCCTTTGTTTAATCTACAAATGGATAAAGCATTAGTAAACTGCCTTTCTGTGTATTAATAAATCTCAAATATTTAAATAAAATTGATACTATAGCCTCTGGACCATCTTTTATTCGTGTAAAATTTTGTGTTATCACAGAAGTTTTCTTGGCAGACAATGAGTTTGTGAAAAAATTTATGTTGCAGTTCCTCAGTAACAATACTGGCAAGATTAGTTTCACCTTTTGTCTGGGCAATGGTTCAAATTGTGTTTCTCTCCTTGCAGAAAAATCGGTATGGTGTATGTTGATATGTATTTCAAGGATCAGAAGCCAAGGGGGGAGTATGAAACACTATAAATTACACATACCCCAATATAATTTGAATATTTATTCTAATTCAAACATCCAAGATCAGTGATCAACACAGCTCTTTGGCAGGACTATATTACAACTAATTAGAGCCTGTATTGTCATGTATGACTCAAGGTTTTAGTCAAACACATTCCACTCAATCCAATGACATAATTTCCATTGCAGTCTCATCAACACCATATACTAGCATTATAATACTGATCAGCACTAACACAGTTTTATCTTCTCAGATCTGTAAACAAACTCCATGAGTTCCTAGTAATAATTAAATAAAACTGTCTGTTCCTTCAACATCAAAGATATTTTTGTTTTCACCATACCATTTTTTCAGTTTCACTGTTACCCACTTTCCTATATGTTAGAACACAATTAAAAAAAACCCCTAGTTTTCCTGTCCTCTGTACAGTTTTATTAATCTCTTGCTTTAACATGTAAATACACTTCTCCCAGTAACATATTTGTTCCAAGATTCAAATATGTTGTTTTATTCACAGTAGAATGGAAATCCCACTGTATAATTTTGCACGTCCTCTCATTTTTCCTTCTTTTAAGTTAGGAAATGCATGACAGAAAAAAGCCCTAACAATGAAAATATCAGACAGTAGGACTTTGGACAAATTGGAGAAATTATTGCTCTGATAATTATACCCATAAACTCATGCAGATGCTTTCTCAAAAGTAAACTGACACATAAAACAGCAAATCAATTAATAATAATATTTCTCTGGGATCTAACAGCCGTATTAAATATAGAGAAGCCCTATGTTGTCAAGTGGATGGACTGCAAGACAGGGACTGGGAGAGCAAGTTCCCCTCCACTGAGAGAGAAAATCAGGTTTGTGATGTCCCCAGCAACAAGGATATCCAGAAACCTTTGGCACCCAAAGAGATGCATCCCAGGGTTCTTGAGAGAACCAACTTGCCAAGTCACTCTCCAAGATATTTAAAATGTGACGTGAGTCAGGTAAAGTCCCAGGTGACTGGAAAAAGGGAGACATTGTACCCATCTCTTAGAAAGGTAAAGAAGAGGAGGACCCTGGGAACTACTGACCTGACAGTCTTACCTCTGTGCCTAGGAAGGTCATGGAACAGATCCTCCTAGAAGCCATGCTAAGGCACTTGGAGGACAAGGAGGTGATTTGAGACAGCCAGCACACCTTCACCAAGGGCAAGTCTTGCTTGACCAATGTAGTGGCCTTCTATGACAGAGTGACTCCATCCGTGGACAAGGGAAGAGCTATGGATCTACCACAGATATGGATCTATTAATCTATCTGAACTTCTGTAAGGCCTTTAAAATTGTTCCCCACAAAATCCTTCTGTCTAAATTGGAGAGGGTTGGACATCCATTGGTGGATGGACAGTGTGGTGGATGACAAATTGGTGGGACAGTGACAACCAGTAGTGGTCAATGACTCAGTGTCCTGATGGACATCAGGAACAAGTGGTGTCCTCAGGGATCTGTACTGGGACCAGTGTTATTTAAGGTCTTCATTAATGCCAGAGGGATGACAGATGACACCTGCAAAGCTTGGTGGTGCAGCTGACACACTTAAAGGACAGGATGCCATCCAGAGGGACCTGGACAAGCACAAGGAATGGGTCCATGGGACTCTCATGAGGTTTAATAAGGCCAAGTGCAATATGCTACACCTGGGTCAAGGCAATCCCTCATATCAATAAAGGCTGGGGATGAACAGACCCAGAGCAGCCCTACTGGGAAAGACTTGGGGGTGCTGCTGGCTGAGAGGCTGGACATGAGCCAGCCATGGGCACTTCCAGCCCAGAGAGCCAAACGTGTCCTGGGCTGCATCCAGAGCAGTGTGGGCAGCAGGGCCAGGGAGGGGGATTCTGCCCCTCTGCTCTGCTCTGCTGAGAGCCCACCTGCAGTGCTGCATCAGCTCTGGGGTGCCAGCACAGGAAGGACATGGAGCTGCTGGAGTGAGTGGACCTCCTGCCCTGAGGAGAACTTTGAAGATGATCAGAGGGATAGAGAACCTTTCCTGTGAGACAAGGCTGTGAGACATGGGGTTGTTCAGACTGGAAAAGAGGCTATGTGAAGAATCTATTGCAGCCTTGCAGTACCTGAAGGAAGCTTACAAGAAAGAGGGAGAGGGACTTTTTACAAGGGCCTGGAGTGACAGGACAAGGGACAGTGACTTTAAATTTAAGAAGGATAGGTTTAGAGTAGATATGAGTAAGAAGTTTACTTATCATGCATAACTATTCAAATGAAAACAATCTAGGCTAACAATATTGTTAACAAAATGTCATCTTCAAATGTTAGTGACTTTTTCTGGAAGGTCAAAATATGAGAAAAAAATTATAAGTGCTGAATGTAAGACCAGTTAAATTTCAAGGAAAAAAAGTCACTACATGCAGTTTTTTAAATATGAACTGTCAAATGCTTTTGCCCCACTTTTGTCTGCTTTGATTCTTTCTTTTTTTGCAGAGTAGACCTGTTTTACTCTGTCTGTGGTTGCTGTTAGCTATGGATTCACGTGGGATGTCAAGGTGGTATAGAGCTCCTCCTGCAGCATTTTGGCTGATGCCAGCAGAACTTGGACAGGCAGAGTGATGCAGTTCTTATATAACACCCCAGGGCTAAAAGCTGAGCTTTCTTCCATTTCCAGCAGCACTCAGCTTACTTTTCTTGTTCTTCATTGGCATAGAGTATTAGATATCAAACTTGACAATAATGAAGTACTGAATAGTACCCACTTAACACTGAGGAATCTCAAATCTTCTTAATCTTTGGTTAATATAAGCTGGACTAACAACTGGATCTTTGGAATATTTCTCCGATATGTTTTTAATTGCTTTGTCCTCTTCCCTAAATTTTGCAAGCTATGATGGTGATATTTATTGTGAAAAATTAACTTATTCAAATGCCATTCTTCATAGTACATGTTCACCACCCAGACATCAGAATTATTGCCAGCCCAGGACACTGAAGTTTTATTTGTTTAATGGAAATCACTTATTGGAAAACTTTTCTTTCCTCAACATAAAATAAAGAATAATATATTGAACATCCTCCATAAGCCAAGTATAATATTGGAATGAGGAGTAGCAAATTCCCTAGATGAATCATTTGCTTGCTTTCAAGGTTTTTAATAGAGGATCACTGCTTATACTATTAGCCTTTTGAATTCTGTAGGAATGTGCTGGTAACATATATTAACATAAATGTGGATTTGTATCGTGTTCCATCAGCAAAGGGAGTGGTTTGCCATTAAAAGTCAACTACAAGCACCTCATGGGCAGTTTTACCTACATGGTTGTGCAATGCAAGGTGACTGTGCTATGCTTCCTATATAAGTGACTATTAGATAGAACAACTTACATTCAATTTACAATTGGACTTTATATTTATAAAGGTCTTTTCCAACCTAAATGTCTGATTCTGTGATTAAACTGAACTAGAACAGGAATCAACCCTGGATAAAATATCAAGAACATTCATAACTCACAGTGCAGTATTTCTGTCAACATTACATTTTTTCCAGGTCAAATACAATCACATTGTCTCTGAAATGATCCTATTGTTTGGAAGATCAGTTTAAATTGTAAGCAAAGAGCTTGCAGTTTGTTGTTAGAATTATATAAGGGGAATACAAAAAATAAAAAACATCAATTTATCTTCAACAATATTATATATTGCAGATTCTTCCTATAGCCATAATTTCCCCCAAAAAAAAAAAATTTTGCAAAATTAACTCCCCCATGCTCACAAAACCTGTTGTGTTCTGACTAGGTCAAAACAGGGTAAAGCACGCTTTCCTCCTGAAGGCCTCTGAGCCAGCTCCAGGCTTGTTCATATGGTTCTTCAGCACAATGTAAAGCTATAGCTGTGACAGGGCTTTCAGATAATATTTGAAAAAAAATCAGTGGTACTTCAGTTCTGCATCCAGACTAATAGGTCAGACTGTAAAGCAGCTTGATAAGCTCAGTTATGGCATGGCACTAAAGTCAGCTACATTACTTACCAATCTGGGTCACCAACGTCTCCCCTGACATAGTATGGAAATATAAACATCATTTAGTTTTCTTCAGGATGAAATAAAAAAGAAATTAATCTGTCCAACCCTAGATCAAAACAAAACTGTCCAATTCTGCAGCAAGAGAATGAAGATATCTCCCATAAGAACTTTCAGTTCATAATTTCATCTTGAAATATATTTTGCTTATTATACCTCACTGGGAACTGCAAAGCAATAGGATAATACTCGTTCAGTTCATGTGTATCAAAAGATTGGTAGATCCACTAGAAAAACCCCAAAAACCAAACAAACCAATCAAACTCCAGTCTAATTTCTGGTCTGAAACTAAGCATATAGGTTCTGAAACATAATATATTTAAGAAATTATATGGTAATTGAAATGTTAAGGTATAATGAAAAAAACCAGCTATTCTTTTATATTATGAATATCACAGTTTAAATAAATTAAGATTTTAAGGTATTTTAAATATTGAAAACTGCTAAATCAAAAAATATTCTAAAATAATATTTTCACCTAAATATTGTTTAACCAAATTGACTTGTAATAATCACACTTGAAAATACATTTGTCATTTGCTGTTATGGGTTAAAGTTATGCAGATATCTTATTTGACTTTCAGTTATTCATGCTGTACTTCATGGTCACTCAGTTTCAGTGCACAACAGGAATGATTATTTTTCTTAACTGTGGGTTTATCCTTGCAGGTATGGAAATGAAATGTATATATTTTTTTCTGAAATTCATTTAAAAATAGAAAATCTGCATGGTCCGTAACATATCTGAACTTAATAAAGTTATTTAATTTCTTTCTTTACTATTTACAGCCCAATAGCTATTGATAGGTATTATCTATCTATTCTATCCAGAATTCTTCTGTCGAGTAACCATTTTAGATCATTAGCAAGTTAAATCTCAGACAAGGCTAATCCCTGATTTGATATTTTTGCAGAGGCTATATAGTGGACTGCACTTAAACTGAATGCCAGTTGTCCAGACAATCCTGGCAACAGCTGATTTTCCAGGCTAAATACATTTTCTGCATGGCATGTTAACAACCGCAGAATATTTTTCTAGTTTGCTATTTGTGGTCTCTAGTAAGAAACTCATTTCATTCTCTAATATTTTTCTCCTTCCTCTTGCAACAATACTTTAAGTTTTGCAGGTGTGCATGGGACATTGAAAGGATATGAAAGAAAATTGTCTGAAGGAATTTGTAGCTGAGGCTATGGGCTTGCAAACTGTTCTGGACCTGCTCAGATTCTCCCTGTGACAGTCCCAGCAACAGTGACCCCGAACCACATTTTATCCTGTACCACTGAAAGCAGCAGGACTTCGGTATTGAATCAGAGTGGAACAAACCTCCTATCTGCTGCAGGGATTCGATTTATCACAGCAAAACAGCAACATAAACCCGAGAGCAGGCAGTACTGAACTGAAAGTTCAGGCACACGGAACATGAAGCAGCAAGAACTCCAGTTTCCAAGTCGTATTAACTTTACTAATGCTGATTGGTAGGTACTTGTTCTCTATTGAAGTTGTCAGTCCAGATTTAGGAATTTCTTTAGGAAATTCTTTAGGAATTTAGAAATTCTTTAGGAATTATGATAGTAAAAAGTCCCCTAAGACATTCTGTAAGAAAGACCAATGGAGAAAAAGAAAAGACTGCTGAGCAGCAACATTGCTGAGGTAGTCAGAAGAAAGTTGTATCTGAATTATTAATACTTGTTTCTAATGGCCTTTCTCTGATCAAACAGGCAGAAACAATGTTTCTCTTTTATACTGCATCCCAGTGAAAAGATTCAGGTCCTTATGTAATTTCTGTGCTCCATTTGGAAAGAAGATCTCCCATCTACCATCAAATGAACCAAAAGTGAATTATTCAGAGATAACCTGATATCCCTTCCTCTGACAATAGGATATCTGAACTCTGAACGAATTACTGGCATATAAGAATGACTATGAGATTAATCCCAACAGAAAAGCAAAGTGGCATGATACCTAACTTGAGAATCTTCCATGCCCATATTGCAGCTGCTTGGCATGCTCAGGATATGTTCAGTATCCAGCATCAGAAAAATGGACACCTGAAATGTATTGGTGTATTTTAGTGGTGAGACAAATTCAGTGTCTTTCAGGTTAAGCAGCAACTAAGCAGGGCTTTCTGAGGGTCTTGCAGCTGGATTAGAGAACTAGAGTGGCAGCCTAAATTTAGAGAGCTAAAATGCTCTCTAAATTCCATTGCAAAGCTATGTAAGAGAGGTAGGGAGCTAATCTTCTATTGGGCTAGGATAGCTATTTCCAAAGGCTTGGGCCTAAGGAAAGCAGGTTCCAATGTTTTGAGATACTGAGATTCTAGGTCTTGTGCTTCTCTCTTCTTTTAGTTCTTATGCTCCTCTCTGGCTGGGGACTATGCTGAGCTAATCACATGAAACCCTTATGTCTCTTGTACTGAATACAATCAATTTCTTGTACAGAATCATGGAGATGTACTCACCGCCACTCAAAGAGCTGGTCTAAGCTGCTCGGAATCTCCTTGATACTTAATGGGTGCTGGGAACGAAGGTATTTGATCCTAGGTGTTGTCTGTTTCACCTGAAATAGATCACAAATAGGAAATCTGGTTACAGGCAGTTTGGCTTCTGAGCTTCTATGAATCAATTTCTGCTTCCTGGTGTGTTCTTCCTGTCCTTTAAAGCATGTAATAAACTAACAGTTAATGTCTTACCTAAATAAAATACAGTACCTTTCTTTTTGCTCCTTCTCCTATGTACTGCCTGAACACCAGAGTTTAACTACACATTTATTTGCTAAATCTGCTTCACACTTACTCATCAAAGAAAACCGGATGACAAGGAATATTATTAAAAAATATCCCCTTTTTTCTGTGACTAAAATGCTTTCCTTTTGAGAACTTGTATATTAAATATTAATCCAGGGAGAACATTCATCAATAAATTACGGTTAGCTAGTAATTATATAAATAGAATTTAATGGAAATATTTCCAGAAGTTTATATAAAATGCAATCTATAAAATAATATAATATAACTAGATAGATAGTAATATAAATATAACTAATAAAGAGTAATTTCTTTGTGATAAAGAGGTAAATTGGATAAAATAGCTACTATTCTTGGCAGTATACACTCATTTATAGAAACTCATATTGTTTCAGCTTGCTAGTAACTTCATAATTCTTGATACTATTTTGCTGAATTTTCTACTTATCTTTCTTCTGAGGTGGTGGTGCAGTTTTGGTTTTTTTTTCCAACTCTTTAAATACTTTTGCTAGATGAGGGACTTTTCCTGTAAAAAACTGTGATAACCCTTTACAGACCAGACATGGATAGGTAGTGGTTATCTGTGCTGGTATATGTATGGCAAGTAAAACTCACCTCCAAGGCTTGCTCAGACAAGGAGAGACATCTGTGGGTTATTTGCATACAGATAGAACCACTCAGAAGAGGTGGAAGCTGCCATGTGTGTTGCTGAATTCTATTTTCTGTTTGTAGATACAGCAATGATGGTGGACACCAAGTTGAACTCGAGCCAGCAATGTGCTCTTGCAGCAAAGAAGGCAAATGTTATCCTGGGCTGCATTAGGAAGGTTGTTGCCAGGAGGCTGAGTGAGCTGCTCCAGTCCCTCTACCCAGCACAGGTGAGGCCACTTCCAGAGTATTGTGTCCAGTGTTGAGCTTCTCAGAAAAGAGAAAAAATGGACATTCTGGAGAGAGTCCAGTGAGAGGCCATGAAGATGACTAAGGCACCTCTCCTGTGAGGAAAGGCTGAGTGAGGTGGTGCTTTTCAGCCTGGAGAAGAGCAGGTGTAGGGGGAGCAATGTACATAAATGCCTGAAAGGATGGTGTAAAGAAGAGGCAGACTCTTTTCATTGGCATCCAGTGGTAGGACCGGAGGCAATGACCGTAAATTGAAATACAGGAGGGTCTTTCTGAACATTGAGAACCAACAAGAACTGTCAGAGGTTGCCCAGAGAAGTTGTGAAGTTGCCAATTTTGGAGACATTAAAAAAATCATCTGGACATGGTCTTGGGCAATCAGCCCTAGGTGAACCTGACTGAGGAATCCTGTAATTTTGTGATTGATTCTGTGATTTTGTGAACTCACAGTTCACCTGAAAAATTATTTTTCATAAGATATAATGTATGGATTGGATTTACTCTGCACAGAAAAGTCTTATGTGTAATTGAGTTTAATATATTGAAAATATTTATTATACGATTCTGTATGAATATCAATAACAGTACACAGGGACATTTTTTGTTCAGACTGAAATGTGTTTTAAAGTGCTATTAAGATTTTTAAAAATTCTTGAAAATTTGATTGAATGCTTAATTCCTATTTTTATTGTAGTTACACTATAAGCTATCCTTTTAAAAACTCTTTTGACTTGTATATTCTTGATACAAGGATAACCTAGCCCTTTCTGGTTTGTTTTGAGATACACACCAGGGGTACTGCTAAATCTGACCTCAGACAGCAGTCATTAGTGAGAATTGTGGTAATCTTTGTGATGGCACTATCCATCCCTTAGGTATGGTCCAAATCTATTTACAAAATCAGGTGTAGATTAGAATGAGGGTTTTCCTTAAAATTCTCCTGTGTAAATGACATTAAAATACATTACATTGTACTTTATCATGTAAATAGCAGCAAAGTATTGTTATTCTATATACTGCTGGATGAAGTGGTCAATATTTTAGAATGAAAGATTAATGGATTTTTTATATTGTATTTAAAATTAAAAATTCATGACAGGTCAATTCTGACACATGAAAAATAATTCTCAACATGTGGATAATTTTTTGCTCTAAATGGTAACTGTCTTCTTGCTCAACAATACATCTTCTACAACTTCCTTGCAGGAGAAAAAGTGGAGAAATATCAAAACAGCATTTCTTCCCTTCATGCATGCCTGCAGTATCTAATGGCATTGTAGCAGTAATTTCCTCAAAAGTGGTTCATTACCAGCAGTTAACAACCCCTTCTGGCAATTAACTAATTATCTTGCCTTTGACTATGGTGAAAGGAAATGGCTATCAAGGGCATTGTTTGCTCAATTAACCAAAAGCAGTAGACGCAGTAATAATTGTAGAAGAAAATCCCTCCAAAATGCAGTGATTTTACTCAATTTTTCACAGGAGCTGTGCAGTCTGATATGTTAAATTAAAGAAATTCAGATGAATTAACATGCAAGGGGGTGCATGTGTGTGTGGTGTTTGTTTTTCCAAACAAGTATCAGGACAAGAATATTCTTCTGTAAAGTGCCAGTTCCTGGGCTCTGCCAAGGTTCATGATATTTTCAGAGCTCTAACTAATGCAGCCATGAGCAGCTCTGGCTGGAATGGTCTCTGGTATTGCGGGAGCTGGATGCAGCCCAGGGGATGATTTTGCTTGGCCAGCTGCCTTTTCCCCAGAAGAGCTGCCATGGCTTCCTCCACGTGGGCGGAAGGATGGATGGATGGGGATGTATGCCTCCTACAGTGGGCACAGCAACACCTCCATATGGCCCATGCAGAAAAGACAAGACAAAGCTGGTTTCTCTCCCTAGTAAAAAGATTGGCCTGTACAATTGGCCTGAGATCTCTCAGTACGTCTTTAGGCTTCAGCTACTCTGATTTGTGTAAGGTTCATAACATGAAAACCCCCAAAACCCCAAGCAACTCACGACCGTACAAACAGTTGCTAGCTAAAACTTCTGCAGTGAATGATGATATAAGAAAATAATTTTTGAATAAAAAGAGATGCCTTTTATTCAAAAGAAAGCTAACATAATTTATAATTTCTCATTTTCTTCAGGGGAAAAATTATATCTCATAATGCTAAACCAGGTATCTAATAGGAACCATGAGATGTACAAATTTAATGGCAAGTTTTTTCCCTTTTTTCCCATGTTCTTAACTATTCTTGGCTTTTTCTGTTGGCCCAAGCTGACTCCACTTTTCTCAGATGACCAAATGCCCCTGGAAGGTGGGGTACTTTTCCTCCCATTTTATTTCCCTGTAGAAAATACTCTTGTAAGTCAATCAACTCTCACAAAAAAAAAAAATAGCTGAAAATGATCACTGGATTTTCTTTCCTCCCTGTTAGTAGGAACGGGAAAAAAGCAACAAACTCTTCTCCCCTTATCCCTCTCATCCCCAACCATGAACTATCACTATTTTCTGGCAAGGAATAAGAACAGATTTTGGAAACATGTATATGATAACAGCCAATATTTGTCTTCACTTTAGAAATAACAAAAAACATAAATACGTTATAAATTCAGAATTCTGAGATCTTGTAAAAACAATTCCAAAGTATCTGAGAAAAAAAAAAAGTTAGATTTATTTTCTTTCTCAAAAAGCAGTGTTTGTGAACTTTTTATGTAAAACACTTTCCCCTCAGTAATCTCTCTCTAAACTGTTACTTCATTTATCTTCCTTACTATTCATATAAATGAAGCAACCCAACCATACCTGTAGTTTCTGCATTCTTTAGGTTTCTCACTATTATCTCTAATCTCTTACTTCTGCACAAACAGGATTCATTTTACCTTTTACAGTAAGGAGATTTGGAAATATCCTTGTTGAAGGAAATGTAAGGCATGAAATAAATGAGATATTGTACCTTTAATTTATTTTATTAAAACCTTTTTGCTAAGGAGTAAAAACTTCATCCATGTCTGATGATCTAATGTTTTTTCAGTTGCATAGAAAATCTTCTGATAATTTTAATGAGTAATTAAGTCTTCAAGGTTTATAGAAAAATTACACACAGAACTGCATATTCTTATGTGTTTAAAACTGTAGTCAATGCTTCTTGTGGATAGCTGTTCATTTTTCTTGAATAATGTTTTTATTCATCATTATTAAATATGTGCAGCTGAGATCAATTTGTGAAAACGTATCATGTGAACCTAAGTAACATTTCTGCCACCTACATAAGGACAGGCAAGTACTGCACACTACTAGATAACCATAAGGATAGTTCAGTATGCCTGTTCTCTCCTTCTTTTGGTTGTTTTGATTAGACATGGAAATATAGGCAACAACCCCAGTGTAGCAACCGATCCATTAGAGACTATTTGTCTACTAGCAACAAAACTATGAACCTGTCAATGTAATCATTCATATTACATTGCCTCCAACCTACCCAAATTTGGCATTTTTTGTAATCAATCTTCATGAGCTGCTAACCTATTAAACGGATTAATTTTGACCTGGAGAGCTACTATAAATAACCCAGTAAAGAATCAACTGACAATAAAAATTAATATGCACAATATCTCGGAATCAACTGAATACTATGTCTGAAAGACCACTCCTGCTCTTTAGTTTACCATTACATTAAAAGCAGATGGATAATATGAATTAGCATCCTGCGAATTCACCATCCTGTGACTCTTTTTTTGACTTTGACCACATCTATCACTGCTTGAGACTTTGGAGAATTAAAGCAAGCTTAAGTCACCAAAAAGCATCTAGATTCCATGCTGTTGTCAGTTAGAAATCATGGCTAATGAATGACAATTTAGCAAATGCAGTCTTCTATTGCTAATGACCAAACTTGTGCAGGCAATCTAAAAAAGATAATGTGTTATCCAAAGGTGGGAATAAGTACCCAGATCATTAGTAATGAGAATAATAAACATTTGTCTTGAATTACATCACATTAGTGATGTAATCCACTTCCACATTCTTAGTGGATAAAACAGAGAACATTCTTTCAGTGTAAAATTTGCCATCTAGATGCCATTCCATGTGTTGTCTTAAAGCCCTTCTTGAAAAATAGGTTCAACTGAACAGATGATGAAAACATAAGAAATAAAGAATTGTATAGTGCTGTACATTGTCTCTGGTATAATGAATGAAGACTTCACAGGACAAAATAATATATTCCCTTGCAAAACTCTCATATTACATATAAAGTATTAAACTTGAAAATTTCTACTAAAAAATGGTATGCATGGAAAACCAAAGTTCAAAACAATGGAATAACTATCAAATTACAACAAAAATATTCTAAAGTAAATTATTTCGTTAAATTATTATAGTCACGAATTTAGCTTAGAGCAAAGATGTACATAATTCGGCTAAAAGAAGCCCTATTCAAAGAATCCAAGAAGCTCCTGATTGACTGAATAGTTGTATATTGTTGCCTCTTGTACAATTGGCAACAAAGAAAAAACCTCTCTGTCTACACCCTCCTCTGTAATGTTATGTTGTCAGAAAAGGCATTTTATCTGTGCTCTCCCCATTCTCTAATGCAGAATCATGTTCCAGCTTAGCATAAAGAGAGATGCAGTAGCACATCATGCCTAAAGAAATGTGCTGCTTACACAGCAGATGGAGCCCAGTAACTCAGACAAGTCTGGGAAAATGACCACAAAAGAAGTATTTTAGGATGAAAGATCAACACAACACAACAGCAGGAATTTTTTTTATTCTTCTCAGTATATTATTAGCAAGCTTACTTCTTATTGAAGAAAGCAAGCCCACTGCAAGAGAGCAGACACATCCCTTCAAAATGTTCAGTTATATCACCACAACAACTCTTAGGAAGGGAACATTGGTGATTAATGTTTTGGGAATAGCTTTTTCCATTTTAAGGCAAATAATTAATCTGCTCATTCACCTGCAGAGTGCTGTTGTTTTTGCCTTCCTTGTAGGTTCCCTGATACTTGTGACAGAGATTTTAAAAAGCATTTTGTTGCAAGCCTACTTTCCTTTCTGCTGCAGTCAAGGGTAAAAGTACCCTTGATTTTCACTAGAAGCAAATAACTGTAAATTCTAGTTATAGTTTCCTCTTGCCATAGGCTTCTGATTTCTGACATCATCATAGATTTTTAAAATTTTTCTAAAAGACCTACATTTCTAATAGTAATTGAAAAATATTTTTTAAAATGCTGCAAAACAGTTGTATTGCTGTTTCCAAGTACAGAAGATATAACCTAAAACATAATAGAAAAAATATTAATTATAATTAGTTTTGAAATATAGAACGATCAGGGAAAATGTCTTTGCCATTTTGTAAGACGCTTCAGAATGGCAACAACCAGGCTTCACATAAAATGGCTGATTTCTACCATAAACAAAAAAGGCATTAGCATTGCATAATAGCTCCAGGGCTGGTTTCAGCTGTATTATGTCACATAAGGATGAATGTGAGAATTGCAAGGTGATCTGGGGTGAAAAGCACAGTATGTTTCCTAAACTAGAAACAGTCAAAACCTATTGATGCATCCTGATAACACTTACTTTCAAAACCATTCAGAAAATCAACATATCTCCTTAAAAGCCTTCATAAATGTTTAACACCTTGGCACAAGAAAACCTATGCCCTTAGTACAAAAGATTTTGTCTAGATTACAGATTGCTACTGATGCATATTTTTCTGTCTCAATCTGTAGCACCCTTGGTGCTTGCCCTTGTGTGCAGATGAAAGGCGTCCTTTGACACTCAGTGCTGGCAATGTTTGTCAGCTCTGTGGCTCTGGCTTCAGGCTCTCAGATAGTCATGAGACAATCTGAGGGAGTAGCCAGAGGTTTGAAGTTAACAAAAAGTGACTGAGTTTATATCGAGGACTATGTTAAATAAGGTTAGGTCATCTGGTTTAAGCAAGTACACTATAAAGAATGCTGATTTTAAACTAGTTTTATTTCATCAAAATACTTAGGTTAATGCCTCATTGTGTCACTCAGTTTGCTCCTTAAGTCAAAGAGAAGTGTTTGTGTGAGGTCAGTCAGAGTGTCCATCTGACATTTTTTTTTAAACTTATTTTTCTTGTCTTAGAAGAGTTCTTTTGTAGCTGCAGGAGGAAACTAAATCTGTACACTGACACTGAAAGCTATACAATGTTTTTTAAATACCAAGAGAATATACAGAAACACAGAATATTTGGTAAAGGATTTGAGCAATCACGTTTGTGGAACCATAGGCTGTGTACTGAGGCTTAGAGACAGAGACCCAAGATTTGTTGAATAATTTTTTATCAAATTTTACTATATAGCGAATATTAGATTGGGAAAAAGGCAGGCCTACACTGCAGCAATATTATATTGCTCTTAAGTGACCTAGAAGAAGAGTTTGCAGGAAAATGTCATATTATTTTATTGTCAAGCTAGTAGCAAAGATCTGTCTTCTTAGAGGCAGAGAGTATCAACTGTGTGACAGACTGGGAGATTATCTCAGAAAGAGAACTTTGAGTGATAGCTGCTCAGTACTCAATGGAAGGCTGGAAAAAGAAAGAGCAAGGGCTGTAGTTAAAGATCAGTTTTGCTGGGTTGCAGGTATGAGTATCAAAGCACCAATTCTGGGTGTTTTGTGCTTGGACTTAATTTGATTACCACCTAGAAAATGTTTAGTGTGAATGGTTTTTTGTATGCAATGTCAATATTTTATATGCAGCATCACATACCATGAACCTCCTCAGTAACAGGCAGCTGTAAAGAAACATTTTAGGAGCAGCTAATTCTTACCAAAACCATCAGATCTTCATGTTCCTGCAACAAAGAAAATCAGAGACAGGAGAAACCCCAGGTGCAAACTCTCAGACAAGTGTACTAGACTGCTGCACCATGTGGTCAGCCATGCAATGGATGGGAGACTCAAGAACAACCTTTTTCATGGTGTCATTTATAGTTTTATGAATGCATAGGATGCATGTTCATCTTGTGATAGTTTATCAGTAGGACCTATTGCTTTTATTTAATATAGCAAATGTGCATATGTAGGATCCTTTATCTATTTTTCATTTAAACTCTTTTTTTTTTCTTCTCTTTTTCTTTATGCTTGAAATCTTTCTACCTTGGTGATTTGCAAAGTCATTACATGAATAAGTAAGAAATCAGAATTGCCATACTTTGTCTAAATTTTTCTTAAAATAATCTATTTTTAACTTTTATCCACTGAAATGCTTCTGTAACTTTTCTGCACTAAGGTATATTCCAGCACTTAAAAGTTTCCTCTACTTTATTTTGTGTACTTTTTTCCCCCCTCCAAATACTGCACTGTAAACCATATACAGATAATTTCTGATTTAATCAGAATTCTAAATTAATATCACTTACTTACCATTTTGCTAGGACACAGTAGATGGGTAAGTATGTTAGTGTCTGATACCAAAAAGCATGGTCTAGAAGTAGCTTTAAGTAATGGGAAGAAAAAAAAATTAGGGGAGAAAAAAATTGGAACCTTCCATTTTAATGCAAAAAAATGTCATGATTCTTTGTGTAGTCTGGTGTAAAATGTGTACTTCATTATGAGACATCACTGACACAGAGTGTTTAATGCTAAAGTATTAGAGAAATAAAACTGACATTGGATAAAAATGTCTTTGAGAGGACTTTCCACAAACTTCCCACTGAAGTGCTAGACTAGATTTTATGCTGCAATTTATTCTCTTGTGTATGACTGTATATGACTGTACTTTGTTAATTTTAAATGCATAGGTCAACTTACATTCACCTCCTAGTTCCCTGTAGTGGCACTGGGAAATAATTTTTTTCACAGCATGACACCACTTCATGCCAGCTCCCTGATGTCCAACACAGGAGGCAGAGAACCAGACACACAGTCCAAGAGGAGGTGTGTTTAACCAGGTTAAGCCTGTCTTGTCTCAAGGTTTTCCTCTAGCAAAAGGACTGCAGCTACCCTTGTTGAAATATGTATGAAGAAGGGTTAAGTTGAATTAACTGTAAAATTTGACACATTTTAGACTAGAGATTAGGAATGAAAGTTTAATTGTATGATAGATTCTAAGTGTATCTTAGATGCAGTGTTTAGAGGCATATCTCGAGAGGAAAAATTTAGTGCCACTATGTATAACTAAACTTTTTTTGTTCCTGAATATTCTGAGTTTGTTCTGCCATTTTGAGTAGTCCCATGAATGCAATGTATGAATCTATTAATACTTATGGACTACTTATGAACTACTTAGCTTTGAAGGCTATTCATAACCTCATGCTACCTACTTACTACCTGTCTCACCTCCAGATGGGTCCCCAAATTCATCAGTTTCCCCTTATAATTGTGTTAAGACGTACCGTGAAGATATTTTCAGGGAAGTATGATTGTGTAAGCATATGCAAGGCTCTCTAATTCTGCCAGCATTCTTGTGACCAGAAATGTGTTTTGTAAATTTGCTCAGCACAGACATGGCTGTTTTAAAATGCTTGCCATGCCTTGGATGTGGTACATACAATTCACTAGTCTTATATTTTATTTTTACACATTAGTTATTTAACAGCAGCATCTGTGGCACTAAAAGGAATTAACATTCCATAACACTAGGTACTGTGATTTTTAGCAGCTGTCCAAATATCTTATCTTCAAATAGGTGATGGATTAGTGCAACACATTTAACACAGGCTATATTCAGAACAGTACTCTGAAGAAGTTTGTACATGGACAATTTCTACCACAAAATGAGAGAAGCATGAAAATCCCAGTGGATATCCTACATTTGTTGGGAAAAAAGCACATTCACTGACAATTGAAATGGCATAAAGGTTTTTGAATTGATGCTATTTTATCTACCATTCTTCACAAATGAGCTGTGACTGATGGCCAAATTTGATAACATAACTAGTAAAGTAAAAGAGGTGGGAAATGCTAAAAAAACATGGCATCTCAATTAATGCTGGAGACTCATGTACAAGGAATAGTAGTCTTGTACACACACTTGTTTATTGTTTTTGAAAACTTACTTTCTCTACAGACATATATAATATGTGGCTCTGAAGATTTCAGAAGGTAAAGGCAAAGAAGGAGAGGTAGAAGGGTTTATTGAGGGGTTTGGTTGTCTAGAACCTGATGACAAGTGCTGATAGGTTTGAGTGTTTAAGAGTAAGAATCAGGGGAAAGGCCAACAAAGCAAATATGCTGGTGGGAGTCTGTTACAACAAAATAAAGTCACAGAGATTCTCAAAATAAAAATAAATTAACCCCAAATTTCCCCACAAATTTCCTAAACAAATAGAATGTATGTATTGCATTTAAACCATACCGTTATAAGCAGTTAAGCATTTGACACTTTGGAGCCCTGTATAAAATATATAGTATCTCAGAAATTGTATACTAGTTACCTGAGAGGAAGGGTTCAGAAGTACAAAATATCAGTTAAAACCATAGATTGGTGAAGCATCACCTGTTTCAATGATGTACACTATCAAAAAACAAGACTAGAAAGATTTTTTCAGAACAGCTGATATCCAGATGATACTGGCAGAATAGGAATGAAACCAAGAAGATATTCACAGTAATACTCCTTACCACAAATGTCTTTCTGCATCATCCATGAAATTATTACCAGGTACCCTATGGCAACAGGGACCTGAGGGAATGGGGTGCAGCTGTGTCAGGGGAGGTTCAGGTTAGCTATTAGAAAAGGTTTTTCATCAAGAGGGTGACTGAGCACTGGAAGAGGCTCCCCACAGAAGTGGTCACAGCACCAAGCATTTGGACAATGCTCTCAGGCATGATGGTTTGAGTCTTGGGGTTGTCCTGTGCAGGGCCAGAAGCTGGACTTTGATTGATCCCTGTATGCCCTTTCCAACTCAGTATATTCTGTGATTCTTTTTAGATGGATAAAAACATCCCAGAAGAGAAAGTAATATCAGCTGTGACAAGGTACAACAAATGATGTCCGTCAATACCCTCTATGCACTTTTAGAGTTTCTTCAGAAAGGTCTCAGTGTGGAGAATCCTGATAAAATGTATCCTATGCCAATAGATGGAACAAAACAGTGAGCCAACCTTTGTTAAAAAAAAAAATTGAATTTGCCAATCTGAAAGTTGAATTACTTCTTTAATGGAATAGTGTGAAGTGTTGAGAAATTTCCCACAGATGGGAGTAACCCAGCAAAACAAAGAAGCTTTAAAATTTAAGTCACATTCTTATAAGAATCCTTCCTGGATCAGAAGGGGTGTCTTTGCTCTCTGCATTATTTTCCTATTGATGTAAAAGCATTGGAGTAAAAGTAGAGGGTGAGTCCCACCTATTACCTGTTGAGCCTCTGCCAGTTAAGGGAAATACTTGAGGGATGATGTTGGGAATGTGGAGATATATTTTGAGCCCACATATGCTTTTGGTTTGTCCAAATGCAGCAAAGGAATCAAGCCTGTGTCTCACAATTTCAACAGTTAGATGATAAATTGACACTTCACAGAAAAATGGAAAAAAATGTGCTAGGAAGAAGACAGATCAACCAGTCTCTGTATCTCTGTACTCATGTTAACCATGAGTAATTTACCTTTCTAACTGCCTGACTCTTTTAAAAGGCAATCTTTTCAAAACGTACAGCATTTGAAATGAAAACGTTGTAAGTCTCCCAAGTCACCTGGAAAAGCTAGTTTATATCTGCTGTAGTTGCCAGGCAACCATCACACTCTTCCAGTTACTAAAAATTGTCTGACTGGAGTTGACCTTACTTTTATGCTATGGTTACCCCTACAGCCTTCCCCAAAATAACAAAATTCTGTCAATCTGCCAGAAACAAATTTCTGTCATTACACTGAAATTTTGCAGCCCATTACTCCATAATAAGAACTACTGCCTTTAGGTGTCCCAATGGGATGAACTGCTAAAGCAACTGATTTATTCAGTTAAAAGCAAGGTTTTTGTCTTTTAGCACACATTAATTTCTTTCTTGATTTTTTTAAACTAATATTCATGTTGATCCTAAGCATGTAGATCTGGGGACTTATTCTGCACTGCAGTCTTAGCCAAAATCACTATTATATCAGATAGGAATGCAGCCAATTTTTAAGAATGCAGTGTGTGGCCTTTGTGGCCTTACAGCAACAAAAAGCATGTCAGTAGTTACAGCATGTCAGTGTCCATACAAAGACCAATATCAGGGCAGAATCAATAATCAAGAAATTCCATGTAAATTAAATCACATTAGCTTTTAATTTGTTTAGTATTCATTACTTATGCTGCAAAAGATGCAGAAAAATGAAACTGTTTTACAAAAATGTAATGGTTTAATCTAGATGTCAACTAAGGACCACACAGACCCTCTCTCACTCCTCCTACCTCCTGGTGGGATGGGGCAAAGAATCAGAAAAAGGTGAAATCTTTGGTTTGGTATAAGAACTAACTAATGATAGAAATAACGTGAATAATAACAATAGTAATTAATGTAATGAAACAGAGAGGGAGAGGGGAAACAAGTGATGCATTCTACAGTTTCTCACCACTTAATGACCAATGCCCAGTCTGAGCACCAATTGGCATGTTCCAAACGAGTATCCCCCCCCCAGTTTACTGCCCACCATACTGGGCATGACATTCTGTGGTATGGAATATCCCTTTGGCTAGTTTCAGTCAGATGTCCTGGTAATGACTCTTCACAGCTTCTTGTGCAGCTCCTCACTGGCAGAGCATGGGAAATTGAAAGTCCTGAAAGTCCTTGACCTAAGGGTAACCATTACCTAACAACAGCTGAAACATCAGTGAGTTATCAACATTATTCTCATACTGAATCCAAAACACTGCACAGGTCCAGCTATTGGGAAGAAAATTAAATCTATCCCAGCTGAATCAGAACACAAAAGTAGATATTTATTGTTTCTATATTGCAGCCAGGAGGAGTTTAAAAAGAGAGGTTAAGGATTCCTTAAGACAAAGTAATCAGCCTAAATTCCAGTGCTACTTCATTTTCCTAATTTAATGACATCTGAAATTCTTAGAGAACCCATCGAGAAAGAAGCCAATATTAACCAGTGAGTTACTAGGGTAATGCTTAATTTACCTAGCTATCTAACTTAAATGGTGCATTCCAATCAAGCTACATTTTCTCTACTGCCAGTGGGGAAAGTTCCTGTAGAAGGCCCCCCATCTCAATGATATATTTATGTCTGCATTGACAAAAGATAAATACAATCCAGATGAATAATTTAAAACAGATACCTAACTTCTAGACAACTGAGGTTCAATGAGATGAATTGCTCACTCATAGGTAGTCAATGCAAAGCACTGTGCAGATGGACTTTAAGGTCACATTGCAATTATGTACAACAAAGATAAACTATTCTGCTCTCGCTTGATCTAGCTCTGTGATTTATTCCTTGAATCTACAGTTTCTGTAGATATTTTTCCTGTGTTGAAAAAAATTTTTTTTCAGCACTTAAAAAAAGTTTTAAATCTAAAAAGATTTGCTGTTTCTTTCCAGATAGATTTCATTTGCATTCTGCAAGCTCAACATCTGAGCCTGGAATGAGGTACAATCATGTTATAACAATATGACTCATACTTAACCTACTTTAAAAAAATGCAAAGGTTGCCAAGTAAAATGATAATATAATAGCATTAAGTATAAGAAAGTTATAAGGACCTCCGACAAAGAACACCATGGTTCAGGATCCTTCTTGACAAAATTCCAATTTACTTTTTATATCACTCAAAAAGAAATTAGACTTAAAGGGGATATAAGCATAATTTTCTCCTACTTTACAGCTAATTTGGCTTTAGACAACTAATATTTTATATTAAATGCAATGTAACATAACTTTGCATTTCTTTTTCCATGGTGACATTCATAATACTGAAAATGAAGTTGATGAAAAACCTAATTCAGTGATGTATAATGCCAACTTTCACTTGCTTACTCATTGTTAAAAAAGTAATGTAAAATAGTATCTTAAAAGGGATTTGTACATGCTTCATTTAAAAATGTTCCATGTGTCCTTTTATATCAAATTAAATTACTTCTTATTGAAGTTTTCAGGGAATCGAGATTATTTTAATAGTCTTACAGTCTGTATATATGAAGTGCTGATTGATGTGGTACCTTGGTAAGAAGATATCTAACATTTCAGCTGTATAATTCCTAAATCTTATGCAGAGGCCAGACCTGACAATGATGTCTAAGGTAGCACAGAACAAGGAGTTTCACAAAAGCTTTGAGCATGAGCAGTTACACCAAAGAGATTCTGACTGTCCTTCATAGTTCTTTACAACCTTATGCTGTTTTATTCCTTAACACCACAATAACTGTTTGTGGAGCTGCACAATAAACGTACAGGGCAACTACAGCCTGCAGAAACCACGCAGTTAGCTAGTCTTATGCTGAGTTAGTTTTAACCCAGGTCAGCTCCGCCACCCCAGTTTTAGAGTAAAAGTCCTGTAAATGTGGCATAGGGCACTGGGAGGGGAAAGGAGATAAAATGGGAAGGAAAGGTACAGAAACAGATATGAATCTCTGGGTCCACTCCCCTGTTTGAATATGCTGATTCATGGGGATTTAACATTCATGAGAAGATCATCTCAGGCACTTCAGCAGCAGAACTGTAAAATAGTTAATATAGTATGTTTAGTGCTGTCAGTTAGTTTTCCTTCAAGCCAACTATTTTTTACATTGTTTACACTAATCCAGTAAAAGCAATATGAACAGCCAGTGAGTAAGCAATCTTACTCAATGTTTAAGCTTAGCAGATTTAGAGAGACCTACAGTATTTTAACATATCAAACCATGTGGTTATCTTGCTTAAATGGCAGCTGCTGTTTGTAATATCTGAGTGCTTCCAATGAAGATATCAGCAGGGCAAGCAACTAATGCATCTAGTGAAACTGCACTCAAAGATGAATGGTGTCTGGAAGTAGGACAACAGCAGAATGTAAGCAGATATGCTAGAGGATATAATGTCAGTGGCTGGAAGCTATTTGGATAGCAAATGCTGCAAGTTTTATGAATGGCTGTCAGGAGCCAATCGTATAAAATAAGCCTTACATAAGCCAAAGAGAAGCTTAGGAATAGACTTGTAAAATAGTCTGTGCTCCCTCCTTTAGGATCGCATGGCAGATCTAGGTCTAGGTCTGAATCTATATGGGATTGACCTTGGTAAAGGAGTACAGAATCTCTCTGAATTAATTTTTAAACTTAGAAGAGCATATCTTTCAGAGATAAAAGTAAATACATGAATGAATATATTGATAGAGAAGCCATCTTGACATGTCTTTCCATTAGCCAGTTGTTCACATCTCTAAAAATGCAAATAAGCCTACTGTAAAAATACCTGTTTTCAACTTCCAGTCTCTGGATCTTTTCAGACCTTTCTAGACTAGCTGAGAACACATTCTATACCAGCTGTTTAGCCCCTTTGATCAAATCATCCTCTAATTTTTTTAGAGTTAGCGTGAAGAGATATTTCCTAGAATTTTTTTTTCTACTGGGAATGTTTTTCTGCTCTTTAAGGTAAAGGCCCTCTTTGGGCATTAAGAATGTAGATATGGCAGAGAACTGATGTCAGCAAAATGCCTTCAAGATGAACACTTGTGGCTTTGGCTGCTAATTTATGCTCTGCAGAAAAAAAACAGGAGACCAATTACTTGAATAGTGAATTCCAAAGAGCCCAAATCCCCATTTTACATCAAAACTCTCTGTCTTAAACACAACAGAAATCAGTTTAAGAGCAAAACTTTCAAGAACTGCAGATACCAAAATACTAGCATTAAGAGCTGCACATATCAAAATATTAGCATTAATAGATACCTAAAAATATTAGCATTCCATCCAAGAATTATAAATAATTTTACTAGCAATCACACCCAAGTTACAGTCATACACGAACTAAGTATTCACTTGCCAAAAGTCACAGCACTATTCAGGAACTGGAACTCCTATTCTGGAAATAGGACCAAACCTTCTCTTTAAATAGCTGTCAGAGAGTGCATCAAGGGTTTTCTATATGGTGGTTTAGTATATTTTTTTAAATCACAAGTAAATTTTGAAAAGCTGATCTCTCATTTAAATACTGAAATCAAGATTTCAATGGGTATAGGCACACACAAATGATGGCTTCTAAAAACTAAGACATCCCAGAGAAAAATGCACAGAAATTCAAAACTTACTGTTTAACCATCACTTAAATGAAAGAGTTTTAGCGGTGGGGAGGGAGTTTCCCTTTGCCATGATTTTTTAAAGTAAGTTCTAAATATACAAGAATTTTGAACTGACTACTGAAATCTTATTTCTATTTTCTTTATGTCTGACCAGATGTGATTTCATCACCAGGACCTTAACATCAATAGACCAAATAGGTCTAACACTAGTGAATGAATTAATATATACTTGCAGACATCCCTTGTCCTAATTTCATGCAGATTAAATTTTGGGTTTTCTTAACAGCTGCTCATATGCACCAATAGTGCCCTCTGCAGTGATATAATGTAGTTATGTGCAGATGGCAGAGCTTTGAATGTTAAGGAGCCAAAGTGTGAGCAGAATATGCAATACAGTAATACAGTAACCAGAAGTATTTATTTGATTCTCATCACCTTAAAATCAACAGTGGGATGCAATATGATTGCAGTTTGAATTAAGGGGCAAGCTGCTGCAATGAAATCAGCTACCAAAACAAATTAGAAGGTTGATGCTACGTTATGATGGTAGCATGACATTGCTAGGAACACACATGGCTGAAGTGATTCATCACCCAGTGATGACCTTGGAGGGCCCATTCAAACTTTAAATGTTCTTGGTTTTGTGACAGTATTATTCTTACTCTCTGTTTTTGAGCTCTGTCATCATCTCAGCTATTGATTTAATTTACTCCACTAGCTTTATCCTGCTTAACCACAGTAATCCCAAACCTGCTTATTCCCACATTCCTTTCTCCCATTCCTAATAAAGTTATGCTGAATACATGTGCTGCATATTTGTCCTACTGTTTGTTTCTCATCAAAATCCTAAAGCTGATACTCACACCTTTACACTATCAGCAGTAGAGAAGCACTCACTGCAAGATCCATAAATTCCAGGCTTATCCCCAAGATACCAATGCTAAGAGGCAGGATATCTGCTCTGGCACTAGCTCGCACTGGTCAACTGCTAAACTACTCACTGCTGGTGTCAGATTTATCTTCCTGGATCATCTTCTGTCATCTCTTCTCCAGGAAATTGTCTTAATCAAGACTGGGAATGGGGGATGCATAGCACTAACATGTCGGTTCCATACAGGGAGATTTGAGTTTGTAGACTTTTATGTTTAAAAAATTTCTTCAAACACCTATGGGAAATGTTTTGCATATGCTTCTCATTTGCAATAACTGAGGAGAAATCTCTAACATAGACCTGTTTGGATAATAAAATTACAAGAGAAGTGAAGTTTTCAGGTTAGAGAAAGCTGTGCAGAATATAAGAAACATACATGAGTGCTGTTTG
Organism: Motacilla alba alba; assembly: GCF_015832195.1. Classification (NCBI taxonomy): domain Eukaryota; kingdom Metazoa; phylum Chordata; class Aves; order Passeriformes; family Motacillidae; genus Motacilla; species Motacilla alba. Next base: position 33,172,555 of record NC_052020.1, read on the forward strand.
AAAGAAAAGAATAGGAAAGTGTTCTGCATTGGAAGGTAAATAAGGGAAGTTCAGAATGAAGTAAATTGCTTATCAAGACTGTTTGCATACTCTTACATAGAGCTATTTTGAGGTCTTGGACAATAAAATAACCTGTTTAGTACTATTGCAATTTTAGGCAAGCCATAATATCAAAATGCAGAAATGTTTTTTCACTTTCGTTTATGTACAGGGTACATAGATGTTAATCTGGGAAGTAGCAGTGTGGTTTAAAGTGGTTTAAATTCCAGAAATAATTTAGAAATAAACCAACAAAGTTAATGTTTTTGGTCTAACTGATTGTATGACAAAGATCAGGAGTAAAATGCACATAAATATTTGACAAGTTATCCAGAATAATCTAAGAATAACTTTACATGAAAGAACAAAAAGGCATATTTCCATTGTCTTAGGAAAACACCTAAGACTGGGTGAGGAACAGACAGCTCAGAGTGAAAGGTAACAAGTGTGAAGATGGCAGCCTGAGACATACTTTCCTGACTCCCTAAATTTACCAGTGAAGCTCAGTAAGATGCCACAAAGCCAAGGTTTTGAAGGGGCCAAAGGTCACTCAAGCATTTTTAACACTTGAGATAAACAAAACTGCATAATGCCTCAGGATTTCTAGAATGGCATCAGGCTAATCAAAATAATGTATTTGTTCTAAAAAGAGCTGGCACATTATTGCCAGCAGGATGAAAATTTGTGAAACATGCTTGGATTCTCTGAAAAAAAATAAAATCATAGACATGACTGGCAGTGAATGTAGGAGACCGAGCTGGATGGTTTGTTTGTGTAAGAGGTTTTGTTTGTACAATCCTTTCACACATGGCTGAATCTTGATGGCCCTATCCAGGCTTAAAATTTAACTCTTACTCAGAGGTCACCTCCCATAGGACAGTGTCCTGCAGCTACCAGTCGGTTTGCAATGAGAATAACTTGTAGTAAATCCAAGTATTGGAACATTCAGTAGATTGGGCATTTGAAGATGACCTTCACTTTCTGGATACACGGCTTTAAACTTTAATATCTATTTTAATCCTCCTTATAACCTCTGGTCAAGTGAAAATCTGTTCAGCTCAATTTTTTCTCTCTGCTTAGGGCTGATTTTCTAAAAAGGCACTTTGTAAGACCATGAATAGAAGGCCTTGAGAAAATGGAGAACTTTGGTTTCTAGCCAAGACAGCTGCCTCAGGCTTTGGCCATAGGATGCTTCTCTTGGATTTTGGCCTACTACTAAGATATCAGTGTTTTTATTAAGCTACAGTACACTCTAGGGCTGGTCAGATAATCAAGAAGTTGGTGAGGTGGCAGTGTCAGCAGCGACCAAGGTAAGTCCAGGGCTGAGGGCTGGATCGAGCTGTACAGGGAGTCCCTGAGCTCAGGGACAACTGAGCAGTGGCCCCACACCCCATGAGGACCTGGAGACCCTTGACAGCCAACAAGGCAAAATCAGTGCTGAAAGGGCCCCTGGGGGTCCTGGTCAATGGCAAGTTGAACATGAGCCAGCAGTGCCCTGGCAGCAGAAGGGCCACCTGTGTCCTGGGGTGCATCAGGCACAGCATCACAGCCAGGCAAGGGAGGGGATTGTCCTGCTCTGCTCTGAGCTGGGGCGGCCTCAGCTTGAGGCCTGTGTGCATTTTTGGACACCACAATGTAAGAAAGATCTTAAGCTATTAGAGAACATCGAAAGGAAAGCAACAAAGATGGTGAAGGGTGTCAAGGTATGAGGAGCAGCTGAAGTCACTCACCATATTCTGAGATTTTTTGAAATTTCTGTCTGTATATGCAAAAAGCATCCAAAAAAATAGGAAATCTCAAGACCATCCTAAAATCCCTTTTAAAAAGTTTGATGCCTAATAATAGTTTTGCTTTTCCAAAACTAAACTATGCCTGCTCCGGGGGTTCTCTCCTCCACATAATTTACCAGGCTTTATTTACAGCTCCTGTTCTGTGCATGGAGCCTAAATAGTCACTGGTACACAAACTGGTAGCCAAAACTTGACAGCTGCATTAGAAGTTACAGTAAGGAAAGGTCTGGCCAAGATATAAGCATATCCCTTGAAAATTATCTGCTCATCTGAAGTTACACCTCTGATCCAGCTGGGGGGATCTCAGTTGATAATTTAGCAGATTTTTCTGAATGTGAGTCAGCAGTGCGCTCTTGTGGCGGCAGGCCTGCGTGTGTACCAGGCACAGAGAGGGATCACAGCCAGCAGGCCAGGGAAGTGGCTGCTCACTGCTGCTTGCTTGGTACCCAGGCGGCCACTTCTGGTGCAGCAGTACAGGCTGAGACCTCAGAACAAAGATACAGAGCAGGTGGAGAGAGATCTCTGGAGGGCCACCAGAGATGACAAGAAGGGTGCAAAGCATGCTCTTTGACAAAGAGCTGAAGGAGCTGGATTTCTTGAGCTTTTAAGGAAGAGGGTGAGGGGAGCAGCTGAAATCTTCCTAAGATTTTCTGAAGGGGAGTCAAAGGGATTCTGTAACTGAAAAAAAATCTGGGGTTTGGTTGGTTAGCAAAGGAACCCCCTTTCTGTGTTTCCTCAAATTTTGGAATTCTAAACAAATGCAAACATTTAGCTTATACGTAATGAAGGGTTGCCTTCTTCATGCTCTTAAGATTTACTAAATAGCACTGGTAATGAACCAACAGCAGTCAGGCATAAGAGGCTGAAGGTCCTTTCTAATTGACTGATATTTGCCCATTTAGCTCACATTCCTCATCAGAAATGACATAATGGGACACATAGTTAAGCTGAAAGATAGCTTTGTAAAGGATAATTTTTGACATGTTTGGACAGATGTATTTGCACTAATAGCCACCTCAAGGTTTGAGTAGTATGGCCAATGCCCCACTGCCATTGGTGATAGAGCAGGAGTTAAGGAAGAGGAATAAGTGACTACTTAAACAGATCCTAAGTGATTTTATGACTGCTCGTGTGGTTTTAATTCTCTAGTTCTCTGGTTTAGGTATATAGGACCATTTCAGTTTTGCCTTCTGTTATTAACAGTATCTGAATTAGTGTTGATACCATCCTTCACAACTTTCACTTGACAGCTATTTATCTGCTTCAGCAAATACAACTTCTTGTTGTATATTTTTAAGCTCCAGCTTACTGTTGCCTATATTTAATGAAAATGCCCAATCAGATATTTATAAACCAGAAAATGGAAACTCTGAGTGCCTGGTGTGACTTATATGTCTACTGTCCTATGATTCACTGGCAAAGGGGCAGCTTCCCTATATTCCATCTACATGAGAGCTATGAGTACATTTATCTCCTGAAAATATCCCCTCACTTCATTATTGACTGTCTTGTCTCATCCCTAAGGCAAAATATCTTAATTTTCACCCAGATATATCTGCTAGGAAAATATCATCTGGTGCTGTGGCCTATTTTTCTGCAGTAAAACTCTATTCTTTCTGATGGAAATGAAACAGTAAGGCCTTCCAGTTAAGGCCTACCTTGTTCTGCCTATTTCTACATCACTAAGTAAAGTAGAAGTTTATTCCATGACTTCAATAGGACTAATTGAATTAATATACAAATTATATGTAGCTGCTTAAGTTTGTGATTGCTAAAATATTGGGAAGAAATGCATCTGCCTGTAATCCTCAATCAAAACAATGCAATGAAAATAATAATGAAAATCCAATCAATAATCCAATGAAAATAATCCTATGGCATGTAAGTATGTACTGGGATGGGGCTAGAAATAGTAATACTAGATGATCCCATCCTTCATCACTTTTCTATAGCATTGAGAATGTTTTCTATTAAATGTCAGCCTTGACTGAATCTGACAGAGAAGAGCAAGTGAACAGCCTGATTTTGTGAAGTCTTTTAGGATACAGTAAGTGCCTTCTTTATTATCTTCTTTACCATATTTATTATCTTCTTTACCATAATTGTAATGAAAAAAATTATCAGATTCTACTTGATTTTTGTCTGCAATAAATCTTGGTCGAAATTTGAACCTGCATGACTTCTTAATGCCTCATATAATCTATGAATTATGATTCTACTTTTTATTGCTTTGGCCTTTTCAATATTCAGCAATTTATTTGACTGATCACTTTTGCTTTCCTCTGTTTGTAGCTTCACTGAATTCCCCAGTCATAATCCTAAGTTAGCACACAAAGATAGATTTTGCACAGAACAAAGTAAACAAAACTTTCAAAATTAAAATTCGACCAGCAATAAAACCATACAGCTACTTCTCAAGTAGTCTCAAGATGATACTGTGTCATGTGTCAGAAGGTCGCACAGACACTACCCCACAATGAAATGTCAACATGAAAACTGAACTAAACAGCTAGAAATTTATATTCATTGCAGAATTAGCACTAAATATACCTTGAGTATTGCCACAATGTGCAACACCCACTTCCATTTAACAAACTAACAATGAGTTGTGGGCTATATTAAGTGCCATACACAAGTGTATTCCCTTTCTTCAAGTGCAATTGTGTTCTGAGCTTGCACTGACAGACCTGAAAGTAACATATACACCAACTTAATACAACCCAGTAACTTGTAGCATGAGGCTGCCTTATGTGAGCACATACTGTGCTAACAAAATGCCATAGATTTTCCATACTTTCTCAAAATTGCCTACGAGGCCAGGAAAATAATCCACCAGGATTATTTCCATAAAAGCATTCACTACACAACCTGTAGAATAGTTCAGCTTATTCCAGTGCAAAACTCAAGTGGATATGAACCCCAGCAGTCTTGCTGCCTTATGCTCTTGGGTACTGTGCAGGAGCCAATGTTGGCTGGCTTGACCAGGAAAACTTTGTTGTAAATAACATATGGCAACTACACAGTAACAATATACATTAAAACCTTCTACTTTCCAAAATATCTGTAGACATTACTGAAATTTATGCTGAGAAATCTGCAGTGAGAAAACAGAAGACTATTGATCATATACACCACAGTGAAATGACACTGTTGTGGTGATCCCTCTGAAGTGTACAGTCCTACCCAATACACAGAAGAAAGTACAGAACCATTTGAGGTAGTAGAGGGAAATGACAGGATGGAGACCCTGCTAAATAGTATCTCAACACAGCCTTGCTATTTCATGAAGCAGTATTATGTCTTGCTTTTTGCTTGTTTGTTCTTTTGGTATTCCCCAGAATTTTGTTTTCTGAGGTGTTTAACAATATATGTGGCACCATCTAGTGGCCTCATAAAAATTGACTTAAATTGTGACCTGTTTTATAACAGTTATAGTTTTTAGGGACATCTAATGAGTTACTTAGGTATAGAAACCCTGATAAGCAAAACCTTGAACTTTTAGTCAAATCTGGCACGAAAGTTTTATCATTGCTGAAAATTCAGAACTACATGTTAGAAGCTCCTAGTATAACACGTATAATGATTTATCACTTTCTGATACACTAATCTCAGATGTCTGAATAAACGTGAATGCAATAAGGATGCAGCATTCTTCTTTGTGGTGAAATTCCAAGTCCAAATAAATGGCAAAGCCAAAGGAGAAGTTTACTAACTGGACTCTCATTTGAGCCTTAGTTCTTGGATTTCCGCTGTGGTGTAAACTCAGTGATCCTAACATATGTAATACAATGTATTAGAGATCACACCTTATGTGTTGTTGGTTTCTGAGTCATAGTTTTTTTCCTTCTCCTCAGATCTTCATCTTTGAAAACTAGATTAATGCTTTAGGGTGGGAATGTAATGGATTCCTCCCTAAAGTTCTTTTCAGAGCTTCCCTAAACTGAGCTGATTTGTAGGTCTGTAGATCTGTCCTCAGTCACTGAGTAGTTTGCATGCTTTTAAAATCATGCAGTTATATTGCTGCATTTCATATGTCAGCTTTTCCTCACTCTCACCTCTCCTCTCAGCTAGGAAGTGAAGATTCTGTGTTTTACTACCCTCATATACACATATATACATATAACACAAACTGAGTTACTTCTTTCCTACAAAACTCTGCTCTTTTTTAGGACTGATAGAATTGTCTTTCTGCATTATGCAGAACAAGATGCATGAAAGCAAGAATGTATTTGTTCATAGTAGTAGTTGTAGGTGAAGTTACAAGAAAATTTTCAAGCTATACAAGGAAGATCTGCAATAGATGTCATTGTCACTGCAAAATCTTCATTTTTAACTGTCTTCATGAATGAAAATTACTTTCTATTGCAGATTGCATTAAGTCTGTGAGCCTACACAAAATCTTTAGAAAGCAAATGTACTAGTCTTCATTATCTTTTCTCTGGTTCATTTGTGGGGTTTTTGAGAAGGTGCTTAAGATAATGAGGTTATCTGTAATCCTAAACAATTAGCAAGTAACCAAAAGACTTCAGATCAATGGAAAGTTTCTGAGCAGGCTTATTAAAAATCTGTAGAGTAATTATGTAACTCCTAGATACTCAACTAGAATGGTGAAAGCAACCTGCATAAAAAGGAAGCTTATAAATTCCTGTCTTTAGAAGGGCAGTTCATGACTGCTCTTCTGCCCTGCAGTTGAGACTGAGAAATGATGGACTAATATTAAAATTACCTTCATAACAAAAAGTTAGATTACTTAAAGCTGTGAAGAGTTAAGGAATTTTCCTCCAATATTTCTGCTGCATGTGTCCATGGCCTGGTGCAGACAATCCCAGTCTCACTAGAGCTGTACTTTGGAGCAACTTACCTTCAGGTTAGAAATGGTTAATCTCTCAGAAAAAACAATCAGTTTGTGTGATGTGCTGCATTTACTCTGCTCCACTGCTTCTGTCTAGCTTGGAGGTAGCTAGTTGAGAGACATTTTTATTTTGTCCTATGCCATGGAGCTGGTTTATCCTAAATCTCCTTATCTGAGTGAAGTCCACTGTGCGGATTCAGCAGTGATGCTTGAAATAGCAACTATTTACAATCTTGATTTTCTGAAAAAGAAAAAAAAATATCTCTGCCTTTTCTCATATTTGCAGTCTGTACTAGTCTGCAATTGCCTTCAAATGAAATTACTGTTCAATTATTTTTTCTCTAGAATTCCTATTGTATGAAACAGCACTCCTTCCTTGTAGATTTCTAAATCTTTCCAAATTTGATCTCTTATTAAGATAATTTTTCCATCATTAAATAACTATGAACAATGAAATGAAAAATAATTTAAGTAAAACCTTTCTAAAAAATTAGCTACCTCATAGTGAGTCAAGCCCAGATATATGTATTCTTCCCTTATTTAAAACATCTTCAAACTAAACCAGCTGCTGTTGGCTTTGTGGCTACATCAGATTCAACTTAGGAAAGGACATGGTAATGAGAGCTGACAAGTGGGAATTCTCTGGTTCAGAAACATCTAGAAATTCCCTAGATGGGTAAAAAAAATCTAGTAATTTGCAAACAGCAGAGATGGCCATGTAGCTGGGATGGAAAATGAGACTCCTTTCTGCCAGCAACAAATATTCATGACTTTGCTAAAGAGGCAGTTGAAAAGAAGGTTGAAACAAATCCAGAGATGGCAAAATGTATAAATTATAGACCTCAGAAGTCTTTATGAATACTTAATTTCAGAAGGATATGAATATAGAATATCCCCATGTGAAACAACAGATGCGAAAATCAGACCCCAGAGTAATGACAGTTTAGCATTTGAACTTTCCAAATGGAATACTGGTATAATTCTTGCATATATTCAGTCTTATTACAATTTTCATTACTCCTCTGGAGAAAATTTCAAGGAATCCAGTTCTAGAAATTGTTTGCTAAGTTACTTGAGGCTATACTTACAAATCCTAAAAACAATTCATTATAGTTCCCTACATCAACTTTGGTCAAGCTTTTAGAAATCAGCTGTGAAAACCTCATGTAAAGTTAACAGCCAATGAATTTACAGGAACACATGATTTTCTCGGGTGTTAGATTGTGAGGCTGGATGCATAAGGCTCATAAGAGTTTGGGATGTCAACTTGCTGCAGTGCTAGGTTTCTTTTTGTCTGTCCTACTGCCTAGTGCAACTCACAATGATCTTATAAAGATTGGGAGAGAGAAAAAGGCCAGCAGGAAGTAGCCAGTTAAATTTCCTTTGCACTTGCACGCAGTGCTGAAACCTGAGACATTGGAATAAAATCTGCCAGGCTGATTTGAAGCCTTGTTTATATTAGTACAAAGCTGAAGCTGCAAGGATCACAAACAAGAACAAATTAATGACCAGGATGACCAAATCCACTGCTGTTCAGGAGTTACAGTCCTAAATTCTGTGTGGTCATTGTGGGATAATCCCAGTCAGCAGCTCGGCCCTACTCAGCCCCTTATTCTTTCCAAGAATGGGGAATAGAATTGGGATGGTAAAAGTGGGAAAAATTGTGCATTGAGATAAAGACAGTTCAATAGGTAAAGCAAAAAGCTGGATATGCATGAAAAGTGAAATAAAAATTGGTTCACCACTTCCCCTGGGCAGGCAGGTGCTCAGCAATCCCCAGGAAATCAGAGCTGCATCACATAGGATGGTTACTTGGGAAAACACCCTTATCTCGGAATGTTCCCTCTTTCCTCTTCTTTCACCCAGGTTTTATTGGTGAGCATGATGTTGTACAATATGGAATATCCCTTTGTTCACTTGGGGTCAGCTGTCCTGTGTCTCCTCACAGATTCCTGTACTCCCCCAGCCCACTTGCTGGTGAGGAGGTGTGAGAATCAGAAAAATCTTGATGCTGTGCATGCACTGCTCAACAATGGCTAAAGCATTCCTCAGGTACCAACGTTGTTTTCATCACAGATCAGAAACACAGTTCCACAATATGAAGGAAAATAGCTTTATCTTAACCCAAACCTCTACAGTCATAGAGAAATTATATAATAATATAATGATTTTGTCACAGGCAGACTCAAGGTTGCACAGCAGTGTTTCAAAATTAATGAGGTTAAAATTGCAAACACCTGCTTAGACTTTCTGACCCAATGTAGCATGACTGTGTGAGAGAAGGGAGATAAAAGGAAGAGCAGTTCTTCTCTGGCTCCATGCTGGGATCTTTCCAGACCTCCTTTGTCTACCAGCAGGAGGATGAGGGAAAACAAAGCCAGGGAGTGGGATAAATTTTCTCATTATTGAGGCTGAGAAGATTGTATAATCTCAAAAGACCAGGTGGTGCCTGGGGGAGCTCCTCTGCAATCACTGTGATTTTTGTGTCTCTTTTGCTGCCTTAGGCAACTGCCTACATGGCCTGGGCCTACAGCTGCCCCCTGCCTTGGCAGATATGCTCCATAAAATTAATATGCCAGGCTTAGAAATTTCAGTGGGGAGCTGTCTCATTGTTAATTATGTTTTTGAGTTACAAGTAAAAAAAAAAAAACTGTGAAAAACTATGAAAAGAACTATGAAAAACTGTATTATTTTGAATGACTATTAAACAAAAAAAGTTTGTTTGTTTATAGACAATATGCCAGTGACACAGAGGATATTGCAAAAAGACAAGTGGTCATAGCTGCTGTTTCTCTGTTAAGGAGCACTGAGGATCCCACTGCCATCCTGATAGGGAATCATGAGAGGTGTGCTGGCTTCCTCAGCTGAGGCGTTGCTGAGAGAGTGCCACTACTTGCCAAGGTCACAGACTACTCTCAGTTGCTCCTCTTTCATATGGGCATGAATGACACTGCAAGCTGGAACCTGGGCAAAGTCAAGGAAAACTACTAAGTCCAGGGAGTGCAAGCATGAAGTATTGGTGCCCAAGTTATCTTTTCTTTCATTTTACTGGTTAGAGGAAAGGGAGCAGCCAGAAATAGATGTATAATGCAAATCAACTACCAGCCTTGTGACTGGTGTCTCCAAGAGGTTTTTGGGTCTTATGACAATAGGGAATTTTTCAGTGACTATACCCTGTTAGAGAGGGATGGGATCCACTTGTCTAGAAGAGACAAGGGAATCTTTGCAGCAGACTGGCCAACAAGGTGAGGTGGGCTTTAAATCTAAGGACTTGGGGGACAGGGTCCAAGGTGGAAATGTTCATGCCTTGGCAACAAACTGAGTATAAACCAGGCCAATTAGAGCAGTAACAAATATTCCTTAGCTACCTCTCAAGATGAGAACCAGAAGACTAACCACCTGGAGTGTATGCATACACGCACATGACAGCCTGGGGGAAAAACAGGAAGAGCTGGAGCTCCACATGCATTCAGAAAGTTATGATCTCATAGGAATAACTGAAACATGGTGCACTGACTCACATGGCTGAAGGATCATGTTGAATGGCTATACTGTTTCATAGAGTCAGGCAGAGAAGAAGAGGAGGATTCACACTCTGTGTTATGGAGAATCCTGAATGTGCATTTGTTGGAAGAACAATTCAGCAGTTCACACATCATCCATCACGTTTCCAGAATGCACAGAGGACTTCTTCTTCTTACAGACATCAGATGTGAGAAGCAGGAATGAAGTACTGATGGACTTGTTACTCACAAACCAAGAAAAACTTTGTGATACCTCAGTTACTGGTAATCTTGGCTGCAGTGATCACAACATTGTGGAGTTTGGGATCCTGATGAGTACACTGAAGGTTTTTACTATGAGAGAGGTTTGAGATTTTAGAAGAGCAGATGCCAACTCAGAGCTCATATGAGGAGGGTTCTATGAGACACTTCTATGGAGAATAAAGGAGCTATAAAGTGATGGGAATTTTTCAAGAAACCTCTACTGGAAACACAAAACCAATTTATTCCCTTTAAAAGTAAGGGAAGCAGGTGGTGCAAGTGACCTCCTTGGCTTAACTGTGAGCTTCTGAATCTGCTCTTAACCAAAAAAAGCAATTCAGAGATGGACAAGCAGATGTACACCTGTTGGAAACTAAAAAGGTATTCTGGGGTTTTCTCAATAGTTAGGGATAGTCCTGTTCATAACTCTCTCCTCACTGAAGTAGTTCTGAGATATTTCATCTACACGTTAAAGAAAAATTATCTGAAAGAAATATAAATAAATATTGGTTCTGGGTCCAAATAATATGAAGGGGACTACTCAAGTGCTTTAATAAACAGATAAAAGTGCATGTGGTTAATTCTGACTGGAAAATGACACATTCTTCTTGTTATAATTTCATTATCTTAAACCAACTGATAAAAGGTCTGCAGTGGAACATGTTGCCATGAATTAGTTCAGTGATTGTTCCTGTTTCATTATGAGGATTGAAGCTTTCAATAAATGTCATGGCAACTAGCATTTTATGCAGTGCCATGAAGAAATGGCTGTTGGAAAAATCAACAGCTTTCCTGAAAGTCACCTTTTGCCTGTCTCTATGAAACCACTGGTCACTCTGGAATATTAAGTGACATTATTGCTGCAACAATGATGTCTCTGTGTGATGTTTGGCATGGGCATCTGGTCATTACAGAAGTGAAACTGCACACTTGTGACAGCAATCTTCACCACTGCACATGGGTATGGTTCAATCATCCATTTCCAAATGGCAAATAAGTCTCCTTCAGGGTGAGTAATCTTTTAATATTAGTATTTTCTCTTTTAATTTGCTCCAGAGATACTTGCTCTAAGATATTGTTTGTGCAGGAGCATGTACTGACTGGTGATTCCTTCTTGCTTTCCACCATGAATGTCTCTAGTCGCTCTCTGACAAAGCTGCAAAGACAGCCTCCTCATGCATGAAACCTGTGCATCCATTATAAATGTTCCCATTGGCAAACACTTCAACTTGGTGTACACAAAAATTTATCACCTGTTTTACAATAACGCAGACCTCTATGCTTTTACATAGGCAATGTCTGAAAATAAAACCTCAACCTATTAATCTACACAGCTGTAATGAGAAGTATACACTACATGATATGCAAATATGTGACTGGCTTTTAATGGAACAAACACATATCTGGTTTCAGAAAGAGTCCATGCTAATTCCTCTGTTCCACTAAAAACAGTGACAGAACTCAGTCACTCACTATTTCAAAGGAAAGGGCTAATTGAAAGCATTTCATAGGCTTAGTTTTTCTGATTCTTGAAGGAAATATATTTATTATCTGTCCCAGAGTCATCTCCTGTGTGTCCTTGGCCCTGCCTAGTCCAGTCAGTCACACACTGTGAGGCACATCTTCAGCAGCAGAGGTGAGCTGTGAAGGAAAACATCTCCTCGGGGTGGCCAGTCCTTCAAAAAACTTATTGTCATCATCATTTTTTGTCATAAGGCAAACTGCACAAATTGAACTTACAAACTTTCAGGACATTTAGGTTATACTCATATTGCAAAGCTCTGTCTGTACACATCAGTTTAATTTACAAATCAGAAATATTCTGTTTTTGAAAATGTGTTTATTTAACGTTTACTCACACTGCATGAAAATAAATACAAAGGTCTCTTTCATGCGTTGCCACATTTCACAGTGTATGCTGAGATATTTTACCCCATAATAGTAAACAGAAATACTGTATAAGTAGGTCGTTGACCTCTTACCACAGGGTTTCTTCATTCATATTAACGCTCTGAGATTGACTGCTGCTTCTTTTTGTACATCTGGACCCAGGCAACAGGTCATTAAGCTAGAGTAGATTTTAATAAATACCACTTTTTTGAAAGCTAACATAACTGAAATGTGTACCTACCACAAGATTACTAATAGCCAGTACAAATAGCTTAGAAAGAATACAGTAAATAAGCTCTGTAATTGGAAATGTTATGTGTTCTGTTGGAAGAAAATGTGATTTTACCAATTACTTCAGAGTTATTGGACAGATTTCACTCCACAGGCCAGTTAATATCTTTGCAGAACAAGTGCAGGGGTAGATAAGTGACAGTAGAAGATGATGCCAAATTGTACTGAGACAAGTTTCAGGACTGAGCCAGTTCTGCTGTATGCAATGGCTCTGATTCTTAAGAAGATTCACTACACACATAAGATAAGGTTAAAAACAGATGCATTTTTTTTTTCAGAGCTGGGAAAAACATGATGCATAAAGGACATTATTTGCATAAAACAAATTACTAAAAATAGCTACAATAGGGGCAGATCTGCTGTCATTATTTTATTGTAGCATAACTGAGCTGCTGTTTTGACTCAAGTAAATAGGCAAGTGTTAGGCTGGTTCTCCTTTTGTTTTAAATTAAGACACTAGAGGCTCTTTTATTATTTGGTTTTGTTCAATATTTCATCCCCATTGTTTTCCAGTTCTATTGGACATATATCAACTTACACATCAGAATATAACACTAATTTTTCTTACTCCTGGGCTTACAATCTTTATTTTATTTCTCACTGGCTCTCCCCTAATCACAGCTTGAAATGGAGTAAAATTGAATAGAACTTCTTGTGACAATCTATGAAACACACAGAAGAACAATACACTGGAGATGTTGGAGTTTATCTCTGATACCAAAAACTATGTCTAAAGTGGCTTTTGAAAATAACACTAACTGATTTAAAACTATTGTTCAGAATTATATTAATGGACATAACTCACCACCAAACCCTCTTGACGAGTGCTATTGATGATAACAATATTACATTGCAACAAACGAGGAGCTGGAGGACGTTGTGGGAACTGTCAGAGTTCATTTTGCTGAGATGCTGGTAAAGTTTGCCTTGTAAAATTTTATACACCCAACAAAGAACTTTAAATTTTAAAAGCAATTGTCTCTAGGATTCTTTCAGACAGTAGTAAGCAACATTTCTGTTCTGAATTATCTTCCAGAGTACTCAGAGCCTTTTTGCTACTCTGCATGGGCATAGTTGAGTTCCTCCACAGTTAAAACCAGGCAGATGGAGTTCAAGACTTTCTGCCTTCAGGTTCCAGACACTGTCCCACTCTTCAATCTGAGCTAGACAGTCCAGCCATTGGTTTCACATAATTTATGGTTCCTGTTCAGGGTCAGTAACCTCACAGGCAACCTGACTTAATTGCCAGTTTTACACCTTTCATTATACATGTTTTTGGCACTTGGCAGACACATTAAATGTATGCAGACCATTTCAGCAACAAAAGCTTGCAAACTGTCTAGTATGCAGTATCTAATGTGTAGGAGAGTTTTTCCCTGCATATTTCGAACAATTATTCTTTACAGGAAAAATATTTTCTTTCCAAATAATTTTCTCCTTCTTCTTCCTAGTACTACTACTACTACTACTGCTACTATTATTACTACTATTATTATTATTATTTAAGAAATCTGAACTGTTGTGTTTCTGAAAGCTCCTGGAACTTTAATAAAGATGTGGTACATGACTGCTGGTAGAATAGCTGTACTACCATTTCTTCCTTCCTCATAAAGGTACAGGGGCCAAACATTGCCACAAGTAAGGGAAATATGGTTTATTTTTAAATTACTGGATAGTTTTCTAATTTTTAATCCAAAGACAGTAGAAGAGCTTTTGAAAAGCACTAAGGTCTCACCAACTTTTCCAGATGTTTCTGTTACAGAGGGGGTATATCAACAAAAAGATGTTGATAACTAATGTGGCTGCTTAAGTGCTTACTTCCAAACTTGACAGAATAAATTAAGATGCAGTAGTTCTCATGGCCTCTTATTTCTGCCACCAGGCTTGCCTCAGTGCAAGAAATCCTTGCCAAGCATAGCTAACTGCAGCTACAACTCTCATCTATCCTCTTATGAGGTGAGGATATAGTTCATTTCATCTGTGGTACTTGGCATTCCTGAGAATCCCCTGTTCAATAACTGTGAAAGAGGACATTCCTTCACCCAGAGCTTAATGGACAATGACTGTAATGGGAAGTTACAGCAGTATTTTTTGAATTTTTTTTCCTCTTGTCTGGAAAGGGTTGATTTAACACCAACCGTCAAGTAGAAAAGTGACTTTCCTGCCAGGAAAAATCTAAAAGGACCTCTCTTGGTTGAAGACTTTTCATTTTGCACAAAACAAATATCACTGACACAGAAACAAAATCTCAGGTATAAAAGTGTGACCGCTCTGCAGAAGGTCTAAGGTTACAAACACCTCCTTGTAGTGCTTTCTCCACGCATAAACAAAGGAGACTTTAAATGCAAAGTTTTTCACGTCATCATAGAATATAAATTAGAGTTTTTAACATTTTAAGCAGAATAAAACTGAAGATGGGAAAGCAATTTTTAAAATATCCAGGCCTAATTCCAGACAACTCACTGACTTCCCCAGTCACAGAAAACTCGGTGCAGTTCTTTCTGGCCCTGAGGGAACTCCTTCTCCCTCAACTTTGTCCAGTCTGCTTCCCACTTTCCCTCATGGCAGTAGGATCTCCTCTTGGTCTTCACTTCTCCAGGCTGGACAAGGCCAGTCCATGTTGCCTCTGCATCATGACCTAAGAAGTTGCATTCATTCTGGACAAAAAAAAGTCAAAGGAGATCAAGAGAGAGTCTGAGAGCTGTTGTTTATTAAATGGGTGCTCTTAGATTGTCTCTATAAGAAAACTACTGATGCACAAGAGGGCAGTATGTCACAGGGAAATCTAGCATTGGTGTTACAGAGTACACTGCTGCTGTTTCTGGCAAAAAAAAAAAATGGGGCTGATATAGCAGCTCAGTTATTTTAAATCCAGCCATTGAGCCAATTTAATGAGCCCAAGGAACTAAGCAAATTAACCATGTTTTCCTACAATTTTTCCAGACTTTACATCTTTATTGACTATATAGACTTTTTAAATACCATTTCATACTGATGCATATAGGGAATTCTGCCAGGAGTGACAATATTACAGTGCTGCTGCAAGCTGCAGCCAAAGTGTGATAGTGGCAACGATTGCCTCGGCAGAAAGTGCTGGCTCTGATGATTCAAGGTCACCTCTCAGTCGCAGCAGATGGACTTCCAAAAACTGGTGTTTCACCACCCTAAGAAATCTGGAATTGAGTTTTTCCTCCTGTGTAATTTCAGGAGATTTAAAGTCAATTTGTGATGAATATTCAGATAGAGTATTTTAACTTACCTGCACATGAAATAAAGTTTCATTGTGCCTGGAATTCAATAAGACAAATTAATTTAGACCTTACTGTATTTTTAAGCCTCTTGAGACACCAAACTATGTAATTATCATCATCTTGTCTATTCAGTGTTCTGTTTTACATTTTGAGAACACCTCTGTGGTGTCATAATAACATTAATAACATGTCTGGTTTTATGGTATATAAAAGATGGGACTGTCCACAAATGTGTTTATGCTGCAGGTCTGGAGAGCAATATTTGAACACTGTCATAATTCATTATCTTAAAGATTACTGGAAACTTTTTACCCATAGAATAAAACATCCAAGTACATCAACTTTCCTCATCATACCTCTTCTACTGAAGCCAGTGACTGGGCTATTACAAGTCAACATACAGGTGCACTAAAATCATAGTGAAGGAAAGCCTATGAAGTATCTTCTCAAAACATCTTGCTCGCACCAAAATTGCTATTCAAAAGGGATAAATGCAAAACGAACAAATTGTCAGTGCCCAACATTGGAAAACCTTTAAATGAACCAATATTATGGAAGTGTAGAACATTGACATGTTGGGAAGAAAAAGAAAAAAATTAGCTTATAAAATATCACTAATATGCTTTTAAAGTATCTTTCTCAGGATTCACTGCATGTGGAATCCTGACAAATATAATAATGCTCTTCCTGTTGTGCAAGCTATTCATTATTTTGTACTCTTCTGTTCAAATGTTGCCTACGCAAAAGAGTATTGAGCCCAGAGTCTCAGCAGAGAGAAGGGCAATGAGGAGGGGGAAGGAATAGCAAAGTTTAAATTTCTTCTGCTGTTCTCAGGTGTTTGGGTCTCTAATCTCTTTTTCAAAAACAGACTGTAGTCAGTGCAGCCACAAGACATCCTCAGCAACCTTGGAACACTAGTGGAACGTTAATTTGAAAATATGTTTGGAAACTTATTTGAAGATACATTCTTTAGCAAGAACAATCATTGAAATTGCAATCTTCCCTTCCATACAATCCTTTCCAGAGAATAAACTCTCCACACTGATAAAGTAATTTGGCAGATGCAGTCACTCAGGTGAATATAGTTCGTTTGACATCAGGCAGCTTGAAAAATAGAAAGAATACACCATCCAGCAAAAATAGATATGCTTAAAATGAGAACTATCTTGCCTTCTTAGGTACCATGAAGCTGAAAAACTATTCTCTTAAATTTCCTACTTTATTCCCTGAGCTTATTGTGCAAAAATATTCAATACAAAATGTCATCTTTCATGTATTTGGAGTAAAACCTTTATACAGCTGTAAATATAACTTTAAGTGCCAGTCAGTTAGGTGGCATGAAAATAAAAGCTGAACACATATTTCTAAAGTATTAATTCTTATTCTTGCCAGTGGAATTTTCTTCTTTTTGCACACATACATTATAAATACCTATTATTAGATAACTAAACCATCTCACTTTTAATCTTTTAAAAAATGCATTGGAATATTTATTGGTTTTGTTGGGTAAGTATTATTAGAAAATACAAGTTTTAAAAGCAATTTTTTTACTGTAGGACTAAAAATTTGACACATTCCCTATTTCTTTCCCCAAATGGAGAAGTTCCTGGTGAACATAACTAAAGTTAGGGATGAAGCAGTACTGACAGGAAGCTTCTGGAAAGTTCACTTATACTCAGCCTACATCTATTTGCAAAGAAATACAATGTTGTTGGCTGTTTGCATTGTAAGGTTGCCAGGGTCTCTATATGCAGAATGGACAAACAGAAAATGCCTCAACCACAGGCAGTTCATAAACATAGGCTGTAACAAAAGAGCTTCCTCAGCCTGTGGAACCACCTCAACAATCATTTCCTCAATAACCAGTAGCCCACAAAAATGGCAAGATCCATGGATTTCTCAGAAATGTTGCCACAGAGCAATGGAAATCTCTCTGCTCTGGATGGCATTCTTCTGTAAAAGACTATGTGGGGGTTTTTTTGCAACTTCTTCTCATACAATCTCATTGATTCAAAATTTGCACTCCGAGAAGAGCAACCTTCCCTTTGCAATTGGTGGAGTTGGTAGGGATGTCTTTTTTGACATTATTTTTGGTTCTTTTTAAATGATTTCTATTATTAAGGTGCTTTGCATAATTTTCTCACGTTTCCCCGTCAATGATATTTCGAAATCCTACCCCATTGCTTATTTTCTTTCTCTTTGATATTTTGTAGCTGTACTTATTTAATGCAGTGTTACAGAGAACTGAGCAACACCTAGCGTTTCTCCCATAACCTCTTGTATTTATTCAGTTTACTGCTGTTTAGGTGAAACTGAAAAACAATTTTAGTGTGAGACTAAAGACAGTCAACTGTGACAACGAAAAAGAGAAATCAAATGTTGTATTGAAGCTCATTATGTTATAACCACTATGTAAAATATTAGCGCGGTTTCCAAGTGTTAGTACTCATTTCCTTCATTATTTGTTATTGTGTTTAACAAAGACTATCGAGCAACAAAGAAAGATTTTGCAATGTGTCAATTTGCAAAGAATTCCATCCAGCTCCTGGTGTATATTTTGTTATCAACGTTGCCCTGCACAGGGGAGAGGAATAATTGCCCTTCTGACTTTGTCTCCTAACCATGTGAGTAGCATAGGAAATACTCTGGTTAAAAAGCATTTTGGTGATATCCATGGAATGTCCATGTAAACCTGAGTCCTACAGTTAGAAAGGTCCAATAAATTACCTGGTGATTACTGCTGTCCACACACCCTTCTCCCACGACCAGGAAAACTCTCCAGTGTGGAAACCTGATGGGATTTATCAGGTGAGATGCCCAGACACTGGAATGGGACTGAACAAAAATACACACCTTTATTCATGATCATATATTCATGATCAGGTACAATTCCAGTGCTAATGTATGAGCATAGACAAATGCTTTGTCATTGGAACATATCACAGAGAACAATAATTTGTTCTTAAAAATAGAACAGCCAAAAAAAATCAGGTGAATGAAAGATGATGAAATGGATGGAAATTGGATATATCCTATGATTTCACCTGGAAATGCATTGAATGAAGAAAAGAATGTGGCTAAAGAAGAAGACCATAAGTCATGTATGTTTGGTTTACCTTTTTATTATACACATATTTTCATTTTATTGTAGTATTTTTTATGTTTTAAAAGATGCAGTAATGTATGTTCAGAAAAAAAAAAATCTTCTGAATGTTCTATTGTAGAAAAAAAAAGGAAAAACTGGGCAGAGAATGGTTCATGAATTACAAAAATAGCTCATGAATTTGCCAATGTACCTGCTTAGTGCAGATTCCAGGAACACCTCCTCAGACATGCTCTATAATGCACTTCCAACATGGTTCCTTGAGAGGTAGTAAATGAACTGCAGTCCTTGTCCCCTATGTTTAACCAAAAGTAAAGAGTCAAAATTGTGCCAGGCTTAAAAAAAAGGCATGGAGGAAATTAATGTGAGCTTATCAAGTCTCTAAAAGGATGCCATGAACCTTTCTAGGATGGCAGTGTTTGCATAGCAAACCATCCAGAGGCTGGAAACCAATTTAAGAAAATAGAAAGCATCTATCGCTTGCACCAGCTGGGCTGCAGTGTGGTGACACAAGAAAGTGTTCAATCTGAACAGCTATTAGCAGGATGTCAAAACAGACTTTATTTCAGAATCTTCAGGGCTTATGACTTTATTTTATAATAAAAAGTACAGTTAGAAGTTGTCTCGTTCTCCAAACAGTAAAAATTTTAGTAGCTTTATTCACTGGCCTTTTGCTTTACTCATTATATTTGGATAAAGTATTATAATACAGAGCTTCTGAACTATAGCTCCAAAACAGAATAGAGAAATCTCAGATGTGTCTCTACCAGCTTCAGTGAGAGCCAATAGCTGCCTATCTTTTTATAATACTAGAATTTTAATGTTACCACTTTTTTTTTCCCCCAGCTCTAATTTTTTTTAAACATATTTCTTTCTTTTTAAAATATGTTAACCAGACTCCAAACTAAGAAATTCATTATTTTTAGACTAGCAAAACCAAAACATATGAAAGTAAATTAAAAAATAATTAGAAAATTTCTGATTATTCATTTATTTAACTGGCCACTGTGAGTACTTCTAAAAGCAAAATGAAAATTATAAATAATATTTTTAATACTTATTGTCACAGACCCAGTCTTAGTTGGTCTCCTAACGGATAACGCAATAAGAGTGTATAATAGAATAGTAATAGAATAATATGGATTTTAGTCTGTATACAAGAATGCTTTGTTAGCTCCTGCAAGCTGATCCATGTGAATGTCATGAGAGCTGTACATGTATACAAGTGTTTTTCAGAATTCAGCTGTGCTGCCCAGGTCTGACAACACCAATTTCCTTGCAGCATCTAATAGAAGTCTAGCATTTTGGAAAAAGAATTGTCATTAATTATTGAAATAATGCTATTGGTTTCAAAATATTTGATATATTTCTAAAAATTCCAGTTGCTAGAGACCTGTGATTATGAAATGCTTTTGTTCTTCCTCAAGAAACAGGCCTTTCGCAATGTCCAAGGTTGAAGGAAAGCTTGTATACATGACTTCATTGTATACTGGCCACTCAACACTAGTCTGAAAAAAAAAAAACATAGAATGGTTTGGGTTGGAAGGGCCCTTAAAGATCATCCAGTTCCAACCCCTCTGTCTTGGGCAGCGAGAACTCTCACTAGACAGGTTACTCAGAGTGCCATCCAGCCTGGTCTTGAACACTTCCAGGGATGGGGAGTCAACAATCTCTCTGGGCAATGTGTGCCAGTGCTTCACTACCCTTACAAAAGCGCATTTCTTCCCTAATCCCCAATCTAAACCTACCCTGCTTCATCTTTAGGCCATCTCCCCTTGTCCTGTCACTACAGGCCCTTGTGAAAAGTCCCTCTACAGCCTTCTTGTAGCCCCCTTTAGGTGCTGAAAGGCTGCTGTAAGGTCTCCCCAGAACCTTCTCTTCTCCAGGCTGAAGAGCCCCAGCTCCCTCAGCCTGTCTTCATTGGAATTCGTGGTCCAGCCTGGTAATCAACTTAGTGGCCCTTCTCTCGACTTGTTCCAATACGTCAATGTCTTTCTTGTGTTGGAGGCTCCAGAGCTGGATGCAGCACTCCAGGTAGGATTTCACAAGAGTGGAACAGAGGGGCAGAATCCCCTGCTTCACATTGCTGGCCCCGCTGCTTTGAATGCAGCCCGGGATGCTGCTGGCTTTCTGGGCTGTGAGCACACATTGCCAAATCTTCTTGAGGTTTTCATCCAAAACCAGCCCCAAAGAAAAAAGAATCAACTAAATGACTTTTTTTGCTACTAAACTTTCCAGAAACCACATATTACTGCAAAAAGCATTTCCTTGCAGATCTGTGGTATTTTATGCTTTCAATAATGCACATTTACTATTTGGCATTTAGTTGCATGTCAGGAAGCAACAAAGCAGCAATTTTTGGTTTTGTTTTTAATGTAATGTTTAGGCTGTCAGTCCCCACTTTGTATGTGATCCATCATCCAAACGCTATTCTGAACAGTGAATGATGAGTTTGGCTACGATTTCTCTGTGGTGTTTATCCCTGAATATAGTCCAAGTCCTTCTCAAGTAGTATTGATTTTCAGAGTACTTACTAGGGTGTGAAACATTATTTCCCACTTTATTTGTAGACTAAAAAAAAGTCCAACATTATTACTTTTAGGTTCATGAATTGGAAAATTTATGAGACCTCAGTTTTTGAGCAGTATAACATTTTATAACACCCACTGTGGTTGAAGCACAGCTGTATCAGTGTATACTCGGAAAAGTGCACCTTGAGGCACTAGAAGGAAATGCACTGGATGAAATAGGGACAGAATCACACTCAAATCAGATGAAATAATAGGGACAGAAACCCATTCCCCAAGGAAATCATTACCTGCCTGAACCCTGCAGTCATCTTTTCTCATTTTTCAGCCACTGTATCTAAAGGGCAAAAAGATGGATGAAAATTCCACAGAGTTACGTCTGCAATACTATCATGCCTGAAACTAAGCCAGAGATCTGTGGAGAAAAGTTGGTGATGTGACTGTGAATACTGAACCATAAACCTAAGAAAGTTAGTTACAAGTTGCTCGTACATAAACAGATTGCCTCTTTCTAACTATCAAAATCCTGATCTTGCAAATTTAGTGTCTATGTACACGTATAGATATGCACATGTACACATTATCTGCATATTCATATCAAACTTCCATAGTCACAAAAGCATCTCAAAAACACTGATGTGAATGTATTAACAAGATGACCATTTCTTTACTGGTATAAGCATCTTTCATCTCTGTCGACATCTGTGATAAAGAATATCACATCCAATTAAAATTGCAATGAGAATTTCATCAGAGAGGATGTAGCTATACATTATGATCAAGCCTGTTGAAGATGAGTCTTGCTTTTACAAAATGTATAATGGGATCCCAAAAAACCAAATGTAGTCAGAATCTAGCTTGAATCTCCTGCCTAAATGCTACCTACATATCGCACCATTAATATCCAAGACTACAGTGAAATTATTTAGGAAATTGAATGGGAAAGGCCGAAAGGAAACTGAGAGAGCTAGCAAGAAAACCTGTCATATTTTCTGTGCCTAACCTTTGACCTATATCTTAAAGGGATATATTCTTTCATTTCTGTCAGAATTTGCTTCTTGGTCTATACTATATCAAGTAGTTGCAATTTTATGTAATAAAATGTAGAGTTCTCTTCTGCTTCTGCATAGCCAGCTAGGAGGACAAAGTTTTAATCAGGATATCTTAAGCCAAATTTTCCCTTCATGCACATTAGTGCAAACATATCACTCACCAAAGATAACATGGAAGTGGTTTTAATCATGAGCAAAGTTAATTAAAATGTGCGGGCTTAGTCCTATAAATCCAAAGGTGATTTATGCCTTCGGATTTGAATTACCACCTTTTCCAGAAAGCAGGATCTGCTTTATGAAAAAAGCAGGTTACTAATGACAAGTAAAAATCTAGAAACCCTGAACTCAGTAAGTATTATGTGACAAAAATCACCCACCATCAGGCATAGAGCTGTATCAGGTAGAAATGTAACCCCTTAAGCGTATTTCTGAAAATAGCTTTGAAGTGTTATCCTGTTAAATTTGAACACCACTGGTAAAAAGGACAGTTTTTTTTACTCTTGATTCTTTGATACATTCTAACAGAAAGAGGAAAAATAGATTCCAGCAAAAGTACCCACTGTTCCAATCACTTGCAAAACAGTAGGAGTCATTTTAATGGATGTGATTTAAAGTAGACCTTTAGCAAGCATGACCTTCTATTTAAAATGGAAAAATATGATGAAGTAATTCTTATGTTAAAATATGGCTAAGAAAAATGCATAAAATAAGAGCATAGGGTTCAAATATTTGGGCTTAAGAATTATTATTTATTGCAGTATCTTATCAGACAGTGAATCTTGTTTTACTCGGAAAGTGAAAAGAAACCAATCACAGCCACTAATTCACTCATTTCTGAACACTTTTGTTTTTGTAAAATAAAGCTATTAGCAATTGAATTTAATCTTTTGGCATTCACTAACTCCCCTTACTTCCATTCACAGGAGTTAAAGATACAGTGCATTGGATAACAGGTCACAATCACATGTTTCATTGCAAAGTTAATCTCGTATATATTTGACCATCAACGAGTTCTGAAACTTGATATTAAACAATGTAGGAAATAAATGCACAAGATGTAGATTGATGGCTGTAAGACTTAGTAAAAATAATCAACAAACAATTACTCATTAAAAAATTATATTTGTGATTTAAGTCATCTGAAGTATATTAAAAAATTGAAGAAATAATGCTAGTATTGTTTGCAATTTTGTGTATTTTCTTCAATTTTTAATGAACAAAATTTAGATTTTTGTCTATTTACTTCAAAAAGTGACTAAGGCTCATCATACAGTATCAGAGGTTCAGAAGGAAGCTAGTTTCTTTGGCTGAGGAGCAGATACATAAGAAGCAACAGCAATGGAAGTTTTTCCTACCTGCCATGTACCTTAGCTCCTGAAGGCCTGACAATGTTACTGGGATTTTCACCTTATCTGTTAGCTGAGATACTATCCCATATTTAAGGGATGAAACATGGCTGGGAGTGAGACATACTGAGACGCTCCTTACCATCCCTGGCTTCTGAAAAAATTAACATCAGAAAAGCTTGTAGATCAAAATCTCTAGGTCACTACTTTTGACCCACTAGGCAGCATCAGACATTGCATGTGAAATATCTAATATCTCATTGCATCAGACATGCACAAATTGCATGTGAAATATCTAATTCAAACACGAGTTCTAAAACTGTGTAATGCATTCAACAGCACACAGGGTAAGGTAGAGGTGTTTAACAGAAATGTATACACTTCACTCATATCTTTCTTCTGCTCTTGACGTCTGGAGATATAATCCAAAACACTTAATGCTCCATAGAAAGTGAACAAAAAAGCAGACTAGCATTTCCTTACTTAGAATTTTGACTTTTTTTTACATTCAGAAAAAAACTTTACAGATGTTTTTACATTCATGCTTACTATTATGTGTTAATAAGATAAGGAAAGTAGAGAAAAATAACATCCTGATGCTGCTAGGCATGGAGACACATCCATGTTTTGTACTCTTACAATTTAGCTGTTCAGTTACATTCACAAAGATCCCAACAAGTCAGTTTTGATTAAAGGCCAGTGTGGACTTCAGCCCCTGCTTACAGTGTTCAGTGACATAGTCCAAGACTATTCAGAAGTGTGACAAGCCAATCAATTTTATTTTTTTCCCCTCATCCTTGATCTTCATACTTTTCATTCCTCCTAATTTCCAAGAAGCCTTGAAGAGAGAGATGTAGTTCAGAGTAACTTCAATAGATTTTTCTACAGTGCCATGTACCGAACTGACACTTTATAGCAGTCCTCAAGGAAAGGTCACTTACAATCTAATTTAATTCATGATGTAATGAGTACATTTGGGGAGCCAGAACAAGGATAATGATGATGTGAAATCCAGTTTGATTGAGTCTATTTAAGTGAACAGTTAATAGAAAAGAGATCAGAAGTCATGGAACCATTAATGATGTGGATGAAAAGGATATTGAGGTTATCTGCCCCGAGAGAAAATAAATCATAGCGCCATCATTTCTGGTTTTCAGAAATGTAATGTAGTAATGCCCATTCAACTGTATTTGCACCATTAAGAAATATTTTCTATTGTCTAACTTAAATCTGCTTTCCTGAATTGTAATACCACGGCTTCTAAAGCTATCTATTATGAAACACTTTATTGCTTTTGTTCTTCATGCTGTCTTTTCATGTATTTGAAAGCCATCATATATTCTCTGATTTTCTTTGCTAAAATAAATGACTTGAATACATTCAGACTTTCCTCATTGCTTACATTTTACAGATCATTTTTCTTGCTCTGCAGTTCCAGGCTACTTTTTGCTCATGTCAGACCTCTCTTTGTGGAAGAGAGAATGAGTGCACAAGCAATATTGAAAATTTTTACTTATACATTACAAAAGTAACAGAGAGGTTTAGTGACTTTGTGAACAATAAGTTGTTTGGAGTTTCTTACCTGGAAAACTAAAGAACTGGAAAAAAACCCAACCAAACTCCAAACTACGGGAACTTTACAGTCTCTTTTGTACTGAAAGAGAAATGATGAAGAGGAGCATGCTGGGGATTAAAGGATAGCAAAACGGTGCTAGGCAAAAGAGATGGTAATAAGGATAATAGCAGTATATTCCAGCACTGATAGTTTGAATGTTGCATACACGCGGGTGAAAGGAACTGTCCCAGAAAACTAAATTATTGCTCAGGTAAGATATCAGAAAAAATAACAAGCAAAAGAGGTTAAAAAATTGCCAACAAAACTACTTTGAGAGAAAATTGCATCTATTTGAACAAATTTGTTACTTTATGCAGGAAAAAAAATTCACATGGAATTAATACCCCAGATGGTTTTTATTTCATATTTCTTGTCATGGTGAGGCATTAACTATGGTATTTTCTAGCCATGTGTTCTTCTGCTGGTCAAATACATAAGACAGCATTTTGACACAGAAATCTTACGTCTGCTTTCTTAAAAAACAAAATTTCATGGCAAGCTCCTTAAAAATATATTTGATGCAGAGAACATGGATGTCTGGATGCGTGTTAGAAAGATGTTATTTTAAAGAATTGATGTGTTTACCAGATCTTGAGCAAAATTCCCTGTACAGTGTCCCAGGTCCTTCCATTGTCTACAATAAAACTGTAAAAGCTGAACAGCTTCACCAGCCTTTTGTTTTTTGGGCTAATCAGACAACCTGAGTGCACATGAAGGCTTCTTTGGATAAAGATAACAGTTATTGCAGCAATATTCCTGCCTCCTCTTGTACATTTAACAAGCTGCTGTCCTTCCAATTTGCTGGAATGATCTTTCCCAACAATACAGCACCAGCCAGTAATTGGCATCTAATAATAGATCAAACCACAGAGGTTTCTTGCTGCTAAGCTTTGCATTCTCCTCCCCACCCCACCAAGTGTGTCAGGGAAGGGGAAGTGAGCAAGAGGCTGCATGATATTCAGCTGCCACCTGGGGTTAAAACATAATAGCATTGTATTACTATATTCAAAATTAAGGTTAGTTTTTTTTTGGGAGGGAAGGGGGCTTGTTTGGGCTTGTTTTTTTGTTTGATTGGGTTTTTTTGATGTTTGGTTTTTAGTTTTGGGTTTGTTTTTTTGTTGTTGGTGGTGGTGGTGGTTGGATGGTTTTTTGGTTTTTCTTTTTGTCCACGCATAATTAAGACCCTTTTGTGTACCTTTGTTTAGTGTGTTTCTATAGAAACATTCATAAATACAGTAAATATATATTTCTAAAGTCAGAGAAAATATCAGTGCAAAGACTTGGGTAGTTAAAGGACACGCTTCACACATCAGCTTGGATTGGCTTCTTAGTTGAAGGTCAGAGATATCATCTCCTTAAACTTCATTCTGCATGTCCTGATCAATCTGTCAGAACTCCTGTATGTGCCCTTCAGTGCTGAACAGAAGCTGAATTCAACAGAGAGCAGGTAATCAATAGCAGTTATGTACTGTGGCAAGGTGAGAAGGCACATTATTTGTGAAGGATGTTTAAGGAAAAAGAGTGAATTATCTCCAATAACCAGCTATCTCAGGTTAAAGATCAATTAATAAAACATTGTATTTCAGAAACACATCTGAAATTAAATTCTGATGGGAAAATTACTTTTTTTTTTTTTGGTAATGCATTAACTGTATGTGAATACTTCCTATATTGTACATAAAGACTGAGACAATTAATCCTAATGATTTAAAGATTTTAGAGCTTTTTCAATTAAAATTAATATTGCTATAATAAGCAAACAAGAATGACTTAATAGATGAGTGCATCAATAACACAGCTGACTGCTAAAGACATATTGTCGCATAGACAAATACCTACAGTTTCAGAAATAATTTTCTTAGACAGTCTTTAAATTTTTGAGTTTCCTGGTTCAAATGACCTCATCATTTATCTTACTGAGATGCAAATGAAAAACTGGGATACAGGTTAAAAAACTCTGCAGGAATTTAAAAGATTTGTATGTGCAAAATGAGTCACATTGTGGTCATATTACAAATTAGAGAATTAATGTATTGGAGTATGATTTTGATGTTGCACATGCATATGTAATGGAAATCCTACAAACTCATTCTGTGCATTTATGAATTGTTTTCCTTTCCATAAAAACCCATGAAGAAGTACTAGCTGGGTGTGAACAAAACTTTTACAAGTTTGCAGCCAATTCCAAACTCCAGGGACAGTGCTTGAGAGATAAAAGATAGTCATTTACATTAAAAACTGACGTAATTTTGATTGAAAAAAGTGAATAGACAACCAGGGACATGGGGAAAGAAACCTCACCAAACAGAAAAACCACTGAACATCCAAAGAGAGGCTCTCTCATGACAGTGCTGTTGCAGCATTGTTCTGTTTGCAAACCAGTAAAGATGTAATTTATTAGAAACTGAAACTAAGTGCTGTGCCTGCAGAGGCTAATGATCATGATAAGTTGATCCAGTGAACGCATTGCCATGTCTAACTCTATTGTGACCCAAAGCTATGTTGACCAAAACATTTAAATTTTAATTCCTCTGATTTTAAATGGACATTGGAATCTAACTTTAACAACCATTGCAGTTAAGAAAGTAGATGTCTCCATATCTCTTCCTCAGATGCTCCAGAAAGTCTGGCAAACCCCTTTTTATTTCTCATAAGAATTACAACTTGGAAACCCCTCACTTTTCAGATCTTAATCCTAGAACAGAAGGACCTGCTTTTTCTTTTTTTCTTTATTCCTTCTTGCATTCCTTGCGTATGCTTTACAAGTATTCTATGGTGATCTCAGAAGTAATCTATTTGTTGGGTGCTGCTTCCTGTAACTCACATTTTTGAAACACAAACAAATGCTTTTTGTTTTCAAAGAAGTTCTAAATAACACAGTTTATCATATTGGACAGGGTAGTCTCAATCTCTCTGCTTTATCAACACTGAAGAAAAATGTGCTGTGCCACTTATCCCATTTGCTCTTTTCTTTGGACATCTCAAAAGGCTCAGTGCATCCTGTGTGGCCAGGCTCCACTCTTTCAAAGGGAAACAAAGGGAAGGCAAAAGAGGAGAAGGACCATTTGTTACCTAACTCAAGGATTGTATCCAGGCTAAAGTTCCACACCAAAAATCTCCAGTCCAAAGGTGTCCAAGTGTATCCTTGACAAGTCAGTTTTAACTATCATGCTAAGAACACCTACAGCTATAATAAATTTTACTATAGAATCCGTACTGTATTTGTAGTTTGCAACATTTAAGAGGCCAAATCAATAAATTGAAAGGGTTTTTTTATATCATTGAATGAAATTGCAACACTACAAAAAAGACCATCACAAAATTCCATGTACTTCAGCAAAATAGTCCTTCAAAGCAGACGTAGTGTTAAATGCACCACATTTATGTTTTAATTACTAAGAAGTACAGGGAAGATTGACAAAATATGCTTAGTACACAGAGAAGAGCAGCAGCAAAACCAACCAATTAACCTCACACTGCAATAAATAAAAAAATATTCTCAGAATTTCGCCGTAAATGAATGCGACTGCATAAAAAGACACTATATTTGCATGTCTTCTTTGTTTTAGACATATCATATGAAATCTTTGAAAGTTTTTCTGGACAGCATGCTGTTTTCTGTACATCCTATTCAGAAGTGTCTTAATGTATTGTGCTGCAGCTCACAAAAATCTCAGAGCTGAAGCTGGGGCACAGAAATTGCCTAGGGAGTTTATGACTATACAAACAACCCTTACCTATCATCACCTCCTAGAAAGCCCCTGCCCTGTGCTCTCTAGAGATTCCAGCCAACCCTTCTCTTCAATTTAAAAAAATAAAACTCCTTATTACTACCATCCCCTAAGCATTTCTATCATTGTTTTACATTTATTTAGCAATAAAACTCCTGAAGCTATTTTATTTGGAGAGATTCCTAGGTTCCCCTGGCACAAGTAGCTGCCTTTGCAGTCTTGGGGAATCACTGACAGTCTGGCAAAATGCTACTCTGTTGATTTACAATCCTTGGAATGTCAAAGGTATGATAGATTTTATTCTGTCTATTAAGTTCTACTAAGAGAGGAATTAATATTTACCAATATAAGGGTTTGATTAGACCTTGATAACATTACATTGGTTTGACAAGTCATTGCAGTTCATAGCATAAGCTGTCAGTCACCAAATCCACGATGGTGTATTTCAGATAGAAACTATGCTATATAATAACAAAATTGAGGCACAGACTTTGTGCTATTTCAGTAGTAATATTAAAAAAATCTCAGAACTGAAAAATTCCAGATGTGAAGACAGCAGATACTAGAAACTTTCATTTAACCCCACTACAGGACAAGAAATCATAGCAGAGCTGGTGAAATATTAAACTGTCAACACTGCAAAGATCTTTCATGTTGAAAAGATGACCAAGTAACAGCTTCTTGTATTTTCTGACTATTTACAGGGAAAATAAGGGCATCTGTTTCCTTTTCATTTGGGTTAAACTAAGCTCTATTACATTAGCATTTGATTAGAAATGGAAAAGTTGCTTACTGCTTTGAACATTACACTTGAAAATGCTTGAGTTAAAGCCATTATGAGCATGTCTTAAAATGAAGTTACCTATACTGGTAATTAGAGACAGGTAAACTGTCTCTAATCAAGAAACAAAGTCTCCCTACTTTTCTATTCATAACTTCTCTTTAATTCTGTAAGATCATGCATTCTACATTAATGCCTTGATCATTCCCTTCATGACAGCCACAAACAACATATTTTTCACATCCTGAAATGCTGAGTTATGTTTCTCACTTAGGTTCAAGGTGGCCCAGTCTATCTTCATTTCTTTAGCATGACTGGTGTTTCTCTTGCCTCCAGTGTTCACCACATGACTCCCCTATGGGTCCCATCCTTGGGGAGTGGTAAGTCTTGATTTTATGAGTACTCTCATCCTATTTGTACCAAATTGTTCTTTTGTAATATACCTTTCAACTGAGAATCACAATGCCTGATTTCTAAATTCAAAATGAAGGGACAGAAAATACTGAGAAGCATTTCTTAATTACATTCTTCTGAGATGAGGAAAACTGCTCAAGTTTGGCTACCTGAAATACTTTCTGCAGTATGAATTTCTATAGCAAATACCATTGTAGAATGAGTGTTTCTGATGCTTTATTACGATGTATTTCCTATTCCTTGAATTACTTTCCCCATTCTTTTAGGAGGGAGGTCTGATGTGTTTCAAAATGGCAGTTTAATGGAAGCTGACACTGACTAAGCACTGTGTGTCTCTGACACAGAGATCCTTTTGTCCTTAGACTAAATCAGAGAATGTCAGAGAACTGTTTGAGCGCAAGGCAACAGACATTTTTTCCTCACAGCTGCTGAAGCCTGTGAGAAGAGGCATACAGACACAGCATTCCCCAAAATACCTTAAATGGGTTCTTTCATTGATGCAAAGGCAGCATTCAGCCTCAAAGCTGTCTGTTTGCTCTTGCAGAGCAAAATCCAAGCAGAGCAGCAATGAGATTTTATTGCTGCTTTTTCTCAGCTTTCCTTTGGTGCCTCTCTTTCTCCAGATATGTTTTGCAACAACAGATTGATCCTTGCAAACAGCATATACTGAATGCCATGAAAAATACTATACTGCTAGAGCAGGAAATAAAAATGTCCGTGAGTGTGTTGGTTTTGGCTGGGGTAGAGTTGATTTCCTTGACAATGGTTAGTATATGGCTGTGTTTTGGATTTGTGCTAAACACAGGGTTGATAATTTCGGGGTGTTTTTTTTTTATTGCTGAGCAGGGCTTAGAGTCAAGGCCTTTTCTGTTTCTCATGCTGCCAGGCTGGTGAAGGGGCTGGGGGTCCATGGGAGGCTGGGAGGAGACACAGCTGGGACAGGTGACCCCAACTGACCACAGGGATATTCCACACCATATGGTGCCACACTCAGCATATAAAGCCAGGGGAAGAAGGAGGGGGCAGGGAGATTTGGAGGGATGCTGTATTAATTCCTTGTCTTGCTTCGCTTGTGTGCGTGGTTTTTCATCTATTAAACCGCCTCTATCTCAACCCACAGTTTTCTAACTTTCATTCTTCAGGTTCTCTCCCAATCTCACCGGAGGAGGATTGAGTGGCTGCATAGTGCTTGGTTGCTAAGAGGGGTTAAAGCAAGACAGAGAGAAGCATACTTTTGTATCTGATTTTTTTAACAGATCAAGAAACTAGAAGTATTTCCATTATAATCCTGAAATTTTCTATTAGGGCTGGAGAAACTGGGGTTTATGTTCTCAGATCTCAATTCTACTCTGGTCCATTAATTTACCGTAAATTACTTACTTCCAGGGCTTATTTTGCATGAAACAAATTTGATTTTTGAGTTCTTGTAGGGTGAAACCCACTACATTTAAGAGAAATACCTTGTATCGCTTATTACAGCTTATCACAGACTTTTGAAAAAAAGCCTTTCACAAGAATAAGGAAGAAACACTGCAGCTGGTGATCCAGCACTCTGAATTTCTGACTGCGAAATCTTATCCTAAATTTTTCAGGCATGCTGAAACACCTTCACTTCAAATTTGCCCTTGTGACCTGAAGTATCCTCATTTTCATGTGCAGTACATGCCTACATCTTCACCAACAAACAGCAACAATCTGCAGTTAATAAATAATGCAAGAAGAGCTATTCAAACAACAAAGAACAAACACTAAAGATCGTACTTCATGCTGGCCTTAGAAATCCTGATAGTTCAGCTGTGGAGCCACCCTTTAGGATGAGATACTTTCAAGTGAGCAAAATGACAAAAACACGACACTGAATATTGTTCAAAAGTGGAACTAGGAAGAACAGTTGGGGTATTAAAGGAAGCCATAGATAACCTTGAACATGCACTCTGCAAGATTCTATGAAGCCTACCCAGTCAATGAATATAAACACATAACCTCTTTCTTTCCACCTCCCTTTCCTTTTTCAGGGCCATTGCAGAGATTGCCACCTAGAATAGACTTAAAAAAAAAATTAATCTAAAATCTTCTAAGTTTAGGTAATCAGCAAACAGCTAACCCATTAATGATGCTTTTGAGAAGAATGGATGCAAAAAGTTGTGAAACCTTGCCTGGTAGATAAACGGTACCTTTCTCAGCCATCTGTCTTACAAATGATCCTATATATACAGCTATTATTACCCTCAGACACTGGAAGCTCTGCAATTGTTCATGGCCTCAGTGAAGAATAATACCTGTCATGCAGTTTCATTGCTCTGACTTTTAACAGACCTGTTTTCAGCTTGTCTCAAATACTGAACAAGTGCACATGGGGAAGCACCAGAAAAGAACAGGTAAGATAAAAGACCAAGAGCACTCACATTTCTCTCTATGTAGGTTTAAAACACCTCAGAACTGTCCTGAAGAAGACTGCTGCTAAAATTGCAAATGGTTCTTTACCCATTTGTGAGAAAACACTAAACTAGTCTGCTGCTTTTGACAGCAGACAAAAAGACAGCAACAGCTCAAATAGAAAAGGTATAAATGAAACAGACATTAAATACCATTCAGCACTTCCAGATGATGCACAAAACAGGATGTAATGATGTGCTATGAAGCAGAAGTTGATTAGGGAAGTTACTATTTATATAAATTCATGTCATTACCTCAGTGGTAGTTGACCACTTCCATGGGGGACTAACTTTGAAACAAGAGAAAGCCATTTTTAATCTGAGACATTGCAATCCTTTGTGAGTAGTAGACAGCACTCCTGTTCACTACCTGAAGTAGTGTGTATCTGTATCTTTATAGATGCCACAACTCATAGCTGACGAACAATTTTCTCAGTCAAATATTATCCCTTCAGGAACATACTAACATATATTTTACTTAGAAAACCTAACATACTGAATCAGCAAACATCCATGCTTGAGCTTCTTCCATGAATCGAAGATGACAAAGCCCTATCATCTCTTCCTTAATTTATACACAAGGCTGATGAGTTATGAAAGCAGTAACATCATAAAAAATGACATGGTGAAATTGATCTAAAAGAATGTGCAAAAATGAACTGAACATTGTCTTTCTATCCTATAGGATACACATACAATAACAACAGAAAAGAACTGACAAATAGTTATGTTCAATCCACAACAAAATGCTGTCCAGATCAACTTAGCTTCTGATCCACCAAAGATCTATTTTCTTTTACTAAAAAGGTTCATACATGTTGGGCATTGGGTATGTATGGTATTCAGCATCTATGGATAACATGAATTCAAGCAAAACTCACCTAGTAACTAGAGTAATTGAACAGTTGACAGTACTTGCCAACAAGAAATTTTTGAGATTACGATCACAGGGATCACATTTAGGCCTGAAAAAAGAGATGGCAGAAAAGGCAATTCGAATTGGATATGGCTCTTGTGCAAGCAGACGTCATTTGAATCCAAGGGATTGCATCTCTGTGTGTAGAAGAATTCTACCTTTCTAGTTTTACTCTTATAGGGTAATTAAAATTGTTTGTGCTTTGAAAAAAAAAATCAATAAAATTAGATAACCAAAAGAAGATTTTAACAACTTGAGAATAAGCATTTCATAGGAATGCAAAGTAAATTACCAGGATTCTTTTTAACATACACAGCCTTTAGGTAGGGTGCTAACTTCAACCTATAGCAATTATTTTTTTGAATCTGCTTAGAAAGGAAATGCTTTAACCTAGTTTCCACTACTCTTTTAATTACTGTACTCCAGAGAAAATTTTAATCACTATAGGGGAAAATAATTTTTATTCAGTTTTGCTAAGATTCAATATAATTTTGCTAGAGTGAAATACAAAAACCTAACTCAAGAAAAATTCATATTTTGAATAGAGAACTCAAACAATCCAAACACAGTTTTCACCACAGTAAAGTATTTAATGACAAAAATCAGGGTTTCCAGTAGTGAGTCAAGAGAGCAGGTCCCACTTTTTTTTTTTTTTCTCTCCCCAGAATGGCACAAAATAATTTCTACATCTTTGAGAACTTCCAAGGAATTGGTTACAATAGATATCAGCAAGTATTACAATTCTGGCAAATCATGGCAAAACCTACCTACCTTTAAGATCAGTTTTAAGAGCACGCATTTTTGTTAATATTTCACATAATACACAACTTTTGCTAGACACAAAAATAACCTTTTAAGACAGAGTTTGCAGTACAGCAGTCAAGTCTAACAATACATTATTTTTATTCTGTTCAGAACTTTAAAAAGATAAAGAAACTAATAATATTGTTACAATTTACAAATACATTCTTTCATATGAAACAATAACCTGAATCATAGTATATGTTATGTACACAACTATCTAATAATACTAGGTTCTATACACTACAAGCGAAGTTCCAGAAGGAAACTGCAATGCTCTAAGATTTACCTTTGGATAAACATTTATACACCTTGATTTTTTTCCCTAAAAACTACCAAAACTTGTAGTTTAATGAACAGAAAGAACAAAGTAAACAGACAAACCACTTTTCCTTCATTCAGAAGACTTAGGTTATCTAAAGCTCCCATAGTAAATGGCTTTTGATGGTTGGATTAAAGTCCTGAGTTATGATAAAAATCATACACTTAACTGGAAGATACAAAACAACCCAAAATGCTGAAAAGCTCAGGTGGGACTAAAGCAATGTTTTAGCACAGTTTAGCTCACATGAGGTCTGGAACTTAGCAGTGCAATTATGATCTTGTCCTGTCCAGCTGATATTTATGTAAACATATATGCCTTTTTATCTAAATTTAGACAACTTATTATTTTCAGGTATATAAGACCTGGGTTTTAGACATTTCTTCTAATTATTTGCAAGCATAGAGGACATTCTGGCTTGATGACAGCAGCTCAGAA
Source organism: Motacilla alba alba (assembly GCF_015832195.1). Lineage (NCBI taxonomy): Eukaryota > Metazoa > Chordata > Aves > Passeriformes > Motacillidae > Motacilla > Motacilla alba. The sequence goes on from NC_052020.1 coordinate 33,207,914, forward strand.
TCTACTTCCTTCTCTCGAGAGAAAGCCTTGAGAGGTTAGCAGCAGAAAATAGTTTTAAAAGAATGGAAAATATGACAAGATAGCTTTGTGGTCAAAAAGGTTCTCCCTGACTGATTTATAATCCATCTTCAAAAAAAAATAGCCTAACATTTTGTATCTAGCAGAAGTGTAATTTCGGTTTAAAAACCAGAGACTTTTTCCCTGGTTAATCGCAGAAATACCCAGACATTACAATAGCATTCAGACATTTCCGGGGCAAGCATTACTTACACATAGCTCAACAGAGTGTTCAGAACATGCGTTGTTAATTAACCTGTTCTGATTTATAACAGATGTGGCCAAATTCCCTTTCAGTAGGTGCTAGATTTGGTAACTGTTGGAGCTGGTGCTAAATAGAGCTAAATGATCCTATGGTACTACACAAATGACCCATTCTCTCAACTCCTCATGTGAAATTAAATAAAAAAGCTTCATACAAAACTGTTTAAATTACAGGAAAAAAAAACCCAAACCAAAACAGATGTTAAGTTTGAATGCAATCAGCTAACTAGACAGTGTCCTTAGTTCAAATGAGAATACTTTCCTAAAGGCAAGCATCTTTTTATGAAATGGGCATTTCCATGAAATTTTCAGTTATTTCAGCTTGCAGTAAGTAAAATATTCTCAATTACTACAGTAGCTTTTATCTTTCTTACAAGCACTGCTCTGAGGATTTTAGACTGTTGTGTCATTAATAATGCAAAAATCATATTCTACAATGAATACAGTACATTCACATAATGCCAGCTTTTCTCTGGTAAGATGAGGGCAAAAATGAAGAGCAGGCATTTTCAGAAGATGAAGGCTGTACCTTTTGCAAGGATTTATTTTCTAGCTTACTGGTTTAAAAAAAGAAAAAAACAACATCCTTTTCTCCTTCTTTTTCCTTTTCATTCTTGTAGCAGATTAGACCATCTTAAAAATCTTAAGGAAACAGCTATGAAGGAAAAAGGTAACCTACTTATTTTTGTAAGAGAAATACAGTGCCTATATTGCATATAATGAATACAGATGAAGTAGAGCCATCCTTCCAGTGATAACATATTGAAAGCTGAGACTCAAACTAGAAGTTGATTCTAGTATACCAAGACATGCTTTTTTGAAAGCCTCTATATTAAAAAATCAGACAACTTGCTAACAGAGAAGTCATTAAAATCAGACACATTTCTGAAGTGTTCCAAAAACTGTAGAATTTATGAAAAACAGATGTCTTGAAAATAGTGCACTCTCATCTTCCCAGGCCTTTGCATTCTCATTTTCATGGGCCTTTAGCCACACAATCACAGGTAAAAAAAATGCTATTTCATATCAAGATTGCTGAATTGCAGATTGTGTTTGAGGCACAGCTATGTGCGTACAGACGTAAAAATTACTTTTTTCGTCTTGTTTGAAACCTCAAGCATACATTCTCTAGGTTTCAGCATACTATTCAAATCATCAGTCTGAAAGTGAAAATAGGAACATGTAAAATGCTGATATGAATGAAATTCAGATATGCACTTCTGAATGCTGGTGCACATGCAACCCTTCCTACATTAAAAGAAACAATTTCTGTTTCCCAGGACAAAGCAGTTTGTCCTCCACTATAGCTACAACCCCAGATGTTTAATTCTAACATTCATTCACATTCTGCTGATGCTACATTAAATGAAGAAAATTATACCCCTTCTTTGGATTTTATTTCCACACACATGTTCACCATCAGTTCAATCTTTCTTTTTGTACAACCATGGAAGAATATGACTATTTTAATCCTGATCAGCTCGTCATTTGGTCCTTTTTCAATGTCTGCTTTCACTCCTGTAACAACTGAAATACAGGTAGAAAGTACCGCAGGACTGTGTAGCAATATTAAAAAAGAGGAACAGAAGGAAGTCAGAAAAGTAGAAACGCAACACTTTTTCCTGCACAGAAACTGAAAGAATGCATCTCCACTGAACGGGAAGGAAAAAGCACACAGAAGACAGAATCTCCTGTAAAAGTTGCTGATTGTAGCCTTTTCAGCTTCTCTTGAGAAGACTTCAGCTTTGGGCAGTATCTCAGCATTTGTGCTTCATGGCAAGCTGAAAAAGAAAGAAAAAAATTAATTACATAGATATGACAGAGAACGACAGCTGTATCAACCTAATGTGGCTAGTGTGGATAAGAAGAGTTTGTAAGACAAATTCTTCAAAAGATGCCTGAAATCCTTTAACTTCTTTGCTTACAGATATACAAACATTCCCCTTCCTGGAACACACAGACAAAGCCTCTCTCTGCCATGCTGAGAAGGCAGGATTTATCTGCTTTCCCATCTCTGTTTCCCAATGTTCCATTATTTGCTATCTGTGAGGAAGGCTAGAGGAAGACACCAGAAACAAAGACACGCTTAGAACGTGTAATTTTGACCCAATGATTTTGATTATTAACTACAATCAGAAATTGCAGACAAGTAATTTAAAACACCTATTCAGGAGCTCTGCCACTACATAATGATGAAAAATAAAGGACTGATTGCCTTTCCACCTCTGTGATTACCAATTATTTCCATTTCAAATAATTCAAAAATGCACTTAACTGGGAATGAGAGGGAGAAGAAAGAGATGAAGCAACTTAAAACCTGTCTAAAATGTGTAGACAAACGGACTTTGCAAACCAAACAGACAGCTTAGGGTTAGGTTCCATATAATAAAAAAATGCTATCTGTAGATAATAGCATGCTAACAAAGCTGAGATGAGTGAACCCACTGGGAAATCATCTAGAGAACAGAACTGGTAGTGGCAGTTAAAATTCATTCATTTGCTACCAGTGAAATGATGACCAGTAAATGACTCAAACTAAAGTGACATAAACCTTTGATACTCAAGGATATGGTTACAAATACACTTTTTAAAGAAATTAATATTTGTAGTGAGATACTAGAATTGTATTTAAGCATGGAAGAACCTAAACCGACACTCTCCTTCCTCAAAAAAGTTTTTTTTAAATGTGTCTTTGGCAGGCAACTCTGAGAAGTTTTTATTTTATAGAATCTATAACTTTGAGATCCTGTTCAGTCACCAACAAATGAAAGGGATTTTTTAGAGGCAAAGAGGGTGAAGAAGGTGTCACAAAGAGGATTTGATACATACCCTGAACTAAGTTCAAGCCTTTATATAAGAAGCATAGATACATGCTTTCATTCAACAAACTCTGACTGCCAAATGTCTGACTTTATCCCACTGAAATCTTACCTTATGCGCAGTTTCTGCAAACTGCTGAGCACTGTTTTTCAGCTCCTCTGTCTTTTCTTCTGCACGACCTAGCCTTTCACCACGCTCATTCAGGGCCTGACTTGCTTTCTGTACTGCACTTGTCACACTGTCTGCTGCTGAATGGAGTATGCTGTTCCCTGCAACACCAAAAGAAGACATTAGAGTACTTAAGTATATATATGCTTTGTAATAAATACAATTAATTTATAATGTTCTAGAGCTGGTTTGCCATCTGGACTGGCCTCACTTCACTATAATCTCTCTTGAGGTGCTTGTAAAGAATGATGAAATCTCTCCTGAGCTTCCTTGAGACTATACAAGCCCAGCTCCCTCAGCTGTTCCTCAAAAGACAAGTTCTCTAGACCTCTCAGAGCCTTTCTGCCCTTCGCTGGACATACTCCAGTACTTCAATGCCCTTTTTACAGTGAGAGGCCCAAAACTGAACGTGGCACTAGAGGTGTGGCCTCACCAGTGCTGAGTGCAGAGGGGTGGTCACTTCCCTGGTCCTGCTGGCCACACGATTGCTGATACAGACCAAGATGCCACTGACCTTCTTGGCCACCTGGGCCCAGCGCTGGCTCACATTGAGCCTGCTGTTGACCAGCGCTTCCAGGCCCCTTTCTGCTGGAAAGCCACTCTTCCCTAGCCTGTAGCACTGCCTGGGATTGCTGCGAGCCAAGTGCAGGACCTGGCACTTGGCCTTAGTCAACCTCATGCTGTTGTCCTTAGCCCACTGACTGAGTCTGTAGATCTCTGCAGATCCCTCTGCAGAGCCTTCCTTCCCTTGAGAGATCAACATTCCCACCCGTAAATTTACTGAGGGTGCCCTCAATCCCCGCATCCATATCATCAATAAAGATGTTAAACAGAACTAGTGTCAAAACTGAGCCCTGGAGAGCACTGCTAGTGACGGGTTGCCAACTGGAGTAAGTTCCATTCACCACAACTCTCTGGGCCTGGACATGCAGCCACATTTTTATCCATTGAAGAGTCCACCCATCCAAGCTGCAAGCAGCCAGCTGATCTAGAAGGATGCTGTGGTAGATGGTGTCAAGCACTTTACTGAGTCTAGATAAAAAACATGCACAGCTTTCCCCTCATCTACTGAACAGGTCACTTTGCCATAGAAGGACATTAAGGGAGTCAAACACCACCTTCCACTCATAAATCCATGTTGGTTGGGCTTGATCCCTTGGTTGTCCTGGCTCCTGGCTGTCCTCATTTTTTTCCACAGCATTAAAACCAAATTATAATGCTCTTAAATTATTTATTCTGGTAAAGGTATGAAACAGATTCAACACAAAGTGAGCACTACAGCAAATCTGCTGTTAAACTCTGCAGTTCTTACTAGCATACAAAGACAAGTGAAAACAGACACAAACACACTGCTTTTATCATTAGTCTGAGGAAGTGTACCTACTTCAAAAATATTCTCAGGTTAAAAAAATCAAGCCCAAACATTAATTTAAAGGCCTACTTTGCTACTAGTTTGTTGTGGTTTAGCCCCAGCCAGCAACCAAGCACTACACAGCCCCTTGCTCACTCTCTCACCAGCAGGACTAGGGAGAGAACTAGAAAGGTAAAAATTAGAAAACTGATGGGGTGACATACAGACAGTTAAATAGAGAAAGCAAAAGCTAAGCACTAAAGTAAAGTAAACCAAGGAATTAATTCACTCTTTCCCATGGGCAGGCAGGGGTTCAGCCATGTCCAGGAAAGCAGGCACCCATCACACAGTAACAGTTCCTCATGAAAACAAACATGATAATCCCAAACATCTTCCCTTTCCTCCTTTTCTTCTCATTTTATGTACTGAGTGTGATGTCATCTGGTCTCGAATATCCCTTTGGTCAGTTGTCCAAGCTGTGTCTCCTCCTACCCACCTCCCATGCAGGCCAAACTTCCTTGCCAGCATGGCCAGTACAAAAAGCAGAAAAGGCCTTGGTTCTCTGCAAGCCCAGCTCAGCAATAACAAAAACATCTCCATATTATCAACCCCATGTTCAGCACAAATCTATCACACTGCCCCGTACCAGCCACTGTGAAAAAATTAACACAGCTGAAACTAGCTCACAGTTTCATTCGAAAAAAGAAGAACAAATAATCCTTTCAAATTCCGTTTTCAAATAGTAATCCTTTCCTTAGAAAGGCCAAACAAACAATGAATAGTGAAGCTAAAGGCTGCCTTGAGTAGCCTGTGAAACACACAGTACAAGCTGCATACTCAGGAATTCCTGAGATAAAGAAAACTGCCTTACAATTTTAAGCTAAAATTCAACTAGTATTCAACTATGGAGGTGAGGGAGAGACCTAAGAACTTACACAAAGTGACTCACAGATGATGGGTCAATATGAGAAATAGCCATAAAAGAACATCTTGGTCTCCTAAATACCAATATTGTTACATATTGCACATCAGGAGTTAAAAAAAAAAAAAGATGTGGAACTGCTACAGGTTTGGATTTTTTTTTTCTATTGTTGCATTTAGAAAAGGAATATAATAGCTGGCATTCTTGTGGAAGAGATTAATATCTAACAATACTGTGAGCTGGAACTTTGCAGAGACAGAAATTAATCTTTTCAAGTGATCTCCCTTCAGACACTGAGGAGTTTGATTGTAAAATCAAACAACTTCACATCCTGCACACTTTATTACTTTGAAACTTTTTAGTCAATTGCTATTTTGTTCATAATTTTTTAAATGAGATTATTATTTTTGGCTTCTGTTCGGGCAGCTTTTCCAATAAACACATGTACTGAGCAACACCGCAGTGGAAATAGTTTTCCTTTTTTGGTGGTGTGATCTAATGGCTTTGGCCTCTTGTATAGTGTTAGTTCTCTAGGACAAGAGTTTTAAAAGCTCCCAACACTGATTTAAATCTGTTTTTTACAAGATCACAAACCTCTGCTGAATTCAAGGAAAACAGGCTACATGGATAAACGTATAAAACTAAACATCTTCTGAAGCCTTAAGTTGGGGAGCAGACTTTAACATATTGCTGACCTTCTGTCATGTCAATAGGAAACTACAGGACAAAGATATTTTTCATTTTCTACACTCCTAAAAATATTCCTTATTTTCTAGACTCCTAAAACTATTTGTAGATTTGTGGCCAAAGATTGGTATCTATTACTCCACATTATTTTCAGCAAAGAAGAATGAACTTGAATGTTTGGCACAGTGACAGTAACTGTTTTTCCCTCTAGCTAACACACTATTGTGTTCTCTCCAGGTAAGATCTGCTGTATTTTCTCATGGGCAGTGACTTGCAGAGAAGCTGCTATTCTGAGACTGTTCCTAAATAACTACTTCTGGAGTATCCTTAGCAATGGAATGTCAGTAAAACAATAAAAAAAAATCTGCACTGATCCATGAGCAACTCAGAAACCCACATGTCAGTAGTCTATGGAATTTCATCAGTGTATTTCTAGAGCATGTGTAGGTGGTTGCTGGTATGACTGACTATGCCTCATCTCTGTATTAGTATCACTGCAGGAATAGCAACACTTAATTGGAAAATCATTCATATGAATAAATAATCTACAACCTGCAAAACTTTAAAGCTGCTCTTCAGGAGGTAACTACTCCGATTCAAAATATACTGAGAGATGTTTTCCATATTGATGGATTCCTTTAGGATTTCAGTAAAGCTTCTCATACTGTCTTTCACAGTATCCTTCTAGACAAAATGTCCAGCACACAGCTGGATAAACACATCATGTGATGGGTGAGCAACTGGCTCATGGCTCAGGTGCAAAGGGTTATAGTGAATGGGGTGACATCAGCCTGGTGACCTGTCACTGGAATTCTGCAGGGCCCAATTTTCAATATCTTCACAAAGGACTTGGATGCAGGAATCAGATGTATACTAAGTTTTCAGACAATACTAAATTGGGAGGATTGTTGACTCCCATTAGGGCAGAGAGGCTCTACAAAAAGACCTTGACAAATAAAGCGCCATGCAATCACCAGCTACACGAAGTTCAACAAAGGAAAGTGCTGGATTCTGCACTTGGGATGAAACAACCCTGGATTTATGTTTAGACTGAGGAACAAGATGCTGGAGAGCAGTGCCATGGTCACTGTCAAGTTGAATCCGAGTCAGCAGAGCCCTGGCAGCCAGGAGGGCCAACCCTGTCCTGGGGTGCATCAGGCACAGCATCACCAGCTGGGCAAGGGAGGGGATCGTCCCACTCACCTCGAGTCCTGTGTGCAGTTTTCGGCACCACAACACTCAAAGGATGTTAAGCTATTGGAGTGTCCAAAGAAAGACTACAAAGGCGGTGAAGGATCTAGAGGAGAAGCCACCCGAGGAGTGGCTGAGGTCACCTGGCTTGTTTAGCCTGAAGGAGACTGAGGGCAGAACTCGCAGCAGTCTACAACTTCCCCTGAGGGGAAGGCACTGACCTCTTCAGTTTATTTTGGATATTAGAAAAAGGTTTTTTACCCAGAGGGTGTGTGGGCACTGGACAGGCTTCCCTGGGCAGTGGTCACAGGACCAGCCTGAAAGAGCTCAAGCAGCATTTGGACAATGCTCTCAGGCACACGGTGTGACTCCTGGGGTGTCCTGTGCAGAGCCAGGAGCTGAACTTTGATAACCCTTGTAGGTCCCTTCCAACTCAGGATATTTTACAATTCAAGCTGTATCAAGAGGCTCTTACACCCCACGAAGTCAGCTTTAGGACTTTCATCATGCACAGTGAAAAATACACCCTTTGGCCACCATACCCAATACCTGAAAGATACAGGAATACTGTCATAATCAAGTATGTGAAGAAACTAATTGGTCTCTAGAGATAACATTATTTAGATTGCATCATTTGTTTTATCACACATTCATAAAAGGTTCATCGCGTTCTCTATTAGCCATATCAAATATATTTCAGCTCAATGCAGAGATTTATCTTTAGATTAGTGATCAGACTCTACAGTGACTGATTTGCAAACACCAGTATTCAATTTTAATTGTACATGCATTAATAAAACATTTAGCAACTACCTACTTCTGAGAAGGAAATAAATGCAGTTAGCTTTGATTATTTGTAATTAGTATTCTTGCTGTTGCTGTTCATTTTCTTATTGATGTTTTCAGTAAATTTTTCTTATCTCAACCCCTAATCTTTGCCTTTTGTGCTTCCTCCTGGAGGGGGAGGGGAAGTGAATGCTGTTGTAAGTTTTGGTTGGAGCACTAGAGAAGGGAATACCATTCCTAAACCACAATGTTGCTATAAAAGACAAGAATAAACAAAAATACAAGATTGATACACATTATGAAATACAAGATTAAACACATTTTGTACTGATCTGATTTGAATGTTATTTATGTTTCAAGAAAACGTCTGACGATGTTAAGAAAAATCAATGGGCAATTATGAAAATTATGAAAACGCAAGAATCAGCAGACTTTTTCAATAAACTTTTTAGAGCAAAATAAATATATAGTGATACTTTACAATACTATTTGTGGCTTTGGGGTTTTCTTGAGTCAAAGAGTATCTTTGTATATATCTTGACTAAATTATTTCCATAAACTTCTCCAAAAAAAGAACCACCCCTACTCTTAGCTTGAACAGTATCATCTCCAACATATCAAATATATCTGGATGATTTCTGGTGCTTTAACTCCCATATTTAAATATATGCAAATCAGAAACACAAAAATTAAAGAAAATCAACAGCCTGAAACACAGCAGACAATTAGCTAACAAAAAGCTGAAAGCAGCACATAAACAGAATGACTTCCGCAGACTATAGGAAATAAAATTTAATTAAGTTGCGTAGATGAGGTCTTAAAAAAAACCAAACAACCCCCCCTCAAAACATGACAAAATAAATTACCTGAACAACTTTAAGGGTTAAACAGTTCAGTATTTTTATTGCTTAGCAAACACAGCATATTCTCATTTCTCAGTGTGGCTTGCAAAATGTTAGATCTAGAAACAGCTGTATTACAAAAAAAAACCAACCCTGATTATGGCTCTGTAAGGCACTAGAAAAATCTCTTCTATGGGCAGTTAAGTAGGACAAGCTTTCCTGCTACAGTCGTAAGAAAAAGGAAGTTTAATCTCTGATGCTAGTGCCTTTTTATTTTAAATAGTGATATAGGGGCCATTAGAGTAAAATGAAAAAGATTTTTTTCATTGATGAGGCATCTTGATAACTAAAATATATCCTGCTCTCTTGAGATTTTCTTTTATTCAGTACTCCACAGCAACGATATAATGTAAATTATTCATACTTTTGAACAGCTTAACTAATTACAGAGTCAAATTTCAAGCAGTAGAATCAGAAAAATTACTTTAGCATTATCTTTGCATCATTCTATTATAAGAATTTGTCTCTGATCATCACTCTTGTCGAAATGTTGTTAATCTTGGGGTGGGGACAAGGTATGTGGGTTATGCTGTTACTTTTACTGCATTTTCAGCAAATTTATTATTTTTAAGCAAATATATTCTTATAGATATGTCCCAACAAATTAAAATCAGTATTAAATTACATTCCATCATGACAATTAATATTAAATGGGGGGATTTGGCTTCTAGCCCAATAAGGAACCTCTGATGTCCAGAGGGAAAAAAATGGGAAAAACTTCATCTCTGAAGATCCAAATGTGAAAAAACTTTGTATGTAATAACTTAGAAAACCCTGCAGGAAGAAAGTCTGATTTGTTCTCTAGAAAAGGTAATTTTCTTGGGGAGCATACAATCAATAATGTCCAAAAATCTTACTGTGCAGTGACATTTACTCATTACGACAATTCTGTGTTAAAGAGGCTTACTCTGGAAAAGTTCTGGAATTCAGCAGGATTTCATATTACAGCCAACCTGACAAGAAGCAGAATGTGTAATTAAAACAAAGAAGAGCAGCTACACACCATGGCAAGCTTCTTTTGAGAATGAGCTGACAAATTTAAATATTAATCTTAAATGCTGCTCCCCTGGGGTCACAAGTGAGAGCTGTGAGTGTCGTGAACACTGAAAAAACTTGCAAGCTTTACTGATTTTGATCAGCTGCCAAGGAAAATAATTGGAAATGGATAAATCCCATGTCAATTTTTGCTGTCAATGACATCATCCTATAAAGGAAAAGTATGAGGATTTTTTGGTTAAATTTTTCCAGCCATTTCTGCCATTAATGAAATGCTGTACTTCCTACATTTCTTCACAACCACAAATATTCAAACAAATTTGATTCAAAAGCAGAATATTTTTTTTCATATGGAATATTCAGAATGATGGGACAGACTTCACACAGAATAAGAAAATCCCCCAACCAGCGACTACTATGAAGAGTTACATTTAATATTTAAAATAAAAAAAAAATCTATTTTTAATGAAAGCCTATGGTACAAATGATGCAAAAAGAATCAGTCACCAACCAACACTCAGCACTGGCCTAATGCTCAGCTAGTCCCTGAGCAATGTCTACCTTGGGAAAAGGCAGTCTCCCCTCCAGTTTTATTGCTGAGCATGCTGTTACATGGCATGGAGCATCTCCTTGGCCAGTTTTGGTAAGCTTCCCTGTTTGTGTCCACTCTCAGGACATTTGCTGGGGGACAAGGCAGATGGAAGAGACCATGAAGGTCTTGACACTGTAAGCACACCTCACCTAAAACACTGGTGTTATTACCAACACAGTTTTGGTCACAAATCTAAAATACAACACTGTACTGGCTGTTATGAAGAAAAACAAACTCCATCCCAGCCAAAACCAATAGAAAGCCTAACACACTTTTCCCCGTCAAGGCAGTCCAAAGTGTTAACACATCTCCTGATACAATTTTGTTGTTTTGTTTCAAATTGATTTCACCAAAGTATTGACATTTCTTTTAGGGTGGGTAGGAGATTTAGACAGCAACATGCCCTGAAAATGAACCACAGGATTCTTCTAAAAAACGTAGTTCTTGCAGACATTGTGTCAATACTATTGATTGAGCTTCTGCTTAAGTAGTGTTAATTATTACTGAGAAACATAATGCATTAACTTGCTACAATGGAGGCATGGAACACAGTGTATTTGTCAACAGATTCCTATTTCTTCATCAGGTAAGTGACTTTGAAAATTCTGTGTTTGCTACTTAAGCAGCATATTCAAAATCACCAACTTCTATTACCACATAAACTGAAAACAAAGTTATGGCTCATGAGTAAGAATGAAGACTGAGTAAGAACTGGTCAAGGCCAGGATGAAATCAGTCAAGAGCAATGGCTGGAAAACATCAAATGAAAAATGCAGCATCTGACCTGAGAGTGACTGACTGTGCCAGCCCTTCCTCAGGGTAATCCAGGAGCTATACACTTATGGGCAATATTTTAGCACTATCCCAATCACCTAAGATTGGTATGACTGACATACGTTTATGCCTGAATAGTTTTTTCTGCTAATTATGCACATTACTCTCATCAGTTTCAATCAACCACTGTCAATAAAAAACAGCTTGAATATTGCTCTTTTACACAGCATTTTACAAAAACCCAATCTCTTTTTCCACCTCCAAACTATACTGAGTCACTGAAAACAACACCTTAGAATGAAGCAAGTGACCACAGAAAGCTCAAGAGGCAATTACAGGTTTTGCTGATCTGAAAGTTTCTCCTAAATCTGCCAAGGTTCAGGTGACTCCCATATATTAGCTATATTCACAATCAAAATCATACATTTTGTTGGAAGAATGAATTATGCCATAAAAAAAAATAAGAGCTGCTCATTACTGCAACACAGCACTGAAGACATGAAGGCAAACCTCTTCTACTGCTAAGGCCGTCATGAAACTGCTTCACAATAAGACACAACTTAATCTGGAATGATATCCAAGAAACAACACAATAATTATAAAGGATTAAGTGAACTCTAAGCATCTAACTCAGGATGATAAAGTATTTCAACATGAACATATTTAGACTGATGAAGCTTCAACCGATGGTGGCGCTTTACACATCCATTAGCTGCCTCTCCTTGCTGAGCACATTTGTTTTGTTGAAGTCATCATTACCACAGAGCTACATTTCCTAGACTAACATTAATCCAAGGCTTTCCATCACATCTGTAACACAACAGCTGATTATAAAGGTCCACAGGACAAACACATTATTTCCCTCCTTCTTCATCCCTGTCACCTCCCTGCCAACTGTTACGCATCCTTTCATGCATATTAGTGCTACGCTGACAGCCTTGGTTAAGAGCTCTCTTGAATAAAAGAGGAAAGAGCTACTAAAAAGACCCAAACAGAAAAAAACATCTCTCTCTGACCTCTCTTAAACAGCCATGTGAAAACCTTATTAATCACCTTGAGATAATACGCTGAAGATTATAGAAACAGTACTTCTTTGATTGTATTCCTGTAAGATGATTCACTCTTACAACTTAATGAATTCCACACAAATGGAATGTTCTCTAGATTATTTCAATATTTAAATTATCATCCAGAAAGGATGCCCAAGTGATCTGAAAGACAGAACTTTTATAAAAAGTAAACTCTTCACTGGATTTCCAGCTTTGAAAACTTGAATCTAAACTTAAATCTGAACATCAACTTCTCAATTTATCTTTCAAAGATAACTTACTTCCCAACTTATATTTGATCTATAAAATCTAGAAGTCTCACAGCCTGGACAGCAGGATTACCATAGACTTTCACATTCTTTGAAAGTAAACAAAACACTTCTGTAAGTCTTTGCACCTGAATCTGGAAAGTTTATGGCATTCAAAAAACATATGTTACCGAGTCTGGTAACTACTTTGATGTAAGTGGTACATATTCTGCACTTAATTTTGCCTTTACCAATCATGAAACATTAAGAGTCATTGCACTCCCAAGGGACACAATCAATGGTTCCAACTTTGTAAAATCCTATTCTACCCTGAAAAATAATATAAGTTTCAGAGTAAGAAGTGATCTCAAATTTAAACTGGTTACAGTACTTTTTCCTGTTGCCATGCGGGCTAGGCAATTTCTTCTGACACATTTGGATCTTTTAATATCCAAGAACTGGCCAGGAACAGATTTAAATATAAAAAGGTGGGCAAATATTGTGTATTATGTTGATGCAAAGAGACTTGAAAATTCATCTAATATCTGGTATTTTGTTCAAAGCATTTAAGACAGAAAAAGGAAAAAAACCGCCAAACCCAGCATACTATAATTGATTTTTAAACCTCAGTAAAACTATTCAGATTTAACACCATACTTTTCAGTCTTCCTGATTTGCAACACATGAAATAAAGCCTATAATATCAGACATAGTAACATAGAATATTTTATATTGCAGCATGTTCTAATACAACCCTAGTTTGTCATTTCACTGCTTCTGAACATTATTTACATCTGCACAAGGTTTATTTTTGTGTATCTGAAATCTTGTACTTTTAGCACCAAAAGAGAGCAAATTTATCTCAACTCTTATATGAAGAAAAAGCATATTTTATTCCTGCTAGTAGTTATATAATACCTATAACTCTGGGAGTTAAACAGATGCTTGCAAGTTATTTCTAACAATAACAAAGAACACCTTGTGCATCACAACATTATACTTTTAAAAAGGTCCTACCAACTACAGAGGATGTGCAAGGCAAAATTATCATCCTGACTGTTCAGCACCTTCATTAGCAAGCAACAAAACAAGATAAGCCTTATTGACAACAGAGATAAATTTCTTCCTCTGCTCTCATTAGCCATGTCAGCTCCTTGGATTTGCAAGGTACATTTAAAGATGGGGGAAAAAAAAATGTAGAGCAATCACAGTATCCAGGTACTTAACAGCCAACTAACTGTGAGCTGAAGTTCAGAGTGAATGAAGACAAGGTGGACAAGTACAAGTTAATTCACACTTCCTGCTGACTTGGTTCTGATACCTAGTAATGCCATTGCCTTACGACTTTCATAGGGACTGATAATGAAAAACATGGTATACAGGATTTTCATAGAGAAGATCAAGAAGTGGTTCTTTAGACAGATCCTTTCTGACAGACTGGAAAGAATTAAAATTCAAAAAGGTAAGAAAAGGATAACTCTGCAGCAACTATACAGTAATTGATTAAGCACAACATATGTCTGCTTATTTCAAATGAGCTAGTGGCTGTATGGTTTACAAACAAGACAAGGTCAAATATTCACAGCGATGTCATTAAGAAAAAACTGTTATTTAATGATTCATTTGAGTTTTCTGGACTCAAGTAACTTGAGAATTTATGCAAAATTTATTCTCAAGGGTCTAAGAAGTCCAGAAATATTGAGAAATGGATCTGGGTTCATTCAATAAAGTATATTCCATAGAGGTATTTTGAATAGTTATTACTATGCACTACTTGCACTCACTTTCCAGTCTGGAAAAAATGCTGCATTAAATGATGTAACAGTGAACTAACATGGAAACATAGGAAATACCAGGTTGCAGGAACAGAAAAAGAAGATTTTAGTTTTTGAAACAGCTGGGCATTCAAATGGTGGATTTTTCCCTTTTACCAATGTGCCTATCAACCTAGGCTGGTTTTTTTCCTTCTTTATAAGACATAGAAAAGCAATTCTATTTTACATTTCTAATAGTTCTGAAGTCATTATGAAAATGGACAATCACCTTTCCACATCACAGGTCAGCTAGATCAAAGGAAGTTTTATATAGGATGAAAAAATTCTGTCTGGTCTTGCTTGGTTACTCATAAAGGTGACCAGAAAATAGCTTTCACCAATCAACTAATGCTCAGCAGCACAAAACAGAACTGACATCCATCTCATTTTAGGCAAAAACTGATGAATTTCAAAATGCTGTAAAATATATATTCAAACCTAAGCCTATGTTTTATCCATACAAAAATGTACATGTGTAAGTACAAATATAATATGTGTAAATCAGACTCGTACCTTCAAAGTCTATCAAAAACACTAAATTAATGAAGCTAGGTGAGGTGAAACAGTGAAAGACATCTTAGTAAAAGAAATCAGGGTAAAACTGGCAGTGAACAGCTCTGCCACTATGATCATAAATAACACTCAAGATAAATTCCACCTCTGGGTAAGAAGTGCCTCAAGAAGTCCTTGAGGTGGGCTGACAGGACTGACAAACTGAGTGTGTCATAACTCTGTTGTGCTAAGACGAATTGATGAGCACAGAAGAAAAACATCAGCCTTCAGCTTACTTATCATCAACTTTCTATAGGAAAAAACAGCAAATACTAGCTACCTTCAGAGAGCATTTGAAACATGTTGCAACCTTTTTATCAATATCATAATTAGTTTATGAGTCCAGGCAGTTGTATTTCATCTTAACTATATAGCTGGAGGATGTGATCTCCAGTGTTCATTCCCCGTAACGCAACATGGAGCAAAGCTAGTTTTCCTTGTCATAGGGTTTTCATAGGTTAGGGCTTTCTTATTTTCTTTATACTTTTTTTTTTTTTTTGTCATAATCTGGTCTTAGTGCTAATAAATGTTCAAATTAAAAAAAAAAAAAAAAGAAGGCTGTTATTTATAGTTTTCCAAGCCAATTACATTCACACACTTTGGGATTCTTCTAGGGTTCAACACCATCATAGCATTTGAAGTCTCTGCCTTTCTACATCAATACAGTATTAAAGTTTAATCAAATTACTGAAATTAGGAACTAATTTTCCCTTTTACAGATTTCATTTGTATGTCACCCAGGACTGCTTTTTTCTTTCCTTAAAAGAAACAGAAAAGCAATTATGTTTTACATTTCTAACAGTTCTGGAGAATATAAAGAACAAGGATTAAGAACTGAATGGATAGGTCATAAATTCCTTACAGAAAATCTTATCTTCTTTCATTAATGTTCTTCATTACTGGCCTTGATGCCAGGACAGGTTGTTACTGAATGATTTGTATAAGTTATACATTAAGGAAATACCTAACTAGGATCAATTTCATATTAACAGAAACTCTACCTCCTTTCCAAACAGAAAAATATATTTGAACTTGTAAAACGTTAAATTCTAATCTAAAACATTTATAAAATTAATTCTAACTTAAGCAGTATTTTCAATAATAATTATATTTATACTGGATTTATATAAGATTTATATAATATCTATACTAAGATATATCTATATAGATATATACTAGCTATACTAAGATTTATACTAAATAAATAAATAAATAAATAAACTGAAAAAAAATGTATCTGTATTGGAACATGGCTAAATTTGATTGGTCATTTCAAACCAGCAAACCATCAAAATAACAGATATTTCAGATAATTCACCTTCGTTGATGCTGCTTTTTGTTTGTTTTTTTAATTTTTTGGGGGTCAAATTCATTTCTATCAGAATTAATTTACATGTGAGCGTCTGCGAGAGTACAATGTTCAAATACACACTTTTTTCAATGTCTTTCAGGCGAGAACTGAAACAAACAACCAACTACCAGGTATTTGACAGGAGGGAGGGCAACAATTGTCTTTTTTCCCATCCTAATTCACAGAACCATATAACAGCCTGGGTTGGAAGGGACATTAAAGATGATCTATTTCCAAACCCCTACCATGGACAGGGATGCCACTCACTAGATCAGGATGCTCGGGGCAATTTCTAACACAAGTTTTCGTTCACGTCCTTTGGTCAGTCATTAATCTTGCTGTGTATGGTAAACACAGCTATGTGCCTAGCAGGTTTCAAATGTGGCAAGCCAAGATGAGTAATACAGTACAGAAAAAGTACTCATTACCATTCTCACACTGGCATTTTATTCTTGGAGGAAAAATAGTGATTCATTAAGAACTCCTGCAGGGTGTCCTACAGAAAAGGTCACAAAGGTAAATATGTCATCATTTTGGGTTTCCAAGAATATTTTGATTAATTCAGCAGAACAATTGTTAAATACCAATGCATATAGGTAAGACAAAGCTTAAAACCAAATGCATTTCTAATATGCATCTAAAGGTGGCAGCAAATGTTTGTTCTTCATTATAGGGCCAGAGTTAATCTCTAAAGAGCTTCAATTGTCATATCTCAAGGTTCTATCCAGAAATGAGAGTCAAATGCATCCTCAATGTCAGTTTAATGCTATGTCAAGAATCAAGTTGTTCCAATGAACATAACCTCTAAGGGATGAAATTTCTGCAAACCAGCCATCTCCAACTTTGCTTTGCAAAAGCAATACAACCTGACTAACATGGCCACAACACAACACAAAGATACTCCAAATTACACACATTCCAGTATCTGAACCTGTATGTTGTAAATTTACACAAGGGGGAAAATCAGTTCAAATAAGGCCTCTAGCCCCAAAGCCTGCCTTTCTTCTCCACCATAACATCCAGAATGCATGTAAGCTACAGAGAGGGCTCACCTAAATTGTAAACAAAAGATAAACCTGAACTATTTAGTTTAACACACTAGTAGGAGCAATCTTGTTACAGTCTGCCTATACTTGAATTTTTTCTCTGTTCTCAGAATTAGCATCCATACCTTCAGTCAGTTATCATTATTGCTGCAAGTACTGACGTCATTAATCAAGTTACAGAAAATAGTCTAGTCTATTTAACTCTGCAAACTATAATTACATGACACACAAATGAAAATAAGGCAAAAAATGATTCTGCAGAAGGAGAGTCAGTGGCAGGGCTCTGGTCTACAGGGGGAAGTGCATGTGTGTCTGTGTGTGAGAGAAAAAGGAGGTAAAAGGAGGAAGGCCTTGAAGAGGGTCTGGAGTTCCTTATTTACTTAAAGCTAAGCTCCTAAGCACTTCCTGCAGAAACAGGAGCAGCATGAATTTCACTTTCTCCACTCTTATCCATTAGGAAGGAATAAGGTTCAATAAGATAAGTAGGTTTGTAAACAAGCCCTTCAAGTTCTTTCAACTTCAGTTCCCCTTAGGAAAAACTGTTCTTTGGTGGCATTTTTTTTATTTTTGAAAATATGCATTAGTGACAAGATACACGTTACATATATGATGGGCATATATATATATATATAAAATGACTTAAAAAACATGTGGGTGCATGCATGTGTATTCTAATAATTTATTTTAAAAAAATTTTTGTAGAGTATTAGAAGTTAAACTGTCAAATCATCAAAACCAAAAAGTATTAATTTCACATCCCCAGAAAGTTCACAAGAATATCACTTTAAATGTTATGCTGCTTTGGCTGAGGGGATGGAGTGAGAAGCCTTGAAATCTGACCGCACTAAGATTTAAGTATGATTTGAATAACTGCTTTGGCTAGTTAGCAAAAAACACCAACATCACAGCAACAACAAAAAACCCCAAGTTGTAAATTCTCAGCTGGAGAATATGTTCAAACTATATCCTCAGGTCTATGTTCTTTGGTTTGCTTGGCTACATTTGGACCTTACTTTCTCTAGCTGGGATGAATTTGAGCTGGACCACACATTTCAACATATATTCCAGAAAATACCTCTTGGTATTTCAGGTTTTGGACTAAATGGGTTTTGATACAAACAGCTGGCTCAGTGAGGCTGACACACAGCAAGTCACTGAAATTTACTCGGTTTACAGTTGTACAGGTTCTGTCAAATTTTAACCTACCCACAGGGAGTGTATCACCCAGTGTGAGGAAAAAGCTGATAGTGTGAAGAACAGGAGAAGCACTGTATCCATGAGCAGATTTATTAGTTCCTATACAATGTCTCTATGCAGCACTGTGTGTACATATACAGACCAGACTTGTATCCAGTCAGAATGACATGTAAGGAATATGGAAATGGTCACCACCTGCTATCAGAGGATTACTCAATACTCCCACTTTATCTAGGAAGTTATGAAAGGGAGAATGTGAGTGCGCTTCATGGGACACTGTAGGTTCTAGTGTGTGTTGAAAATGTAGAAGCTAGCATATATTTGTGAACCTCAGTGGCAATTTTTTTCCACTCTGATGACATTTGTTTAGGATGAAGTTAATACTGGGTCAGTTGGATCAGGAACTCGATTTTGGACAGGTCAAGCTTAGAAGAATAATACAAGTTCAAAGGCAAAATGTGTTGTGGTTTAATAATAACAACTTATTTGCAGGAAGGATGGAAGTGACAAACATTAGGAAACAGATAACCAACATAAGACTTCACATTTGAAATAGAAAAATTGTAGAGCATATCTTCACCCACTAATGCAGCTCCCTCCTCACCACCACACCAAGAAGAAAACAAAGGAAATCCTATTAACGCGGAAAAAGAAAGAATGAGGAAGACACAAGAAATTCTGCACATTTTTTCTTGTTTGAGAAGACACTAAAAGAAAACTATTGATTGACAAAGTTATCTGTATCTGTTATCAGTTTCAGTAGCAAAAATGAAAGGAATGAAAAGGTAACAGAAAAGTGTGAAGTGGTGCTTGGAGAAATGCTGAAGCCTAAAAGTTTACCGCTAAGTTAGGACGTTCAGACCCATGACTTCAAGACGTCATTAGGCTGCAAGCTTATCTGAACACAGAATAAATCACATGCAAATAATTTCATGTCCAGCTGCAAAGTATTAAGCTATGATTCACTTACCTCCCATAATTTTAGATTGGCAGTTGATAAATTCTGGCTTCTTGTCTGTAAGGTATCGCTGACAAGTGTGATGTAGAACCTGAAAGAATGTGCATTTTTCTGAAGCTGTGTTTGCTACCCATTGGTCAAATGCATTTTCAAATAGTAAATCGAATTCTGGAGAATCCTAGAAGAAAAAAAAAAGTAGATTGTTATTATTTCAGTTTTTAAAATGACTTAAAGAAAGATTTTTTTTTTAAAAAATGTACTGTGTTGCAAAAACCAGAAACGTCATGCAACTAATAACCATCCTGGTATTACAGCATATTTTTGAATGAAAAAGACCAAACAGGCAGGAAGGTTTTTTTACTGTTATTTTTAATGAGGAATAGTCAGCTATGGCTAAAATATCTGAAAACAAAAACATTTTAGATCAAAACATTAAAAGCCAAATTCTCATAAGAAACCATTGCTATCTTCAAATATATATTTATTTGTGTCCTCTATATTATGCAAACATTTAAATATTTATGTCTCTCAACACAAAATCTATGGTCACACTATGTTATAGAAGATGTGGATCTGCTCTCCATGTTCAACCAAACAAATAACCTAAGTCCTTAGCAAATAACAAGTCCTGGTTATTGTATTTAATGCATTTTCATAAAGCGATGCAAAGGACTCAGGATAACAGGAGCAAAAGGCGTCTCCTAGAACAAATCACAGTGCAGCTGTATACCAGATTCAGCTGCCAAAATAAAACCATTTTATGCAAAAAGTAATGCTATACATTAATATTTGTGAAACAGTGTTTTGCAACCTAATCTAGTAAATGTTCTTTTCCAACTGATGACACTGGGAATTCACAGGGAGATGAGTTTGAAGGAAGCATTTCTAAGCTTAAGAGCTTGGTAGGACTTTCAATCTATTATGTACATAGCTGCATAGAAGATGTTGTAAAAAGACATCTTGTAAAAACTCTTATCCCTTAACTCTTTGTTATTTTGCTTGTTTTCATAGTTCTGTTACCCACAGAAAATATAATTCCACTCCTTGCATTTCATGGGGCAGCACAGGCCAAGGGCTTCTTTTTTGTACCAAGTCTTTAAGTAGTAACTAGACTTGGTACTAGGGACTTAGGTACTAACCAAGACTTGGGCAGTGACAGAATTTGGTGCCCCATAGTTAAGATGCTTAGGTGGCTGATCAGAGCACAATTTTGAAGAAACAAGGGAGCTAGTCACAAAAATATTTTGCTATAAAACAAATACAAAATCACTTTGTGAGCACATAATATGAGCCACATTTTAAACTTCTAATTATGTTGTTTTAGTACTGGAGAATTGCATTCATAAGCCTAACACATTCACACAACCTTGTCTTGAGATAGCTCAAGGTGAGCTGCATAGCCCAAATTAAAGGAATAATTCCACAGCTATTTAATATAGGGTTAATTTGTTTTATTTATTTTTGGTAGTTTTTTGTTTAAATCGGTGTTCACTTGCCATTTGCAGCTAAAGGACACTACCACATTTTCTAGCATAAGATAAGGAATGCTGAAACATCTGAGGAAAGGACTGTCCTAGAAAAAATGCAGGATCACAAGATTTCACAAGCTTGAATCTCAGCAACCTCCTCTCTACTTACTTCTACCTATTGCTCTATCTCACAGCACAGCAGCATGCCAAAGTAGACCCTAAGAGGCTTAAAGCTGAAGCAAACAAGGCTCTTACTCTGCTCTTTACAAAGAAAAGAGAAAGCAGTAAGTATGGAAGAACAAGAAGAAAAACTCCACATGACTTTTAGTCTCCTCCCATGTTTGCCATTAAAATTTACTTCACATATTCTACTTAGCTATTTCTTTTTTGAGAATTTGCACTTAAACCGGTATCTTATATTTCCAGATACCTTTTGAATAGAAAGAATGTCTGGTTCCCAAATCAGTTACATAACAGCTCAATTTTAATTTTCTAGAAAACTGTTCAAACTCACCCGATTAGGGTCTATACCATTGACCTGGCGAAGCTGCTCGAGCATCCACTGCGTTCTCCTGACAAACGATGTGGAGCCTTCAAATTGCTTCACTTTTGTAATAGATGCTTGAGCTGGTTTCTTGTTTGTCACTGAACATATAGAAAAAC
Organism: Motacilla alba alba; assembly: GCF_015832195.1. Classification (NCBI taxonomy): domain Eukaryota; kingdom Metazoa; phylum Chordata; class Aves; order Passeriformes; family Motacillidae; genus Motacilla; species Motacilla alba. Next base: position 33,229,771 of record NC_052020.1, read on the forward strand.
ATATAACTGAAATAGGCTTTGTGATTCAGGAACATGCTGTTTACTTCACTTATCAGTAGCTGTTTTGCTGGTGTATTTTTTACAGTGTCTCACAAAGCAAATACATGTTGCTGATTCTGACAGCAGAATGCATTATCTTTCCAGGATAACATACTGAGAAGCATATTCCTTATTCACAGAATGGTGGTATGATGCCAAACAAGCTGTTTAGTACTCAAAATTGGATATATTTTAGCCATTATCAACTTAAGTAACCAACATCCTGTAAAAAACCCCAGCACTACAACAAAGGTCTTTCCATTTCATTCTCACAATCACAGAATCACAGAATGGCCTGGGTTTGAAGGGACCTTAAAGAATATCCAGTTCCTATCTCTGTACCATGGTCAGGGACACCTGTCACTAGACCAGGCTGCTCAGAGCTCCATCAGTCTGTTCTAAACATCTCCAGTGACAGGGCACTGACCACCTTTCTGGGCAGCCAGTCCCAGTGCCTCACCATCCCCCCAGTAAAGACTTTTTTTCCTAATATCTAACCTAAATCTATTCTCTTTCAGTGTGAAGTCACTTTCCTTTGTCCTATCACAATATGCTCTTGTAAAAAGTCCCCCTCCAGATTTCTTGAGGCTCTCAGGTACTGGAAGGCTGCAATTAGGTCATTTCAAAGCATTCCCCAGGATGAAAAAAACCCAATTCTCTCAGACTTTCTCCATAGGAGAGGTGCACCATCAATTACCTTACTGTTCTCTTTCCCCCATGCTAATTTGCTTAAGTTTCTCATATTCAGCACTGTGTACTAATAATTTCTTTCTCATCTTCTCAATTTTGGAAAACAGAGAAGGAAAAAAAACCCAACCACATGACCACACAAGTATATGGACCTTATTACAAAAACCTGTTACTTTAGACTGAATTTCATATTGCTGATTGAAAAAAAAAAAAAAGTGTTGTTCTAGTCTTCTCACAACATGGTACATGTAGGTCATAGCTTGTGTAACACCACCAACATTTGTGACATTTTACTGCCAGCCAAGAGACATAGGTATATGTACTCATTACACAGTAAATCCACCAAGTCAGACAACAGTCTGTAAAAAACACAGGTATAAAAATTAAGGAACTAAAGCTTTTTTGACACCTTCCCTTCCAAATATTAGGTACCACAAACAACAACCATGTATTACTTATTTTAAACAAAATGCATGTTAAAAACCACAAAACAGAAGACTCTTCTGATTTTGGAAAAGAATAAAAAAGGCAATACCATGCTCAAATTACTGCATCATTAAGTCAGAATTGTGTTTTCAAAGAGTACTTAATAAGGCTAACTTTCCAACAGCAGGAAAATTGACTTCCTGCATTAGACGTTTTCTCTAAACAAATACTCTTTTAATCAGGGTAACTCCACGGGAGTTCTATAAGCAGCTTTAGACACTTTCTGCAGTCAAATGTGCATTTTATTTACATGTCACTTATCTGTTCCCGTACATTAAGTCACTCCCAAACATATTTCCACTTTCTGTGAAGAGATAATTTGTATAATCATTGTATTGCATGATCTACTAAAGCTGGTGTGTCATCTATTTTTTTTCTACCTAAACTCTTTCCAAAAATAATTTTACCCATATGGTCCACCAAATAAGAGTATTATTGGAAAAGTTGCTTTTCTCTGCTTTTAGATGCTGGCAGTCAAAGAGAGCTTCTAAAATAATCAAGACTTAAACAGGAAGATTGCTTATTTTTGTGCACCCAATTTGCCCAAATAACCAGGAAAAGTAACAGGCTTCCCACTCTGAAAAGGCATGCTGCATGCACTTCTGCACCCAGGGACACAGTTAACACTAAGTAAATACTGATGTAATACCTTATCATTCCATGAAGTTAAAAAGTTAATATTAGTTCTTAGGATGAAAATTTTAAAACATACAGATCAGTGTCTTGTTGTTAAATGTACTTTGGAATACATTAGCAAAAAGCAGATTAATATGAAAAGCTCTTTTCAGTATCTCAGATTTAGATGTTTCCAGCTCTGAGTGTGTCTGTGAAAGTCCAAACACCCTTATGAGAACTAAACTTGATAAACAGAAAATTTATTCCAAGGAAATTTTAGTAGGAAAAAAAAAAAAAAGATACTAGCATTCCACGAGGGAAATAATTGTTTTTAAGAAGCTACCTTGGAATACAAAGCACAGCTGGACTCAGTATATTGATCAACCTATTGACAAGAATGTAGCAAACAAGTTGCCAGAAATCTCATTGACAGTGGAAGCACTGAGTGCCAAACTGATACGTGGTGAAGAAGGTTTTTAGAATCTTACATCAAATGGTACAGAACACAGAAGATTAACGTAGTATCACAAAGGTAGCAGCAAAATTTAGACTAGAAACTGAAATGCGAAGACTGCTATTACTAAGAAGTGAGATTACTGTTAAAGATTCATTGCTCGCTCCATGGCCCATGCATCCAGATGTAGCAGTCCCAATAAAGCAGGGGTGTCAGGAAACCTTTCTATACCTACAGGGTATATACAGGTTCTGTTTCTACTTCAATCCTACACAGTTGTGAGTGCAAAATGAACCCAAAAGCTGTACAAGTTTATATGCCTATCTTCCCTAAATTTACTCTTTGTATGTATTCAAACATTTTACAGCATTCTACTAGACCAAGTTTCACATATCTTCTACAAATCAGTACTAATTGAAGGCTATCTAACAGTGGCTCAACTTTTATGGCCTGTGGATTTTTCTCTTTCCATGAAAAATGGGCAATAATCTACTGCTAAATGATCTATGTATTAAAAAGAAAAAATTGTGCATACTATATGTAAGTGACACATATAATTAACACTAGCAGCTCTGCAAAACAAAGGGTTTGACACCAGGAAGCACTAGACGTTTTTCTCCCTCAAGAGTCTCATGGATAACCAATCACAAAATGTACAGCCTTAAACTTTAATACAGCAAACTTCCTATTGTTCTGGAGGCTTATACATGACATACATTCAAGTGCTTTTGAAAACAGGGTACATTAATCTTTCAAAGTGAGAATATAAAATTTTACAGATTATATTTAAACACTAAATGTCTAATATCAGCATCTCCAGAAACTTAGTTCGTTTGACATACCCAAAATCTATTTCTCCAAACTTCTCTATATAGCATTTTTAAAAATCAATAAACAGCAGCTTTGTCTTTATTTGGAGCCATTAGTGCTCTGTACTGCAGTGAAAAATTCACATTACATTTCCAAACTTCATCATCTCCCAAAAATGCCTATTAGTGATGAACTATAAAAGCATCTTGATTAGGTGATTGTTTCTGTATCATCCACCACATAACTCTGGGAGAGGCCAAGAGGGCTACTCCTCTGCGGAGGAACCTACAAGGACCTTGGGTATATGTCATCACCTTAGGCAGAAATTCAGTCTTAAACTAAATGGTGCAATCCTATTGGGAAAACAGCATCTCACACTCATGATTACTGTGCACAGCCAAACAGATCTAGTTGCATTTCACCTTTCATGTGGCAGTATTTTAGGAAACAGCATTTCTATAGCATTCAAAAAACCAGCTACTCACAAACCCACCAAACATGCTTTAAAACCATCACTTAGTCCATGACAGCTTGACAGTAATATGGCAGTCACCGTAACTCTGAGAAACCCTTTGGCAGCTGGGAAAACCATCCTCACTAGCTGCTCATTATATTGCTTAAAAACCTAGAGCACTTCACCAGCCACTGAGTGGGAGTTATCCCACAAACATGTAAAAAGGATTTTCTAAAAATGAAAAAATGTGGAAGCAATTCCATATACCTAGACACATTCCCTCTCCGACAAATAATTTATGCATTTTTTGCTAAGATCTTACATAATCATCATCTATCTTAATAAAAGCTAATATTTAAGTTATGCTTCAATTTTAAGACGGTTTTTTGTTTGCTTTGCCTTTTTATAAATCTGTAACACTATGACTTCAAAATAACAAGCTGTAGCAGTGTGGACAAAATACATTTATTTGGAACCCATCAAAAATGGTAGGTTGATACAGCATTTCTGCATATCATAGATGGAAATAAGATTTCTTCTCTTTAAGCAACATACAGTTATCAGTGAAGTAAGAAAATGTGAGAAATCAGCTACAGCAATTTATGTTGGAAGACTTTGTGAGGTTGGTGATTTTTTGTGTCTTTGTTCAGTTCCTACTCAATTCTGCAATGTTGTCTCAGAGGATAAAGCACAAGAAACTTGTAGAAATGCCCCAGAAGTTTGAGAAAGAAAAATTTCTTGGGTCTTCTTTCAAATGTCAAAGTACAAAGGCTCAAAGAAAAGACATTAAGATATCTATGAGGGCTGGCCCCCATTTGCTATTCTTACCTATGTAACTCCAAAGCAAAAGGAAAGAAAAGATGATCTACCTCTATTCCTTCAGAATAAGGTCTTCCTTCTGTCACTAAGACAACTTTACAACTGTTTTCCCCCATTTCAAAATATTACCCTCCCTTTTTTCTTCCCAAAGCAAGGAAATGAAGACTAGGCAGAGGAAAGGACACGCACACACACATCCCCTTAACCCTTATGACAGTAGAAGTTTGTATTACTTTGTTCTGCAAGGCTACAAGATAGTTCAAGCTACTACTGTTGAGGTGACATGGTCCCCAAAGTATGGTCCTGGCAAGGAACTTCCATATTTTCCTACAATACCTTTCTGACAATCAGAAAAATCAAGGTGGAAATTAAGATGGAGCAAACAGGTGCATTCTGACTTATTTAGGTCTGAGAAAAGCCAGATATACATGAAAATGTCTGAGTATACCATGAGAATTTTAGGAAACTGTTTCCAGGCTGCTTTGCATGATGGTTGTGAGCTTTGCTACCTATCAATTCCAGCTCTGAGTTTGAGCACCAAAACTTTTAGTGTTTCATGCTTTCTCAGAACAGTTTCAACTAATACTGATTTGATGTGCAGTCTAAATTAATTCTAGAACTTTGAGCCTTCCCACTGTGATTGTCCAACTATTATTTCTTGCACACCCACCACACAATCTATATATAATACAACGATCTATATATAATATATATATTATATATTTCTATATATGTGTGTGTGTATATATATATATATATATATAAATGTAAAATGATCTATATATAATACAAAGGGATGCTCTGAGAAGACTGCGGCAAAAAGAATTTACACTTAAGTTGCCACTTTCAGGATTAATCTTTTTTTTTAGGTACAGAGAAAAGAAAGGATTTGTTTGCAGCAAAAGACAGCTCGTCTCACTGAAAATAAACAAAACCAGCTAAAACTGGGGCAGGTTTAAATTCCCATTTGCTGGTCAAGTCTTGCCAGGCGACAAAATGTTCACAAGTTGAGGCCTGACTTCTCAGAATGACATCTCCTATTTTTGCCCATATTTCTTCTTTCCTTCCTTTGACAGTGCTGCTTTCTCACCATCTGGGACCTAAGGAGCTGAAAGCAGGGACAAGCAGCACAGTCCCACCTTCTCCACTTGCCAAATAGGACATGAGGATGTAAATGGCCCTAAATACACAACAGTGTAACCAAACATTATTTCCTTCTGTTTCTTTAGGCACAGCATAATGTTTTGACATCAAATTGGAAGAAAAAGAAGCTTTCAGATACAAAAGAGGCAAACTACTCCTAAGTCTAAACACATACTGGCTTTCCCACAGCCCTTCCCAGTAGTTCAGATAAAAATATGCATCATCTCTCTGCTTAAATCAGCTCTATTGCATCACTGCCCATAACAAGCTACCAGCCTAATGCTTCAGGATAAAAATGCATGAAATGCCTTTCTCTTAATTAATGTATATTCATACATCATTTAAAATGAAGTTTTATGTAAGTAATACATTTTCTTTCTACATGGAAGTTATCTGTTGACTAGTAAAAGAAAAATCAAGTACTAAAAATTGGTTGAACTGGAAATTCAGGTTAAGATATGTGCTCTATCTTCCCAAGATAAAGGACTAGATAAAGTGTTCTGATGACTTAAAATGAAAAATAAAAAATTATTGTTTTGAGTAGCAATGAGAAAATATTTTTTTTGTTCATGCGTATGACACCATGAAGCGTTATAAGCCTGAAGTGAGAGTCTTCCAACATGACTGTATTAATAAAAAACTGCTGCTTAGAGGCAGAATGCCTTGCCTTTGGTTTCCTCCCCTGGAAATATTTATTTTTTCACAGATCCATGTAAATACTTGTCCTTAAAAACAGATTGTATGACTATTCAAACACCTGAACCCCCCATCATCCATATCCATTGCAGAAGACTCATCCTTCATTTCTATCAAAATTTTAAAGCTATAAATATCAAAATCTTTCAGTTTTAAATTAATAACTTGCTAAAATTATTCTTCAATATATTATTCTTTCTAAAATTATTCTTCAAATACTACAGCAATATAGTTTAAGTTACTGATATCAAGGCAACTGCCTTTCATAGTGACAGTTACATAGACAAATGTAGGTAACAGTGGCAAGAATGGCAGACTTCATTTTGTTGCCAGAGAGAAAGCTTCTGCTTAACTGCAAATATCTGCAAAGGAATCTTATTAAACACATTTTCACTTCCAGAATGATGACTGAACTTCCAGGTTTTGTTTGAATTGCCTTTTACTACTTTATATTGCAAAGCAGCCAACTTTCAAACTTTTCCCACCTCCTTTTTCCTGCGCACAGTCAGCTGCATTTGAGGACTCAAGATATTTCTAGTCAAAACCAGCAGATTTATTGTGTGTGTTTTTAGTTAAAACCTTGTTGAGAGGACAGCATGGTGCTCAGGCAGATCTACCAAAGCAGGGTCACTATAGGGAAAATAACAGATATTCCAGGCAGGTCCCAGGGAAGAATGATTAATTTCTTACAACCTAGACACCAAAATCTTCATCACGGACCTCACAATTAGAATAGAGTTCCGGCTGATCCTGACCTAGGGCATTTCATTTTAGTAGTTCACCCTGTACTGGCATGATAGAACCTCGTCTCTTAATTGGAGAATATTTGGTGATTGAGAATTTCAGTTCACTCTATTTTTCTGGATCACTTATACCTTCAATCTTCTTTGCTCTCCTTTCCTTAAAAGGAAGGCAGCATTCTACACAGACTTTGCTGAACAGCAAACATACTTTAAAATCACCTTGTAAGCATGTATGCACACTGCAGAAAATCTCACTTCAATTTAGCTTAGAAATCAAGGCTTAAGACACAAACCATAGTGAATACATGTGTGGGTTGTCCTTTTATCACATTTTGGTCACTTCAGCACCTGAAACTGTGAGGAACCAATTAAAATCAATACCACAAAAGTACTTGTCAGCTTAAGTGGAATTTGGCATAATTCCCGTGCAAGCTAACAGATGTGCATCCTTAGCAGAGAGTACACTCGGAATTACCTCACCAGCCTGAAAACAATGTTTGAACTTCACAGCAAGTACCCTGACAGGCAGGAAGAGGCTCAGGAAAATTAAAGCCTGATTTTTTTACTCAGTAACTCATACAAGGAGCCTGGTATTTAACAAATAGCGCTCCATTTCTAAGCTTGCTCAGATAACTTGAGAGGCTTCAGGTTCTGAAACAAACTGGCCAACAACTTTTAAGATCATACATTCTAAGAAAATCCTGATATAACAGGAAAGAGGGTTTACTGGAGCTTTTAAAGGTACTTAGAAAACTGTGTTTTTCTTGATTTTGCACTGAATCAATGACCTAAAATACAGCAGATGAGAGTGCTACTAAAAAAAACCAACGTTCCATGAGCAGATTTAAGGACTATTACAGCCAGTCAAGACAAAATCCACAGCTTTTGCTATACAATGGCCTCAGTCAGAACAGCAGTGGGCGAATTATTCCATACACATGTAACTTGGACTGTCCCAGAGAATTCTAGAGAACCCTTCACATACACATGTGGTATGAAAACATCTAAATCTCAATATAAGCAACTAAAAAAGTCTGTCTGACTTCAACCACTTAAAGCTATGAAGAAATTGAAACACACACATACACACATCCCCAAACCAAAATACACCCCAGAAATATATCATTAGGGAGGTACCTAAAGGTACAGCTGAAATGTGATATAAAGCCAAAAGAAAAAATAAATTTCAGTTTGGAAACATTTTAAAGTTCTATTTTGGGCTCCAGGTCAATACTGAAGACATCAACAAGTCTGTGTGGACTGAACTAATTTTGTCCACAAACGGTAAGTGGCAACAATACAAGCTACTACTACAGATGTACATTCCAATTTCACTCTACCAAGTAGCAATTATCAAAAAAACCCAATCTGAAACAAAAAACTGCCATGAAGCCAGAAGTAAACCCATGTCTGTTAAAAGCACTACTGCTTGGTTTTTTTGTTTTCAAGTACCTGAACAGGATTTTATCTGCCCAAGTAGGTAAGTATGAATTATTGGAAGGTATGTGTTTTGCCTGACTGTATTGGACCTATTTCCTACCAGAAAACAGCCAGGGAAAGTATAAATTAGTTGACAGTTCGCAAAGGATAAGGTAAAGGAAACTTACACTGAGGGAAGTATACATTTTTTAAAGCAATACCCATAGTGTTCCTAGACACAGTACACTAATAACAGCCCTTGAGAGGGGAAAATCCAATTTTTCTCTTTTGCAGATCTTCTGTATTAGTAATACATTTATATTTATAGCCAAATTAAAAACAGGTGGAAGGAAAAAAGAAGAGTTGCTCCTCAGATCTGGATTCCTGCTACATTCAAAAGGTTAAGACTAAAGATATTCTGAAGCAGATAAATGCAACACTTTGAAAGACTGTGAAAAGAGAAAAAAATGCCCAAAGAACAGGCATGAAACATATAAAAAGTCTGGATCAGAGAGATCTATAATCTCAAATATTTAAAGTGGTTTCACTAACTGGGACACTAAGCAGTTTGAACTTGAGACACCAAACATGCCCCCTTAACTTCCAGCCATGCTGTGAATGTTGGTACAAGATCTATAATGGATGGAGCTGCCTGCTGTCTTGGTGGGTGGTTCTACAGAGAACATTAGTAGTACTGCAGTCAAATTTAAAAAAAGCTTCTCCATATATCACGAGAGGAAAAATAAAATGTTACAATATTGCAAAAAAGCCCTAAACCATATTAGCATCTGGAGGACAGATAATTCTCCAAACTAGGAGAAATACAGTAGAATCACTTTAAAGAGGGGAGGGGTAATGAAAAAAAAAAAAAAAGAAAGAAAAAGGCCATAAGAACACAGCCTGGGTATGATGAAGCGGTGAAAAATTGCCAACAATCTGAACATACAGAGAACTGATCCTACAAGCAACACTCATCTCTCACAAGATGTCTTGCATTTACCAGCATCCTCATTCTTACGTATTGTACTTGTCATTCAAAGCAAAGTCAGTTCAGGACTAACAGAGATATCCAAACTCAATCTTCAGGGAAAAAATGTCCACTTCTACGTGCCAGTCTTGGAAAGCATCCAGCTTGTTGACAGAGATTTAATATGATTCTAATGTTCTGCTCTTTCTGCAGAAAAGTTTATGCTGCTTGTACCAATTCCATCATGACTCTAAGAAGCCTGTACACAGCACTCAGATTACCAAAACATTCCTGATTTCATGACAGACTGGAATTACTTTGTCAAAACATGCCAGAGCTCCTTCATAGCTGCCTGCTCATTTATGCAACTTAGTCACAAAAGTGAATCTGACTTCTCAAGGTCCCCTAGTCAAACCTCTGCTCAAAGTGGCACAAACATAATCATTCAGTGAGGTTACTTAATTGCAAAAGACAGTAAACCAAATGAAGAACTTCACTTTCTTATGGTGTTTTTTCCTTCTCCTCTCCAGACTTGACAGGCAGCCCTCCACCCCAGGCAGTGATTATTCCAGCCTCAATGCAGAATTTCACACTTGTCTTGGCCAAACATCAGGAAGTCCCTTTCTCTTGCCCCATTCCCATATGTAGAGCCACATTATGGAAAGTCCTACCTCCCTCCCCTCCAATTTGGTATCACCTGCAAACCTGAGGGAGACAGCACATCCTATTATGCTAGTAATGGAAAAGGAAATGAACCAGGACTGGCTTCAGGATCAGCTTCCACACCCACCATGCCATCAGCAACCATCCTGTTACTACACTGAGCCGCTGCGTAGACAGAATCACACCTTCGAGCCCCGAGCTCCTCTCAGCTCTTCCTCTCACCTCATAGCTCCACCTCTCCTATACAAATTACCCCGTCTGCCTACGAGGACAGTGAAAGCTGTGTTACATGACTCTATTCCCATCTAAGGGAGTGATATTAGATCTACTCAGGTATTCATAAATTCCTTTACAAGCATCAATTTACTGCTGTAATGTATAACATTAATGTTATGAGATATAGATATTTTGTCTTTTAGTGTCAGTTTTATGTAACACATAACTTTTATCCGCACCAATATTTTACTTTAGCATTACTTAGTTATTGAAAGCTCAGGGTCTAACACTTAAAATCAGACCAAACATAGTGTTTAAAGGCCTAGCACTGAGCAGATTTGCAAATTAAATTTGATTTGCAATTTTCAATTTAAGTAATTTTTCCATAAGCTTATAGTGAGAGCTTGAATGAATTCTAAAAATACACAGAAATGACACACTATTTAGAAATAACTCTGTTATTCAACTTAACTGCCCTCTTGCTGTCAGCATTTACTTCTGGATCAAGTTCTATATTCTTAACATTTATGTCAGTCATGTTTACTGTGCCGACCACTCTGTAAAAACTGCAAGCACTTTAAGGTAGGGGAATAAAGTAAAAGAAAAAATGCACAGTATTTCTACCAGACTATAAATTTTTTCTGTTCCCTCCATTCAAAATTAAACATATAAAGAAACAGAAGAATCTCCAAACACCAGGACTAACAACTGGATTTTCAACATATGCAAAACAATTGCTATTTTTTTGTATGAAATTTATTACCACGCAACACATAGTAATACACACATTTTTGTATTTGCAGTTGTCTTTGTAAAAAGGTATTTTTTGTCAGTTGGTTGACTTCTTGCGAGGTTTTTCTTTATTCTCTGCTTCATATACCTCTAATACAGAAAATTCCCATCCTCAAAGAATAGCTCCTCTGTCTCTTCTGAGTTTTATCTATATTAGATAATTTGCTTAATTTTTTCTGTCCTCTTATACACAGTATTAATATAATCTATTATTCTAAGCCTCATAGCTTGTAAATTTGCTGTTAACAGCTTCTTCCCACTGCACAGTTACAGTCAAGAATCACCATGACTGTTGGCTTGTCTGCTGCCTAATCCATGAAGGCTGTCCTGTAATTAACCTGTTGGAGTCATCCATAAATACTCTTTGATAAAACCAGACAAATGGTGCAGCAAAGAAGAAAATCTGTCATTTTGACTGTAAATTGCTTAGTTTAAATGTATCAATATGTTTTTCAAGGGCTTGGAACTACACTAAAATTTGCTGTTTAAGACATGAACAGAATGGATTTAACTTGAGCTACAGGAGTAGCAATAATGCCTCCATAGGTTTTTCAGTTTCCTTAAGCCATTCCTCCTTGTGAAATAAAATTATTTCTAAGCTTGCAGAAATTCTTGAACATATAAAACCTTTATAGTGGTAGCTACTGAGACCAGCATCTAGCCATGCTCTCCTCAAAAGACAATAACTGAACTTTCCAAAATAAAAAAGTCCAATATAAAATTATATTATAAAAATTTAAATGAAAATACAGTTGCATTACTGAAATTATTAATAGCTGCAGACAAAAGCACGTGACTGTCCTGAGTAATACATTCACAAAGCAAGTCAGTATCACTGCAACACATGCACTCATACTCAGCTATGGCAATTTAAGAAAGTAAATTCTGAAGCCTGATCAGAAGTTACATCAAAGCACTTTCCCTAAGATACTCCATGAACTATTTCTGCTTATTCTACATGAATTAAGGACATATTTTAGAGGATACTTTGAAATTTTACTGCATTTTATACCTCTCTGGTGTCAATCTCTATACTAGAGCAGTGTCAGTAATGCTATGTATTTTCACTGAATATTAGTAATTCTCTGGTAAATCAATTAATGATACAGATGTTAAGTCAATGTAAGAAAAAAAGTTTACTGCCTCATGTCCTTTGAAATTACCTTTGCCATGTGATCAAACAATCAACTAAGAACTGAAGCCATAACATTCAGAATGTAATTTACATGTATTGACTTCTGAGCTTAAAAGCATTAAGAAAGAGAAAGGTATAGATCAATGGCACATACAGCTACTTTTTAAACTTAAAATTCAAAAGCCATATGATGAGAGCTGACCAACAAAAAAGGGTCAAAACTTCCTGAAGAAAATAGTTTTCCTTTAAAGTTGCAGATTTTGTCTATTAGGTTAAGCTTCAACAACTTAGTCCAGAGATTTAAATTACAATATTGATCCCTCAAAAGTATTCATTTTAGTGAATAACACTTTTATAATTCCACAGAAAAAAAATGACAGCGTTGACTCAGATTAAAAAAAATTAAATACTGTGAAATTGTAAGTTTCTAGTGTATCACTATCAATATATTAAAAGTAAAACTGACTTAACTAAAGATATTCTATTTTTACTGAAAACTTCAGCATTTACTGAAGACCAAAGACATGAAGTCCCTCTCCACAGACTATGATATATTCTGCGAACTGTCCAGCTGGTCGACAGGCTGTCAAGAGGTGTAAGTCCCAGTCCAATCCTAATTTACACACATGGCCTTTATACCCACTCATCAACTGATGCAATCAATACCAATCCTTTCCTGACTGTCTATACTGAAGACTTAAGATTGAATGTTTTATGGCTTAAAGAAGCAAAAGAACAACAATGTTCAGCCAAAGCAAGAAGAGAAATAACTTCAGTGTCATTAGCAGTACCACTGAATGTTGTTTAAGATTTATTTGGAATCCTCAAATTTATAAAAAAAAAGTCCTGGAGAACAGTGTAACAGGACAGTTAGTAAATAAATGTAAGCATTACAAGCAATTTATTTCTAGCTTTTAATGCCTAAATGCCACTTAAAAAGTTGAACCAGAACTTACTTCAGAGAATAATGACTTATGTAAAGGCCAAAGAATGGCTATTTCTAGTAAACAGGTTTTAGACTGCTCTCCTCTGCCCCTTACTATGACCATCTCGATTTAGATGAGTTTGATTATTTTTGCATTTTTGGCCAGGATACATATTTTTGAAGTTATGCCAAAAATTAAGAAAAATGTGTATCTTATCTTGAAACACATCATCTTCTATACTCTAACACCCTTTTACATTCTTTCTAAATATAGAGAATTTAACACCGAATTATCTGTGCTTTTTTTGCCCCGTGCTCCTCTCCTCCCCTTGCCATGGTTAAAGAACTTACTAGTACTGCACAGCCACGATCAGAGGCTTCTTTTCTCAGTGCAACTCTATTAAGACCACTCTCATCTACATAAGAAAAAAAACCCCTTTAACCAATATTCCTGTATAATACCATTTTCTCATGCAGAGACAATTTTACATATTCAAGAGTGAGTAACCTAGCCTGGAAGCCAGCTATACTGCTGAATCTTTTATGAACAAGGCATTATTGGTACCACAGCAACAAATCCATATAATTCCACTTAAAAAATTCAAGCTTAGAAGCAAAACCAGAAATATGAAACCAAACAGATGAATCAAAAGGTTTGTAAAGACTGTGCTATCATCAATTTAAAAAGGAATCAATTACCATTTCAACAAAATATATTATCCAATACTAAAAAGGAAAGAAATATAAAACCGAGAGAAGATTATTTAATCATTATCTGACAAAGACAGACTCAAGGTGGCTAAAGGAAAATGCTGAGCAGTGAAAAGAACACTGTAGAAGTCTAAAGCATACGGGTATGAGCTAGTGAAAGTCTCATTTCAAATCAAAGGTTATTTACTTTACTGGGCTCAGCTCTATGCAGTTTCAGGAAGTGGGGCTGGGAGATCCAGGACTGCAGCCCATCTATCACTGTTTCTCAATGCTTAGAGTCACACATTTGTATTACACACCACTCCTGTCTGCACAGTTCAGACTCGTAACACTTCCCTTTCCTATCAGACCACTGCAACAACAGTATGACAATCTTCCTAAGTCAAGATAAAAGGAGAACAGACAAGGAGCTTTGTCACAATCTATTTTCTCCTAATGGTTCTCCTCCGCACCATTCCCAGCCAGCCTGGCCCAGACACCAAGAGAGAACTGGATCAGAGCTTCATGTCTCTGCCCAGCATTTCAGGAGAAAACAACTTCAGACCACTGTCTCATACACGCGGCCTAAGGCTACTATTTTTTGTTTGTATAAATTCAGGACAATTTCATCCATGCAGTGCCAAATTGTGTTCTGCTTCAGTAATAAATAACTGCTTTGATTTGTTCAGCCTGGAAGAACTCGCTACATAGCACCAAAACCTGTTTTATTATTCACATCTATATTTTGTGGTTGACTCTCTCAATGCTAGGAATCAATTTTTTGTACAAATAAGCTGTAAACAATGAATCACTTTAATGTTTTGTTTCTTTCAGATAAGCACACACCTTAAGCTTAAGGAGACAAAGGTAATTCAAAGCAAGCCAAATGTGGTGCCTTTATAGCTGGTTTCCCTGTCCTCTACCCATCAAGAAAATACAGTGCATTTCCAGACCTTTTCCTTCCAGAAAGCTCAGAGTATTTATTGAATTCCTTAGAAACTAAAAAAATTAAACAGAATGGTTGCTGAAGAACTTCTGTTTGAGAGGGGAAAAGCATATACTATTTTCCCATAGGAGCAATAAAAATCACAAATTAGTCCCTTCAAAGACAAACCTATTAAACAAACCTTTATTTTGCTTTCTTTTGCATACTAGAGCCTTACTGAATGAATAAATTTCCGATTAGAGTTACAGGTTGGAAAGAGAATTGAAATTTAAAAAGTGCTTGAAACAAAAATGCAAAAATCTGTGTACTTAAAAAACACACAGGGTTTGCTTCACACGCTAAAGACTTGATTTCACAGCTTTGAAGAATTTACAATACGAGCATATTGTCAACAGCTGTCATAACTTCTGCAGGTCTGACCCTGTCTCCTAGTGAAGGTCATAAAATCAGCTGGTTATTTCCAAATCCCAAGACTGCAGCAATACAGTTATCATATCATGCAAGTTGCTCTGCAGTGAAATTTTAAGAGAAATTTCCTAGAAACACAAATTTTTAAAAATCATCAGCATTCAATAGCTTACTTATCTAAGCAGCAGTCAGACGTAGCACCTTATAAAGGGGGGAAGGGAAGGGAGGGAAAAACCCCTCAGCCCACCCTACAGGGTAATTCTCCTAATGAGAAATTACATTGTTTTACAAATATTAATTTCCACTACCTTTTCCATCTGGTAGTTATTCCTAGTTAGTGACCTGTTGCAAATATAGCCATTTCAGCTTACACTCAGAACAGCATTCTGCTGCTAGGTAAGATGCTCTACTAAAACCAAACTTGTGCTTTACCCCAAAATACATAAAAGATCAAGAATAGGACCCCTCACTATAAGGGGTTTAATTCCCCATTCCATCTTTTCACATGATCATTTGAGAACTTAAAAAAATTAATTAAAATTACATATAGAAATCATTACACCATTCCTATTTGAGTTCCTCCTTACTTGGCACTTTCTGTCACTGGCTTTTCAAGAAGCAACAACTTGTCTTTCAAAACTTAAGTCTCTGTTAATGAAACAGTAAATGGGACATGAGAATACCTGAGAACCACTGGGACACAGTAATTAGTACCTATCATTTGATTTGTCTAACTACTGCAAGAGGTGTTTGTTCATAACACTTGCTGCAAAATCTCCCATGGCATCAGCAAGAGATGCTCACTGAACCCTTCTGTACTCTCAAGCTTGAGAAAACTGCAATGGTTTTGTCTTACGTGAACTAAAAATCTTAAATCCACAAGATTACCTATGAATCTAAAAAAGGTTTTGTCTGTTGGAGACAGCTATGTACAAGCAGTACATTGCAGCATCAGCTGGTTTAACAGTTCTTAAAGGAACACATCTGCATCCCAGTTCTTGGTTTTCCACAGACTGACTCTATCACAGCTATACAAATATGCTATTTCACACTAAAAGAAATGAGCAATACCCTAGAAAATTTAGATGCTACAGGGACAGGTATTCAAGTACTTAATAATTTGGTACTGCTGAAAGTGCAGGGGTGTGCCCCTATTAGCATGTCAGGACAAAAAATGACAGTAATAAGGCCTTCAAAAAGCTCTTTAGAAGTCAATTTAGCCTTTTCAGAGATTTACTGAATGTGGTATAATTGCAAAGACTGCCAACAAGAAGTTGAATGTGATCCAGAATATAGCTATAGAAACTACATCATGGAAAGAAAGCAAAGGCATTTTGACTAAAAGGATACAAGAACTAAAATTACAGGGGAAGGGAGCAGAGCAGCCTTATCCCATTTGAAGGTTTCCATCTTAATGTCTTGCTCTCCCTAGTAAAACTCAGCAGCATGATGCACAAGAAATACAGTAATGATGAACAGACTTTTAAAAGAAGCATCTCAATAGCTTACAAATGCTCAAGGATTACTGGACAATAACATAGGAATAGTAAGGTCTCTGGGTTTTAATTACATTTTAAAGGGATATCTGCTTCAGTTGTATTTTATGTGCCAAGTTATGCTGGAACATTCCCTGATTAACAGGTATTGAATATTACTTGCAAAAGTATAAGAATACAACCAGTATCAGACTACTTTAAGGCAAATAAATAAACCACATCAATTTATCTTAAGGAGAAATGGATAATCAGCCAAGTGATGTTTCACAACTACAACACCCCTACATACCAAGCATTTAGGAAGCATTTCTAAAAAAGAGGCAGAAACATTTCCACACTTCTGTGGTAATTTGACCAACACTTCTGTGTTGGTCAAATTACCCAGACATAAGTTATTAATTTAATTTTAAAAAGACCTTGCAGAAAGGTCATCCATGTAAGTGCCCAGCCAAGGGAACACACCCATTAGTATTGTACTCCTATGAAAAAGGGTGCTATCTGATGCAATAGCTCTGCTTTAGAGAGAAGCAGTCCTTTACTGATACCCCAGCATAAGATACTTGCAAGGATTCGAAAGTGACAAGAAAAATAATTGCCTATGTTCTCCCCAACTCACCTGATGCTACCAATCAGAATCAACATTTCCCCTCAGAAGGATAAGGATATATTATACATGTTTTTTTGCAACACATGACATGTTAATTAATTCCAATGCATATAAAAATCAATATTTGAGACTATCAACAATGTTGATACTTAGTAAGTCTTCATCAGTACAAATAAAATATAATAGTTTGAGGAAATAAATCATATATTTCACATAAATCTGGTAGAAATAAATGCTTTAAGACAGATATCCTCTTTACAATGGGCTAGCCATCTGCGAGGCTTAGGTGACTGAACCAGAACACTTACTTAGGTTGTGAGCTGTTAATTCTGTTGCTGAGAATGCTCTGCTGCTTGTGAATATATTCATTCATATAATGGGCTGTTATGTCACTCAGTTCTTCTAAATGTATATCCTAGTATATATAACTGATTTATCAAGGGGGGCCTAGGGAAATTACTATTTTAGTATAAAGGGGGAAGCACATTTGAAGTAAGCAGCTGGGTAACACCATCAGTTGCTGCTTAGGAAGCCCTTGCATAGTAAATCAGCCTTGTGAATTTCACATTGTTCCTGTTTTGATTATTAACACACAATATTTTTATTTTTTACTTTTAATAAATGCATAACTTATTTATGAAGACACTATTTGGTCTCAATAAAATCAAATACAGCTTTGGACAAATGCATGGAATCAATTTGTTCAGGATTTGTACCAGCACCAAACAAGAGCGACAGTGCAGAGGCAGCAGAGGTCATGGTCAGAAGTTTGGTACCTCTATGGCATAAATCAGGTGCTGCTGTCAGGTGCCTCCTCCCATTGCCTTGGCTTTCAGTCACAGGTGGAACCAGACTGCAGAGTGAGCAGGATGAAAAAGAACACAGGAAAAGAAAAATATTTTTCAGTTGAATCAGCTCCTGACCTGGATCAGTGATATGACTGCACAAACTGCAGTGCCATTGGAGAGGGAGAGAATGGCAACTCCCTAAAGTGCCACCAAAGAAACAAAAGTAAAGAGTTATGCTAAAGGATCTGCTTTGCAGATTCCTTTCAGACTTGTATTTCTTGTTCTGGATTTTTTCGTTGTTTTTGTTTTTTTTTGCTTTGGTTTGGTTTATTTTTTTTCCCTGTATGTGGCTGATTTATTTATTTATTTATTTTATTTAGTTATTTTTTTTTCATTCTGACTCATTCCCTGGTAGATTATTGAGCTAATTCCTTGTCTTTCATGACTTGGACTATGCCAGTCCCCACGAGGTTAGATAAGAGCTGACTAAATATCAGTTAAACATCAATTTGGTGGACAGACTTTTTCCTAATCTAATGTTTTGTAAGTTCTGGTTCAAGCTGTCATCTACCTGTTGATTTAACACTTGCTTAAAACTATTTCAAGAGTCAAAAAGTAAAAACAACCAATACTTAGCAGCTTGAGTAAGAAGTTATGTAGCTGTCAAAAGTGATACCACATTAAATCACTTTCATAAAGTAATTTAAAACAGTTTCTTGACCTGTGTTTCCTATAACATTTTTCAAGATACCACATATGACTTGACCTCTACCTTCTGACATTTAATGAATTTAAATATTTACCTAGTAACTTTATCTGAAATTATGACAGTTTAACATACGAGATTAAAAGAAGGGGTCTATATCTTTCAGCAAACAGTTAAATATGAAGCTATCATCAAGCAACTCAATTCCTTCATTTTTATAAATGCAATTGCAGAATAACTCTTCTTGCCTTAGAACCCTATCCACTTTCCAATTCACCAAACAACGTAGCACAATGTGATACCATTAAAAAATAGCATGCAAATTTTGTCCATGTTTCACATCTAACCTATCTTTTACTGCTAGATTAGCCAGACACTTCTCTCCTTAATAAAACCATTGACAATAGAACACTAAGTACACTCTCCCATGGCAGCACTGCCAATTAGACTTGGTTGTAAGAGTTACAAAAGAAAGATAGCATTAAATAGATAATATAAACCTTACAACTACCAGCACAATAAGCACCACTGCATACATTACTAAATTCACCCAATGTACTTATCTTAATACTGAGACAAGTCCTCTGGATTATTGCTAGAGATGCTGCTGTTCAGACAGGAATGCAAACACATGGCTTTATGAAGCTGCTTAAGATACCGTGTTTCATATATGCCTGAAGGGGATCCACCAGATGCATTTAATTACAGTTCAGGGTAAGAAGATAAAGCACTCTAATATGGAAAATCAAATTAAAACATACATACATTCACACTCACTTCATATAAGTTTAGAATGGTTTGGATTGTAAGAGACCATAAAGATCATCTAGTTCTATTTCCCTCTGCTACGGGCAGGTTGCCCAAAGTCCCATCCAACCTGGTTTTGAACCCTTCCAGTGATGGGGCACCCACAACTTCTCAGGATAACCAAATCCTAACATACAATATATGAGTATACTTTTAAAAAATTCTACTTAAGTATCTAATAATTGACCTATTGCAGATCAATTATTTTAACATTATCAAACAAGGCTATTATTTCAGGATTTTCTTCATGAACCAAGTCAATTGCCAGAAAGCTGAAAATAAAACTGATGTAAGCAACAGACCCGCCCTGTGTTCAGCCTCAGATGCATCTTCCCTTTTTCCACTTCAAAGTCTTCCCTACACGCAAGATCAAGACTTTCAACATTTGCAGGTTTCCCCACACAATTTGCTGCACTAGGGGTGAGACTAGGGGTTTGAGCTACATACCAGGATCCTGAGAAACACAAGTGTGTGCTCTTTCATACCTATTTGTCTAGAAATTTCATGTATAAACACATAAATTCTGTTCAAGAATGCCTGGAGTCCTCCCCAATACCACAAAAATCTCCCTCAAGTAATACTTCACTGAGAAAGATAAAGAGCTATCAAAGTTGCATGTACTTCTCTCAAAGAAGCAAGTAAACATGGATTCAAAAGCCTGGAATAACATTAGCTAGTTCAAGTCCCTGGAGTAGAAACATATTGATACTTGGCTGAGCTATTCTCCATTTCTGCTTGTAGCTGTTTGAGAAAAATCAGCCATCTCAACATCTACTTCAAGTTCCTGTAATTCCTTACCCTTCCACACACATAGTTCAGACCAACTCCTGTGTTGAATCAGTCTCAGAAGGGGTTGCATCTTGAGAAGTTATAAAATGTACAGTATTACAGGAAGTGTTCTGCAGGAGGGTAACTCTTCTATTTTTAAGATTTTCTATGAGCAAGCAAGAAATTCTGATACCCTAAGTATGGAAGAGAATGCGATTTTTTTAAACAGATTATTTTCAAATCAGAATCTTATACTGTACATACTACAATTGCTCTCAGATTAATATATCTTTCAGATATTTCCTTTACCAATACAGTATACTAATCAGTTAGCTTTAATAGGAATCCCAGACTTTATTAACCCATTCTTTGATCCTATGAAGGCCAGCCTTTAAATTTAAGAGACTATACAGCAAATTCATTGTGGATTCTTGCTGTACTAATGATTATGAACTTTAGAACTGAACACAAAATGAAGAACAAGACTCTGTATATCCTAGATTGCAGTAGATTTCTCTTGTCATTGTTATTAAACCTATTTTTATTTATGCTTCTGTAATGAATACATAATGAAAAGGATTCAATGACATAAACAGCAGCTGCATCTTGAAAGGTTACACAAATGCCACCCACAGAGGTCCTATACAATATGTAATACAAACAAGATACAGCCAAGACTGATTATCATATGAATAATCCTGCAGAGTTAAAAAAACCCCAGCAATTCATAAGAAGAAAAGCATTAAATTTTATTACTGCATTCCATAATTACTGCTAATCCACAGACTGAGGTTTTACAGATTACACAAATGTAATCATCTGTACATCACTCATTTACCCGTACCATCCAAAAGATGGAAAAGACAACAAAGTAATTTTGAAACATTCTCTACACTTCAGAGCAACAAAACAATCCCAAAGGTGCACATACGGAAAGGGCTAACACAACATCACTCTGCATTTCCTTTGAAAGTACACTCAGTTCTTTAGAGATGTCCATAAGAAACACCTTTTCCCACTTATATATTATAGTGACCCCTTCCAGATTCTAAGCCTTACCAACACATGGTTTGCATCTATTGGTAAACATCAGTTTAGTACATCAACCTCCTTTTATAGGCCTCAGTTTGCTTTTTCAATTCATTACTGTCAACACTGAAAGGAATGCAAGCTCATTTATTACTGCTACTACTTCTACTGTTCACTCTTTGATACTGTATTATACTGGTGAAGAAACTCCTGCAGATCCTCATGGCATTTGAAATATCCAGAAATAGTATCTTGACACCTTGTTAAATCACATTTTGGATGTTCTGCAGCCATCATAATTTCTAGTGAATAATATTCTTTGTGGCATATTATTCAGTGAATGATATTCTTTCCAATTTATGCTGGTTAGTCCCTTAATCCAGATTCCATTTCAATACAATGACTACCAAAAGCTAAAATACCAAATCTATGAACATGTGCCCTATGAACATGTGCTCAGAACCCTCAGAAGTTCTGAGCCTCATTCACCTGTGGCTGATCATTCTACTTAAAAAGATGTGGCCAGAGAGCAGGTAGGAGCAGAGGAGTTACACAGCTGCACCTTAAGATGCAGGCTGCACATTCTACTGAGCACACCTTGCACAGTATGGCATCAGCTAGTCCTCACACTTCAAGACACCTGTACCACTCAAAGATCCTGCGTCCACTTGCTTTAAAAAATGAAACTAAGCACTAGCCAACACTTAGGGTAATAAGGAGTACCACACCCTGTGGAAAGGCAATCCTACAATCAACTACATTGTGATTTGAGGGTTCTTGTAAGATATCTTTTGGTACTCACTATCCAATAAGATAAAACTAAATTCTGTACAAATCGCAGCCACACCAGTGTAAAAGAATTAGCCTGAAAGATTAGACAAGAATTTTTAGATTTATACTGGAAACATCAGAAGTGAGCAGTCTACCCCTTTTCTTTACAGTACTAATTACCCCTTATGAAAGCTTATAGTCACTTAGCAACTTGGTGGTAACTACCTTTGTTTCAAGAATATTGATAACGAGATTATGAAACTACTGATTCAGTAAAAATAACATCTTAAAATAAAGGACATGTCAGTCAAGTTACTCCTATTCTAGGAAATTCTATGTGTACTCTGAGTCAGATTGCTTTGACAGATAAAGCACACAGTCACGAAATAGCTTGACAAAGTTGCATTTTGCCTATATTAAATTTTCAGAATTTTCTGAATATCAATTCCATCCAGTTCTTGAGATGTTTGTAATATGCTCAAAATGAAACAAACCCCATGCTTTAAAAAAAATTTCTATAGTTAGGAAAACAATTTTAGTATCGGCCCTCAAATTGATGCATTCCTGTTATGATTTAAATTAAATTGTCTGCTTAGGCAGCACTTTAAAGCGGAAAGAATTTTCACTTCTTCTCTTCTGTTTTCTATACACATGCAGATGTTTGACAAACTGTGATATTAACATGTCATACTATTAGAGATAAAGTATTTTATGAGAAAAAATGAAGTCACCATATTACAGATTTTTTATCTGTATTCTTTTGCAAGAAATGCTGTGAGAAAACTCATAACAAATAGAGGAACTACGTCTAAAGCTAATTTTAAAACATATGAAGGTGTATGTGTTGAATTCAATTTGCACCCCTCTCTTCCACGTTTACTTAAGCATCAACACATGGACAATGTAATAGACTATTTGTTATATGTGACAGTATTTGTGGAGGACAAAAAAAGCTGAAGAGGCTGTAAATTCTCTTATCATTGAGATTAACAGATGAAGGAGAATAAAGCATGAATGATAAAACAAAAAACCTTTCCTGGAGGGAAGAAGTAATACACTTGAACAGGTGGAAAGGAAGCCAGAGCGCAATCACAGGAGTTTACAGCTGAATGTCAAACATTTAAAAGAATGCAACACAGTTGTTTCCCATACTCCATCCCTGCAAATGTGTCCTAATGGATACTCATTAACTGACAAAAATACAGCTATACAAGGCTGCTCTAGTAATCATTATTTCTTCACTATTTTGTGAGCTTCTTACTTTTTTCAAATTGTTTTAAAATCTAGGTCTATGGCCCAAAAAAATCCAACCATTTTTTAGGATCAGTTTCTCTGTCCTTCAGTTATGTGCAGAAGCTTCCTGCACAGAACTGACAAGCAACTGCTAGGACTGCTTTAATCAAATATTACACAAATCAACTGAATACCTTTTTATCTCCTATTAGATAATCACTAATAAAGCATGGAGTTCACAAAACCTGCCAGAAACATCAAACATACAACTGAAGTGCAGACAAAGTGTTCAGGGAAAATAGGAAATAGAAATTATGCACTCCAAGTGATTCCTCCTGAACCTGGAATGAAGCCAAGTGATAGCATATCAAATTCTCACGGAAATGGCATAGCGGAAACCTGGGTTTACAGCTGCAGCAGGATTCTAGAAACAAAAGGAAAAACAAAGAAAAACAAAAATATGATCCAAAAGAGCAGATGAGGTATTGAAAATTAAGAGCTTGACTGCAAGATGGAAAAGCCAGAAAGTGGATTCTTTAAAAAGAGCAGGAAGATAAAAGAGGGTGGAATAATCACATGAGGGTAACAATCAGCAACGTTACTAGTGTTAGGAACAGAAGAAGTTGGCAGAAGCAGAGAAGGATTAGTGTTATGTCTTGTTTCAAGAAAGGATAGATTCTTGCACAGATATGGACAGCTGGAGATTGAGTTAAGCAGAAACAGCACCAAGCGGACAATGGCTCGTTACTAGTGAATATTCACATTCAGGAAGGAAGTGCGCAAAATTAAAACAAGAATTAACTTGAAGTGAAACAACTAAGTTTAGTGACTGAAACGTCTCCTAGAAGCAATAGCCATGGCTAAATAAGGCAATTAATTAATCATAAAGAAAAAGGCATGTTTTAGAAGTGGAAGTAACAAACAGAAACCTTGCCAAAGTAAAACTTCCACAAATCAGAAGACTAAAAGAAGTAGTCCACAACTGATTTGTTTTAGAATAGTAGCTACTCACAGAAAGAGGGAATTTCAAATATTTTTCCCATCTTCTAAAGGCATTACAGATATGCAAAAAGGGGAAAGACACCATGAAACCAAGTTGACTGCCCTAAATTATGCAGGTGTTTTATAAAGAGAGAGAACAGCAAATGGAAAAAAATACTGTTTGAACAGGTCCACATTAAGCAGACCTGAGAACTATATTAAAATTCTTTAAAGAAGTGACTGAGCTGAAACAGTGAGAAACCACAGGTTATGGATAAACACAATAGAAAAAGCAGAGCAGTAGATAGTCACAGATACACGTAATTTTACAACATTTTCTACACATTGTTAAATTTTCAGTCCAAAGCAGTAGTACACCTCTGGCCATTCAAGTCTTTGAGACTGTGCTACCTACCTAAATGAATGGTTAAAACTATTCTTGACACCATTTCTACTTGTTTAGGCTGCTGCTCTGGATAATTCCAGCAGACAGTCTGAACAACACCAGTGCCTCACTATACACTTTTTTTTTTAGTATATTATTTAAAAAAATAAACACTGGACCAAATTATTATTTTAAGGCTCCTCTCAACCCGGGCTGTTCTGCCTTCTCTGATTAGTGTAACATAAGGATTGAAAAATGATTAAATGAGGAAACGTTTTTATCATATTTAAAAGACAATTAGAGCCTTTAGTGCAACGTTGTTTCTCATCACATGGATCATAAACCCTCACAACCATGACATACTTTAGTCCTCACAGTATCTCAGTACAGACAGAAAGCCCTAACTTGCAAAATGGCAACCTCATGCTCCAACACATCATTAGAGGCAAGAGAACTATGTGGTTCAACCAGCTAGTGTAGTTGCACGTGATGATTCTTTCTGTTCTGCTCTTCTCCTCCTCACCCTTCTCCCTGGCTAGAACAAAAGCTATTTGACCTAAGCACAAAAATATTTTATTAGGATACATCAGGTTCTAGCTGGAACACAAACAAACCTCACTTTTAGTTAAAAATTATATGAACACAGATCACAGAACATATCCCTGGAGGTGTGAAAAAGTGAAAAGACATGGTACTTAGTGCTACAATTTAGCTGACAAGGCGATGACTGGTCAAAGCTGGACTCAATGACCTTAGAGATCTTTTCCAGCCTAAATGATTATGTGCTTCACAATACTTCCAAAGTACAACACAAAATCCAAAGGCAAACTTGCTTACTTTTTTTTTATCTCTGGGTGGTCAGGGGAAAACAGGAGACAAAAGGAAAACATATTTTTAAATTTAAATTAAAAAAAAATTAGGAGTCCAAATGAATATTAATTGCTTTATTAGTCAATACATACAGTGGTTTATGAGTTTAGACTCTTCCTAATGCCTAACTCTTCTGTAAAAACCCTTCCTTTTCCCAGTTCCTAAAAAATTTCAAAGCATCTCCTCAACCCATTTTCTGTTCCCCATAGTTAAAGACAATTTTTGTTCTTTTGTTTCCCAACTATCTTTCATTACAGACTGAACACTGGGAAAAAATGCAGCATTCCTTGAACTGGTACAGCTGAAGGACTGTTTGCATATTTGTATGGCAAAGTTATGTGTGCTAAGCCTAAGAAAACTATTCTTAAAAGAAATCATGATATGTGAGTACAAAAACAAAGGAGAACAGAAATTATTCCAGAACTTTTAAGAGCTCTCTACCTAGATGTTGTTCTCTTTTGAAGCAAATTCAACAAATTTCAGCTGCCTAAAATCTTCTCAGATAGAATTCTAGACAACTTTAGATATTTCCAGACACTTAACAGTCAAGTTTTCTTTATCAACCTGTCATTAAGGCAAGTGAATAAATATAATGTCTGGAGGTTTAAAGCTTTTGTTTACTTCAACTTCCAATTTTTTGCCTCACTCAGAAAAAACATACTTTGTGTAACTGCTTTAAACACACGTTGTAAACACTTCTCTTGCTAGAAGTAAGAAAATGTTCTTTTAACATTCTATTCCCTTCCAAGTCATTGATCCAGTCACAGAAAATTGCTAAATTGCTCTTGCCATTACTATGTGTGTTCCACAGTGTGACATGAGGCACAGGTTTAAGAAAACTAACACAGCAGGGGCTGATATCATATTATCCAGGAAAAGCATTTACCAGTTATTTCATCCAGCAAGACATTTATGTTGCAGCTTCCCTTCCAGCTGAGCCTGTCCTCTCAAGACAGGCCTAAGTAGACAGTATGAAAGGAGAATGAAATGCTTAAAGTGATTTTCCAATAACTATTTAGAATTTGGGGCTAAAAATGCCCAAGGAACTTCAATGTCTAACAAGTATGTTCCACAACATTACAAAGTTTTCTCAGACTCAGCCCCCAAAAATTTCAGCCAAATGAAGTTTTGTTTAAAACTGTAACATTAGAGAATTTGTAGTCGTTTAACTTAGTCATTCCCTGAGGCTACTGAGAGTTACTGTGTGCTGCTGAGCTCTAATGAACAGAAAAGCAGCTGACTGGGTGTGCCAGACTTTCTCTATGAAGCTGTTCCAGCTAAACAGTGACTAGAGATTGTTTTAACTTGGACTAATGGGTAGGCTCCTCCCTGATACAAGGCCAACAAAACTTTGCATAGTTTATATTCTCTCAGCCTCCCCACCCTTCACATGTTGTTTTTTCCTTCTTGTTAGGATATGCATAATCAGAGAACAAAAACAAGTTACTAAAAATCTAAATGTAAGTAGGCTGGAGGAAAAACAATGCCTGCTGTAAATGCAGAGCCCTTGTTCACAGTAGCACATATACATGCATATATGAGAACATGAGCCTGTT
The DNA here is from genome assembly GCF_015832195.1 of Motacilla alba alba. NCBI lineage: Eukaryota > Metazoa > Chordata > Aves > Passeriformes > Motacillidae > Motacilla > Motacilla alba. Next base: position 33,256,878 of record NC_052020.1, read on the forward strand.
TTTATTGCAACAGTCTGAAATGTTCAGATATTATAACAGTGAGGGACGATTGGACAGACTTAGTTCATTAACTCATTCACCCCTACTGTGTTTTTCAGGTGTGTCTTCCTACTTGGTTGGTATATGAGCTCCTGTGGCAGCAGTTTGCATAAACTGGGGGACACAGGCTTAACATAACAGAAAATCAATCATCAGTTCTGATCGGTTCTTTTTCAATTTTATTTGCTTTAAAAGGATTATTTACAGATTAAAGTCCCAAACAGAAAATATGCAGACATCAGAACTGCATTATTCATCTTTTTCTTTGTCAAGGCAACAATAAAATCTACCTAGTGATAGAGAAGCTTGATGTAGTATTCTAATCAGCTTAGAAGTTCCTTTGTTAAGTACCTCCTACGTGCTGCTCCACAGTGAAAATTATTCCATAGTATAGTATCTTAAGGTGAGATGTATGGTGAAAACTTACAGGCTTTGACTCATACAGCTTGGAGTACTATAAAAGGATAAGATTTTAATCTGATGTTTATCTACTAAAAGAGTTTAATACCATAAGCATTGGTCAGGGAGAAAGAGAACTTCCGATTTTGTTCACAAGATATTACTTCTAAGAGCAGAACTATACAGCAGTCTACAGAAATGCTTTCTGAAATGCAACATCAAGGGAACATTCCAGATGTTTTCTGCCCAGTATGATTTAACAATCCATAATGCAGTGAGTCAGGGTACACATATACATACTACACTCCAGAACTACAAAATCTAAGAAAACTGTTCAGAATGAATCCTATTGCAAAGCAAAACACAGCAGTTTTAAGTGTTATGGTACCACAAGAATAGCTTCTGCCAAAGCTAGCAATTAGGGGATACTCACACAGGTCTTATGTGCATGGCTGCTGTACTCCAACTTGAAGGGAGAGCTATCATGGACATTGGTTAATTAGAGCCTTACTTTACAGCTCTGCATTTTTATCACATACAAGATAGCACCAAACCCTGCCAAAAGCCTCACTTGGACCAAGAATGAACAAACTGTTTCCAAAGATGACGTGACATTCAAACATTTTAATCTGGCATTAAACTTGATGCAAACATCTGCCACGTTCTGGGCAAAACATGGCACTGAAATACATCATCACCACTGAAGTAAGGTGCTGCCAGCTCTTGAGGAATACAAACCTACCCAGCACAAGTAACTACAAAAAATGGATAAAGTTCTACAGCGCCCCCATTCTCTTCTGAGGGGAGTGAGGGGGGTCTGCAACATAACTACATCATGTAGTATTTTCACAGTATTTTATTTTCACAGTAATTTTTGCACACCTCCAGGAAAAAGGCCACAAAGTTCAACTAATAATCTCATCAAGCTTCCTTTATAATGAATGAGGCAACAAGCAGCTCCCAGTGTACAACTTCCAGTCTACAGTTTTACAACCAATTTGTTTTATGCATAAATCTTGCTGCATCAAAACTGGCTTTTTACTTATGAATATTGAATGTATTCCTTTTAATTACTGCAAATTTACATACAAGTAAATAAACAGATCTGATGCCTCACATTTCCCATCAAGTTTTCAATGACTTTGTTTTGCTCACATTTTTTCCATTCTCATTTTTCCAAAATTTCTCATTTGAGATTTTGGGAATCTTTCCAAGGACCTTATGTCTGGTTGAGGTGGAAGGAAAAGCAATTTCAAGAGATCAAGTCTGAATGGAATTGAAAGCAACATTAGTAACAGAAATTCTGTGTATTGACACATTTTTAAAAAACTGCTCAGAGAATCATAGAATCATTTAGATTGGAGAACACCTCAGACCTTTAAGTCCAACCTTTGACTGAACATCACCATGTCAGATATGCCATGGCACTAAGTGCCATACCCAGTCATTTCTCTTGAACACCTCCAGGGATGGTAACTCCACCACCACCTTGAGCAGTTCATTCCAGTGTTTAAGAACCCCCTCTGTGAAGAAGTTCCTCCTGATGTCCAGCCTGAACCTCTCTAGCACAGCTTGAGGCCATTTTCTTGTCTCATCTCTGGTTACCTGGGAGAAAAGGCTGACCCCCACCTTGTTACAACCTCCTTTCAGGCAGGCGTAGAGAACAGTAACATCTTGCCTGAGCATCCTTTTCTCCAGGTTAAACAACCCAAATTCCCTCAGCTGCTTCTCAAAGGAATTACCCTCTAGAACCTTCACCAGCTTCGTTACCCCTCTCTGGACATGCTCCAGCACCTCAATGTCTTCCTTGCAGTGACAGGCCCAGAACTGAATGCAGGACTTCAGGCGCAGCCTCACAAATGCCGAGTACAGAGGACTGCCCTGGTCCTGCTGCCCACACTATTGCTGATACTGATCTGGGTGCCATTGGCCTTCTTGGCCACCTGGGCACAGACCAGAACATGCTCATCCAGCTGTTGACCAGCAGTCCTAGATCCTTTTCCACCTGACATCTTACCAGCTGCTCTGTCTCCAGCCTGTAGTGCTGCCTGAGGTTCTTGTGCTCCCAGTACAGGATCTGGAACTTGACCTTGTTGAATCTTATCTCATAGGCTTTGGCCCATCGATCCAGCCTGCCCAGATCCCTATGCAGAGCCTTCCTGTCCTCCAGATGATCAGCACTTCTGCCCAACTTGGTGTAGTCTGTAATCTGTCTCAGGATGCACCTGATCCCCTCATCCAGATGATAAATAACGGTATTAATCAGGACTGGGTGCAATACTGAGCTCTGGGGAACACCACTGATGCACAGTAAACTGTTAATCAATCTGCTTACAATTCTATTCTGAAAGATTTGGGAAAAAAAAAAAAGTACTACATAGCAGACACATAACTGCACACCTTCAGCTTGCAATTTTGAAAATATTTCCTGCACGTGAATAAGACCAAGTAGGACACTGGGAGGATGCACAGGAGCACAGATACATTCCTCCTCCACCTTAAGAAGAGGAAAAAAAAAAGCAAACCAAAACACATCAATCTTAAGACTAAATGCTTTCAAATACGTAATTCTGTAGCTTTGCTGTAAAAAGCTGCCCTCCTACACAAAATTCTTGTGGAAAAGGACTGCTTATATTACACTGGACTCAGAATCAGGAGGGATCAGAGCATCAAGACATAGATGAAGGATACAATCAATAAAAGCATTCTACCCTCCAAAGTAATTCATCATTTTCCCTTCTATTTCAATATATACAGAAGAATCAATAATGAAGAAGAGAAAGCTTATCTGGCTTCCACTCAAAATGCACCAATTTTGTTTTTCAAAGACCCTTAAGAAAAGATTTCAATATTTCTTTTATAAAATGGAATTTGAAATTTATTATCATTATGAACAACTGATATTTGATTTATAAAACTCCTTATGGGAACCCTGGAGTTAAAATGCCAGAAGTACCTAACAAAGACAAAGTATGTTCTGACAAAGGAAGAAGAAGAGTCTTGGTTAAGAACTATATTCAGTATCATAATAATTTATTATAAGTAGATGAAGGCAATTATGTTTTGACAGCTTAATATTAGCACTAGAAGCTATGTGTTGTATGTGTACATTTAATATATATTTATTTAGACACACATAATACACTACATGAATTAACCACGCTGTGCGACAATTAGAAAAACATCAGTGCTTTCCATTATCCAGCTTATGGCCAGTTGAAAGCAGTAAATATTGGTCACAGCACACAGCAAGACGAGCTAGACATTATTTGCCCTACAGATACCTGAACTATTAAACCTTCACCTTAAAGAAGCCATTACCAAGATAAGATAGTGAAGAAAGAAGCTTGTTTGTTTTTTACTCTGTTCTGAAAAAAGGAATTTGAATTTTCACAACAAAACATAATATGAAACTTGCATTGGACTCTGTTCAGTTCTTGCTGAACATTCCAGCCTATGCCCAGATGTTCATCCATGATCCAGTCTGGGTCCATGGGGCTGGGCAAAGCACCACAACTGGCCTGCAGCTGTCTGCAAACAGCTGTCCAAGTCAGAGCTTGCAGAAGACCAGACCATCATTTGGCTAGTGTGCTCTTTTGGGCTGACCAAATTTCTTATGTCAGTCATGACCTTTTTTATATAAATAATCAAATATTCAATAGAGTCTGACATCTAAATGGATCAGATTGAAAGTGAATATGATGAACACTGAAGTAACATTCTCACAACCTTTAAACAGAGGGGAAAATACCACCCACTGGCAAGTAGCCCAATGACCTAAATTTCTGAAGTGACTGTTTAAGTATTTTATATTTAATTCAGAATTCTAAATAAGGCTAAGAAATATTTTAAACAATTATGTTTCAATTACATAAGACAATGGTGACAAAATTAAAACTTAGACCTGATCCAATAACTCTCACTAGGTCTGCTAGTGTGGAGGAGGTGATAAATATCCACTTTCAGCTTTGAATTTCTTGTCTTTTCTCTGTGTTAAATCCTTTTTTACATTACAAAAACCCCAGTGTTCATTTTCTCTGTTCTGCCTACAGCCACCCCACCTCTGTGTTTTCCATCTGTCTACTCCTTTCTTTTTCTTCTTCAGCTAAATAACTCCTTAAAGATCTGTGTTGGCTCTGTTTGCCAGTTTAACTTGGCTAGCTCCAACACTAGGCTAGAAAGCTGCAGGTAACCCAGCTGCTTGGTTTCCACCAGGCTATCAAGCAGTCTTGCTACAGCTTTCTTAGCTTAATCTGTGTCCAGTTTTCAGATTGCAGGCTTTAGCTATACCTCTTTCAAGCATTAATGTTTACTTCTGACCATCTCAGTATTCAATATTGCACAATCAAAAAACCCAGCACATACTCCAAATACCAATACTAAAGATGATACTTCCTTACTCTCCCATCTCGCTCTGCTCAATATTTGATTCTTTTAATGGTTCACTGTCCCATCTCTGGAGCTAAGGGCATTCTCCCTGCTCAGTATCTCTATCCACACTTCCAAAAATTCAAATATACAACTATGATAAAATGTCTTTTCAACACCAAAATTCAATTCAACACTGAAAAGAAAACATTTAACTCTGGTTATAACAATTTGTGTAATTTCTCAGTTTCAAAGTGAGCAGTAAATAGAAATAGCTGTCACAGTGGCTGATGTTTCATTTTCTGTACTCCATCTTGGATGGAAGTACAACTAGACAAGATGTTATATATTTATATCCCCTAAGGAAATAAGGAGTCAGTTTCTATTCTTTCAACTGACAAATTCTGTTCTAAATAGTAAATTATCAAATTCCTTTCAGCAAAGCCCAAACTGAATTAGTCCAAGAAAACTATGAACACAGAGATATTCCAGTCACTTTGTTTACCTAATACATAGCAAACCTGGGACAAGAGTCAAAGGCTGATGAAGGCATTCCCAGGGAAGAGGTTGCAACACTCAGCACTAAAGCACATGAAATGTTGCCTGAAATGTAAATACAAATTCAAAGCTAGCCACCATTGTGACTGCTTCGCTGTACACATTATATCAAAAAAGGAAAGTAATCAAGTATATTCTGCTGTGCCAAGATACAATCCATCTTGGATTGTTTGGGGCACAGCTAAATTGCCATGACCTCATTAACTTAGCCCTACTAAACAGAAACCTTTTCTGTAACAATGTGCTGCAACTAAAACCATTATTGCTTCACAGCCATTAGGAATAGGAGGCAAAAATCACAGTTTATCCTCATCACAATTTCTTTTAAACAGTGGCAGAAACACTTGCTCCCCAATGCATGGTTTTGTGCCTTTGATGATTCCTGACTACACAACTAATTACACTTGACCCTACTGAATTGCATAATCTTGCTGAGCAGGCTGTTTGGAATGTAACATCAAACACAGCCAGGCAGTCCTCTCCCTAGTCACTTTGTTGCCTACTGATATTACCAATCATACTGTACTCTCATAATATAAACTATAAATGTATATGAGAAAACCTGGTCTCAGATCTGTGCAAAACACCATGAATAGTGAGCCACATGTGAGCGTTCTTGCAATATCAGTATGCAGCCTTTCAGTGTCTGCCACAAATTATATTTAGATCCTGAATGCTTCTCCTTATCATAAGTGGCAAAGTCTGCTTAAGTCAGGACATCCACTATTTCATCCTTACTCATAATATGCTGTGGCACTAAAACAATAAATGCATTTAAGACTATTCACCGTCTTTAAATCCATGTTATCTGATACATATGAATATGGGGTGGGGGAGCAGAAGGAGGGCTAAGTTTTAGAGAACATAAAAAAAAGACAAAAAAAAATCTACCTATAGAGTATTTAGCCTACAGAAAATTGTAAGCATAGAGCACATCTCTAGCCTTTAATCATGAACATGGGTTTCAAACACCTGTGTATCCCAAAATTTACTGCACAGACCTAGAACACAATTGCTCTTACAAGAAGACTTAGGAAAAAAAACTGGATTGACATTTGAAAAATATGACTGCCAAAAGTTAGCTTTGCTTAAAAACATTAGTGATTTGAACATTCCTTTAAGAGTTGAGAGGCCTAGATTAGTTTCCTCTACACCTTGAGAAGACTGAAGCATGCAATTCTTACATCAACACAAGAGTTTTCTAACCACAAGTCTATGGAACAGCCTAGGGGAATAAATTTTTAAATCCTTCCTTGAAGCTCTCTGTGCGGAGAGAATGGCTGAGGTCACTTGGCTTGCTCAGCCTAGAAAATAAGAGACTGAGAGAAGGTCTCACTGTAGTCTACAGCTTCCTCAGGAGAGGAAGCAGAGGGTCACACATTGATCTCTTCACTCTCATGACCACTGACAGGACCTGAGGAAATATCACAGAACTCTATAAGGGAAGGCTTTGGCTGGGTATCAGAAAAAGGTTCTTTATTCAGAGGGTGTTCAAGCCCTTGAACAGGCTCTCCAGGGAACCGGTCACAGCACCATGCCCAGCACAGTTCACAAAGCATTTGGAAATGCTTTCAGACACATAGTGCCATTTTTGCGTTTACCAAAATGCAGGGCAAGGAGTTGGCCTCGATGATCCTTGTGGGTCACTTCCAACTCGGGATATTTTATGATCCTACAAGCAAATGACAAGCAAAATACTCAGCTGTAAATGAAAGGTCTTCTGTTTTCTCTCACTGACCTCAGTAAGCATGTGCAATTCCTCTGCAGCTTGCATTTTAACAGAAGTATTTGTACATATGTATCTGAATAGCATCTCATCCAATAACATTCAGTAAATGTTATTTACTGAAGAAATAACATGTTATTTATAATAACATGTGGGCAGATGTGTGATGTGCTAGAACAGTAATAGAGTCACTGAGTTTTACCTCCTATGCTTTGAAAGTTTTTTTTTAATTAAAAAAAATAACATCACAATTTGAAAGAGTCATGAAACTCTCATTTAGTCCAAAAATAATAATACTTTTCTGAGAGTAACAGCACATTTCTTCTAGCCACGAGCTGTACCTTCCAGCAAGATGCACACACTCAAAGGGAGCAACTGATACCCCAGAAAACATGACTAAATCACCCTAAACACCAAAGGTATTCACACACACTCAGCTGGCAGTCATTGAAACATGGCATAAAAATAACATTGTGTATCACTTTAATGTCCTGAAAAGTTAATCCTTCTAAGAAATATCTTAATCTGACTAAGGAAAAACTGTAGCCAAATATTCTATTTGTTCATACTCTGCAGCTGTGCTGTGAGAGAACACCTAAGGGTTTTTAAACAATGAAAAGACCTGTTCATTTTATTATAGTATATAAATATAAATAGCCTAGAGCACGTGGCTCCTCAAGACAAAAGGTATAAGTGCTATAATTCTCTCATTACACCATGAAGATTGGAATCACACAGCCCTTTATGGCTACAGACAACAGCTAATCAGTTAATCAAAGATAAATCTAAACAAATAACTGGATGTCAAAGGTCATTAAACTTACCTGACAGGCAGATGTATGTTAAATATTCACCCTGACCCCCAGTAGCTAGAAAAGGAATCTTTTTTTTTGTTCTTCTTTTCACTTGAATAGCTCCCAGCATCCTTTCATCATGTGGGGCAAAAATCTCTTTGCTGATTGCAGATTTGGCATTCATTGTAGATCACAGGTATAGCAGACTGGTGCTCTCTAAAAATAAAATCATAAATATAAAACAATATTAGAAACTCTAAAGTGTCAAAGTTCACTTACTCAGGCATTAAAAACTCTGACCTTCAAAGAAAGTTTCTAATGCCTCAAAGAATTTAGAAAATAATTTCATATTTGTAAAGGCAGAATTTCCAAAGTATTTAAGTGTCTTCACTGAAGGTGTTCTCCACACTTCTTAAATTTGCTTATACAAGCTTAGCTTATTTTGGGCAGAAGCACTAGCACTTCAGTATGTTGCAAAATCTTCTCAGAGAAACACCCTGTTTAACTTCATGCAGCATAAAAGCTTCATTAATTCCCCTCTGATAACTGAGGGAAACTCAGATCTGTGTCCCACATACACAGGGAAAGCACTGCAAGGGCACAGGGAAGGAGGACCGTGGTTGTGCTGGCACACAAGAAGTCACGTTCACAGAGGACAGAAACAGCTTCAGACTTGGTGAGACTGTACCTTCAGGAGCACTGCTCCTAGTGACAGCACTCGATTGCACAGCTCTTGCACCTCTTGGCAGCTTTACCATCTCATCACCTCAACCCTGGAATTACTGACTGGGCAACTGCACAGGAAACAGTGTCAGAGACACCATCGGGGTCAATGCAGACAAAACCACACCTCTACTTTTGGGCTGTGTAATTTTGACCCAGGTCAGTTCCTCAATGTGTTTCGTAACAGCACAGTTGACTTAGGAGAGACATTTGTCTCGGGAGAGACATACACATTCATAGAGGAAAAAATTATTGTAGAGAACAGGGAGGGAGAAGGGAAGCTGCTTAGTCGCGCACATCCCAAAAAACAAACCTCACCGAAGCTTGGAGAAGAGCCTAACTAAAGGAGGGAGAACTCAGAAGGTACATTAACAAGTTTTGTGGAAGCTGTAACCCCAATTAGTTCTGCACTGAGGTCTTGTAACACATACACAGGCCCCCATTCATGGAAACTGCTGAATGACACCTTTAATTGTTCCAATGTAATGACACTCCAATACACACACATTAATTTACACATTCCTGTATTAGTAAGACTTTCAAGCTGACAGATTTTTTTGACATCCTTAACTTTCTTAGTATGAAGACGATTATACTCAGGCCTGAACTACATGATAATTCTGCCTGGGATCACTTGATATTTGCCATAATATAAAATAAATGTAAATAAACTACAGTCAAATTAGATTATGAAACCAAGAGGATTACTTATCCATTATTTTTTTGTGTGCACACTACCAGCAAGGTCTTAACACTTTCAGTCTCAATGTTTTGTCACTATTTTTGACATTCCCTTATCTTAAAAAAAAACTACACATGAGACAGCACAACTTAGTCCACACTGAATTCACCACCTGCTAATTTTGGGATGAAAACAGTGCAAAAACTGTGCCAAAACAATCTGTAACAGCATACATCAGTTAGCAACACTGAGTTATTTGAATTCTGACATGTTTTAGCATCAGATCATTTTACATGAACCTTTAAAAAAGTGAATTCGATTAAAAAATTATCTCCATCAAAAGAAAATCCAGACCAATTTCAAGGAATCAAAGAATGCATAGCTCCTGACAAGCTGTGATCCCTTAAGTCCCAACATCTTAGTTACCTATCCTTTAACAATGAACATATTTACATGAAAACATAATCAAAAGAATAAACTTACATGGCAGTTACTTAGAAAAAAGTTGTGAAAGAAAATGTGTTGTTTTCACATTCATCACATACTTCTCTCTTCTTCTGTGTTATAGAAATATTTGCAGAGTACATCATACCAGTATTTAAACTGTTGGGACAGTGCAACTAGCTTTTCGGTTATTTTTTTTTTCTTTTTTTTAATTCAAGGCCACTGTTAACAACAATAGATTTAAACACACAGACCTCCTCCTGATTGAGCTAGGGACTGATAATCTTTGCAAAACTCAGACCTTCATGTGCCTAAAGAATTTTCAATGAATAGCTTTTTGGGAAAACACATGGAACTGCTGTCAGGTTAAGAGACACTCAAGTGACATTCAATTGAAAAAGTGCTTTCCAGATTGCAATGATCTGATGCTGTTAATTCTGCAACTGAGTTGATGAATAGATGTTTTCAGACATTTTCTGATTGGTCACGGACTGTGAAATAAAATATGACTTCAAAGATTACTCAGGGATGTAAAGGCTTCCTGGATTAAGAGAAGATGCAAATTTTTCTTACCTACAGTATCACAAAATGTTAGTGGTTTATTGCTGCATGCTGCTACTGGCTTTGGCATTAAGCTAGTTTGTATACATTTACCAGAAGCTGTACACAGACACAGTAGATACCTGGACTGTGACTGGAACTTCCAATCAAAGTGTGGACTCCTGGCTTCAGAGATTGTGATCCTTCTGTTCCTAGAACCTGCACTGACAACAGCTTCAGAAGCCATATTCAAACAATTAACCTGGCACAGTGTGTACTTGACACAACTGCCAAATCTGATGTGAAAACTGACACTAACACAAACCACAGAAGCTCATTTATTTAAAGAAGAAAATAACTAACTGTGCCTGTGTACAAACAGACTTCTGAGACTGAGATGTCAATATGGTTTAGATGAAGTTGTTTTTCATAGGTCAAAAACTCAGCAGCTGAATTCAAATAAGCAACCTTCTATGCACTAGTAGATGTATGCAGAAGACCTTTGTTTAAATAAGTAAAGCCTTCCAATGTTCCCTGTTTTCACAAGTGGAGATAATACAATCTCTGGCAGTTTTTTTAAAGTTTTACTTAAAAAAAAATACATACATACATATATATATATATACACACACACACACACTTCCTCAAGGAACGTAAGTTTAATTTTTTCCTATTCTCAAATAAAACTCTCTTTTCATTAAAAAAAATCCAAACCCCTGCCTGTACATGCACAACTTCATGTTGTATATGCATATTTCTTTGCACAATTATATTTTCTCTTGGTGCACATTCCAGGACAAACCATCAGCAGTTTCCACTCAAGGCCCGTATGAACTCATGCACTGGAACAGAAACTTTTTCCTCCCATTTGTACTCAAATACAAAAAAAAATCCTTAAAGAAACTTTGTTGGAGGACCTCTGAGCACTCTCAGACAGTGCATTACTGCTTGCAACATTAACCCCTTTGAGGTAAGGGGGATTTAAAAGTTCCAGTAAACCTAAGAGTTCAGAAAGAGACCACATTTCCTACCTCACATGCTTTGTTCCACATATTTACTTCCACTCAAATGATTATACTGATGCTTTTGGCTCAGCAAAGACCCCATTTTTCTTCTGCAATTTTTCATTCCATATACTATAGCATTATGAAACAGGATGTCAGCATTTACACTGTGCCCCCAGCACACAAAAGAAAGAGAGGAAAGATTCCAGTGTGGATTTGAAAAAGTGCCTGCAATGCGCTGCTCATTTGCATCTTTTTACATCCTTCTCTACTACAGTTCTTCTCCATTATATTTCTATCACTAAAAACTCCCTCTGTGAACAGCTGACTATTCCTCTAGAAGTATATGAGGGGGCAGCAATTAAAGGCAATTTCTTAAAAAGAAGATTAAATAAAACCAAGATAATTAAGCTGGATTCTTAATGCATCCCACATGTTAAATAACAAAAAAACCCCAAAAACTGGACAGTTTTCTGGTCAGCCAGAATCTCAGACTGTTTTCAGGCACACAGCCAGCAAATGGCTAATTTATCTTTACACCCACATGTTTCATAGGACTTTATGCAAATAAGTGGAAAAAAGGGGATTTACAGTATCTTTGTTGAGGGTATAGGTATGCAGAAAGGAAACTAATCCTCAGTATGCAGAATTCAAATAGAAGTAAATTACAATACAAAGCAAGAGCTGAAAAAGGACGTAAAGGTTTCCAAAAAAAAAGGGAAAAATGTTCAGTATGCTAAACCTGGCTGTTTTCAAGGATCTTTAGTTTAATCACAAACAGGGATGGGCTCACAGGACAGACTAATCACTGAAATGCTGCCTGCAGTGTGAAATCATCTGAGCAACCAACTATTCTTGGAATAGTAACTCTAGCAAGCACTCAAATCTGCTTTTAATAAAGCCACTATCCTGAAAGATGACATCTACTTAAGGAAATCATTGCAAGACACTGTTGCCAAAAAAACAGCTTTTGCTATCGTGATAGTTGCCTGGTATTTACTTGCTCGAAGTGTTTAAACTACTTTGAATATTACAGGTCATCAAAATCCTGTATTTGCTATCATCTCAAACAAACAGCTAGCACAATTCTGAAAAAAGAAAAAAAAAAAAAAACCCAAACATTTAAAACCCAAGGCAACTAATTTATAAATCTTTAAAGAATAAATATCAAAACATACAAGTTTTAAAAGTTGGTTTGCAACACATTTATTAAGCATAACTTTATCCTAGAGGAATAATACCAAGTTTAATTAACTCTGCAAACAGGGATCAAATCAGTTGATCAACCTTATTCTGAAACAGTCAAGGTAAAACCTTTAAAATGCTTGAACTTGAAAAAAATAAATCAGATCATCTTCTGTCATCCTATTATCAAATCTAAATTTGTGTGAAATATTTATTTAAATTAGGACAATAGCAGCAGCTACTGCAGCAGCCAGAAAAATTCCATTACTTCCTATTAACACAGGTTTATGACTTTTAGAAGTATTTACTGAAAAAACCCTCAATCATTCTCCAGAGTTATTTGTAGGCTATCACATTCCCACTTTATTTTTTCAAATAACTTCTCAGCTAAGACTGGTTCATTTGAATAATGTAATAATTCTAAAATATGAAAATTATGAAATTGGAACTATATTTGTAGCAGTTCAAATTAGAAACAAGAAATGTGTTTTTACTTACATATGTAATTACAAAATAAACTGCCCAATCAAGCTGAATAGGACACAAGCAGTCTTCAGAGAGCAGCAGCTCCTAAACACAAAAATTGAATCTTACATGCTAAAGTAGTAACTTCTTTCTGTCCTTTAAGTGAAGGTTTATATTGTAGTCCACCTAATCCAAGACCAACACATGGCAGAATTTACTGTGAATTTGAAATACAAGCCTTAACTTTGTTTTTAATCAAGACATTGTTTGATTATGAGAATTTTGCACCATTGTTTACTGAAACCTTCAAGAAGCCTTGTTTAAGTCACTGAATTTCTCAAAAGCTCCTAGAACAAGCAAAAGAAACATGAAAGACTATATTGGCTACCATACTGTGTGGCCTGAGAATATGTGATGCTTTCAGTCAAGGAAAAAAAATCAGAGAGAAGGGCACAGTAATAGAATCTTATAGTCAGACAGAAGCAGTAAATAAATACCTCAATGCTTGACACATTTCTTCACCTGAGGCAGGCAGCCTGAGGCCCTGGGCATTTCCTATAACCTTTCACTACAAGGGGAGGTGGTTTGAATTCTGTGCAAGCAGTATGGACCTACAGATTTAAAGAGATAAAGAGCTCTGAATGGAATATGTATTTATAAAGAGACAGTAAAAAAAAAAAAAGGAAGGTACTTTTGACTTTAATTCATCTGTAACACACTCTTAAAAAAAAAATACACCTAAAAGTTTGGTACACCTTCCTCCATCACCCTGCAAAAAAACCCCAAACATCTCCTTACAAAGACAGATTATCAGGAACATCACAGAAATCCCATAAATGGGCAAGTGAGAACCAGTCCCACTTTCATGCGGAACACAGAGCAGCTGTGTTCATTTTCTTTCATTTCTGCACTCTGCTCTGCTGAGTGAAATACATACACAGAACATAATGGTAAGTAATACCTGTACTTCCTCAATGCACATGCAGCAAAAGCAGAAGATGCAGTATCACTTGCTTCTTTTGAGATTGTGGCCCTAAACTGTCTCCAAATGGTACAGAAAATTAAGTAGGAGGTGGAATAAGAAGGCACCAGAAACATATTGAGGGATGGGTTACTATATATTCCAGGACATATTTCATCTTCTGAAAAGAAAACAGCAATTCCAGACCTAGAAGCCAATGTCCTAGTAAACAGTATCACAGATCCCAGCTCACAAAAAGAATGTAATACTGAAATGAATATAAAATACTGCAATCTGGGAAAATCCAACTCAAATGTAAGACATAACATTTCTGTACTGTGATTCTGTGTGTGAATAGCTGCAGACAGTCAGCAGATTATTTTAAACAGGTGTGCAAGAAAACAAATATATATTCAAGAACTGCAGCAAATTAAAATAATTTCTGCTTATGTTTTCACAGCATTTTGGATCAAGACTATATTCACAAGAAATTAATAAAATAATAATGCAAGAATCAGTGGACACTGATTCTTTCAGGATTTCTTAACTGCCAAAAGCAGCAGTGTTCCCACGTTTCCTAAATGTGCCCTGCCCTCTAACCGGTATGAAAAGCTGGAGGTGTTTCTGCGAGTTGCCCCAGGGAGGCAAAGACATCTCAGTAGAGGTGGTACAGCCCTCTCCAGGTCTTTCTGAGTTAAGAGCAACAGCTGGAGACCCACTTAAAATCTCCTTGTAAGAATCCCACAATCTGAAAGTCATTATTATTTCAAGAATGTAAGAATTTGAAAATAAAGATGGACAACACCACATTAAACAGCACCGCCAATCTACAGAATTGTTTACAAAAGTCCATCAAGAACTTCTTGGGAAGACTGTGTTGGAGTAATCCTTTTGAAACAGGAACATTTTGAATCACACAGATTCACCAAGAAATTTAGGAACTACCAGGTTTTAAAACAAAACCACAGAGAGACCAGATTTGCATTTGTAGAAATTTGCCCTCAGGATACTGGGACATTCACAACAGCAAGAACTACTGCTTTTACATAACAACATTGAAAATCATAGTCTTAAGAGGTTAGCTTAATTCTTACGACCTTTCAGCAGTGTTTAGATCTTAAGACCAGTTATTACACTCAACCTTAGACTTTCAGGAGGGACTGTCACAGTTTCTTCCACCATTCCACACAGATTTCTTCCTCCAAACACCTCACCTCTCTAGACATTTTCACATTAGCCTACATCTTTTTTGAAATGCAGTCCTCAAGTCTGGACTCACAGCTTCATTGATGGCACCAGAGCCAACTGAAAGAACTATTTGTCTGGTCTTTGGAACAGGCTCCCCAGGTAAGTGGTCACCTCACCAAGCCTATCAGAGTTCAAGCAGCATCTAGACAATGCCCTTATCACATGGTTTAGTTTTAGGTAGCCCTGTGAGGAGCAAGGAGTTGAACTTAGTGGCCCTTATGGGCCCCTACCAACTCAAGATCTACAGACTCCTGTAAGGAGTGAATACTCCTTATACAGCTACTGCCATAAGTAGTCAAAAACAGTCAAAACACATGAGCTTCATTTCAACATCTACTAAGTTCTTCAATCTTTTTGTGGGAAACAAAAAAAAAAGACATTTGACATCTGAATAACTAATTATTCCAACTTAACAAGGAATTTTTCTATTTACTGCTTTAAGGCTATTTCTCCTACTGTACTATACTAGAGTACAGTTTTATAGTATATATAGTATATATATACTATAGTATAGTACAGTTTTATAGTCCAATTCTGTCTTTTAACCCTTGCAGTTCTCTAGGTTGACACCCACCAAAAGTCAGGAGGCATATTCTTGTGTGCCATCACTTTGGACTGTTAAAATTGTTTGAGATGTAACACAGCTTCCTTTCACTCCTCCAGTAAGAACCAGAAAGACAGCAACTCCTTAGAATACACTCCTAAATAATTTGCGCTTCTACATCTTATGCTATTTTCACGTGAACCTAATTTCCTTAGTTAATCCAACATGACTAATATCACATGAGACAGCATCAGAGGTACCATTAAAGCAGTTCCAACTTATTCACATGGCCTAATACTTTATCACAAACCCAAATCAACTGATCTGAAGTTGCATATGAGTTATGATTGCTTGTTCAATTGTTTGTCCATATTTTGGCAAAGAAAAATCACTAAAAAATATGAAATTAAAGGATACTGGTGAGAAGGAGCAGCCATGTTCCTCAAAGAAAGGGGAACTAGTTGAAAGGGCTGTAGTTTAGAACATGCACAGTTTCTTTCAGGAGTTTGTGTTGTTTCTCATTTAACTTATGACCACCCCTTGAGCATTCGTACTGGCAGAAATTATTGATTTCATTTTGTACTCCTCTTCCTTTTGACAGCATAAATGCTTCTGTGGTAGTGCAGTGAACTAGAGGAGAATTAATCCAATTTTAAGCTATCTTAAAAAAATAGTGATTACTTTTGGTTTTACTCAGATCAAGCTCCCTCATCTAGTGCACTCCACAGCTGTGTGTCAGCACATGGGAATGAAGTGCAGGTGATAAGATTAGGGCTCCCTTGGGCTCCCAGCAATGTTAGTTTACAAGGATCTTTAAACTGTACTTTAAAGAGACAACCCAAAATGTCATGTACTTTCATCAAATATTGAAATCACTGACTGAAGACATGGCATGGAGCCAACCTAGACAAAATTTTTCAAAATCAAAACTTGCTACAAAGACCCAGACTTACTAAAAAGTGCAAAAACAGGAGTTCATATGGGGCTTCTCCCTGATAAGAAAAAATGGGGCTCAAGATAGTATAAAATTTCTTGGTATACTGACTCCATTATTGGTTAGCCTAAACAGACAGGTAGCAAAAAGTCAGGTTAAAAGTCTGTCTCTGTTACACAGCTATCAGAAGTGTTGCCTACAGGAATATACAAAACAAATTATGCAATGCTATTACTGCAGTATAGCACCCATAACTACAACACACTAACTCACACCACCTACTCTGTCAAGACATCTCACAGTAACCAGATTCCGACTTATTAAGTACTGATAATTGAAAAAAACACATTAAATGGATTCGTAATTTAGTGTACAGGTTGCCAGAGAGACAGGTTATTCCTACAGCATCAGCTGAAAGTGTTTTAAAGAAAGAAAATATAAAAATCCACAAAACTGTTTGAACTGACAGCTGGCACATAGTACTCTTACCACTTGCCTTCTCCAACTAGTGTAATTCAGTACACTCTGAAATCAGGTTTTACAAATCCTCCCAGCTCCACTTCCATTCCTCCTCACATAACTGATATTGGTACAAGTTGCAGTCATCCATTAAATTAAATAACCCAAAAGAGAAGGAGGGAACAAAGTCAAGCCTCTCAGGCTAAATATTTTTAATTTTCCAAACTGCAACCTGCAACACCCACACCAGAAAAAAAAAGTTCCTTTATATTACTTTAATGCTGGAGAAAAGTACGAAAGCATAGTAATACATTGGGACAAGACAATAAAACATAACATCAAGGTATTAAAGCATTTTAGTTCATCCATCTAAGGTGAATCAACATTCCTCAGTAAATATAAAAAGGGTTGTTTTTTTTTAAATCGCTCCAAATGCCTAAGATGTATAACTTACAAGCAAAATGCATAATGCTTTTAAGAATGAAAAAGCATACGCAGTTCTGGGGATATTAAAATTCTGTAAGGGCAGACACACCTCTATGAACTACTATATGAATGTTTTTCTTGAGGGAAAACAAGCACTACGCAAAAGTAGCAAACCATCTGTTGGCAGTGTGCTGATACTTTGCAGCAGTTAAATAAATAGTTTTCTTTTTGGCAAATAACACAGTATTTCTGACATGCTGCATACTTCTTTCCAAGAATCTTCCAGCAGTTACAAGCAACACTCACTTCAAAATGGGTGA
Source organism: Motacilla alba alba (assembly GCF_015832195.1). Lineage (NCBI taxonomy): Eukaryota > Metazoa > Chordata > Aves > Passeriformes > Motacillidae > Motacilla > Motacilla alba. The sequence goes on from NC_052020.1 coordinate 33,274,697, forward strand.
GTTCAACAAAGCTTGCAAAATTGCAGAGTGTTCTGCAAACTTAAGAAATTACCAACAAAAATAAAATGGTGTGATCCAGTGTTTTGTTCAAGGGATGTTATCATCTCAGAAATGATTAAAAATGTCATACACAGCTTCTAGCCCCCACTATTTTTGATAGTTTAGCTCTGCTCTCCTGACAGAATCCATTAAAAAAAAAAAACAAACATGACTGCAAACAGACCTCGTACGTTGAAATTTATGGGGTTTTGTGGGGGTTTTTATTTTTGGTTGGTTGGTTGAGTTTTTTTTTAAGGACTAACCTGTTCAATCTCAGAGAAAGCTGAGAGAAACCTAGAAATTTCTCCTCTCCTCTGAAGTAAGTCCTCCTTAATTATTTTCATAGTAATTTGCAATCGGTGACAGATTTTATTTTAATAGCCAGAAAGTTTCCATCCAACATAGTAATGCAGAAATTTTGTCAAGTGATAGCCTCTTGGGAAGAAGACAGTCTTCCTTCAAAATAAAAATGTAAATAAAATACCACTTGCCCCTCTGCACTCATTGCAGGGAACAAGTAGGAACTTCTTGAGGTAGTGGAAGATTTCATAAGGTTATGGATGAGCAAAAACCATTAAGTTTTAGATTAGCATCTCTTACAGATCAGTGTGGTATTAATCAATGTATGGGATACCTGTAAATCATAGTGACAATATGCAGTTCCACATTAAATTCTGAGAACAACAGTATAACAGCTCAGAGAAGGATGAAAGAATTATGGTAACCTAGAGAGCCCAAGCAAACAAAAAACATCCTTCTCTATTTCTATTCTGTCTCTTTACATCTTGCCAAGGAAGAGACTGGAATGCTTTCATTTGAAGTGAAAACATTGGGAGAATCATGTCTGTTTTGCATGCCTGAAACTAAGACAATACAACATGAGGGCATGAGAAGGTGGACAAAGGAGTAACACCTACATTTGTTAAGAAGTATCCTGTCCAGGGAGCCGGGACACAGCAGACCATACTACACAAATCCCCTGTATCATTCACTTCATACATTTAGGAGTGGTTCCCTGCTTATTGCACACAGAACTTAGACTTACAGGCACCAGGCATGGACCAATTTCACATGTCAAAGTAAGAGGGCTGTTTAAAAAGAAAACAAACCAAACAACAAACAAAAAACATGACAAAATATACAATGTATGTCTTCCTTCAGACAAATCCTAGAAGACACCAGCTCAATCAATGTATCAGACACCCTTCCAACTTAAATGTCAACTGCTGAAACTTTGCAATGAATAATTTATGCTGTCTCTAAAGAGCAGGCACAGCTATGGACCCTGAAATAATATGATCTCTCAATATATCTTCAGGCTTATAAAAAGGTAATTTTATCTACAGGCTTATAAAAAGGTAATTTTAGCACCAAATGCACACTTGATTGATAAATCAACATTTTAAAATTGAGTGGCATTTTCAATTTTCCCCTATCAGATTTGTATGTATAGTAACCGACAAGGTCCACAAATCCTCTGCAACAATTCTGTGCCAAGATCGACTTCAGACACTCCACATCATATTTTACATGACCACACCCCTAGATAAAATGGCATCCAACCAAAAGAATAAGCACATATTCCATACAGAATTATGATTTTTATTCCACAAATACATTCTGCACCAACAACAGGAAGAAATATATTCCATCTTTAACAAAGACATCTGAATACAAGGTAAGGGAAAACAACTGACAGCCACACAGCCCTGGCTGTGGTAGGCAGCCTAGAAAACAAATTCATGCAGATACAGATGTGTTAATCTCAAATCATTCTTTTTCTACTATAAACAGCCTTATGAAAATCCTCCTCCTGTGCAAAACCTAACCACCACTACACAATAATAGCAACTCATACAATTGCTCAAGGACAGAAATTTCCAGTTACAGATAGGAATACTGTTTCACAGAAATAAAACTAGTCCTGTCCTCAACCAAAAGAAGCTTTTCAGTAGCAGCTTATGCCAGATAAACTGTGGGATGTTACCAAATCAGGGGGTCAACATCCTTCATCTCCCAGTATTGTCCTGATTCATTAGAACACTCAACCTATACTAAAATTTGCAGCTGCACATTAGTATCAAAACAGTGAGACTGTGGGAGGAATATGCACTACTCTTGGCAGTAATCTACAGTTCACTGGGTTAATTCATTCTTCAAAACTTACCCTCATCTCTGCACATTCCTTTAGAACCAAGCCCTAAAATTACATTCTTAAAATTCATTATTTTTGAATCCTGAACCCATTTCAGAGAAAATGATATGTCCTGTTACAATGAACTTATAGATTCCTCTGCACAGTTTCTATAGCTTTCTTTCTTTACTCAATAGGATGCACAACCTCTACTAATCCTGACACCAGATTTTATTAAAAGCTATTAAACTACTTTGACTTATAATCCAGCAATCAACATAAGTAGTTAAAAGCAACTCCATAATTCAATAATTAACTTAAATAATTTACATACAGCACCCAGAAAATTTTAAAATTACATCTTATGTAAATCAAGAGGTGTTTTTGCTATACGTTTTTCCTTTCATATATTTTGCAGACATAGTAACAACAAAACACATAAAATTCAAAAAAGGTATCAGTAGCATTGTCTCTAGACTTGTTACTCCTCAAAATCACCGATCTTGAAATCAGCTACATTAAAAGAGAATGGTTAATCTAATAACATGAATTATTTAATCAAGCTTCACTTTACCCTTTACTTTTCATTTCACACAGTCAGTAGGTAAATAAACATGACTTTATAACCTGATACTTGGCCATTCATTAGACTTAATAACTCAAACAATTTACTTCAAACATATTTATTTCATAATGGCCAACACAACAGGCAAAGAAGCTTAAGAACTTACACGGGTGGCTTTAAATTCACAATACACATTTACAACTTCCAACACCTAAAATATGCTTGCATGTTTAAGGTATAAAGGAACTTATTAAGACAAACAATGTACTTTGAGAAACTGACATTAAGGCTCATTTCTGTGGCTTGTTGATCCACAGTGAAAACAGCACTTTGCCAACATTAAGTACATAATAAACAAAAAGCTGACTACATCTGCCTTAAAGCACTAGCTATCCAGACAGGCACCACAAGCACAGGTACAAGGAAGATAAGATGTAGGTGAAACAAATATATGTTTGTAAAAACAGTACGGATACAGCCAAAAAACTTCAGAGCAATCCCAGCTTCCAGTGAAGAAGGGATGGGACACAGAGAATATCTGAAATACCAGTAAATATCAAGTATAACTCCAAGCACAAGAGGCCCTTGATTTAAAAGCATTTGGCAAGTGACACAGTAACAAACTACTTTACCACAAGAGATTAACAAAGATGTCTCTGCATTCCAGACAAAAGCGTAAAACTTCTTTTACTCAGATAACATAACCATGTCCTAGCAGAGAGAGCCCAAACTCTACCAGAAAAAACAAACTAATAACATAAATAAGTTATTATAAAGAACTTAAGAAATAACAGAAATAACATAGGTTATGATAAAAAGGGAAGGGACAAAGCCCCACTTCTCAAAATGCTACAATGACATCAGAAAAGAAGTACATTTTACTGGGAGTACATATCTTGTCATTTTATTCAGCCTCCACAAGTTTCCTCTCATGCACTGAGGAAGATGTTTCTTTTACTGCATAAACTCCTGTGCTAGTGGAAGCCAAGCCTTGTAGCAATGCTGTGATGGCCCCGACGAGGGGAGAGAATGATGAGGAGGACTCCGTCTTATCAGAAGGCTAAATAATTACTTTACTATACTATACTATGTACATTTCAGCTAAACTGAATCTGCCATGCACTCACTCTTGCTCACAACTGCACAGAACTGCACTCATCTTCTGACTGTCTCGTGACTGTCAGCAGACAGTCCCGACACACTCACACTCTTGGCCCTGATAGGCCAAGGAAGCAAAGCATCCTCACTTTGGGTAAACAATCTCCATATTGCATTCTACTTTGGCACAACACAGGCACAGCAAGCAAGATAAGAATTGTGCTTTCCCTTCTTCTCTGCTTGTCTCACAGCTTCTCTCTGTTCAGAGGGCATGTGAATACCACAAAGCCTCTCCTACTCAGAAGCACTGAAGATGGTTCTCAGAGGCCGTACTATGGAGTACTATGTGCGGTGAAGTCCAGGACTGGGCTTTACCACACTGGACTACAGCTATGCCAGGGGCTGGCTAGATAAGGGAATGACAGAAAGACATGGGAAGCAGTTCACTCTTGTGCCCTAATAGCCTTGCCAAAGACAAAAGTAATGGTTCATGCTCCAAAAGTCTTAGGATAAGTCTTCCTCTTCAACTTCCATGCATCTAAGACATATTAACATGTATAAAATAAACTTTGAAAATTAAAACTCCCATAGAAAATCCACTCTAAAGAGGAAATAAAACTATATAAGGGCCTAATAAATGGAGCACAGGAGCCCACTGCTTAATGAGATTGTCAGACAGAGAACCACAGAGTGAGAATATATGCAAGAGACTTGGAGACAGCGCCACTGACCACCACGGTAACAAAATATCTCAAACGCTGGATCCAGCAGCTAAGGTACAAATATTAGATTCTTTTAAGGGCCTGAGACTGGATCAGTTTCTATAACAAATCAAATTTATAAAACTGTATGAAGTGTCAGGAAGGAAAGATCAAGTGCAAAAGTGATTGTGCTAACATGACTGCATGCATTTCTGCCAACAAAATTACTGATTGTTCTCACCTTAAGAACTACAGCACCAGATCTAGAGAATACAGATATAACTGCCTTGCTAGACAGTATTAAAAAACCTGCTACAACTTCTATAAAAGTTAGAAGGAATTAAGTGAGTCAACTCAATTTGACTGAGCAGCAGTCAAAGCACTGAGTCACTTCAATTTCTTCTTTTAAGTAAACAAGCTAAGCTAGATACACTAACATTTCAAAAATAAAACCTCAGAAAAGGCAAGTGCAGAAGAACACAGCTTCATTTTCAATCACCATTTTCCATCTCCTAGTGCCATAATACTGCTTTTCAAGTAATTTACAGTTAAAATCTTATTTTCTTTGAAACATTTCTGGACTACTTTTAGTCAGTCATCTCACTGTTTTTCCCCTCAATAATGGTATTTATCCATATATAAGTTTAGACCAAAACTGAATTGGCAACAACATACTACCCCTTACCACTCCTGACATTTTTAACTCTCTCTCATCACATTCAGATTGTTAACTTTTACTAGTATAGAAAGTCTTGTCCAAGTCTCTGCAATGCTTTTATTGGAGAAAAAAAAGGAAACTGCTCTCCTGGAAGACAGTTCCCAATATCATAATGGCATAAAAGTAGGTGGCCGTGTGCAAGTGTAAAAGGAGGGTAAGTTTTACTAACTTCACTTTTCTCTTCCTGGAAGTGCAGTGCAAATCCTTAAGTCTTCTGGTGATCTCATTGCGCTGAGACCAGCACAGTTCCCAAACCCATGACTCATTCCAATCCCAGCAAAAAAAACTGCTGGAGAGACAGATGTTTTGTTTATGAATTAATTCCTTCAGTACGTTCTGCTCATAATAAAAAACAATCAGACTTTACTTTGTATGCAAAAGATAAAGCATGACCATCATATTCCTGCATTACTCTTTTCTAAAGGGCTCCTCTCCAGCTCCCCCCAGGTGGCCACGAGCCCTACCAAGCCAGTCCCACCTGCGGGACCACATCCCAGCCTAGCCTCAGGCCATCCCTACAGCCCTGTGAGACCACAGTTCTGCTCAGCAGGCCTGATCCAGTCCCCTCAGCTGCTGGTGGGCTGATACCCAGCCTGGGCTTGATTTCATCCCAGGGAGGTGTCCCATGCCCCCCAACAGGCTGAGGCCACCCAACAGCCTGGACCCCAGGAAGCCCTCACCACTCCTGATGCCACAACCACAGGGAACCTCCAGCTCACAGGGCACCTGGGCAGGTTTAACCAACGTGAGAAACAAAAGATCAACTTAAAACCACCAGCAGCTGTTTGCACAAGGAACACCAGCAACAGCTTGAGTAAACGCACTAACAGGATCCAAAGCCTGTGCTTACTCAAGCCTTTTGCAGTTATTCCAAGTTCATAAGGACAGGGAAGGGAAAACAAAGAAATCAAGCAAACAAAACTCATTTTTACTCGTTTTTAGAAGGTTTTAAGTAAGGGATAGCAGACCATGAGAGAGGATACTTCACAGGGTACCAGCAAAGGACAGGCAAAGCGGTGAGAGTAGAGAAGGAAGGAAAGGCAGAACACCTAATCATTGCCTGCACACAGTAACGCAGCAGCAGTAGCCAGCTGGAGCTATTTCTTCTTCAAATAAAAAGTAATTACGCAAGATACTGCCCAGCTCAGCAGCGGGAAAGAAGACAATGTGCCTCTGAAAAGCTGTAACACTGAAGCAAAAACTTTCTGCTCATATGTGGTTAGCAAGGGCAGCAAGGACTTCAAAACCGCAGATGGAGATCTTCTGAGGGAGGGCTGCAAACTTCTGCCTGATTTGACAATGACCTAAAAAGGCTGTAGCATCTCCCTCAGTCACCACACCTCCTGCAGGCAAGCCTCAATGCACAAGGCCAAAGTAACTAATGATGTTCTTCGAAACACAGCATCACAAGGACATACATAATCCTGCTGACAAGCTCTGAGATGAGACTTAGTAGAAAAGAAAAATGATACCAGCAATTCTAGTCTAATAAGAGCACATTAAAAATTGCTTCAGTGACACTGGCAAGAAACCCAAACTTGATAGGAGGCAAAGGAGCTGCCAAGCCTTGCTAGTTCTTCCACTCTAAGTCAAGATAAAAAGATAACGACTTCAACAACAGTATGATAATTAGAGAGACAAACACATCCTTTATGTGTCAATAAAAATTCCTGGTTATTCAAATACAACAGTTCATGCATAATAGTGCTCAGACTACAACTCATCAACATTTATCAACATCCTGGGAGCATAATCCCAATCTAGTAATATGATAAACAGAGCAGGTCAAAAAGGAGAATTATGCACAAAACGGTCTCGCTCACAGTTAAGAATGGTTCTTGTTCCATAAGGGCCACCAGAAGGCAGTCATCTGAATTTAAGAAAGTCTTAAACTTGAAATTAAAACAGAAAACAAATCCTTGAACCTATAAAAACATATGAACAGAAAGAAAAAAAGTTCAAATAGTTAGCATTGCTATTGTGTACACCTAACAGTGGAATTAACACTCAAAATCAGATTTTTGAGCAATTTGTGCAGTGGTTCAAAAAAAAGAAAAGCAGTTTCACAGATACTAGAACATGTAAGACACTAGTAAGACACTAGGCTATAAGCCTCAATAAATTAATTCTATCTTTCAAAATGCTAGGTATATAAAAAATAAGACTGCAACTTCTCCCTGAACAGCTATGAGAAATTTTGAGGTACTATTTCAAAATAAACCTTGCTGAATTTCAAAGGCTTATTTTCCACAGGATTTTCCACAGGTTTGCTCCCTGTTTGGTCAGTGAATATATAAAATGACAAGCACAACTGCCCATTGTAAACAAGCACTCTTATACCCACTTATAGATAAAACAGATTCTTTACAGCATTCTCTGTTGCATAAGGATGCAACATTTTGAAATTCAAAGCAGAAAATATCAATAAAACCAAAATAAACAGGTACTAATGACAAGAAAAATTTCAGTTAAGACTTACTCATAGCAGAACACCAAAAACAATGGATCAACTTATTTCTGGTGACAGGAGAATTAGGAAGTTTTTGTTCAGAAAGAAGTTTAACTCTACTGAAACTTAAAAAATAGATTTTGAAAGCATTTCAAAAGATCCATTCCCTACTGGAGGTAACTCAAACATACATTATTTACAACTGATATTTCTCTAAGCAGTTAACACCAACGCAAGGTAACCTCCAGTGGGAAACAGAAAAGCTAAGAAGATTTTCAGAAAGCTGGGAAAGTAGGCCTTAGAAACAGAAAGAACAGAGAATTAGCTGCAGGTAGTAGTAGGTATATAGTACTGTAATGGTATTTTTTTGCCCCAGGACATGAAATCAGGAAATGTCATTGCTACATTAGTCTAAACCAAAGGAAACCCCCTTTAAGCATACAATATATAAATAAATAAATAAATGGAACAAGTAATTGCTTGGCCTTGGCTTGTTTTAATATCTTCTAGTCTAACCTACTACTAATGTCATTTATACAACTTATCCTCAGCTTCACCTGCATAATACTTCAAACTCACAAACACTGCCAGGGTGCATAAATGCATTAAAAAGTAGTAATGAAATTAGTAATCTGACATTTCAAAATCAGAAACTATTGTCCCTGTCTTGATGGATAAAATTAGTTTGAACAACATTAGAAGAAATACAGATTTATATCTTCAAAATTCAAATTTAAAACTGAAAAAAGTAAGAGCTTTCTACTTAGCACACTATAATCCTGCCATTTAGCAACTAACGTATCAAAAATGTTAAATATCTGTCCGTGCAAAGGATGAGCACTTACTTGGACATTTTTGTTGCAGAATATACAGCTCATATTTGACAGACGGACATGTCCTGTTTGCGCCATGCTTAATTACTGTGCTCTGCCAAGCATTCCTCTCTTACCTGAGCATTCCTTGTTACACACCAGGTTCATGCCTGTGCTTGTGACACATAAGCATGAGCTAACTGCAGGGCTTATGCATAAGACAAGGGTATGCAATAGACTCATAAGTCACGTGTATCCATGCTGGGATGGCTCAGCACTTTTGCAGAAAACCACAGATAGTGCAATGGGCAAAGGATAAATGGTGAACCTGACAAGTGTTTTAAGACTGACTCCTTCCCACCTGCTGAAGAGATCCCACAGATTCATTAAAGGCACTGCAAGGGGTTTGATATAATCTACAAAGAATTTGGAAAATTCATATCTATTTAAAAGTGGGATTTGAAAACTGTCACTTATACTGAAGTTGTCATTTTCACTCCAATAAAAATTCACAATGACAGCCATCAAGCATTCCCAAAGGAGAAGGAAACTAGAAACATAGAGCATATTCATAAAAAGAGGTTAGGTGAAGAAATGAAACCAGTCAAGTCTTTAGTGACAGCTGAAATCAAATGAAAAACCTAAGATTCCAACTCCTATTGAGTTTTCCCTTACAGTTAATAATTTTTTTTTTAATACAAATTACAAGTCTTTAGGCTAGGCAGAAAGCTTAATTGCTTGCTTTGTATCAAGCAAGTTCCAGACAGAAACAGACAGTTTTTCTTCTTTTCCAAAATTAGGCTTTGACTGAACAGAATTTCTGGAATGATGAAACATGCTTACCAAGCACTGTCAAAAGAGAAATTCCATGCAACTTCCTTTCGGTTTTCTTTGAATTACTGCTCATATGAATTAGTTACCTTGAAGAACAGCAAATGATATTAACTACAATGCATCCTCAAATAGTACGAAAAAGCAAGGTGCCAGTTACCACCTTCTAGCACAATACAAAACAAAGAGGTTATCAATCAGCAGAGAGCACAACTCTTCCTTCAAGCCAGAGCAGCAAAAGATATTATCAACTTCACTGACAAACTGTAACATTTTAAGTAGTCTAATATTACAAAATGCTCCAAAATGCAAAATAAAAAAAAAAAAATTGAATGGTCAATCCTAAAGTAATGAGTAGTAATACTGTGCCAAGTCCATAAACAGAGGCAAACTGAAAGTATACTGAAATAAAACACTAGATTTGAAAACTTCACATTCATATCTTGTATCCTGCTGTCCCACACAAGGTTCTCTCTTCCCATTTTAGTTCAGAAACAGCACTCCCCACACTATAACAGAGGGGTTAACATGGGTTTATCTCCAGTATACCCACTCTTTTAATAACCAACAGGAAAAAAAAGAAGCAAACCCATATGCAAAGGTCAGATTTCCAAGCCATTCTCACCTGAGTACAGGGACAGTATCTACAGGGGAAGGTTTCCTTTCTCTTCCTGCTCTATTTCAAAATGACCTTTCTTTGATTACCTTCATAAACTTGTTTTGCTAAATTGGAAATATCTACGAACATTGCTGTGCCCACTGGTGGAAAATGGTAGGCAAAAGGATCTTCTTCAGTCATTCTGAATCTTGAACATGGAAAATAATGCAGAAAAGAGTATCCAGAAGAGCATCCATTCTATTTCCCTAAAATGATACATAGTATCTGCACTACTAGTGAAGTCTAGAATTTAGAACAGCTCATAGAAATACTATGTATTAGGCAGCCACCACTAGCATTATGCAAGCTTCAGTGTGACATCAGTGTTCTTCTTTTAAAACTCAAACCACCAAACAGGATTGATACTTACTGACTTATGGATTAAAAGAAACTGCTTGCAATGAAGCATTTGGTTGACTTAAGAGATTGCATTTTTAGAAAATCATTTTCTGGCAGCTTCACTGTTGCACAAATTAACAGAAGATCTCAGAAATCATATTTCATAAATGATAAAAGAGGAATTGCCACCTCCACCTTAGAAAGGAAAAAAAAAATCATCCCAACTAACTTTATCAATATAGTCATAATTCTAGTGTCTGGAAGGAACAGTCTGTCTCTTACTGCAATGTTGCCTCTCATTATGCAGTTTAAGAAAAAAAGGTTTGTCTCTATGCTAAATCAGCCCCAATATCCTTTAAAATTATTATGATAATCCAGGCACATGATTATTTCATGCAAATTTCATACCACAACCTGAATACGCAGAAGTGATAATGAACTTAGCTGGTTACAAGAGATGAAATATTTTCCCAATTTATGGATCTCCAGTATGTAATTTTTTGGAGGGGAAGGAGTGGGCAGTACTATGCAGGTGATACAGAAGAAAAGGAATTAGGAGCAAAGTGTTGGATCCGAATGCCATACCTGTGGAATATTACCAGTTCTGATCCACACAAGTCTGCTTTTATTAGCTTTTTGAGTGTGTTTCCCAAAGAAGAACTAAAAAGAAATTACCTACTACCACTTTTTACATAAACTTGGTTTCAGTAAGTGCTTACACTACTTTGTGTCTGATCTTTGAGCCTGTGTCCTCAAGTTCACATATACTGGGAAACTACACTTTGGAGTATTTCAGTTTGAAGAACAATGTTTTGATGAGAAAGAGATCTAGGACAGTTTTATAGCTTTAATAAAATGCCCTCATTATTATTACTCAACAACATGCTTTCAATGACAATAGCAATTATGTAATTTTTCTTACCTTTATTTAAGAAGAGGCAGAAACCTACAACACTGCAACCACACATGACAGAAACTGGTGGTACAATCCCAATATAATTTCAAAATATGAATACAGGGGTGTAGGTGAAAGGGAGAACAACATTCCCAACTTGCTTCAAGTTACCCAAGTTTCATGAACAAATGTGAGTCATATTTCAGGGCTTTTAAATCTACACCGAACAGTCTACTTGAAATTAACATGTTATTCTGGCTATCTCTGCTGTAATTGACAATGAAAGATTAATTTCATCTTCCCTTCAAGCCCGTGTAATCTTTTTTCATTTGCAATTTATCTACACCCCAAAGATATTAACCAGTCTTCAGCCCTATTCCCACGCTATACTATTGCTGGGACCAAAAACTACGGAATGTTTTCCTACAGTGCTTTCAAACCCAGTCAGCGTGGCCTCTGAAGCTCTCACAAGAAGATTACCTCATTCTCTCTTCCCTTGTGCTGCGAAGACGATGCTAACTGCGCTTCACACACAGAAAGAACTAGGTTCTTCAAACATCACCAGGTTTTCTCTGCCTTCTGTTAGGAGAACTCACCCTTCCCAGGATCTTATCTCCCAGTAGTCAGGAGGGCAGTACAGCTGTAATCACACTGAGGAGATGTGTTTTCAATGTACCAGTACATTTGGTGACTTTTAAGTTTACTCTAAGACCTGTCAGGTTTCCTAAAATAACGTACATATGTTTGCTGAGTGTTCAAATGTGCGCAGTATTCCTTCTAGTTTTTGCAGATCTATTAACTGCTTCAAGGTATCTAACACCCAGTAAGCCCAAGTTGCAAACACCAGAGGAAAGGCATAAATGGAAACTCAAATTGCTTCTCACCTATCACCAAAAGTTCCTGCTCTTCTACAATCAAAGCAGATAGCCTTGTTAAATAAACTATGTAAATCGGATTCAAGATCAAATGCAAATGTTTACTGTCTTTTGTCTTTCCTGCTATACAACAGAACTATTTACCGCTCTGATGCCTTTTCACAACTGTAATAAGAACGATTCAGATCTAGTACTTCCTTCTACACAGCTCTGGCTTCACCAGAAACACAATTCCCTCCTCTTTTCATTCCTGGAAGGAATCAAAAATATCTTAACTCAGGGGGTGCAAGCCCTGTTACAACACAACAACACAATGGCAAGGTTAGAGAAATGTGAGAATGCACACTGAAGTCAGAAGGAAAATATTTTTAAGCAAATCTGCATCAACTAGGATCTTGTCCTACAACTGTTAAAATCTTATCCAGATTATTGTTATTAATACACTTCTGTGATCAGTACTCTTCACTGAAGTATGCACGGCATTCTACACCTTGTTAAATATCAAGGTTTTTGTTTTTGATTTTTGCTGGTAGCTTAACACTTTCCTTTGAAATCTTCTCCTTTCAATATTAAGCTTTCACACTAATCATGCTGTAACCTGAATAGGCAACCTGATGCAACTAGAATCTTTTTAACCACCCATACCTGTGTGAAATTTGGCAAAGGAATGGAACAGAAGATAAAAGAAAGGCAACCCAAATATGTAACACCAGAACAATGAGAAAGAAACTTAAGAAAGAAGAAAACAAGAAAAGGAAGGGAATCCCTACTAATTTTTATATAAAGACAAATGTGCAACAGTGACAGGACAGACTTAACAGAAAGGAGAAATGTCTTCCTCCAAGATGAAGAAGAAAATCAGTAAGTGTCACCCATTCAACAGAAACCCAGAATCCTGTGAGGCACACAAGTATCTTTAATGATGTTCTGTGTTCAGTATGTTCAACCACTGGAGAAATCCCTGAGAGAGATCTTCAGGACAAGTAGGTAAAGCCTCACAGATAATTACTAATATTCAAGAGCTCTTTCAGTAGCTTTCCTATCATGCAAGGATTCAGGCATGCATTTTATCATAGATGTTATCACTAATAGAATACATTAAACACAGTATAAAAAAAAGACAAAAGCAAAAAAATCCAAATGAACCAAAGATTTTCCATACCCCACAGAGATAAGGCAGACCCGTTTGATTTTGCACACATTCACTTTGCAAATAACATTTTCATCCTTACCCAGTAAGTATCAGCTATCATGTTACCATCACAACAGTTTCTCAGGGTTGCCTATGAAAGTTCCAGTCTTCAAGCAAAACAACCCACCCAGAAACTCAAAGGTCTGAATCCAAGCCTTGGTAGATACAAGAAATACTAAAAAAGTTGATTGGGGTTTTTTAATAGTGAGTTTACATGCAATGCAGATGTACAGTATACATTTCAGGGGTAATGCTGAGTCAGAATATGAACTAACAGCCCTTATTCAGCCTGACAAGTACAGCAAGGCCACCAGTGAAACACACTCTATATAGATAGGAAGTTTCAAAAAAAAGAGACCCACTAAGCAATATCCTTATTAGGGTCTTAGTGCACCCTAAATGGAATTTACATGGGCTTTCTTCTGGTCATTTATCACTAAGGTAGCTAAACTTAGTCTTCCACAAGTTAATATACTTTCTAGAGTCCAATAGAACTAATCACTTTTTAAAAAGTGGGATATTATCAGGATTGCAGTAATTACAAATTTTTACTATTCCTGTCTACATGTTAGAAAGTTTTCAAAAATGAAAAGAAGAGTCAACTACATTTTAAAAGTTCATATCCCAAAATACTTTGGTCAGAGAGAAAAAGAGGGAAGGGGAAGCTTAGGGTTTTGTTTCTTTCTTCAAAAAAATATTCACATTACTCCATTTGCTGAAAAAAGAAAGAACCATTTCATTTGCAAAGTACACAAGTGTTACTTGACTGCAAGATCTATCAGTATTTTAGAACTTTCTGTCTCTCCAAGAAAATTTCATACAGAAAGGTTTGCAAGGACAGGCAACTCTGTAAAAAGATCTATAATAAAGGAGCCATGAATGTAAGCACATAGCACATGGTACAAATATTCTTCTTACAACTGCTTAAAAGGCTTTCATCTAGCTTTTACAAGGATACTAATTTCTCAAAAGCTACATCATTATACGAGCTGCTTCTAAATCCTCATGAGAAAGATTTTGAAATTAAGAAAGAGAGTATTAAGTGCATTCTGTGCTTTTATCTACTATGCCTACTGATGTTTCAGTCTTTCTTCAAAGAGCGATCTTTTGTACAGCCATCTGCACAGCAAGTAAAGAAAGCAAGAGATGTTTTCCCAAATAAAGATATCACAAAACTATGGGTATAGCCCTAATAACCAGATGCATACTTGGAATTCTTTGCAACTCATTGGTTTTAGTTGCTCGCTCAGCTTGACAATTCTAGCATCATTTATACTTGAGAGACTGTTTTATTACTGTAGAAAAGAACAATTTCATAGGACCCCCAAGAGAACTGAGAGATTTCCATTTGGAATCAAGCAAGGATCTACTGCTAATAAACGTTCCAAAATTCTTTTTCCCTCAGATGTCCATTTGGGCCAAAGACCGAAACAAAAAAAACCAAAATATTGTCGTTATGCAGAGATACAAATTCATCTCTTAAAAAGCAAAGATCTCAGGTACACATGAATATGCAATTAATTTACAAATTATGTATACTAAAGATAACCTTTAACCAATAATTTGAAAGAAGTACAGTAGAAAATTCAAAGTATTATATATATACTGCCCATACCTAAAGTGCTCAGACATTTTAGAACAATGAAAAATGCCAACCAGAAGTGGAAGCAGGCCTTCAGTGTCCTGTAACTTGTAATACAGATAATCCTACACTGAAATCAATTGTCCCATTCAATGAAAGACTAAAAGATAACAGATGCATTTATCCTGCCTATGAATGTACATTACTCACATTTTAAGCTTAATTAAATACAGAATACTCTGCACATAATAAAGTATATTAGACTTGCCAGCACCATACTGAGGCAAACAACCACCCACAACTTCATATTTGTCTTTTTCTTTTCAGTGACCCTTCAGCACTGGCAAAGCATTGGCTTCTTTTGTTCCACAACAGAATAAGAAGCAACCATTTAATTAGAGATCTAACATAATTCCAGGTACTTCTTTATTCTATCTATACTTCTTCAGGCTTTTCATTTTAAGATGTTCAGAAACTAGTTATCCAGCTCTGCTAATTTAAAAGCATTTATTCCTAACAGCTATTATTTATTCAATGTGTGTGGAATATTTCACATCCTGTCACAGAGTGTAATAAACATATCTGGAAAGATCCAGAACATACCACAGTGGCATTCATAGAACACTTACCTTTCATGCCTTATCATCAATCACTTTGCTGTTTCATTTAAAGTATTCAACTCAGAAGAAACATTGTGAAAGGGGAGTAGAATTGAAAGCAGAGGGAAATGGAAACTACAAAGTAAGTCACAAAACAAAACTGCAGAACTACGGAATGTCTTGGCTTGGAAGGGACCTTAAAGATTATCCGGTTCCAGCACACATGGTTGGCTCATGTCCAGCCTCTCAGCCAGCAGCACCCCCAAGTCCTGGGCAGGGCTGCTCTGGGTCTGTTCATCCCCAGCCTGTGCTGATATTGGGGCTTGCCCCAACCCAAGTGTAGCACCAGCACCTGGTCTTGTTAAAACTCAGGAGAATCCCACTTCTCAACCTTGTTCATCCCCCTGAAGGGTATCCACCTCTTCAGGTTTGCCATCCACACCACTCAGCTTGGTGTCATCTGCAAACTTGCTGAGGGTGCACTCAATCCCTCTGTCTGTATCAATGAAGAAGATACTAAATAATACAGTTTACTTGTCACTGAGGTCCCTCATCCCTGAGCCCTTGACTGCTACCCTCTGGATGTGACCATCCAACCAATTCCTTATCCATTTAACAGTCCACCCAGAAAATCCTTCTCTCTCCAATTTAAAGAGAAGGATGTTGGGGAGGACCATGTCAAAGGTCCAGATAAATGACATCTGTAGCTTCCCTTGACCACTGACGGAGTCACTCCAACACAGAAGGCCACTTGATCAGACAGGACCTGCCCTGGCTGCGGTCATGCTGGCTGTCACAAGTCACCTTCCTGTTCTCAATGTGCCCTAGCATGGCTTCTAGGAGCATCTGTTCCATGACCTTCTCAGGCACGGAGGTGAGGTTGGCAAGTTAGTAACTTCCAGGATCCTCCTTTCTATCCTTTTTCAAGATGGGCACAATCCTTCCCCTTTTCCAGTCATCTGGGTCATATCTTACTCTTCCCAAAGTTAATTTGTTTCTAAGATAAACTAGAGAAGTATAATTATTTAAACGAGGAAATAAGAACATGAAGAAAGGTGACAACTCACCTATAAATCATGAATAAAGTTGAGAACTCACCTATAAATAGAGGAAATCAATCTCTAGTCAACATTCTTTGACCAAAGATGCCAAAGTTAATGTTTAAACTGACACATGACAGGAAAATACACACCTATTAAGGCCCTTAAGGATCCCTGGGGACTGCTAAATAAGGTTTGAAAGACAACAGCCTCATGATTAAAATCATGTACAAAGGTTGCTAAGACAAAAAATAATGAGAAATTAGGAAGAAACAGACAAAATTATAAAGGCAGAAAACAAAGAGTGACATTAGAAGGAGATTAGACACAGCTGAGACCATGCTACAGGAATAATCCTTGTCCATGGAAGACAGATGAACCAGTGCTACTGGTTCATTAATCAGATAAATACCTCCCATAGCTCCCACACCTCAGAAGACAACTCATTGCACCTCTCTGTGTTTCAGTGGTACTGAACTCTCAATTCCTCCCATCTCAGACATGTTTTTAGGGGAATTGCTGCATTTCCTGGAAGACCTCTAATATCTCTTTTCTATTTTCAGGAAATTTTATTCAGCATAACATACTACAATACATTCTATCACAAACTGGATTTCACTTTTCTGATCCCTACTGTCCCCTCCTCAGCATAGCTCACTGAGTGAAATAAAAAGCATTTTCCTCTTACTGCAAACTAAATTATGTATTTACCCCTCTATCAGAAAAGCAAGGTTCCCTTTTAGTCACAACAGACATCAATTGTCAACCCCACCTCACGCCACCCTTTTGAAAAGGAAGGGAGAAGAAATGTTTATTTAAATGAAAAAGCAAAAATAAGTATGAGCACTCATGCCAAAACTGGGAACATCCTGAAGTTCAGATAAGCCTGTGCAGTAAGAACATGAAATAAATCCACACAGTGGGGGGAACATAAAGAAAAACAACCTGGGATTTACTGCTTTGTCACCAGCAGGAAGTGAGAAAATGCTCATAGCCACCAAACCAGCTCCCTACGAAACATCCAGACACTACACCTTCACAAGGGTGGCTTTCATTGCTCCACCTGTGAAAACTCATTTCCTTCTGTGCAGAGACATGCACAGACTATGTGTGGGGTACATGCACAAACTACGTCAGACACAGAGGAAGACACAACAGATGCACAATGAAAGAGACAGAAAAACAGTCCATATACATCACTGCCTATTTTACTCTAGAAACCTAAGTAACAGGTTTGTTATAACCTGGAAAGGGAAGATGTTTGTGTTATACATTGGGCAAGATTCTCCACGGGATGAATTCACAAATTTTTAAGAGGCCATCAAATGCACACTGAGTTGATTACAAGTTTCTTACTGAATTGCTTAAAGTCTGATATGCTGGTAATCTATAAAAAACAGAACTAGAAAGATGTATTATTATCACAGTTTTACCACAGATATCACCTTGAACAACTCCTTTAAGATCATTTCCTTCTGCAGAAAATGAGGGGTCACCACACCCAGCTCATGAATGTATGGGAGAGTTGTATGTATCTTGTATGTATAATGTTGAGAGTTGTATGTATGTTGTATGTATAATGTATGGCATCTGCGACACTTAGGGGACCACCAGGTCAGTGTTACAGGGCTGTACAAATGCACTCTTCAGCTAAATCACTGCTCAGAGAGAGCTGTAAGGAAGCCTCACTCAGCACCCAAAGTGGTACCTGGGTTACTGTCAAAGACAATCCATTCCTGCACTTTCCACTGTAACCAAACGGAATAGAAAAAAACAAAAACACAACTGCCAATTTTTGCAGTATTCTCAAATTAAGATTTGAAGACATCAGCTATTACTGTTTGAAACAAGCAACTAATCACAAGCTATGTCAGCATCTTGACTATATACTGCTTCACAAGTTTCCATAGGGACAAACATGAAATAAACAAGTTTCTTTACCCAAGCATCCAGAAAACTAAATCAGCTCCCTAATAAACTACTGGAGAGGAACAGAAAGCAGCATTGCAAACATGGTCTTATCACCCCCATAAGAGGAATGCAGAAGCACTGTTATTGCACTCCAAGGACAACAGGATCAAGCCTTGCCTCAGCCCAGATTTGCCCACTTTCATAAATAAGCAGTCATATTTACAAGCGTAAATGAGAAGATTTATACAGAAGTAATAGGAGTAGAACTGGACCCACAGGCATCTGGAACCATCCTAAGCCCTTATACTCCCACTACAAAACACTGCTGTATCTTTCACAATAACCACCACCGAACTAAAAAGATGAGCAGTTTAATGCACTGTTGTTTTACATGACATAGCTAAATCCAGTATATTTCTCAGCTTACAGAGCTTATCTTCGAAGTTTTCTTTTTAGGAGGTTAAAATGCATAATGTTTACCCCCCAAAAAAATTAGAAGTTACTGAAGTCTAATATTTTTTAATTGCATACTTCTTGTCCCATAAAATGAAACATTGTCTAGCAACCAAACAGAACCTGAATCTAGTCTTAAATGTAATTCTTACAAGGATCTGAAGGTGCCCTATACATGGCTCCTATCTACTAAATTCCTTTATCAAGGTATAGGCACACTGGTTTCTTAATCCTTTAAAGGCTGTCATATTAGCCTTTGGTCAGATAAGGGCTCCAAGTTACAATATGATATTGGACACAAGGAATTTACTTTTAAGATACTAAATGCTTTATTTCAGATCCCATCAAATCATTAAAGTAAGTTAGAGGTTCGAAGTCCTAGCCTCCGCCTGAAAAATTTCACAGATAACCAATTAGCTTACCTTCCCAAAGCTTTCTCAAGAGACACCCCCATGCACCTGATTTCCTGGGCTGGGGACAAGAACCATCCACAATTCAGTATGACCTTGGCAAACTGGGGCAAGCAGGTACAGTGGCGTGTCAAGATGTGTAAATGAGGTGTAACCCAACAGACACAGCTATCTTCAGCTAACACAGCAGTGACAAAATTGTATTGCCTTACTCCCAACGCACATAAAAGCTATTTCTGTTCACGCTTTTTAATACTGCTTACTGAAGTAATGTCATTACTATTTTGTGAAACACTCCAATGCTGTGATTCATGCCCCCAAGGCTTTCAACTCCTTCCACTGACTTGACAGGAAATGTGGACACCTCAGGTCAGAAGACAATCAGGTGCCTAAGTAGACAGCATTAACTCACAAGTCAATGCATAACTGACATAAAAGACTCTCGTTTTAAGCCCAGACTCAATCACAAATGCAATCTGTGTCTAAGTGCAGGTTAATTAACTACTCTGCAAGGTACAACTGATCACCTATGGCAAATCCTTTATCTAGTATTTGGATATTTAAACAACAGATTATACACTGTAACTGCATCTCAGCATCTCAGAAACACATTACCTAGCCCTATAGTTACATACTGAAGGAACATCTGAAGCCTTACAATATAATAGGAAACAGAAACATTAAAGGAACTCTATGGGACAAAGCTTGCCTACCTGCTCTGTTCAAGTCCCAGTGAAGTCAGCTACAGCCTTTAGCTTCCACAGTTAATTAAATCAGAATCTTCACAACAAGCACTTCCATTGTGAATTTCTGTATATTTCAGGCCCTGGTAAACTGAAAGTGATCCAAGTACCCTAACTTAGAGCAAATGCAGTCTGATGTTATAGTCAAACCAGTCAATTGCCCAGGAAAAAAAAAAAAACATTAAAACATGTAAATATTCAGTCTTGGTTACATTTTTCAAATACAGATCATACATTACCAATGATGTGGGAAGCATCCAGAACCTCAGATGCTGTTGAATCATTCTTTGCTCCTCTGACAGTCACTTCTGATCAGCTGCAAATGCACACAGGCTACAATAAAACCAATGTTTTAAATAAACAATTGACACATTAATTTTATTAAGCTGTGAGTTTAACTAAAATCAGTCAAGAATAATGCTTTTTCAAAGAACACATTGAAAGTGTGTTTATACGGAAACTGAAATTCTGTACTGATCGAGACAAAAATTAATAGCTTGGGCACAATGTAAGATGATTCTTAAACAGTTCCCATTTAAGGCTCAAAAAAATGTAAGTTAGGAAAATTTCAGTTCCAGTAACCAAGAACTCCATTCCATCTGGGAACATGCCTCTGACTTCACTCAGTTGTCTGCTTACAAAACAAAGTCTTCTTTGTTTGATATCCCCTCATACTAGTGAACCTCTATACTTACAAGCTGCAACTTCCTTTCTATATCTTCCAAAACAAATCACAGAGCATCCTGAGCTGGAACGGACCCTCAAAGATCATGAAGACAAACTCCTGGCCTTGCACAGACAAGCCCAAGAATCACACCATAGACCTGAGAGCACTGTGCAAAAAAAGTTAAGCTTAACACAGCTCTTCTCCTAAAGAGAATGGTATAATAAAACTGTAAAAAGGAACTTCCAGAGGGCCCATCCAAATTCAGCTGTTCTACAGTTTTGTGATCTTCTAGGTGTTTTTGTTTTTCAAAGTCAGACTGCTTCTTTAAGGCAACCCATTCAGCATAGATCTAGATTTTAAAATGACAAAACTAAGTTGTAATTTTGGAGTTTAAACACCTACCTTTAAATCTGTCCTTAAGACACTAAAGGTACCTGAATATAAATTTTTTGTTGGCCCCTTCCTGTGGAATGACACCAGACACTTTTTTGTCTCTCTGAATCTTGTAACTTTCATGCAATGAAAAATGTGGCAAAGGCCCAGGTGCAGAGCCCACCTGCAGTGGACGCCTACCAGCAATGAACTGACAGCCAGCAGGAAGCCAGAAAGAAGCCCCCTTGTATTGTTACACATGAGCAGAGCACATCTCTGAGCATCCATCACTCCTTTCTCCACGCTGCCTGAAAGCCTAAGGCCCCAGCACAGCATCCTACAGACTTAGAAGTGTTTGCTGTTAAGAGGGTAGAGTTGATTGTTAACCTACACTGAACAAATTTCCACTTCAAAAAGCTATTTGCCATATTTATTATAAAGTCACAGAGGTGCTAACAGGTTAGTCACTAACTTCTGAGTATATCAAAGCACTTGGACACTCTATTACACTTTCAGGAACCTGCCATACAAGCTCAAGGAAATAAATGAACTAACAGGAACTCACTCTGTGTAATTCAAATCTGTCAATAACTGATCATGTTCTTTCCTTCTTTCTTTCTATATATGATTAACAATGTTGAACTGAGCACTGCGTCCCTTTAAATGAATACAGAAAGTTTATATGCTCAGATAATGGCCCATTAAAGGCAAACAATTCAAGAGGAAGCTCATGAACATCCTAGAATTTCTATTAATTACCAAGAGGGAGTTTTCCAAGTGTATACTGCATATGGCAGTTGTTTGCTCTTCCCCTCCTCCTAAATACACTAGCAAGTGGAAAGGTAGGAAAAACATTAGATTACATCTCAATTTTGCACCTCAACAACCCTGAAAAAACCTGCAAGTAAAGTTAAGGAATTACTGTTTTGGCTCTCCAAGCAAGTATTTGCAAGAGACAAAGAGTGTTTTCTAAAATAGTCTGCAAACATAGCACAGAAGGGCTTGTGAAAAGGAGACCCAAACCCAAAATAAAAAACTTGTTGGCCAGCACAGTTAGCAAGAAGAAATTATAAGTATTTATTTTTTTGCAGATGAATTGCAGGCAAGCACCAAATTTTACAGAAGTTACATTTCCAGTTTCATCTTACGGTGATGCATCAAGAAAAAGGAATTGTTTCCACAGCAGCAGAATCTTAATAATTTAACCATGGCTTAGTTTAACTCAAGTAGGAGTATGTTAATTTCTTATATTGAAATCTACTCCAAAACAAGTTTATTATTTATTACTGTTATACGTTTAATTGTACTGTTTTATGCACAGACAAGAAAAACTCAACCTACCCCAGAAACCTGTTTTCCTAAATGTTTCATACAGATACACGTAATCTTGGGGTTTGCCCTGTTATTAATGGATCTCTCTGTAATTACACAGTGTGTTGACACTACTTAGAAACTTCACATATATAAAACACATGTGCAATCTCTAGGAAGAGATAATGAAGTGAAAGTGTCTAAAGTTGAAAACCACACAAGACGGTAAAGGCAAAAGTAAAAAACAAACAAACAAACAAAAGATTCCTGGAGCTGGCACCATTTTCACGTCGACAGCAAGACAAGAACCAAGTTTAAAGGACAAAAAAACCCCAAGTTCATCTTTTAGTGCTGGACTTTAACCCACAGTTCATGACCGTAAAACCTTCAGTAACTTGTATTCATGGGCACTGGTAAGAATTCTGGACCACTGAGCAACCTTGAACTCCCACAATGCTCCTGTTTTACTACGGAAATCAAAATGCTACAGAACAGAAGTGTCTGGGTTTTTTTCCCTTGGGGCTGTTGACAGCAGATTACCACTGTTATCTACATATAAAAGTCTGAAACTGACAACACACACATATAGAAACCTGGGTCTTCCAAGCATCAGCAATCCAGTACAAGTGCTGTCTTGTGAAGAACACAGGAACATTAAACTCCAAACTGCTCCCAGACCTGCAGCACTTCAGCACAGCAGAAATCCTTTCCCAAAACTATCTGCAAAGAAAAATTATTAAAGGGAAAGTAGGAATATGCAATATATCAAGCTAACTCACAGTCCTGCAATCCCATTTACAAAGGAATCTTTTATACTTATGACAAAGAAGCCCCACAGCACTGTCTGTCAAAAACCTCAGGCGAAGAGGATGTCTGCCTAAGCCTAAGACAGAAAAAAAAGGCAGCTTCAACTATGAGCTCTAGAACACCACAATGAATAACACATGCCAGAAGTCAACTGGACCTCCAACACATGTATGCTGGAAAAGAAAATGGACTACTGGGAAAAGGTTTTTCAAGATGGAAGAGGATACTGGCAATTTTGAAAGAGTTTGAATGCAATGATTTTCTTAAATGGCTGATATCTTTTTGGCCCTCAGTTACCCAGTGAATATATTTCATGAGTTTATTTCTGCTATATATAGCTTCAGAAATGCATTTGCTTTTTGAAAAATCATCATTCCTTTCTGTGATAGCAGATTACCCAGAGGAGGGAAAAAAAGTAGTAAGAGTCAATGTCCTTCCTCCCACTTCCCCAAAATCAGTTTCTCCCTGCATACCGCAGCCTAAATGTTCTATGACATCATTTAGGCAGGGAAACCAATAGTCCCTTCTCTTGTTAACATAGTAATAATAATTCAAAACAAGAACTATCTTCCTCTCCTTTTCTCCAAGCTTAAGATATTTATTTGGGATAAGATTAAAGATCTGTATAACCAAGGAATGCTACACAACAAGAAATTGTAAACAATCACACAATGTTTATTAGCACTGATAAAATACTAGATAGATCCTAGTTTGCATTTCCTGACTCAGAACAAGAAACAGGCAAACCAAAAGCCAAAATTTAAACATGCTTCTATACAGTTAAACCAGCACTAACTGCTGCAGTCATACGCAAAAGTGTATTAATGAATTCACTGGCATGTCTGGATACAATATAAATTAATGTCAAGGCTTTTTAATTCATCCATTTTTCAAATCCCCAACATCACCAGATCATCAACCCAGGACTAGGAAAATTAAATGTTCCCTTGAAGAACTTGATTTTTCTCTGCACACATGTTAGCTATGGCATTCCTGCTTGGTTAAAAACAGGAGACAAGTTTGTCTTACCACCATATTATCCGAACACCTGTGATTAAAACACTTTTGTACAACCTTGGCAATGTTAGCTTACGAGCTGGACACTGGAAGTAGACATTAAGTTACAAGGAAAGAAGAAAGAAAGAACAAATGCACTATTACTTAGACAGCATGCTTCTCCCCAAAGGAAACTAACAGCTACTATTTTGCAGAGTCAGCATTTCATGGAATTTTATTCATTAAAAAAACCAAAAGATGTCCCATATAGTCTTATAAGCTGCATTTTTTTAAAAAAGGTATGTTTAAGTTTTATAAAATATATGCTTTAATCTAATAACAACACTACAAACACAAGAAGTAACTATTCATGACTTCATCTTACTTAAGAAGTCAATTTCTAGTAAAAGTAGCCTTAAATAGTACAAAGAAAAAAATATTCAACTAGGAGGAAAAAAAAAACCTCTTCATACTGAGAACTTTATAAACAGCTTATATTATCTTCACTGTCTAAATATCCCACATCCACACAGGACTGAGGTGATCTGAACACAAATCTCAAAGAAAATAAAAACAAAACAACAAAGTACTTATCTTTGACCCTTCTATAGCTCATAACACCATGTTATCATCACACTTCCCTGACTTTACATGTTCCTATCCAGACCACGTCTAGGAGACACTCAGAAACTTGAGAATAAATGAAACGGAGATGAGAAATCAACATGTGCAAGTTAACAGAAATCTCAGTCACCACAGCAAACACTCTTACTCTCACTCTTACTTTTTTTTCCACCTGGAAATTCCTCCACCTGAGGAAGCTATCACAAAATGGTGATTGGGCTAACTTCCAAAATGGTGCTTTCACTCTACACTCAAAATGTTAGAGTACTTTTTATTTTCACTGTTTTACCTTAGTGCATTTTTAAAGGTGCCATGCAACTTTTAAGGCATAGTCCTGAGGAAAATCAAGAGTAATAGATGGGAAATTAGGGTGGCATGATTACAATGTAACTGCATTTCCTCAAGCAGAAAGGCCTTAAACATTTCACTGAAAGTGACTTTTTCAAGTATTTACCAAGCGGACTAACATCAGCCCCACGGGGAACATTCTTCCTAGGGGCAAGAAGCTGTAAATTCCTATTCACAGAGCATGGGGAAAAAAAAAAAAAGCCCAACTTCCCATTATGATTAGTCGCACTCAAACTACCACAAGTATTCTGTGTTCATTATGTTTTGAGATCTTAGGGCCTCATTAAAATAACTTACTAGAATTACAGAAAAAAATCAGGGGTAAAGTGTGCTTGGAAACTACAGATGTGAGAAAGAAATGCCTGAGTTGCTAATGCAATGCATCACCAGCAAGATACAACTTCCCTACCCTCTGCTTACTCCTCCCTTACAAGAGATGACACGTTACAGACCTCCCCTACAGTTAGTCACTGCAGCACTGATTAGATGTCATAATCAAAAGAAAATCTAGATACCTTATCGTCATCTTCCAGTATTTTAGGCTGGAGAAGGTCTTGTCTGCCTCGGTAACGTTAAGCAGAGTTGCCAGATGATCCCCATCACATGAGCAACAACTCTTAAAACTCTTAAGAGAGGTGTCATGGGTATGTGGAGCCCGTTCAAGCAATGAAAAGCATTAACACTAGCTCTGACTCACAAAAGGAAAACAGCCAATTTGAAGACATCCTAAAAGACAGCTTATATTTAGAGAAGATAGAGGGATTTGCAAAGTGATGTAATTCCTTAAACATAAGCTCCTCTGTTTGACAGGGGGCAAAAATATGATGAAAAAAGAATAACACATTTCTCTAAATAATGGTAAATATTTTCTTGAACTTCAGATTTCATCAGCTGTGGATTACCCATCACAAGTGGATAATGACAACAGCTATTGTAGATTTTACTTTTCCATTAGCTGGCTCAAACAGAAAGCAGGGAAGGTGGTGGTCGTCGTTTCACTGGACTGTCAAGGTTACTCTTGAAACATCATGTTGGAAGGGGAGGGAGCAGTACATCAGCTTAATATTTACTGGCCGGTTCTGTGCTGCTCCACGCCACCCGCAGAACCTCCCGAGGACGATCGACAGGGACCGACCACCGCCGGGCTGCACCAGCGGCTCCAGACAGCGCAGACTTCGGGGCCGGTGTCAGAGCAAAGCCTCCCGTGCCGGGGCTGCAGGGCCGGGCCCCGCCGCTCCCACAGCCTCCGACGGCGAGGGCTGAAGGGCTGCGCTGCCGGACGCACCGCCCGCCTCGCCCCAGCCGCGCCGCAGACGGCGCTCGGCGGAGCCCCGCGGCTCCGGCCGCCCCCGCCCGCGGGAACGGCCGCCTCTCCCCGGGGCGCCCACCCGGCTGCCTCGGCCCGGCACCCTCGGCGCGCCCAGGGGGTCCCGGCGCCGTGCCGGGGCAGGGAACGCCGCTGCGGAGTTGATCGCTAACTCGCTGGCCCGCTCCCTTCGAGAGCTCCGCCCGCGGGCGCCGCGCAGCCGGCAGCCCCAACGGGGCGAGCGCGGCGCGCCACCGAGGGAGCCGATGGGCACATCGCCCCCGCCCACCCCACGGCCCCCGCGACCCGCAGCGCAGCGTCTGCCGCCCCCACACCCACCTTTCCGCGGGCTCGGCTTGACTCCTCTCTCTCCTCTCCCCTCCCCTCCCCGCCGCAGGCGCCGCGTGCGGTGCGCGGAGACCCGCGCGGAGCGGAGCCCGGTGCGCTCCCCCGCCCTGCCCTGCCGTGCCCCGCGGCGGCGGCCGCGCTGCCAGCGCCGAGGCGTGAGGGCGGCCCCACGTGCGCCGGCTGCGCCAATCGGGGCCGCCCGCGGGCCGCCCACCGCCCCCGCCGCCACCGTCCCGGGCCGCCCGCGAACCGGCGGCGCGGCGGGGCGGGCGGGATGCCGGGGGAAAACGGTGGCAGCGCGGGCAGGAAGCCGGCTTGGGAGGCAGGAGGAAATTAGCGCGTTGGAGCGGAGTTAGGGGTTGCTGATGGGAGGGAACCCCAAACGGTGCTGCTCGGGAGCTGCGCGCCGCTTCCGCGCCCGCGGGGCCGCCGTGGAGCCGGGCTGGCGGCAGCGCCGCTCCGCGAGAGCGCTCCGCAGGAGAGGCGTGCGCCCGCCGCGGCCGGGAAGCCTCCCGCGGGCCGGGTTCCGCCGCGGCCGGAGTCCCGCCCGAGCCGCTGGGGCAGGGGGAGGCGCCCGGCGCCGGGATTGAGAGTTTAGACGGGCAAACCTCCAACATTAACGTATAAAGCGCCCTTTCAGCTCTCTGACGAGTTTTGCAGCCCTAAACGTGCTGGGAACAGAAACACGTTCTCACCTTGGCACAGAAAGCCCGCGGGGCGGGATTCGGGTTCGGCTCTTCCCAGCGGCCCGCGGAGATCCTGGGATCGGTCAGGTGTGCGATCGCTGCTCAGGCCCCCAGCGACGTTCGGAAAGGCATTGTCTCCTGCTAAAGCGTCACACAAATAACAGAGAGCTGTTCTTCCACACTCAGAGGATAGGGCTGGAAACAAATTCTGCTATTGTATTTTCTACATTGGGTGTCAGTGACGTGTCCATCCTGGGCCACACACATTGCTGTGTGTCCACTGTGGCAATGCTGGGAATGTAATGCTTGGAAATAATAAGCTGGTTAGTTAGAAAATAAACATTCACAACATAGCAAAATATTTTTGTACTTTATTTTACAATGTTTAACGCTGAGTTGTATGATTGTCAATGTGAATTGTAGTTGGTACAACTTCCGTTAGTGAATGGAAATGTAAGTTGACTGTTTCCTCAGGGGGTGTGTATTTTGATCCTGTCATTTAATCTATTGGTTGTTGATGCTACATAGTGGCAGTTCCCTACAGCCTCGGTTTTTCAGACCATTACACTCAGTTGTATTGCTGTTCCTTTAGATCTCTCTTAGAAATGCTGTGAAATCCATTCAGTGACTCATATTAATTCCAATAAATTTTGCATGGATATCATGGAAATAGGTCAATCTACTTTTGTTGTAGGCAACAGCCTCCTACAAATGTCTTCCTATCTTATATAGTAGAAGTTCAACCCCCAGTGGCCTTCAGCTGCCCCTTTGTATTAAAACCGATTTTTCAAAATATAGATCCCTTTTTCTCTGTGTGATTGCCAGTAGAGTTCAGTGTCTCCAGCATCCGTGAATTTCAGGCCAGATGAACAGCTATGAACAGAAAACAGAGAGAACAGGCCAGTTATGAAAAACAAAGTTGGAAACAAGTTTATTTATTCTTTTTTTTCTGGTGAATCTGGGCATTGAAACCTTCAAAGAGTTCATTATGACTTTTTTTAGAAAGATAAACTTGGGAACATCCAGATAAGTGATCCATTTTTATCTACTTTCTAAATACTGAGTAATTTAAAATGTTATTTTTTTAATTTTTCTGCAGCCGTACAGACTAGTAATGCTGAAGTTACGATGGGTATTTAATTGCCTGATTACAGAAACCAAGAGAAAAGCTGAATATGCCTTCGTGAACAGTAATAATGGCACTTTTCAGCCCTTCAGCCTTTCACTCCTTTTTTCTTCTATTTTTAGTGTATTTTGGCAAGCTTCGGGTTTTTTGGGAATTTTTTTGTTTAGTTGGTTTCTTGTGGGTTTGTTTTTCATTTTTTCCTCTTCTTTTGTTTTCTGTTGTTTTTGGTTTTTTTTCCCTCTTGCAGGTTCTTGCAGGCAATGTGTTTTAGGTGAGTAGAAATTGAAGTCCAGCTTTTATTCTTGCAGCTACTCAGACTTTTCAAATTTGTCTTAATTTTTGCTTCCATTGTATTTTGAACTGATAGCATTTAATTTGGGCTACTGGATTGGTGCTGCTAGAAATGCTAAATTGTATTGTATTGTATTGATGCTCTTGAGGTTATATTTAAGCATGTAGCCTGTCATTTCCGGTGATATGTACGCTTGTAAAATGTTTTCTTCGGTGTCCTCAGGCTTGTCAGGCTGAGTGGCATGCTTGGCCTCAGCCATTGTTCTCCTCCTACGGCTGGATAAATTTATTAGTTAGACAGATTTAGCATACAAAAACTGTCCAGCAGATTTCAACCTTCATGCCAAACAGGTCTAGGAAAGCAAGTGGGTTTCCACATGGAAATAGTTGTAAACAACACAAAAAAATGTGTCAGTCAACCACGTAAAATTATTTGAGTGCCCAAGGGGTCCAGTTAGATGAATGAATTTGAAAGGTTAATGCCCACTGCAGCATTCCAGACTTCTTCGCAGAGCTTACCATCTTCGTAGTAGAACAGGGCATGTTTGTGCCTCTCCTACCCCAATTCATAGTCTGTTATCTCAGAACAAACAAACCTCACCTCTAACGTAAACATTCCTTGCAGCACTCTGGCCAGGAGGCAGAGCTTAAACCGAGGAAGTGATAGTTTTTTAAATAATTTTAAATGATTTTACAAAAGCACATCTCCAAGAAGCATAGTGTTTGCAGGAGTGAGATCTAAGAAACAAAGTCGGAGCTTGCCTGTATGTCTCCTGTGGGATCAGGAGAGAGGTCCAGATTCAGAAAGGTTCCCTTTTCATCAGTTCCATTGGAATAGAGATGAAATAGAGATATGGGTGGTTATCTGTGTGTAAGATTCATCTGCGTATTCAAAAGCAAACCTTAGCCTTTGCTCCAGGAACACATGAGGCTGTTGAAATGGTTTGTGTACAAGATACTTAAAAATTGCATTTAGATAATAAACTGTTTCTGAGAAACATGACCTCAGAATTAAGAGTAAAGAAGTGTTTTGCAGGCCTGGAGAGCAGAAGTCTGACTGCTAGTTATGCAGTTGAACTACCAGAATGTCACTGATAAGCAGCTTGGTAAAGGACTAACAAGCAAGATATCTACAATTCCTCACAGCACTAACAGTAAAGAACACATGAAGTCTTATATAGGAAATAATTTTTAAACATATTATTTAAAGATATGTGGCATAAACTGAATGTGCAAGGCTGCTAATGAAAAGTGCTGGACCTCATGCTTAGTGCATAGCTAAAGTCATTGAGCAATTTAAGTGCTTTACAGTTGCAAGACAGAGAAAATGGATCATAAGGAAGTGTGTGATACAATTTACTGATGAACTATATAGGGAGGGGAGCTGTGTCCTGGACTTTAGGATTTCTCAGGCTCCAGTGCTGTAGGAGCCAGCACTGGGTTCTGAGTCATGTGCATACACTGCCCCCCTAGCTAATTGTTCTAGTCCTCAGATCATAAAACCCCTCATGGCAAATCCACCAAGTCTGTGGCTAAAAGTAAAGAGAGTCAGGGACTGGGTGGTGGCAGGGGCCATCTCTAGGGCAGCCAGTGTTCCTGTTGCCTACTGGGAAAGCACCAGTCTCAAAGAGCAAGAGGTGGGCCCTTAGAAGAGCTGATGGCAGGAGGGGTAAAACCTTGTGCAGCATAGATAAAAGCAGAAGCGACTCATCTGTGATGAATGCATTCATACTGCAGAACTACAGCACATCCCCAGTGTGTCTTCTGAAGGACCTCCACTTCTTTGTTTTTGTTTCAGAATGAATAAGTTGTAATGTTTCTTCCAATGATGAAAGAATGCGTCCATATGTACAAAAGCAAGTGGACAGATTTGCTTCTGTATTTTTGTGAAAGATACAAATAAAATTTTAACATAAAAGGATACTTCCCATGATCCTTGCTGAGTCATATTTTCTTGTAGAAGTCCTCAGTATTAGCAAGTATTGCTTAACAAAAAGAAATTTAATACAACCTGATCCAGAGAATTAATATGATTTACTACTGTTTGCAAAAAAAGCATGATATATCTATGCACTGCAAAATTGATGTTTATATTAATAGACACAGACTTTTTGGTGATAGTAGGGTCATTTGACAAATTGCTTCTAGCCCTTTCTTATGCATGGAGGGAGCATTCAGGAACTCTGCACTTCTTTCAGCAGCAGAATGCATTGGCAGGTAGCAAAGGAGGCATTCCGTCTCTCTTATCTTCAGGACTGTTCCTTTCCCATATAATAAAAATGTATCTCCCCTCAAGCACCTTCCTGAAAGTATTCCTTCTATGCAGCTGAAAGAACAGTCACAAGGATTGAGCATAGGGAGCAAGACAGGCTGAGCAAAATACCACGTCAGGATATGGGATATTCCACAGCAGGATCTATGGGACATGTAAAGCAAAGAAGGCTCACTGTGGGCCTTACATCTTATGCCACCATAAAACAAGAGCAGGAAGTTTTAGTACTCCAATATGTCAATAAATCAGTAGCATGTGGAGAATACTGTTCTACATTCAAAAGATGGTTTTATCTTTCTTTAAGGCAGACAAAATGAGGCAAGAAACAAAAGTTTCACCATTTTTCTGTTCACTCTTTATTCACTGGTATCTTCTGATGTTTATTAATTTCCTGTTTACACTAAAAGCCCTATCTCTAACTACAAACTCAGATCTTCTCTAAGCCTGCCAATTGAAAATGAAAATGTTTAATTAAGTAGGAGCACTGTCTAAAATAAATAACCCTGAATTCAAATTAATTAAGATAACATCAAGATATGCAGAGACATAGATAGATATCTGTGTATCTATATGTGGAATATCCAAATCCCTAATTACTGGGATACATTAAAATTGTCCTAGTTCCTGCAATGAAGGTACTAGATCGTGTTGTCAGAACATGCTTGGACCAGTTTAAAAATAACTGTGTGAAAATGAGATGAGTAATTGCCTTCATTGACCAGTGATAGCTCAGAAAACTCACAGGCACAGCAAGGCAGAGCAGGGTGAAGGGGCACAAGTAAGCCTCAGGCATCTTGGAAATGTTTGTGATATTTTCCTAATTTTTTTTTTTGGAATGTGCACTTTTCTGAAAAGATGTACGGTGTGTTAGGCAGCAGTGGGAGCTTTTAAGGGAGTTGATTTTTCCATGCTTATAGGACTGGAAAGACCCTGTCATTTTATTAGATCTGGTTGGCTTAGTCACTAATTACAGGTTTCTTTTGACCAGCAGATAAAATCTGTGCATAATGTTTATGATTATCAGGGGAGTGACATCATGTGCTGCCTGGCCTAGCACAGTATATGACCTAACCACAGAAATTCTACTGTGATTTGTAATAGGGTATGGGGAATGCAACATAAAATTATCTATCATTTGCACAGCATGCCTTACTATTTATCATCACTTAATGGTTAGTATCATAGCCATGTGGACAGTGGTGTTAAATATCATGGGTCTGAGTATGACATCCAAGGACTTTGGAAAGGTTAGAAATATGCTTTCATGACAGTTAATTTAAAAATTTTTACATTTTACTATTTTCTTTGGAGTCAAGAGTTCATAGAAAGTTTACAGCAATTATTTGCAAAAATGCCCTTCATGGTAAAGGGGAGAAAAAGCAAATAGCACTGCATAATTTACTGTGATGCCTGTACAAAGCACTTGTGTAATGTTTTATCAGCTCCATAGTATTCTTTCCTAAATTATGTCCCAGACTAGATCATACAAATGAAAGAAACAAGTTTATTTTGCTATTCAACTCGCAGCTGTGAATAAAAAAAAGAGAAAAATCTGATTGCTTTGGGAAAGTTTTGTTCTTCTAGAAAACCATTACTCTGTGTTATTTCAGTGATTATGAATCCTAATTTTGTTTAATGTGTAAACCATTATATGGTTTATATTTGAAATATAAAATGGACATGGAACATATTTTCTTCAGATGGGTATTGTTTTTTTAAATAGTATATTTGAAATAGCTTGATGATAATGAGAGATAGTTTTAAAGACCATATAGGTAGGTAACTGAAGATATGTGCCACTATATGCTAGAGAAGGTAGAGAAGGCATTGAAAATAGATTTCTGGAAACTGTAGTCTTTTTATCAATATCATATTGTTGGTTTCCCAACTGTTTATGAAGATGCAAAGTTTTCAAAGCCTCCTCAATCTGACTTTTATTTTTGCATATGCAAGTGACAAAATTAAGGTCAAACCACCTTGAATTTCAGTTAACTTTGAAAGCTATCTGAATGCTTTTGCTTGTGTGTGCAACTGCCTGGATTCACAGCTAATACATACATACATACATACATACACACATACATATATATATACACAAACACTCTGAATTCCAATTAAAGGAAAAAATTTAGGCAGAGTCTTACATTCCATTTTAAGTGTAATTCTATGAGACAGTCAAAGCTATAAACACAAATATTTACATAAAATTGTCAATACAAAGGAATCCATATTTAATAATGCATTGTACCTAAAAAACAAGCATCTCATATCTCATGTGTGATTACAACTCAGAATTAGAAGTGTACCCTGTACTTTCTAGTTGTGAGATTAACAGACTTTCTGATATAAGTGGAGCCATGGATGAGAGGTGTGGATAACATATGCTCCAGAGCAGCTGTAGATATTTTGAAGGTGAAAAGAGTGTTTTTAGTGAAAATCCACAGGTAATGACAGGTTAAATTCACCATTCTACACCAATAAACAGAGTTACTCCAATTTTTGACAAATTGCATGCATAATAGTCTATAAAGGATATTTTACCATTTTCAAGTAAAGGCCAGATATGCAAAAAAACTTCATCTTAGACATGAAGAACCATTTTAAATGCATAAAACAATATACAAGAATAAGAAGTGTAGAGTTAGAAGTGTCTTTTAAAAATGTGGCCATGATTTCAAAGCAGCTGCTAGGTTTGAAACAGTACATTTTGTTCGGTAACTTTGTGGTTAAGGGGGGCTTGTTTTCTTAATGAGATTTACTGATATAACTATGATAATTTTGCCTCATCTACAGTATTGTACATAGACACATCGCAACTAAATTTTTGGGCATGAGAGGGATGATACACTCTCAGAACCAAGGGAGATGTTGCTCAGAGGAGCAGTGGAATTGCCATCACTAGAGTGGGCAAATCTGTCTTTCAAGTGAGCCCTGCTTTGAGTTTGGGCAAAATTACCTCTGAAGGTCTCAACCTAATAATATTTTCCTGTCATTCCATGACTGAGTTAGATTCCAGTGTCCACTTGAGGAACTGGGAGTAGGATATGTCTGAGGCCAGCATAGGCATTTAAAACCTGTCTGAGAAGGTTTAATCCAGACACAGCACTGGGGGGGACACGAGGAGATGGACCTGGACTGCGATACATTCTGAAAAGCTGTGCTCTGTCATCATGGTAGTCAGATGTCTTTCTCAGAGACTGAGAAAGTTTCTTATATTTCTTGTAACATTCCACATAAAATCCTTCAAGGACTTCCAAACTGTGTATTTCTGAATCTTCAAAGAAGGAGTAAGGCATAAGAAAAATTTCAAGGACTCACTTACTTGTAAAAATAAAAGTGAAACCTCTGCTTATAAATACTCATCATAAGCAAAACACAATGAAAAGGCATGCTTTTGAACTACACACTGAACTGCAAAAATTTTCACTCACCAATGTCTCTCCTTATGTTTTTTTTTTTTTTTAAGAATCACCAAATTAAACCATAAAAAATCAGAAAATCAATATCTGCAGAGCAGTGGATTCAGCATCGGTCAAAAAGTGGAAGAACATAAATCTTTGAGAAGCTTCGAGATCTTGCCAGGCTTTATTCTCTGGACCTCAGATTTGTTGTTCTAATGAGTTTACTTCCTGCAACCAGTCTGAATAAAACACAAGAAAGCAGATACAAAAAATTGTTCCAGAAATAATTATGAGTCATTGCTCTTTGAATTGTGATGACAATTTTTTTCTAGCATAGATTTGTAACATTGAAATAGATTTCCTGGGGTTTTATCTTTATGTCTGCCTTTGTGAGGACATATTAAATTGAAAATAGTTTCAAAATTGTCACAGACTTAATATATGAAATAGTGTTAAATTCAGGGGTAGATTTGGGTCTGCTTGTGGTAAAACCAGCTATAGGGTCTGTTAAGGCATTTAACACTAAAAGATGTTCACTGTTTGCCAGTTCCAGAGGTTATACTGAAATGAGGTCAGAAATAATTTGTGTGGACAGGTTGCTTGGATAGGGATTTATGAAAGTAGGAGAATGTCGGAGAATGTTTTTTGAAATAGTAAGGATTGTTGTGTAGAAACCCACTTACAATCTGAAATCTGTAAGATACATTGCCCAATTACTGACAGTAAATTAAGTCTTGTCTTCAGAGGCAGAAAGAGTCACATCAGAGGTCTTAAGAAGGAAACCAATAAGTTATTAAATAATTTTTTAAAAATTTTTAAGTATGTATCTATATCCTACGTATGCATGTATTTCTGTGGGAATACTGTTTAAGATTGTCACCTTTCTGAAATAACCCCAGTTCTTGAAGATTAAGTACAAATGCCCTGAGACTTTCTGCAACAGAGGTGAAAAAGCCACTCGCAGGAAGGCCTCAGCAGTGCAAAGGCAGTGCTTCCTCTCTGTGTCCCACCAACCCTGGGGGAGCAATAGCGATCACAATCCTTGCTTCAGAGCGAAGAGCCTTGGAGTTCAGTCAACTCCATCTCCAACTTTAAACAGGCTTCACTGCATAGAAAAAAAGGAAAGCAGCAAGCATGAATACTTAATAACTTTTGAGTTTCACTTTGTGTTTAAGATAATCAATTTTCAGCCCATACGTAACATAATACTCAGCTTCTTTAACCATTGAAAAAATCAGTTTGGTCAAATGGCTTTGTGTACTCTGACAATTAATTAAATGCCCAATGGATAGTTTTGTACTCATAATTAGCTGATTAATGGCACCATTAATGGCACAGATAAAACCATGCTTGTCAAAATAAACAGCCAGGCATGTGTGCAGACACACACATATACGTGCACAGAAAGGTAAAGCAGTAGATGTTTAGTCTGTTTATTTCTTTTGGAGATGGAGCCTGATCAATACTGTGGTTTTGACCCTAAATCACTTACCAAATAATACAACCTGATGATAACACGATCAGGTTTCTTTAAATACTAAAAATATTGATTCAATATCTGTAGCCAATATACAGAGACAATCAATTTGGGGAGAGTTTACTGTATTGGCAATACTGCATTTGAGGGATTTGAGCGCATGTAATGGATAGGTACTTAAAAAATTTATAGTCTTGAAGATTTAAAAAAGAATACTTTTCCTTAGTATTAAAAAATTAGTTTAATTGCGCACCCATTTATGGCCAGTAATGTTAACTTCCCAAGAAGGATCATAAACTTTCCAAGTGCTTGAAATTTGCTCTTCTAGATATTCAGGTAATTTTGAAGTATGGTTTGTTCTGAAAAGCTTTCATTCTCTGTATAAGAGTAACAATAGACTAATTTCCTTTCATTTAATTATTGATGTAAACATTTCTTAGCATGAGTTAGGAAGAACCTCTTTGCACTTTAAACTTTGTCTTGATTAGGCTTTATGTTTAACATTTCTAATAATGACCTAATTTTTTAAAAAATTTGAATCTAAATTATATCTCTTCTCTAACTTTTATTTTCTGCAAACTAAGAGAAGAAAAAGAATAGTAAAACATCCTCTGTCTATAAAAGAAAGAGAGAACTTAATATGAAAACCAAACAAACTCTTGAATAAATTCAGTTCTCAAAGCACATTGAGTACTGTTACCAGAAATATTTCCTGTGAGGCATTTAAATTAATTATATACAAAATATTAGAATTGCCTTTTGTTTGATAATTTTTTAATTCTGTTGTTACTTAACAGAAATGATGATGAAGACATTTAATGGATAAAATCTAGAATTTGTTTCCTACAAAATAATCCTTCCCACCTCCCCAAACACCAAGATCTAGTAGCATATTTCTAACTTGTAGTTAATACTTCATTTTGTTACCTATTCTGCTTTTGAGTCATACTATAATACAGGATGACTGAGAAGAGAAAATCTGTGTAGAGAATAAGAGCATTTGAGAAAAACTTACTGTATATAGAATTAATTTCTTTTCCATTGTTAAGCCATTTTCTTGTCATCTGGCAGTGTCATCACGTATTTTGCTTCAATGCCATACTATTTTTAACTTGCATATCTTTGGCAAACAGTTGGGATGAATTCTTTCTTTCATGGGCACTTTAGTGTCTAAATAAGCAGCTCTAAAATGAGCTTTCATTGCACCCATCCTATCTAAGTGAAAAAAAAGTGAAAAATGCGTGGATATCTGTTGTATTTTTTTGCTTCTATATCTAAACGTCAAGTTTTGGGTTTTTTAAGGTGAAAGAAAAATAAATGAAATATCCATGTTGTGCAACTTCTGCCTCCTGAGGCTTGATTCCTTTTAAAGGGAAGTGAAGAAAGTAGTCAGGCTAAAAATACCTAAAATAAAAAGGACAGTTGAGGAAGAGAAAACTGTGAAATTATACACTCTTCTTAATGTCCAAATGCTGGTTTTTAGTGTTCTATGAATGAGAATGTTACTGCAGCTAACTTGTGTTTTTCCATTGCATATCAGTGTTGATAATAGGGATGTGCTGGCCCTACTCTGAAATGTGCACTTTGACTTTGCTCTGTTTTTGTAGCTCCCTAATTTCAATGGAGTTACTTCTTGTTTCATCTTGTAATCTTGTAATCTTCTCAAACTTTTTTTTCTCCATTTTGCTCTCATGAAAGCAAATACTTGTGTACAAGTAAAACATGTTTCTATGACTGGAAAAACACTTTTTTTCCAACTGTTGTTTTTCATACACACACACGCACACACACACACACACACACACACACACACACACACACACACATATACATATGATTTTAAAACCCCCAACATTCTTCTACTGCTTACAGTCAGTAAACCAAATTCACAAGACATTTTTTCTTTTCAGCTGCAATCTTTTGTTTGCATATGTTTAATATTCTTCTGTGCAACAGTGCAGATAGAAGTACTTAAAATGGCAAAGCCTTCTCCCCAAGATTACCAAGTACACTGCAGTAATACATAGAATGATATACAAAGAACTGCACTGTGTCCTTTTAGCGGTTAATGCAGTTTAAACTAAATAAATTGAAAACATCATGGGTCTCTTGACAGTTTTCAAGACACATTTGATTTCAAAATACTGATCTGTGATTTTGTTCTCAGGTGTTAATACTGAGAACTCTGAGTCAGGGGACTTTAGCTAGAAGGAGTGTTTAACATAACAAAAAACCTAAATTAATCTAGGGAAAAACTTTTAGGAGAGAAAGGATTCTGTGAGTACCTAGGGCCATACGTTCATGTTGATTTAAAAGGGATCCCTATGCCCTCAGGTCACTTAGTAGTGCAGATTTGAATAGGAGTAGGTAGGAGTGCAGAAAAGCTCATACTATGGCATTTACATCTGCATGCTCTGTGGGCATGTGGGAGCCATTCCAGATTGCCTGGTGTTTTTCCTCTGCTTATCTGCATGGCACACTGAGGAGGCTTTTGGCAGCTGGTTCCTAGGCTCTCCTGTTTCTTAGCTCTGCCCTGCAAAAATAGCCCCTGATAAAGAAACATCACTATCAGGACAGCATTACCTTTCAGCCCAGTGATTTCCAGCGTACCCTTTAGAAACCTTTCTGGTCTGCAACCTGAGAGCAGCTGGGCTTTGGGAATGGAGCTGTGCAGCCACGGAACAGCTCCCAGCTCTCCAAAAACTGCAGAGTGGTAGGCAGGGAACAGAGCTGGCAGTGCAGCTGATGCATCTGACTGCCAGATGTCTCTCAGAAACACCCAGACACCAGCACCAAATAGTGTCTGGAGCCTGGGGACAATACTGACAGAGCATTGTAGTGTGGCCATCAGTGAAGGGGCAGCTTCCAGATGAGAGAGTCGATGCCCATGCACATAAATCTGTGCTGAGTTCCCCGTTCAGCTGAGGAAGTAGACAGGTGACATTTCTGGCAATCAGAAAGCCTTCTGTTGAGTATCATCTGACAAGGTACTTCAAGAGGTGGCATTCACCAGTTCAAAAGCTCTCGCCCATCATCTTTGTGAGTGACAGGTACAGAAGGGATCATCTTTGTGCTTTCTCACCCCAGTTGTATCTGGGTTACGAACATGATGCTGCCTGTCATGTCTGTTCTTTTTAATTCTCAATTCTTCACCAATCAGCACCCAGAAGAAGAAGAATCACTTACTCAAAACCCAACAATTTAGTCAGACTATAACTGGTCTAACCCAGATGTTCTGGTGTTTTTTATAGATGCACCAAGCTCTCATGAAGGAATTCTTTTAAAGAGCTAGTCATCCTGACAGTCCAAAGCAATGCGACATTAAAATCAGTCAATATTTATTGCACTTTCTATTTTCAAGATGTTAGTTAAGGTGACTCAGTAATTTTTTCTATGACTCTATAATAAAATAAAATTTTTATTTAATATTTATTTATATTTCATGACAAGTAAAGAGATTTTCAATACATAAGGATTGGTTTAAAAAATCCAAGATGTTCTACAGCTCTGAGACTGTAATTAGATTTTTCAATAATCACAACTGATCAACTAATTGTTGAAAATTCAAAGCAAGATGAACAAAGAGTCTGTTTTGAATTGACCTTTATGTTAGAATGAGCTTGTTCCCTAAAGTCAAAATTGTTGAAGTACTTTACAGGTAGTAGTACAGATACTGATGTCAGTACTTTTGGATAATTGCTAGAAGAAATAAGAAAAGAAATCCAAACTTGAGTTTTATGTAGTTTTCATTTACAGATCTTTAGAAACAATATAGCAGCAAAGGACCATAAGCATATTTCCTTAAAAATACACTGCTACTTTGTAGTGCGCACAAAATATTTAAAATAGAGTGAAGAGTGTGCAGATATCAAGGTAGGTAGTCATTTTTAGGTAAAAATCCCACAGAAGAAGCACATAATATTGAAAAACACTGAAAACTACTCCCAAAAACATATTTTTAGCAATGTCATTTCAAGGGGAAACAAATTAAAATGCAAACAAAGAATTCATGTTTTTAACAGCTGGGAATTGACACTTTGTGTTACAACAACTTGTCTAGGATAAAAAATGTATATAGACAATCACTATTATCATGTAATGTGATCTTTAATTTAAAAACATATAAAAATAATATTTAAACTTATGCTTCTGCTTCTTAAGATACCACATTGCCCACACTTGCTTCTCATGTGGGGTATAATTAATTCCATTAGAACCTAAATATGCTGACTGGGCTGAAAAAACCACTTCCTGATATTACATCATATATGAAAACTCTTTCTCAGATATTTAAAATATGCTTTGTTTAATGGGCATACAAGAGCACTAAGTTTTTTTGGGTTTTTTTTCCAAAATGTGGAAATCTGTGAATAAGATGCAAATGCCTTAAAAACACACTGTGCCTATAATAAAGAACGTACACTCTCCTGATCAAATGGAGGATGGGACACAGACTTGGTTTTCGGGGTGAAACAAGTCTAATAATAGAATCTTTTACATGATACTAAAATCACAAAACAAAAAGTTAAAATTACATACTCACATAATGAAGAGCACTTTGAATCAGAAGTGTACTTTTAAAACATCTTCATAGGCTATTGTGTCTGACACAGAAGTAATTTCAGAATGTGGTCATACGTTGAAAATGTTTCTTATGTTTTCTTTGATTATAATAGGGGACTATGGGGGTTTATTTTTATTTCCAGAAGGAAGTTTAGATGCTGGTCTTCCAGGTAGCAGAAGTCCACATTGTAGATTCAGGTTTCTGAAGAACAAGCACGGTTATGCTAAATATTCCATTAGGTAGGTAGGAAAGGCTGAGAAATGTAAGTATAGGAAAAGAGGAAAGGAAGGGCCTTCATTTTCTATTCTTGGTCTCAGAAAATCTACTAATTTGTTGTGTTTGTCCTGGTGAGAACGGATAGTGAGCTCTTCACAAACTCCTTGCTCTCTTGCCATTGTGGAAAGGACATCTGACATCAGTGTCCAAGTGTCTGTACCTGAAACAGAGGGGCTTTGAGTGTTTCAGCTCCTTAGGCCAGCTTAGTTATCATATGTATGACTTACTACTTGGGATTTTTTTCAGTTGTTATGCATTTTTTCATAGTTCCTTCCATGTGAAATCCCTTTCCATATTCTTTCAGAATATCCCCACACACTCTGCTGCATTTGGAGAAAAATCTGGATGAATTCTTTCCTTAGGGAATTGCTGCCAAATTCAGAGTTGTGTTTTGGCCAGTCTGAAAGTGGGAAAAAGAGAAGAGAGATCTTGAGATTAATGTGAAAAGGCTTGTGGGATTGACAAGGGGACAGAGAAACAACAGCAAGTTCTCTAGAACATGTTCTGGCACCAGCCTAGGCAATATCTTCATCAAATCTTAGAGTCCTTGGATGGATTTTTAGCTACAGTCTACATAGAGCAGATTGCTATTGTGTACAGTTCCAGTTTTGGTGAAAGTTGGAGAAAAAAGGTGTGGTAGTAATCAAGGCATCTGTGGGGACCACCTAAAGACTTATTACATGTAAATGAGACAGAGGCATTCATATCCTGAGGGGAAAAAAAAGGCCTGTGCATGCCAGTGAGTTGCTAGATACCAGAAACAGGGGGTTTGCTTCAGCAAGGAGAGGACTGTTTTTCATTCAGCTCCTGTGTGGCTTTTCTGGTGCTTGTAAGGACATCTGGGACTGAAATGCAAAGAGAGGGGGATAAGGAGGTCATGAGCCTTTGGGGATACTTCTTCAGAAAGCAGGTATTGTTATTAGATGGATGCTACTAACACTGGGGAGATGGACTGATAAACACATTTGAGCCTTGGATAGTTATAGAAGATAGACATAGCTATGGAAGAAAAAAATTACCACTGATTTCGCTGAAACAAATTTCCTCTGAATGCTCCAGGCTATGAACTCGTGGACATTCAGCAATCTCTTCACCACTCTCCCAAACACTATATGAGAGTTTATAGAATGGCATGGGTGGGGAGTCTGTTCACAGCAATTATCTTTGCTTCAGCAACTAGAACCACAATTCCTCACACTCACTCTAAGTGCTATAATTATGTCTCAATACTTGGTGACTAATTCGAAGCCAAGTACTGTCAGAGGCTGCCCAAGTAATATTTTAAGTATATTTTTAGAATGCATGTTTTTTTGGTCGGAAACAAAATAAATGAGACTCTGGTAGTTCTTACTACCTAACTCTAATACACACTGGATACAAATGCAGCAGAATTTGATTCTATCTTAAGTCAATGAAAAAAGCTGTATTCTGGCAATATAAGCTGCATTTTCTATAATCAGTAGGGGCACTTTGCATTTCAGTCATATATTGATCTGAAAAATTCAGAAGTATGTTGCTAACAAATCTCTACCCAGAGCCTTTGTGAGAATAGATAATATGTCTGTTTCCTAAAGAGCTTAGATTACGGCATAAAGATAAAAGATGGGAAGAGAAATTAGAATTCTTTGACTCAATGACTAAATAATCCTTTTTTTCTGCATACTTTGCAGACAGTAGAGGTCTGAAATACTGGCCTAAAAGGTAGGTTTTCTTTCTAAATCAAACTAAACAAAAATAACATCTTCTAACAAAAGCCTGAAGAATTTGTGGTGTACATGACAGCATAGCCGGTCACAAATATACTTCCACAGTTTATAAAAGCATCAGTGTAACACTTTCCTGAGGCAGAGACAAGACCTTTATTTCCCCAGCATATATATATATTTCTTTTTTTTTTTCCCCAGAGGACATCTAGAAGTCTGATATCCCTCAGTGAATACAAAGGAGCCAGAGTTCTTTCTGAATGCAGACTGCAGGCATGCAGCCTTTAGCAGTTTACACTCCACTGAGAGCAAAATCATGAATCTCATATTCCTTGAGAGCACTTGCTCTACTCTGACCCATATGCAGGCCTTCTGTGGTCAGAAGAAATTTATATCCAGATTTTGAAGCCCTGACAATAACCCATTTCCGACAATAGAAATAGCTTTTTACATATCAGTTTTTTCTAGGTGCTTTGACATCGCTTGATGGATTCACAGCTTCTGGGGCTGCTCTTTCAGGAGAAAGTACAGTTCTCTTGATTCAGTCTCTACTATAAAGGCTGGAGGGTAAAGCACTGTAAGTGAAAAATAAACACAATTTTTTTTTTTTCTTGTACTAAAAGACAATAGGGAAAAATAACTTTTGGAAGATGGTTCTACTTATAGCTGATAAACATAAAATTTTTCTTTTAAACCTCCAGTTTTATTGATATTCCAGAATTGAAAAGAGAAAAGATCATATAAATACCCTGGTTCTTGAACTTTTCTGCACACACCCAGCCGCTGCAAGGATTAGATAAACATTTGTACCCTATGGGATATTCCTTTTATTGCAGTTTTCAGTTCTTGCATGAAAAGTCAAGAGAAACATAAAATAAGAACACTCACAATAAGAAAATGCAAAACTAATAAATTATTTCAAGAATAATGGTGTACAAAACCTGGAAAAATAATGAAAAAATAAAAAGAAAATTAGATTTATTTTTTTAATATTTTTTAAAATTCAAATTAATGTTGTAATACAAAAGTGAGAGGCTAACAGAAAGTAAGCTTTCTTAATATCTTGAAGTAATTCTATAAAAGCATATATTATTGCGCCCAATTAAGTTGCTTAATTCTTATCATCATATTCTGAACATATTTAATGATCCATGTTTGGATCATAATTGATACGAAAGACTTTCTGTGAGTTACTTGTAGTGTTAGTCTTTAGATGCTGTAAAGTACTGGAGTGCTCAACACAGTGACATATAGCTATTTTATTTTACCTAGCATTTGTTTCAACTCTCTGTGCTCTAGAGAGGCTTACAAGCCAGCTAAAGGCTCTATCATGAGACACTGTAATTTGGAAGTATGTATAATATGTTTTTGTTTATATTTATATTTAATAGTTTATATCTCATCTCAACCTGCTGCTGCCAGTAGTGTTGCATAGATGCTTAGCTTGGATTTGCAGAGACCAGTCAGATATATACACATACCTATTCACACTGATAAAGAAAATTTGTATTTCACTCTTATATATTTCATTATCACATGCTAATTGGTTTTCCCCCTGCTCTTTCCTTACCTTTTGGGGAAACATAGACATTTAGAGGCTTGTAGTATAAGCCTTAGCTTTTAAGCTTTCAAG
This sequence comes from Motacilla alba alba, assembly GCF_015832195.1. Taxonomy (NCBI): domain Eukaryota; kingdom Metazoa; phylum Chordata; class Aves; order Passeriformes; family Motacillidae; genus Motacilla; species Motacilla alba. Next base: position 33,318,949 of record NC_052020.1, read on the forward strand.
CTGAGTTCTTTTCCATTGCCTGAAATATTTGCAAATGTGCAAAATGATTCCATATAAATGGATGTATGGAAGTATGGCAAGTATGATTCCATATAAACTAACTGCTGTATTTATTTAAGTCTGGTTCATTTCAAATAAGCAGCACAGTCAGCTATGAAGCAAGGAAGCAAATAAGTAGTGACCTGAAGCTAGAGAGCTACCTGGTGAGACACCTGTGCAGTGTAGTTCAATACACATATCTGGAAAATTACAGCCTCATGCTTACAAGGTCACAAAGAAATTCAGCATATTAAGTTGTGTAAAATATTGAGAAACACCTAATAGCACAAGTCTTAATGCTAAGTAATCTGTTCATAGACAAGGATCTCAGCTGGTATTCATCTGACATATTTGCAATTGCAGATTATCTTGGTGTCAGTTTCAAGCATTTTTTGAATGATTAACCCCTCAGATACTGTTATACTCAGGGAGGGTATAATTTACAACCCCAATTTGTCCAATATTCATTTTCTCAATAATTTCTAGACAGATTTTTGTAATTTCACAAGCATGAAAATTTTTCTTTCCAACTCATTTTTCTTCTTCACCTGTCAGATTTACAAACTCCATCTGGAATCTGGAAAAAGCAATCTGTTCGTTCTTTCCACTCCCCTTTCTAATGAAGAGTCTGCAGACAGAGCTAAGCTGACAGTGTGGATGATGTAGAAGGAAAGCTCAGCTCATTCTTCCATAGCTCTATTGATACTATAATATAGAAGTGAAAAAAAGTCTTTGTCATTAATGGAAGTACATGTGACTCCACAGCATCCAAGGGTGTAGATTAAAGTAACAGGACAATAACATTATAGTGTTTGCTTTCCTGACCATAAGCTCTGAAGATTGGTTAATTATTGTATCCCGTTTTATCACATTATCAAGATGCTGACAAGTAATGAACCTTGAATGAATTTATTCCTTTATCTGCATCAAGAAGAAAACAGCTCTGTACAGCTTCAACAACAATACAAGAAACACCACTGTGGGAGACTACAATGTCTTTCTTCCTGGAAAAGGATGGCCTTTTTCATTGCCCATAGAGCATTGTTAGAGCTGATTGCCCATAAAGCATTCTTAGACTCAATCTGATTATTGAGATCTCCTGTGAGTAGAAACACACATTCAGTATCTAACTGTGAAAAAAACTCCAACAACAACAACAACAAAAGATCTGATTTATGAAAACAAATAAATAGGAAAGAAAAGACGTCTGTCATCCTAAATGACAAGCTCATAGAGCTAGCCTTTTTTGGGAAAGTGCCAGTTACCTCCCACATATGTAACTGCAGTTCTAACATTAAAAAAACAGACATTAAAATCATGTAAATATAACCAACTTTTGGAGATACAACAAGTATTAAACAGTTTCATATTCATTCATTTGAAAGCATATTGGAAAAATAAATCCAATCTGCACTGACATCTGTTATTTTACAGTTTTTCAGTTAATGTAATGCAGCTAGAAAGTGGATTATTTTTCCTTTCTGAAAACTGTAAATATTCTTTTCTTTATTAGAGAAAACAAAATAATTTACATGGGTAAGTTGAGAGGTAATCAGGGCCTACTGTTTTTACTATATTTGGCATATACTTGTGGGCAGAATGAACATAATAGACCACATAACAAATGTCTGACAATGAGAAAAACAATTAGGAAAAATATTCATAATTAAATTCTGCAGTCTGTAATTCCATTGTGTGAACAGGAATTATTTACATACTATAAACACAGAGAGGCAGGTAAGAGACATAACTGGAATTGTAAAAGGATATTATTTGACTCATATCAGTGAATAATAAGAAAAGTGTTAAAATACATTTTATTTTTCCATTTGCTTGACATATGCGCTGATGGATGGGGAAGGAATTCATACAACTTCATTAAATGACAGCTGTTCCCGGTTCCAAAATGCCACACAAGCATTGAAACATTTAAACTCAACAGGGAGAACAGTGCCACCTTCTGAACCACCACGGGATGATCCACACATATTGGGTGGTTTTGTAAAAAAAAAAAAAAAAAAAAAAAAAGGTAAGGAATGTTTTCTCATGATCTACCAATATTTGTCTATAAATGTATAAATGGAAGCTTTTGCTACTTCTACTTTAATAGAAATATTTTAATAGAAATATTTCTATTAAAATTACTTCATATAGGAGAAAAGCTTTTTTTCCTAGGAACATGGATTCATGAAAAAAAAAAAAAAAAAAAGCAAACCACCAAAAAAAAAAAAAAAAACAAAACCAACCGAATAACCAAAAAAAAACCTTCAGGTAAAACAGAAAAAAAAAATCAACATGTTTTGTTTTTCCAACACCAGAAGATTTTTTTCGTTATGTATTTTTGTAATTTTCCTCTTTTTTTTTCTTTTTTCCTGGAGAAAAGCTACATTTGTATATTTAGCTTTTTTTTAACACCCTCACACCCTCAAAATGTTGTCCATAGATTTTGGTTTTTAAGCCTATTTTCTGAGTCTACTTTGTATGCAGAAGAGAAGAGGCCTCAAACAGAAATTTTGGAAAATTGGCTGCTGTCTAAAACTGCTGCTTTATATTTTTAACTTTGTCACTAATATATAATGTATGCATCACAGGTAAGTGAACTAGAAAGACTCTGAAACCAATTGCATTTTGTCCTCTAATATTATATCAACTCTCTTTATCATGGTTATGAACAGCTTTCAGTTATATGTAATTCCATATCTTCTCTGAACAAGGATTCATGTAGTATTAGCTAACTTCTATTAAGCTGTAATTTAGTAATGAATCAGTTGTAAATTTCTGGTGCTTGGTAATAGTTCTCTGCAGATTTCTTCCATAGCATTTAGCCTATTACACAGACAAAAATAGTTCATAAAAAGGACATTTTAAGAAATTATTTGCCATTAGTTTCAGTACAATAGATTAAAAGACATTCAAGCTCTAAAGATATTTCCTTTGGTTTTATTTAATGTCTAGAAAGTCAGCCCTCTTGGGGGGATTAAACTTGATTTGTTCAGATAAAAAATTATTCTAATATTCCATATAATATAAGGGCTCAATTCACCACTTGAACAGCTTTGTCATACTACAAATTACCTTTTTCTGCTCACAGCTTATTATGATAGATATTAAGAAAGGATAAAAACCAAAGGAAACAACTATTTGCAAACTCTCATGTTAGGTATTTATTATAAATGAAAATTTTTATTTAATGATTTGGATTCTATTATCCGAGGAAATAGTTTTACTTCAGAAATATATGAAATAAAATCTGACTTGTTACAGAAATTAATAACATAATTCATAAATATTTATAGTTTAATTCCAAGAGACATTATAAATTTAAATTGAGTCAGCACAATTTTAAAAATAGTTTTATAACTAATCTACCTTCCTCATATACACAGAAATGCCCTTCACCTAGTGTAATATATGGCTCATATTTTGAAATCTTTTTCCTATAACTTATATTTTTACTGAATAAAAAAGTCAAGCTTTATTTTCTCTAGTTACAGCTCATCTATCACTGTAAGATCAGCCCAAAATTACTGGTGTTTAGCAAAAGCATCTGACAAACAGCTAGAATTCTGCAAATATGCACAATTCTTCCATTTTGACCCCACCTTTTTTTTAAACTCAAAAAGTTTAGTCAGTTCATTTAATACTGTAATTTCACTTACTGTTGTCTAACTTCCAGGGGAACAAGTTTTCATTATTCTCACCAAAAATAAATGCAAGCCTTGATATAAAATTTCAAGGCTCTCAGTTTGTTTTAGTTTGTTTGTTTTTGTTTTTGTGGAGCTTTTTTTTGGTTTTTTTGGGTTTTGGGTTTGTTTTTTTTTTTTTTTGTGAGAGGAGGCTGATCTAGCAAAGGGCCATAAATCCGATTTCCTCTCCTCTCTGTGCATTCAACCATCTTCTTTATCTGATCACCAGAGGCAGGACGAGCACAGCTGTCAGGCTGGTGCTCCCAGGGCTGGCTCCTGCAGGGTGGCTGTGTGGCTGAGGAATGGACTCTACTGGGGGCAACAGAAATATCTGGGTTTATCCAGCCTGGAGAAGAGAAAGCCTCTGGGGAGACCCTACTGCTGCCTACAGATACCTTATGGGATGGTAGAGAGAAGAAGCAGTCAGACTCTTCTTGGTGGTGCACAACAGTGAGAAGAGAGGCAACAGGAACAGGCTGGAACAGGAAAAACTCCATCTAGAAATAAAGAAACCCTTTTACCAAGAGGATCAGGTTGGCCCCAGATGTTGCAGACTCCCCAGTCTGCAAGGCGTTCAGGGCTGCACCTAGCCTGGAGAAACATGGTAAAATGAGAAGGGGGGTAGGGATAAATGCTGATGGAAGTGCCTTTCAACTAGAGGCTGATTTGGTGTGAGAAATGGCCAAATGACAGTAGTCAGAGAAATGAGGTGAATGGTTCCTTCCCTCACTGGAAAGCAGACATGTGGATGAACAGGTTAGTTGTTCTGGTATCAGTGTCAGTACCCATTCCAGCAGCTACCCTTTGCTCATAAAAAATACAAGCATTTATCAGCCCTGGAAGAACTAAAATATACATGAACCAGAAAAAATATACACAAACACAGTGAAATTTCATGAAGCTATCATTATTTCTTTCTATTAAGATATGATTAATAAAAATTATTAGGGCTTTAATTTTCCACAATATGAAATGAAATTCCTATGATAGATTGGAAATTGCATTTCCAAACCCTAGATACTCTGTCTTTTGTTTGCATTTTTTTTTAATTGCAAGTACCAAATTTTCTGTTTCATACCTTGAAAACTACTCCTGCTCTGCTTTAACATATCTATTCCCCAGTACTTTTATTCTCTATATATTCAAGCTTCAAACTAGTAAAATTTATACTGCAGCTGACACAACTGTCTCTAAGACCAGTGCACAGTTAATCTCCAGAACTCCTGGGGGGCCAGGCTGTAGCTGTCCTTGTGTCAACATTACAGCACAGGACACAAAATCACTCCTCACCCACTCACTTGCAGACTTATATACTATGGATATTCAGTTGTAGGCATGATAGTCTTGAAATATGACGATATTAAAACATGGTGCTTTACTGCCAAAAGGAGCAGATATCATTCTCTTTCCCAGCTTCATACATTATGGGAGAACAAGCTGTACAGGGAGAAGTTCACCACCCTTCTTAAAGGGCTACGATGCATCTTTACCTCTAAATATATGCATGGACAGTATTTTATATGAGGAGGTCTTGTGCTTCAGAAAGAAGGTAATTCTATTTTTAGCCTAAGCCTGAAAGATATTGAAAGGAGGCTCCAACAGTATGGAAGCATTTTGTATTTTCAAGTATCTGAAAAAAGGCTTTATGTCTCTTAAAACACAGCCTCTATGAAAAACAGAATAGTATGTCCTCTGTGACTTCTTAAGAATAGGAAACTGAAGCCAAGTTTTTATTTTAAATCCTCTTTTAAATTCTCCTAAAAAGTCTCAGCCATTCTACCAGCAGTAAAAAATAGACTTAAAGAAGTACTTCAGCTCTGGTAAGTCCCACAGCAAAGAGCATTCCTCATATAGCAGAATGAACTATAATGAGTCTAGACTAACCCACATCTCAGTGTAAATGGCCTAAGACAACACCTCACTTACTCCTTTCTCTGTATTACCAGGTGTAGATCCTAAGATGGGAGTATCATTGAATAGATGAAAGTCATGGAACCCAGGCTAAAGTACAAGGAAACCTGTAACACAGCAGAAAATAAATCTAACTGTAAGAGAAAAGTAGGATTATTGTAGGTTATTCATTCTGATCTTTACTGCATATTTGTCAGATTTACTTGCCAATATAATCCTGCAACAAATAAATGCTGCTAATAAAATCTCAAACTGTCATTTTAAAAAATATTTGAACCAGCACAGTAAGCTTATACCACAATCTGATTCTGCCACTTCTCACAAGGAAATTTCTCAGCAGCCATTTCAGCAATTACAGGTCACCACTTCCACCAGAGAAATCCTTCTCACTCCTTACCTGTATGGTCCCTGCTCTCAAGGCTCAGATGTGTCCAAAATTTGTTCATGTGTCAAAGTAGTGAATTGGATGCAGGATCTGATCTGACAGAAAATGATTTCTTTGCCTCTTCTCCTTCTTTCCATTTTTATCTGTGCAGCTCCCTTGCTGCACACTGTATAAGCACACCCAATCATTTGTGCTGGTATAAGGATGGGAGGAATGAGAATAGGAGCATGTTTTTAGTGGTGGCAAGGAATGCTTTTTGTAGTATCTGTGCCAGCTTATGTTGGCAGGTGCTTGTTGAACAATCTAGCCGACTCTTCAGTAAATTTGATGTAACATTTAACTAGTACTTTGACTCTATTCTTATATACATTTTCAGCACTATTTTGGTCAAAAAAGTTATGAATTATATAAGTCACCAAACTGATTAAACATTACTGATATATTGAAACTACATATACAAAAAATGTTTTTGTATATTAAAACATAGCATGTTTTATTATACAAAAATAGTCAGAGAAAATATATGATGCATAATTTGTCCTATTTTGTAACAACAAACAATTTCTTTGGAATTCTAGGGGTTTTATTGTCTTCTTTGGGAAAAAAAAATTCTTTTCTGTCTGACATTACCTGCTGAACCTTCTCAAAGTATAGCTGTTCCAGATATAAATCTCTTAGTCCTCTTTTCAAGCCTTCAACCTTCTCAATTTCTGCTCTGTCAGCATCATTATTTCAGAGAGTTATTATTTAAGAGTCTTGAAGTCTTATTCAAGTTTCAGAAGTGCTCTTTTCTATGTAATATGTCTTAAATCCGATTAAATAATAATTTCTTCCACAAATGAAAAATAAACACACAACATTTTAAAAGAGACAAAACAGCTGTACTGTGAAAGCTTGCATCTAGTATTGCCAGTCCCCAAAGCTTTCTAAAGCTGCTGAATTGTCTTACAGAAGAGTTTGGGTACCACATGGGGTTCCATCATAGTTTATTTTTTTTAACTTACCTTTTATCGATTGTACTCCAAAGTTTTTTCCTGAATTAATGAGGAAAAGTTCCTTACTTTTTGTGCTGTGAAACCTGAGGCTCCAAGGTAGCACAGATGCTAAGTGCTAGAGAGTTAAAAAGTCCAAAATCTGCTAAGTAATGTCAATGTCAAGGCAAATGACAAATCTACCATTTTATTAACATATAGCTGTTATTATAGCCAGGGAAAAAACCCTATAAAATTGCTGGTAACCTGCAAAATGAATAGAGAATTTCAGATACTATCTGTCTGTGGCTCAATAGTTCTGCTTTCTTGGAAACTTTATTTACAGTGCTACAAATGGTGTCCATTTACTGCAGTTGCAGTTATGCACTTGAATTTCAAAGATCACATTAATTTAAGAAGCTCTTTAAAGTTTGATCAAATCTGATCAAATCTGGGAAAAATCACCCTGGAATGGGGGAAAAAAGTAGATGTATTCCTTAGATGAGAGTACTGATTATTTTATAGCATAACTTATCACAGAGAGAAATGAGGTTCAAGAAGTGTTGCAACAATGCTTTCAGGCACATGGTGTGATTCTTCAGGCTCTTCCGTGCAAGGGCAGGTACTGGACTTGATGTTCCTTGTTGGTCCCTTCCACATAAGCTTATCCTAAGAATTTGTGATTCTACCAAGGTCATGTGATAGAGACTAAGTTTCTAGAAGGTATGCAAGAAACAAGGTAAGTTATAAGCATTATAGAAGAAGAATTCTTTCTTTGAACTGAGTTGTTTTAAATTTTCCAGAGCTCATATGCAGAGTGAAGGTGTGAAATTGAATGTAGGCAAGTGGGGAGAAGCAGTATGTTGTAATATTTGTATTTTTTCTACTATTTGAAATACTTTAATGGGCAATAAATTAAATTCTGTTTTGGTTTCTGAGCACAGACAATTCTTGAGAAATAATTTTTCTGTAGGCATGGAATACTAAAGCTGATCTGAACTATCAGCGGAAAATGTCTATTTGTTGCTTGATCAAATAGTTTGGAACTGTGGTTGGTGCATGCAAACAAATTTGCCTGAGATTACATTTGAAATTTGCATGAGAATCTGGTGTCACAGCTGGCCAGCAGCAGCTTCAAGTAATAGAACTCAATAGGATGATAAAGGTCTCATCAAAGCTCAAAACAGTTCTTTGATTTCTCCTTAAATATTTATTCCACTGCTTATTTAACTAATTTACCTAACTATCCTGATTTAACTAATATTATTGGTTCATAGACCTTATGAAAATGAGAGAGTGAATACAGACTTCTATATGAATTGCATTAGTAAACAAGCATCTTTCTTTGTGGCCCAACTGCAGCAGTTTAATTTTAATATCAAATATTGCTGCATTCTTGTCTGTAAAAGCAGATGTAGCAGCTACTGCCAAACTGGGTGTTCCCTGATGTGAGATGTGACTGTTGGTCTGGTAGCTCAGCAGGAAACAGCTTGAGGAAACAGGAGTAATTTAAAAAGTAATTTTTTCCCCCTGCACAGTGGATCTCTAAAAGAAATAATTTAATCTGCACCAGTTAATCCTGTTTTTTGAAAATTATGCACAAGAAAATTATGCTTTATTTCCTGCAAGTTTGGTTCAGTTATGTACTAGAAGTAGTCTAGTGTGAGAAACACCACTTCTTTGGTGATGATTTTTGAAGAAAGTACTATTACAGAAAATCTATTATGTTAAGTAGAAACATTTCCAGTCTGAGTCACTTTTCTTGATAGCAGAGACATATTATTATAAAAAAAAAATTTTTAATATTCAGCAACATCCTAAAAGCAATGCACAGGAAAGTCATTATGTTCCATGCTTTTAAAAGCTCATTGAAATAAGACATTAATGTTTTCAACCTCTAAAATTAACTTTTGCAATCAAGTCAAGCAAATCCATTTGTGATCATTAGTTTCACTTATCACCATTAAAATTTGGGGAATGCTGAATGTATTTAATATATGAGGTGTGTAGTGAAGCTATTGGTACTACTTTTTTAGTAGTACCAATAAAGTAAAAGGAAGTCTGTGCTCTGGGACAGTGTCCAAAAATGGCTTTTAGATAAATCTCTACTTAAGGTAATGTACAAGGAATGAAAAGAAAATCTATTGTCTGAATTGCTACTTAAAACTACTGCTGCTGAGAGAGAGGCTTTTGCTAACAGTGCAGCTTCTCAATGTAAGATCTTCAGAAAGAGATCAGGTCTGCGTTTTTCTGACAAAGAATAATGCGAAGTTATGTTTTGTGTCTCTAACTGATTTCCTCTCTCATTTTCTCAAAATGTTATATTCAAGCATGCCTTGCAAATCCCTAAGTTCCACTGCAAGGAAATCTGTAACCACATTTGCAATTTCTCAAATTCTGTATTTTTCTCACACTATTTTCTAGTTTTCTTTATCCACAGAAGTCCTTCCTTCTGATATAAATGAAATAATGCATTTACTGTGGAAGCATTAAGTTTATTTGATCAGATAAGGATCTGGTCCTTGAGCATGGGTGACTGCAGATTTGAAAAGCGCAGGCAGCACTTTGTGGACAGTAGATTTCTGTTGTGGGGCCTGTCACTTTGGCAGGTTTTCATGCACTGCCAGCAAAACAGGACTGTGGCTTCTCTGTGGTATTTCTAAGGAAAGACAACAAAAAGCCAGTGCTCAGAAGGTGCCTAAAATGACATTTAAAGGTTTAGCTGTTTAAATACTCAGGCTGCCATCATGCTTGTTCTTGTCTACAGATCCCGAGGATAAATTTCCAAGTTTTTTAGTTTTTTACTACAAAACACTTCAGAGTGAAAGAGAATATTGCCTCACCTCAGAGCTGAAAGACTCACAGAAAGGTAAAAACTTTATGCCTATTATATCCATCTGTCTCCCAGAACATTTTCTTCACTTCTTATACCAAAATATAACTCCAGACACCAGCAAAATCACAAGTCCCTCACATTTTCCTTACTGTCTCTCCCACTCCATAGCTTTTCTTTTCCTTAATTTTTACTTCACAGAATATTTGGGAAGAGTGGTATTGAATTTTTGTGTTAAGCTTAAACTAACAAAGTGATTTTGTTAATTATTTGAAATTACATCTAGCAATTGTCAAAAAGTCTAAGGAGGTCAAAGTTTTAACTATGTAATTTTACTGGGGAAAAGTGGCACATCGAGGAAGATAAATTTGATATTTAAATACTTTCAGTATGCAAGGTTGACTTTGAGGAGAAATGTTTCATGGGTCTTTTAAATAACAAAATTATGTGAAACTACAGGTCCTTCTACTGCAAATTTATTTGAACCACAAATTGTTCTTTTACCTTTGGAACTGCTAATAATTCACAGAATATGCTTTCCCAAGTATAGAAACACAGAATATAGAATTTGCACCATACAAACATTCTGGAAGCAAAGAATCACCAGATTTTGAGCCAACCTTGGCTTACATTTCAGTGAGTGAGACTTTTGAAGATGGAAAACAGGCAAGATTTCTCTTGAAGCATGTTCATGTTAAGATAGTACCGATACCATATAAGTGTTTGAACAAGCACGATACGCCTACTAACTTGAAGAAAACTCAGGTGTTGGTAAATATTACCCTCTTCTGTTCTTTTTTTCTTCCCTTAGTGTTGTACTCACAGGGGATGAAAGTATAGGATTCAGAAAGTCTCAGAAAGTGTAAGATTCCTGTCTTATAGAAACATTAATTGTAGAGAAGAAACAGGCACTGAGTCCCTATGTCTGAAAACTGAAAGTGAAACTGACGTTTAAGAACATTTGCAGGATGAAAGCTTTCATAATGTTTGATTCTCAGCATGTTCCTGTGTGCTTGACAATATGTTTCTATTTTATTAAAACTCTTTTAAAACCACAAGGGTTTTTAGTGTCAGATATAGTAAGTTTGCAACTTACAGGCACACTGTAGTGCCAGCCCAAGCCCCGATAAAATTCAGTAGGGGTTGTGTAGTGGTTTAGGAATGATATTGTCCAGTTTAACGCTCCCGTTTAAACACATGCACCTCGCGGTCCCCTGTTGTTCCTCCACCCTTCCTTGGGCTGGAGAGGAGAACTGGAGGCACAAAGGACAAAGATCACAGGTTGAGATAAGGACAATTTGCTGAAAACCACAAGGAGATAAGAAAACAAAGAGTAACAGCAACAGTAATGAGAGAAGGTGCAGAAAGGAAGGATTCATGAAATAATCCTCCTACAATAAACAACACCAACAACTCCCTCCTGTATATTTTCTTGACTGGAAGGAGACTCTCTTCCCCCAACTCCTGGCCATGATGTGAGGTGGTATAAAATAACCTCCATCTCCTGGCTGTGCCCTCTCCCAGGTACTGCAAAAATTAACCTGCCCTGTCTGAGACCAGGACAATTTGTGCCTGAATTATTTAAGGACATATATTCTCTTAGCCACATTTAAAAATAGTAACAAAATTATAGAATAACATAAGTTGAAGAAAACCTATATAAGCTCATTGAGTCGAACCATAAGCCTGGCACCACCACGTTCACCATTGAACCATGTCCCCAAGTGCCATATTGAATTAATGGTCTACAAAAGCATCAATTTACATCTCTGGTCTTAAAAATGTTTTCACATACTTTCATATTTAGAAGCATGGTGCCATGTTCTACCCTAGAACACTAGCACAACAGTATTAACTGGTATGAATAATTATGTCTGCCTTTCAATTGCAATAAATCTCACTTTGGTGACTGCAGGATTGTGAGGTATTTTCTGTTAATTGGAACAGAAAACATATGGCATGTTTCTGACATTTTCTGACACACTCTTTTGCATGGAATGTGACATAAGTGATATTCTGAATTAATATCTGGAATTCTGAGAGATTTTATGTTTCTTTATTTCAGTCCTTTTATTAAAAATTAAAACAAACTACAATCATCCATGCAAATTCATAGCCAGGAAAGTTTTGTCAAACCCCAATAATTTATTAAAATTTTGTTGTCTTGTTTTAAAAAATCTTAGGAACATGAAGGTTGAAATTCCCACTATCCTGCTGAGATACTTTTGATACTTAATGGAAATAGATCATCCTTTGCCTAAAGGAATATAGATGAGAAGTTTGGTCAAATGTTTTAGATGAGATTTAGTTGTGTAAACTAAAGAGCTGTTGGGATACTGGTAAAATCACCTGGAGCTGAGAGGCTGCAGAAAATCTGACTTTACAAAGGGAAAGCCATATACCTCTGTACCAATAATCACACTATGGAAAGCCAATGTCCATAAAGAAGACACAGGAGTCCCACAACTTTATTCGAATAAAGGGAGAGAGTCCACTGGGGCACATGCCCATGGGGTTTTCTCTCTCAACATTTTAGAGGGTGCAGCCTCCTTTTATCCCAAACTCCCAGCCACACGTTTCCTTTCCCCATTGCTGAGGCACTAGGAAGGTACAGCCTTCCTGAACCACCTACCACATATTCCCCTCTTATTCCCCCCTTGAACCTGTCATTTTACCCCGACATTCAGAAACTCAAGCTTGTGCAGAACCTTGTCAGTTTCAGGGGCTAATCTGTCCAGGCTTTGTCACCAACCTGCTGCTCAAAGTTAGTAGAGACAGTGAGACCCATTTCCAAGATGTTAGAACCTGTGCCTTCACCCATAGAATTGTTTGTAAATACATTAGCACACATTCCCTATCACCCCCATGCAGAAGAAAGCCCTTGTCAAACAGGCAGTTCCATGATGTAGACTACAATCTCACACATGTACTGAGCTCAGAGGTCCAAGTGCCCAAGACATCCAAAACATTTCAGGAAATCCCTTCTCCTACGAGTTCATGTGAGACAGCCCATCAGTTCCAAAGCATGTGTTTCTTGGGAATTCCAGACCTTGTTATGTCATTATCCCAGTTCATTCTGTGGCAAATTCAGAGTCATATCTTTAGCATTGATGAAACCAGGTATCAGAAAGTAGGCAGACATTTTTGGAATTTGACTGCAAGATTTATCTGTAGAAATACAAGACTCATATGTATTTCACTCAGCTGGAGAAGTTTACAGTATATGAACATCTCTTAGTACTCACATTGTGGCAGGAGAAATGAGACATTCTTTGATAAAGGGTATCTACTACTCAATTGTTTAACATGGGAAACTTTCTGCCCCAAACAACATTAAATCAGGTTATGATTCCTATTATCTAGCTTTAGTAATCTAGAAAATACCTTGAAGACTAAGACACCTATCAGAACTCTTTATAATCAATGAGGAGAATCGGGTGATCACAGTAATAGTTTATTTAATCTGTCCTCACCAATTTCAGTCTGAAATAAATGTTGGAAATGTTCCCTCTTCAAAAATTAAAATGAAACATAAAATATCACTTCCACAGAAAATGGACCATATTATTGATTTGTGATACTAGATGAGCTATTGAGTAAACAAATAAATGCATTTGAGCCTAATTTCATAGAATCACAGAATGGCTGATGTTGGAAGGGATGTCTGGGTGTCATTTGGTCCTAATCCCACCTTGCTCAAGCAGTCTCACCTGTAGCAGATTTCCCAGCACTATGTCCAAACAGCTTTTGCATTTTAACAAGGATGGAAAGAATAGCTCTATTCAAGAATAGATTTCAATAGGTGTGTTACATGTGCTAGTTTAATTTTAAATGGCAGTCGTAAGAGATACTAGATTTATTTGCTCTTCGGAGAGTGAGGTTTTGACACATTCACCAACCATATTAACACATATTTCTTCTCAGATGAACACATATAATTTGAATTGCTCTTAGGAGCAAAGACATTGCCCTTAATAGGAAAAAAAAAACCAACTGTAAAATGATGATGGTGTCTGGTTACATTAATTGAATTAAAAAAAAAGACAAAGGAGTTCATGGTAATTCAACTGTTTTTTCCTTCTTTTATACTTTTTACTTCTATATACTTCTGGTAATTTTTTTTAACTTAAGAATTTTGTTACTTGTACCACTGAGACTCTTTGTTAAGAAAAGAATGCGCTTTAAAAAACCCAGTGCCTTAGTCTAGTCTAATAAAAATGAACCATGAGAACTAATTGGGATGAAAGAATATTAATGCTATAATTCTGAGAAAGCTTTCAACCTCTTTAAACAGTTGCTCAATTGGAGATTAAAAGCATTGCACTTATAAACTAATTAGGATTGAAGATTCCTGGGATTATCACAAATTGTTTATATTTCTGTGCTTTTTCCTATGTGATTTCACTAAAAATTTTGATATCATCAGATAAATTAATATAATTTTCCTAACAAAGTACAATATTATGATATTTTTGACAAAAACATCTTTTCTTAGCCTGAACTTGTTCTTTTTATAGAACAAGTTTATATGTTCTTTTTATAGGTTAAAAAACAGATTAGTTTGTTTCAATGAAAATAAGTAATTGTATTTAGGATTTAGATAGCAGTTTGAATATTAGGCCTTAATACCTGGGCAATGACTTTCCTGATTCAAATTCTTCCAGATAGACAATCTGTCAAGAAAATTACCTACCATTCTGGAATGGAAAATCATACTAATGGTACAGAACAGTATCTTGAATGCTGGCTTGTATTTTGCATATAAAAAGATAAGTTAGATGTGGGATAAAAATCTTGTCCAAGACTGCTTCTCTTTGATTACTAGAATTAAAATTGAGAGATTACTTCATTGTGCATCATTTATTGACCTGTTAGAGGAATTAATTCTTTCAGAAGCAATTAAATACTTGCAAATATAAAGAGAAGTGTCAGTACAGAGTCATTAGTGATTAAGTCTCACCATTAAGTGAAAGCCCCGGATTACTTTCCCAGTAAGTACCTAGTTAAGATACAGCTTGATGTTTGAAGTTTCCCAAAGCATAAGGAAACAAAGTAGTAGAAAATAATAAAATAACAGTAGAATTTGCATACTTTTGTGGCAGCTCACAGCACAGATTACAGCTAATTTTAACTGAAATGCTTCACAGAATTAATTATTAGCACATCAGTTAATACTTAGTCTGAGAATAGGTTCATAATGCCAATGGCAATTTTGTGCTGCTGGGAAAAAAATAGACAGTGTAAGGCAACAGTGTGAGATGTGGAGAAATAGAAGTGTATGTAAAAAAAGGCTTACTCAAATGGTCTTCCCTTGACCCTGTCTTTTTCATGATGCACCCTTCTGTCAACACATCAATTTTCAGTTGCAGCACTGTCATCTATTTCAGGGGAATTTTCTTACAGAGTTGAAGAAATAGAATAATTTAGAGCTCATTACTACTGTACCATTTCATCTTGGAGAAGGATTGATCCTGTTGGTATACTGGCTTTTGTTCTGTCTGTTTCTGGTGTTGTTAGTTCCAATATTGCCTCACTCCTTACTTGAGTTCATAGAGAGGGCTCTCTGTGCCTGGCTGCACTGTGAGCCCAGGGTAGCTGTCAAACCTGGAATTGTATGCTTTGGACCTCAGTGATTGTATTTGCTCACATTAACAAATCCTTCTCCCAGGAAAGATAAAAGTTCAGTCACTTAATTGTTCATAATCACCCTGTGTCTTCCCACAGTTTCCTCCCATCATCTGATTGATTCAGGAGACCTCTCTTACTCTTCTTACCTTAATACATTTGGAATCCTCAAAGTTTCCAGTAGACAGCTTTCTGCTCACATTTGGAGAGACAAGTAAGAGCAAATTAAGACCTGGCAAGAATAAATAGATTCCAGCATCTTCACACCAGGCTGAAGGGGTTCAGGCAAGCCTAAGGCTGAAAGGTCATAGCTAGCAGCAGTAGTTCTTCTTGTTCTTTTGTTGTGTGTTTTGTTTTGTTTCAGCAAGACCATCTAATACAAAGTTATGGCAATTTAAAGATGTATGGGTGTAGCCATTAATTCTTTTTCCCATTTTGATCTTACAATTTTTACTATAGATGTACTAGAAGCCTCCCATAGATCAACATCAAATCTCACATAGAGACAAGCTTATGAAAAATTAAGTCTTTAAAAAGAGAAGTATATTCAATACTCTGTAGATAGTAACAGCATAATTTTATTTCCTCTATGAACTTCAGTTGAAACAGAAAATTAAAAGAGTCATTATGTCCCATTAGTTACTGGTTTGTGAAGAATTAATTATGTAGTTGAGATTCAAAAAATTGAATTATTTTTTTTATCCTGTGGTACCCTAAAAAGTAAATTAGAGAGATCTTTTGACATTTGACACTGAAAAAGGTTGCAATCCTACAGTAGGTTCTACACATTTCTAGAAGCTTAGTCTTTCAAACTGTGGACCAACATTTGTGGTGTTGATTACAGAGAACATATACTTTAAATGCATGAACTTTTTGATTTTTTTCTATCTGACAGGAGTAATTACAAAAAAATAACTCCTGAGAAAATGTGTCTTGTGAATATTCTGGCCTGCTTAGAGAGTGAGTGACATATGCTTATAAAAGAAAGTTCTTGGCTACATTTGCATTTTTTTTTCTTCTTAAATATCTGCACTTAAGTCTAAAGGCATCTGTAAGCTTTTGCTTTTATCAATTTTATTTACTCCAAGGTTCAGAAAATTAAAATTTGGAGTATCACTCAGAACAGGTATCAGTATTATCAGCAGGCAAAAGAACAGAGCATGACAGTGGTTAATACAAAACAGCAAAGTTAATGAAATCAGAATTATCATCAATATTTTTTCTCCTGATAAACGAACAGTATCAGCCACAAGAGGAAAATGTAGTCTGACATTACAGAGTTTAATCATGTGGACTGTACCTCTGCTGAGATAATATACAGGACGCAGAAGTGTATGGAAAACTGACATTTTTGTACTTAAAGACAAAAGACATTTTTTTTCCTTAAGGGAAAATACCCCAGCTGCCTAGCATCACAGAGATCAAGCTGGCTACAGAACAGGAGATTTGAGCATGTGGGACCAAGTCTTCCTCGGGGGGGTCAACAAAAACTTCCAACTATGGTGCAAAATATTCTCTTCTAGAAAATGCATCAAAATTCTCCACAGGAGACAAAAGACAATATGAAAAATATTAAGTCTTCTGGAAAGATCAGAATATTATTTCTGATAATTTTGAAGTAGAAATTGAAACAGGAATGTCAATAATTATATACACCTTGAGAAAGGCTATAATTTTGCTGAAATTACCTGCCCTGCGTAAATGCTTTGCACAGTTTTGTTGACCAGGAAAATAAATCTGGACTCTTTCCAATCAATATTAACTATTTTAAATTCATAGAGGAAGAGAGAGGAATGTCTTTTTATCTAAAAAAGGAAAAGTCTAAAAATAAACCTGATTTTCAAATACAGTATTGGAAGTTCCAGAGGACAAGGGACCAAGCTAGATGTCAGAGGCCTCCTTTGCAGATCCATTTCTGTCCTGCCTCCCTGTAGGTCTTGTCATATATGCATATATTTAACAGGAATTTTATGCTATCATCTCTTTCTTTACAAAAGTTTCATACCCATTCAGTGTTTTCTGGTGAGTAGCTCCTCTGAGCACATCCTTCCTCTCCCACCAGGTAATCAACTGACTCCAGTTCCCTTCCTGCTTCAGGGCATGTCCTCTTGACAAGCCAACCCACTCTTTATAGCTCCTATTGTTCTTACTAGTTACAGCTGTGGCTTGTTGAAGTTAGGCCTTCTCCTCATTTTGATAATTAGCCCAGCTGCAACTCCTTAGGGGTAAGATTACTTTATATACCATCTCCATTCTATCCCCCTACAGTAGGTGGGGAGCAGGTCTGGCTGGCTTGCCTGGTGTGATCCTACTGAATGTGGGGTTGGAGGTGCTGTCTTTACCTGCTGGGACTGGGGTTGCCCTGCAGCTTAGAACCACAGGGATGAAGCCTCTGGCAGGGTTGAAGCCCTTTGATCGTGGCTTGCCTTGCCCAGAGTGCCCATTATCTACAAGTTAATATAGCTGCCTGCAGTGTCTATGAGCATAGACCAGTACATATGTTTCTTTTCTGACCATCACAACATTCATCTTTGTGTTTGCAAATTTTATGCAGATTACTCTTTGAGGACCATTTCTGAGTGAGGTAAAGCTGCCAAATTTCATACACAACAATTTGCTGCTCAAATAAGTTTGAATATTCCAGAATTTATTGTTGTCGCAGGAATGGAAATATTGTTGTAATTTTGATCATTCATGACAAGACTGTAAGATATGTAAATGGTGTGGAAAAATGAATATTTTATTAAGCTGGTTATCTAGGCTGAAAGACAGAAAATATTCCTGAGAAAGGAGTTACAGACCTGTAAACTGATCTAGATACCGTATTGTCCCCAAATTAAAATACACCATGAGTGGAAATATTCAATTAGGCTGGAGGACATAATTTAGGCATAGTTTTAGGAAGAGAAGCCCTTTATAGGAAAAAGTTCTGCAGGGACCTGTAGGACATTTATGCATTCAGATGTGTCTGTTGTTTTCAATGTTTTCTAGTTGGTTCAATAATATATATTCTTCTATTTACAAATTCAGACTCTTCAAAGGATACAAACTGCTGTATTCATTGTGACAGCACTATTATTACCACAGCTCATCATTGTTGGCTCCAGCTTTTTTTTGTTGGTGGGGAGCTCAACAGAAAATTTTGTAGTGGATATATGTTCATATTTGTGTGTATTATGGAGGAGGCTTAAGAGAAGAATATACAAAACTAGAACAATATGGGTTATTCATCATCAAGACAAAAGTTAAAGGTAAGAGTATTTAGCTCCTATCAGAAAACAAAACAGAAAAATGCAACTACTTTTTGTGAGGGACCTTGTAACAGTCTACTGCAGACCTTGTTTCATGCTCAGCCTGAGCATGAAAACACCACATCCTTTTCTACAACTTCAAGAAGACCCAGAAAATTCTCCACTGAGGACTACTTCATAGGTGCATGGGTGCGCAACAACCCTGTAAAAAATTTAAGAGTTGGCTTAAAAAAAAAGAATCACACTTGTTACTTAATTTCTTATATCCACTGCAGGTCACTGAACTCAAAATGGCAAAGAAAGTTTAAAGGAGTTGCAATGTGGATGGACACCATTGTCCAGAGCAGGAATTGTGCCTGCCATGATGCAGTGCCTGTGTTCACATGCTAACATCAAACAAACACTGTAAGGAGATATTCTTTACTACAGGGGTAGTGAGACACTGACACAAGTTGCCCAGGGAAGCTGTGGGTCTCCAGTCCCTGGCTGGGTTAGAAAACAGGATGGTTAAGGCCTTGAGCAACCCATTCTAGTGGAAGGTGTCCCTGCTTACAGCAGTGGGACTAGAACTAGATGATCTTTAAGGTTCCTTCTAACCCAGTCCAGACTATGATTCCAGGACTCTGTGATGTGAGGTGTGGCATTCGCATTTTCTGAACATTTTTCTCCCAGGGTTTTTCTCCTGGGAAGCTGAAAGGCAGAGAGAGGTTTTAGAGAAAAAGAAAAACAATTCTTATTTCATTTCTTTTTCTTGTCTTGTGTTTGTGTGGAATGTGTTTAGAGATTGTTTACTTACAGGTGATTCCTTGACTGGACTCTAGTGTGAGTTGTTTTGACTCATTGGCCAATTAGGGCCAAGCTGTGTCAGGACTCTGGAAAGAGTCATGAGTTTTCATTATTATTTTTTAGTATTGAGTAATTATCTTTTCTGTATTCTTTAGTATAGTATAGTATTCTTTAATATAATATAGTGTAATAAAGTAATAAGTTAACCTTCTGATAAGATAGAGTCAGATGCATCATTCTCTCCCCTCGATCGGGGTTGCCTGCATTTACAATAGTGATGTGCTGTGGCAGAAGAATTGTAGTATTGCTGGACTTCTGTCTACCTGGCTCCCCTGAGATAAGGTTGGTTGAGATCTCTCACACCTTTTGTCTTAAAGATTTGAGAATATTGAGATACCATGATGATTTTTTTAGCACTTCCTGGATAAAGAATTCTGTGGTGCTGTAGAAAGTTTAAACAAAGGTATGGGAAAGAAAAGCAGAATAATTTTCACCATTAATAGCAAGAACTGTATTTTTATCACGCATTTAATAAATTAGGAAAATACATTAGTTCTCATATGAAATGTAACTGTTAGAGAGACTGTCCGTTTCAAAGATGTAAAATGAAGATCCTGTAAAGGGCCTCAGGGAACTCTCTGGAAATGATAGTTATGACCCAGGTAACCTATATTTCAGCTTAAATGCTTTCTATAAGCTTTTTTAGCTTATACGTATATGCATATAGAGGTTGTACGTGTTATGCAAAAAATAGTACGCAAGATATTGATTTGATTCAGTATTACACAAAATTCCCACTGAATGATCAAAATGGGCAATCTTTTGCACTCCATGTTCAGGAATGGGAGATTCATTAGTCTGTGCAGTCAGAGGACAGTGAAATGTAATATTCCTATATTCCCTCCCTTGCTTTTGTACTGGCAGTGGAACTTCATTAGGAGTGACTGTGATCCAAAAATCAGAAGGGTAATTTCAAGAGGAGCAGGAGGAACTCAAGGCAAAAATTCCAAAACCTATACATTAAATTACAAAGTCAGTGTGGATGTGGAGAAGTGATTAAATAAGAATTTTTAAGGAAACCTAGTGGTATATTTTCAGGCTGCTGTTCAGTTCTATTGACTTTATTTTATTTGTAAATCAAGTAAGGAATAACTCCCCTGGATAAAAATCACTTCTAGGAAAGAGTCGAGAAAGATACATGAGCAATGGTCCCTCACAGCAGGGATAGCATTTGCTGCTGTAGTTTCACTCCTTGGACTAAAGGGTTAGTTGGCTTTGTTGTTTTTCTGCTGCTGTTGCTGTTTCTCAAATTAGGCTGACAGGTCTGTTTCCACAGTCTACATCTTTTCATGCTGTGAAGCTCTGAAAAATGGTCCAAAAAGTGCCTATGCAATGGGTCAAAAATTATGGATATTCATTTAATCCTAAAACATGAATGAAATGGAATGTCAACTTTATTTCCACACTCCAGAAAAGACACTGAAGACAAGTAAGTGAAAAACAACTACTGAGCCTAAAAATATCTGGGAAAAATATTTTATGCAATTTGGCAGGCTTTAATAACAAAGCAAGGCTTCTAGCAGGAACTCAAAAAATTACCTCAAAACATTCTAATGAGCTGTTGTCTGCTTTCCCTTCTGAAAACATGTTCTGTTACTCAGACATTCCTAATAGAAGGCAAAGGTATGTTATTCTGTGCAGTTTCTGCAATCTAGTGTCTGAAAGGATCAGCCTTAGAACTGTGTTACTATAAGCTTTCAGCTACCATTCTTGTTTTCAAAGAGGCACTTTCTTTCATTGCTGTTTCCATAGCAAGTGTACAGTACTCAGAGTACCACATTAATTGGTCGTCTGTAAATAGTTCATAGACATTTTTCAAAACTAGATAATTATTAGGCAGTTTAAGGCAATGCTGTTCATGCTGACATGGTGATTGTCTTTCTCACCCTTGCTGCTCTGATTTTCCTCTTATACTCAAGATTAAAAACCTGATCAGAAAGGAACCAGCACTGATGATGTAGTTATGCAGTGTCCGGCACACTTGTGACAGATTCTCACACCAAGCTCTTTCTCCTCCACATTGATTATGAGGCGATGAATTCTCAAATGGATGTCTTTATAAAACTCTTGGAGTCTTAGGATTTTCATCATATTCTAGACAGTATCTATACTAGGTTCTAGATCAACACTTGCTGATTGTCTTCAGCTTCTTGATGGCAATCACAACCCTGCTTTAAACACAAAATCATTCTTTCTCAACTGTTTTCTCAGATCTGATGGATAAACAGGGGAAACTGCTATGATCTTTTAAAACATTTATTCCATTCTCTCCTGTCACCAAGCTCATTCAAATTCACTTCAGTATTATTTGGGCGCAATCTTTGTTGCACAGAAACTGTCATTAATTTCCAGATATTTTGACTCATTAGTGGAGTCTGAAAATAGCCCTGATGAAGTCCAATAGTTGGAACTATACTGACATTGGCCCTCTACTTCCCTCTTCTGTTCATTTATGGGAATCTCAGTGGTTTCGTTTTTCCTTTTTCCCAATGACTTCTTTTTACCAATGTGCAAGTCATTTGCAGAATGCTGTGTAAACATCTTATTTACCATCAGGGGTAATATTGAATAAAACATGGTCCATAACATATTTCAGGCAGATCTGTTGCATTGCAGTGTTCCTTTTCAGTGGGACATAAATGTCAAGATGACAGAATTAAATATGAGCTAAAATGATATGTTCTTCTTAAAAGATAATTTACGAACCTCTGCATTGCTGAAAAGTAAATATTAAAAAAAAGGGCTCAAATTTCCATCTTGGATATTGAAATTCTGCATAACATTATCCCTAGTTCTGCCTGATATGAATTTAGGCTTGCATATGAACAGAAGCTTGTATCTTCTTATGTCCATGGTAATTATGGAAGGGTAGGTGGTTGGGCTTGACTTCAGAATAAGGCATTTTCTTCTGAGGTTTCCAGAGCTGCAGTTGCTTCCTTTATTTGGGGTATCAATAAGCTCTTTGTCTTTTTCTGCCTTTTTTTTCACCGAGAATTATTCTTCTCCATGTAGCCCTGTAGATGGAACAGGCACACAGATCAAATTCTCTTCTGGCCCATCCAAAAAACAGATGCAGAAGTATCCTATGGGAAAAAAAAATCCATTTATTATTAGTATTTAATTATAGTAAAATAAAATCTGAAGATGCAACAAGAAAGAGTTTGTAATTTAATATCTGCAAAACCTGATAGTTTCATTTATGTTTTGATTACTAGTGAATAGAATGTCAGGTCATAGGCTAATATAATGCCAGGAGCAAATGTGATGGGCTATTAACATGGGGGTTCTTGTAGCTTCTTTGCTTCACATTAATTCTACTTCTCATTATGGTAGAACAATGAAGCCTGAACACTTTTATTTTTGTAAAAATTACATAATAAAAGCCAAACAACATAATTGAAATAGATTTCAAACTTGTTAAACCAAATAACTTGGATAAATGTAGTAGAAATGTTCACAAAATCAGTTATTTCTACCTGAAAGATTTAGATATTGTCAAATTAACAGGTTTTAATGGAAATATTGAAAAATGTTTATATTGAATATTTAAATCAGCTGCATTAGAGAACTTGTAACAAAATCTATAAGCTGATTCTCTGTAAGATTTGTTGCAGACGAAAATATGTTATAATTATCTTCCAATTTTATAATTTATCTTCCAAGCTGCTGATTAGGAGCTGAACTCCAGTACTATTAAGGATTTTAGCTATTTCTGTTACCTTTAGGATTAATTAATTGTCTGGAGTTATGGCAGTGCTTTAATCGCTTACTTGCTTAGTGCATAGCCAGGAGAGCATGGACAAAGGGTAAGAATATAGTAATTGCAGCTAGCAGCTCCCCAGAAAATTCTCCTGCATTTCTCCAGCATTTTACAGCTCAGACATGCAAAAGATGGGGGTTAATCCTTTATATCTAGTCCTCAAAATTATTTTTTCTTCCGTGAATGCAATCTTTGGCCTTTTTGACTCTTTTAAACTTATAGCATCTATAATTGCTTGTGACAACTGAATTAGAAATTAAAATTTTCTAATCTCAGATCTTCTTTTACTCTTTTTTGCATTTCTGTTCTCACATTGTTTCTGTATGTGTGCTTCATGACAATCTTTTTTGTTCTTTCCCTTTCATTCTTTATTCATCAT
Source organism: Motacilla alba alba (assembly GCF_015832195.1). NCBI lineage: Eukaryota > Metazoa > Chordata > Aves > Passeriformes > Motacillidae > Motacilla > Motacilla alba. The sequence continues at coordinate 33,342,635 of NC_052020.1, forward strand.
ACATGTTTTTTCCCTTGTCCTTTTCAGCACTCATCTGTAAGACATATTTTTTTTACTAATTTTTTTCTCTAGACCTCCTTTTTTTCCTGCTCTTATCAGTTTAATTTCTCCAATAATTAGCATATATATGGTGCTTTATAATTGTTTAAATATCTATTTTCTTACCTGAAAGAGTGGAAAAATTAATCCAGAAAAATAATAGGGGTCAGAACTGTAGGCACTGGAGACTTGTGGTGCTGACCCAGTCATTACTGATTTTTGTCTTGTCTGCAGAGATGTTCCTCTTTGCAAGCAGAGATATTGCCAGCTTTTGAGACTAGGGGTTAGCTGATAGGCAGACAGCTGTGTAGGAGCTGACACAAGGCTTGTCCTGAGTCCTGTTAATGGCAACTGAGTCACCAAATGCAATGTATTGTTCTGTATTTTGCTCATATTTCAAAGAAACAGCCACACAGCAGCCTGATACCTGTGACTACAGGGATTTAAGACCTGTGAAAAGTCTCTGAATTCTGAAAACTTTTAATTATGATTGGTCCATTGGACCTACAGTCAGTTTTCATTAACAAGGGTGTTGCACAGGTACTGAATGTGTGCTGGAAACATAAGGAAAAAAAATTTTGAGACTTTGTGGTTGCCTGTTTCCCAAAGAAACACTTTACTGATCTATAGCAACTCCTGAATCAATGTAAATGTCTTTGATGCTTTAATGGATGGTGAAAAAGGCATTGATATTTTCCCAAGCTAAACTTAGAACAGTGAGAGAAGTTTTCAGTAAAATACAAACCATTTTATTAAAGATTAAAGTATTCAGTGAAAAACATTTTTTAGACAGTATGAGTTCCAAGTGTTTATAGTGTAATGTGTTTGTACTGCAGTATAGCTATAAGCATCTGTAACCTCCAGTGTATCTGGCCCAAGAGAATGATATAAAATTTTAGTTTGGTTCTTTCTTAGGTTCAGAGTTTTATTCTAATCCCCCCCCCCCCCCCAACCTTTTTTTTATCTTGAGAGAAAAATGTGAATTTTCAAGAGCTGCTTTAAGATAGCATGGACAACACCTTTGACCGGAAACAGGAATTAGAGGTGGAAGTTTAAATTGTAAGTACATTTAATCAAATGAGTCTACCAGAAAATGTCTGCACCACCAGGAAGCAGTGTTATTTGTATTTGTTATCATATCATCTGTCATTTTGTCAGTCATTAAGGGTTATCAGCGCAACATTTCACTTTCAACCTAAAGTGATTAGTCGGGAATATTTGATAACAGCAGCAAAAATTACCACTTTACCCTTCCCAAATAATTGTGAATATGTTGAACTAGGCAAAAGTTCTTGTTTTGAAATCCCAAGGTGGTTCCTCAGAGTACAAGAGCTTAAAGATAACTTCCACAGCTGACATAACTGAAACTTTTAGGGCAACTTGCTGTCTGAGCACTTTTGGTCACAAGGACAGTCTTTGAGATTTTGAAGGCTCTATACTACCATTACACAAGGTTAAATATACTTAAAAGAAATAAGATTTTCCCCATTGTCAATTTTAAAATGAATAATAAATGTCACGTTCATCTTCACAAACCTGTTCCTCAGCTGTACCATTAAGGAGCAGTCCTTGAAGTGTACTTTCAGACAAATCTGGCTGAGTTTCAATTTGTACGAAGATAACTATTAATAATACACATGCTGCTGTGTATTATCATCAATTCATTATCAGCATTGATGCTTTTAGACTATTTTGCAATTGTAAAGGATACTAATAAGCCACTGGCATTCACTCAGGAGCTTCTCACATAGAATGTTTTCTTTTTAATTTAGGTCACACCAACTAACTTTTAAATTTCAACAAACATGGCCATAGTTAGGAACGGTGATCAAAGTGTTATTGACCATGATGCTAGACAATTCATCATCTTCTGCCATTTCTGATTTATCCAGGCATGATCAACCTTTTATACCCCTCATGTTCATGTGCTGCACCCATGTGCCCTCTGTTCCCTTTGGTGGTTAGTTAACACACTGGGCACTCCATGGCTCATTACTTTCAGTGCTGCTCATCTGCTTCTCACAGCTGTACCCATTGGGGATGAGGCTTGGCCCCAGCCCCACTCCCAATTACCACAAACTGTGTGCCTACAACATTCTGCCGTTACCCTTGACTTCCAGCATGTTTAAAATGTCACAACTGTAAGATTGTAAGATTGTCTACAGAGACCACAAGCCAGGTGCTAAGGAAGTGGATCCCACAGATTTTTCCAGAAGTGGATCTACAGAGATGACTCAAAGCACCTTGCTTCCAAAGAAGCAAACCATGATGCTGGGTAAGAGCTTTCTGCAGAAAATATTTGCCTAAGCAATTGAAAGTTCATTGTCTGAGGAAAAAAAGAGACTGCTATAATTACTTTCCTTGAGTACAGATTTTGTAAAATGCACTGTAGCTTAAAATGAACTTTGAGATAGTTTCAGCATTCAATTGCTACTTATTAAATTTACATTTCTTAAAAATGTGAATTTCTTAAAATAAAATTTGAGAGAGTAAAAATGCACAAGTACAGATATTTTAAGAGCTTGGTAGCAGTGCTAGTGATTGGCAGCAAGATCATGATAGCCATACAAAGATAATAATTTCACTTGTATAGCAAATTATTGTGCTTTGAATCCAAAGCACAAATCCAAAGTATGTTTGAGAAGTGAGAAGAATGAGAAGACATTTAACTTTGATATATTTTATTGACATTTTGCTCAATGTCTTTAGTGTGTCTCAAATAAGTGTTTCTTAAGGATCAATTATTTAATGATCCATTTGATTTTCAGTCTGCACTCAGGACTTGGTCCCCGTTGTGTGATGCAGTCTTGAGCAAACACAAAGGACCATCTAATGAATAAGAATATATTAGGAAAAAATATATTCAATGAATATATTAGGGAAAAAATTAAACTATTTCTATACAGTAAGAGACTTTTCTCTTTACATTGTGGAACTAGAGGTTTGGTCTGTGGTCTAGCTTTCTGAATTTTTAAGTACACAGTGAAAAACCCTCAGTTTGCTTAGCTAAAAGGCAAGAAGGTTAAGGTTACTTATTTAATTTATAGTGACTTTCATAATAGAAGGTACTAGTACTGTAGAACTTTTTTTGTAGCATTCAAAGTTTACAGATTAAATGGCCAAAATTCAAATTCCTTAAAGTTGAACAAGAAGGAAAATTAAAATGACAAAATTGACATGGGTGGTGTAAAGGTGTATAATTTGAACACAAACAACAAAACACCTACTTTTCGATTCAGAAAATCATAGAATGGTTTGGGCTGAAAGGGGACCTTGAAGGTCACCTAGTTCCAATCTTCCCTGCTGTGGGAAAGAACACCTTCCACTAGATTAGGTTGCTCAGAGCCCCATCCAGCCTGGACTTAAACACTTCCAGAAAATGGAGTGTCCACAATTTACCTTGGAAACCTATTCCAGAGCCTCACCACTGGAAATGTGGGTATAATTGACTTCAGCATCTTTATTCTGTTCTTCTTTGCTCTTGTTAACAGCACTTTCCTTCTTTGTTAATATTTGCTTATTCTGTGGTTGCGCAGAATAATTGTACCACACATCCTTACTGACTTCAGTGTGGATCAAAAATACTCAATTTAAATGTGTACACTCTGGATAATCCAGTTTATTCCAGGCAATACATTTTAATGAAGTCTGCAAAATGCAATGAATATATATACATATCAGGTAACAGGAGAATGGTAGCATGAGTACCAATAGCACCTATCTTATTCAGAACAGAGCTTGCTTTATAAAACAGATGAATATTTCAAGCTATTTAGGAACATTTACAAATTAAAATTTTATAAAACACAAAATACAATGACAGTGAAAGGACAAAGCATTATTTTTATGCAGATATTTTTGTTTTCACAAGTCACTCAGATTTTTATTTGTGTAGATAACAAATGTATTTATTTTCATTTGTGTAGATAACAAATGTTGCTAAATTATAATTTGAGTTGAAATTTCAGAAAATATTAATGGAAAATAATTTTTCTGTCACTAGTATGTAATATGAGCTAAGTGTTTAAATTTTCTGAAGTCTCAGATTACTAATATCCTTGTGAAATAGTCTTTTTTTCCCTATGATTTTTAGTGCAAATAATTTGAGAAAGGCGACTGCATAAAGGAATTAGCTGTCATAAATTAGTGATGTAAGGAATTAATACAAAGCTGGATTTTAATTTCCTGACTTTATTGATTGGCTTCAATAGGCCTACTCATGTTTGGTGTCAGGAATACTGCCACAATGAACTCATATATGTTCTGCTTGTACTGTATCTTCTACTATATGTGGTGTATGACATTGTGATTTTTGTTTCCTACCATATGCTATAGAAAAGAGATTTTAAAATATAGGTAATAGTAAATTTTCTCTGCAGAGTGGATTTATTTTTAGCTCTAAGCAAATAGAATGTGTTGTGCTATCCTGAAGAAACTTTCTTTTTGTATTAAATGGTACTAGAAACCAACAGTTTCTGTTAAGACAAACTGCTGAAAAATGTGGGCTTTTTCTTACCAACTGCTCACAGTAGAACAGAAACAAAAGTTGAATCAGCCTTTTGCTAGTTTGAAAAGATTGTATTAGTAACTTGCTTCTTCTGTTGTACAGCATTTTTTAAAAGTGATCTGATATTTTAAAAATCATCATCTAAATATCCACACATTTTGAACACATACTAGAGCATTGTAACAGAATATTATTTTTGTTCAAATGAATTTTTGGTGTGGCACTGATTAATTCTCCAGATAACTAGAATAATTTCCTCTTTGGTGTTCTACTCAGAAGGGCAAAACGAATCAATCATATGTATGTCTAAATTTGGTAATTTTAATAATCTTTAAAAGATTGTGCTATTGCAGTCTTGCAGATTGTCTGCTGTTATGATATCCATCAACAGCTGAAGAAGTATTCTAACTAGTAACTTTGAATTAATAGTAACTTTGAATTACTGAGATTTTGAAAGCTGACTAACACAGTCTTGTAATTCACCTATCAGAGCATATCCTCTGTGCTTTTATTATGTGTAAAATGCCTCTGAACTGGTTTTTCACCCTTATTCTATTCTTACAGCAAAATAAGGTGTCACATTTTGTCATAATGAGCATAATTGATGGTAATATATCATTTAAGCCAGTACAGATCCAGTAATAATAGCAGAAAGGATAAGTTTTGATAGAGGAATTACAAGACTGTGCTGGGTTTGTGTGGCAAGGTTTGGGTGGTGGTGGGTGGTTACAGAGTGGCTTCTGTGAGAAGCTGCCAGAAGCTTCCCCCATGTCCTGCAGAGCCCATGCCAGCTGGCTCAAGGACAGACCCTCTGCTGGATGCAGCCGAGACCATCACTGCCTCTGTGATAAAATATTTAAGAAGAAAACTCACTATTGCACAGATGAAACTGGCCAGAGAAGAGAGGAGAGAGAATATGTGAGAGAAACAACTCTGCAGATGCCATGATCAGGAGAGGTGGAAGGGGGAGGGAGGTGCTCCAGGAGCTGCAGTGGAGATTCCAGTGCAGACCATGGCAAGGCAGGCTGTCTCTGCAGCTTATAGAGGTTCATGGTAGATCAGAGATCCACCTGCAGTCTGTGAAAGGAAAGGGACCCATGCTGGAGCAGTTTGTGACAAGTGCAGCCCCATGGGATGGACTCATGTTGGAGAAGTTTGCGGAGGACTGTTTCCCATAAGGGACTGGAGCAGGGGGATGGCTCCTCTCCTTGAGGAGGAAGCAGCTTCAGAAACCACATGATGAACTGATTGTAAACCCCATTCACCATCTCCATGTGCTTTGTGGAAGGTGAGAGGAGGAATAAAGGAGGTAAAGCATTGGGAATAAGGTTGGGCATGTGATGGAAGAAGGGGCGCAGGGAAGGTGTTTTTAGGATTTGGTTTGCTTTTCATTATCCTGCCCTAATTTTGATTGGTAATAAATTCAACTAATTTGCCTAAGTAAAGTCAGTTTTGCTCATGTCAGTATTTGGTGAGTACCCTCTCTCAGACCTTAACTCATGAGCCTTTCATTATATTTTTTATCAGCCCTGTCCATTGGAGGAGGGAGTGATAGAGAACCTTCTGTGAGTTCCTGGCATCCAGCCAGGGTCAAGCCACCACAAAGACAAAGTAATAATAAATGTTGAATATATGGAGAAGACATACGTGCTTAGAATGGATTTACAGAAAAGTTAAACACTCTGTGGTCCAAAGCTGCCTAACTTGAACTGCTCTTCTGTCCTTTAAAATTGACCTTACTGGATTTGAAATCATTACTTCCACTTGTTCCTTTACATTATCTCATATACCTTATCTCCCAGTCAACAAAGCTTTTAATGTTTGAATAGTAAAACACATTTAAAGTTTTAATGATTGGAATGAAGGCTCAGTTTGATTATCTGTATAAGTTTTACACGAAATAAATGCAGAAAGGCAGCAGTGGAAATGTTTAATAGATTATTTGACCCATGTTTAAAGACAGGCACATGTGTTCACTTTTGTTGAATTGAACCTAAAAATTATATCAACCTTTAAAGGCAGATTGTTCCATGTGAAATAGCTTGATTTTCTGTAGTAAGCAATCTTAATTCATTATTCTAGGAATAAAATGAAAAACCCAGTTCAAAAGAGTTGTGCAAATTAAAAGAAGTTTGATATTGTTCCTATTTTGCAAAACAGTATCTGTAAAAGTGGTATTTTGATAATTATCCATTGTTCAACCTGCATAAACTCTCAGAATGCTTTCTTTTTTTTTTACTTTTTAGGCATTTTCTATTTCTGTCACTACCTTTAGCTATTCAACAGGCACTCCACCTACTACCATGCATTTTTTCATCCCATCTGGAAAATTATTGCATATCAAGGAGTTAGTGCTCCACAAAAGTTAACCCCAAGCATGTCCAGGCCAGTGCTGTGCCACGCTGTCTGTCCAGAACACCCTTGGGACCGCGTGGTGTGGCACAAACCCTTGGCCACAGGATGACCTCAGCTGGATATGAGCACACAATCAGTGTGGCCTTGCCTTTAGCTAAAAGGGCAGCGGGAAGTTCTCCTGTGACCATCACTTCTGTTTGACTGGAGAAATGATAGATTGAGTCCTTAATCTTACAAGGACTGATTCTTTGTAAGCAAATCCAATAACAGCTCAGATGATCAAAAGAGGAAACACTTCCTTGGACAGAGTCTGCATTGCACACTGCATGTGGGTCGTCAGCAACTAAGGGAATCTAAGATTATCTATACAATTTTTTTCTTATAATTTTAATTCTCATAAATGGCATCGTAAATGAATGATACCTTACAGAGTCCAAGTGACTTTCTTATGGGGACCAAAATGGACCAGCACTTCCTGTTGCAGAACAACCTGTGAGACAATGATTCTATTTGCTCTTTTCCCCAAGGTTATGTTAAAGGATTGAATTATTTCGTGACCTAACTTTAGCTGGCAACTAAGTATCACATGGCAGCTCGCTCTCTCACTCACTCCCTGCCCTCCCCAGCCCCAGTGGGAAGGAGAATTTGAAAGAAAAGGTGAGCTAAGAACTATTTAATAATTAGAACAAAATATGAAATGTGACAGTAATAATTAGAACAAAATAAAAAATGTGACAATAAAATTGTATACTACTACTGCAAATTTCAATGTGAAGAAGACGGAGGAATAAAACTGAAGATATACATGTAATATGCTGTAACATTGCTCACTAACACACTGACTGATGCCTGTCTGGTCCCCAAGCAGTGATCGGTGGCTCCCAGCCAACTCCCTCCAGTTCTGTATTGGGCATGATGTTCTATTGTACAGAATATCCCTTTGGCCAGTTTGGGTCACCTGTCCTGGCTGTGCTCCCTCCCAAGCTACCTGTGCATCTCCTCAGTGGCAGAGATGGGAAAATTAAAGTTCTTTACTTAGAGGAAGCACTACTTTGCAACAACTAAACCGTCAGCATGTTATCAATATTATTTTCATACTGAATCCATACCACAGCACTTCACCAGCTATGAATAAAAAGAATATGAACTCTATTCCAGGTAAAACCAGGGCAACCACAGGGAATTATTTTAAAAATAAATGCAGTTGGAGTGTGCTAATCACTTAAGGGGCAAGTTAAATGTTAGATAAAAAAAATCTTAGCAAAAATCGTTTACTTCTGAAAAGCAGTAAGGAAGAAGATGATCCCACACCACTCCTTTTGTAATGGAAACTGATTCAAGACACACAGCTTAATCAAATGTGTAACATCTATTTCCACAAACAAAAGAAGAAAACTATGTTAAAAGACTTGGATGTATTTCATCTCTTTCCATCTAAGTACTGTAAAAAACTGAGAAATATCCAGGATTTTGGCTGTTCTTGTAACAGTGATTGTTACAGCCTACTTCAGTTCTTCTAGTTGAGAGAACTATGAGGGAGCTATGTCCAGTGCCCCAGGAAGGGTCTGGGATTCCATACTTGTACCAAACACTTGAAAGACTAGAAATCTGTTCCTTCTCAGGTCAGCAGTGAAGTCCATGACATGCATGTTTTCCATGGGGCTCTGCTGTGAGCTTGCAATTCTGTGCTGAGGCCACAACTTCTCCCCTGCCCCCAGGTGACTTTGAAAAGTTGTCTTTTCTTATTGATGGGCTGTTTAGAGGGTTTTGTTCCCTTCTTTTCTTAGTGACTTCTACAGGAAAGAAATGAGCTGAGAACCTCTTTAAATCAAATGTGGCAATTGTGCATAACTGGCATAACCTTTTAAGACCATGCAGAGAGGAATTTCCACCCACATTTACAGTCTTCTAGTGTCAAAAAAGGACAAAGCAGTCACAGCTGATGCTATTTTTAGGCCCCACAGACTGTACTGCAGAGCCGAGACTGACACAAACTGAAGAATAATTGCAATCAAGCTCATGAAATTTTAACACAGAAGTGACTGCATTATTTAGAACGTTAATGTGGTTTCAGCAAAAAGTAATTACTGGTTATCTGTTGCCAGAGACATTGTTTGCTGTCTAGCTCTGGAGGTGCTGTTTATGTATGAAATAATGCAAATACTTTCAAATATTTTAAGTAAGTCTACAGTAAATATTTTCTGTGTGCTTCAACTGCCTTTGGTTGAAGAAACTGGACTGGTACCAAACAGAATAAATGTAATTTCTCCTTAATTATGGTGAATCATATTTCTTTCAGTTTTCTGGATAGATTTACATAACAAAATTTACTCCATTGTAACAAATTCTTCCACAGCTTTCTTAGCTGAGAAAAATCTTGGGCTGCTCAATGAGGCTGTATCAGAAAAAATAAAAAAGAAAATATATAGCCACTCCCACTTTAAAGTTTTGGCCACTAGAAAGGTGGAGAAAATATGTACTTCCTCATAATTTTGTGTGTTACAGCAACATCCAAAGCACAGCAAGAGATTTAAAAGTTTGAAAGAAATGCAGCTAGTCCATGTGCTCTGTATGGGGGTGCATGGTGAGAGAGGGAGGAAAGGATGGTGCAGAGCTCTTTCTTTACCTTAACAAGAACATTCCAACAACAAATGGTACAATAAAATAGCTGTTTTATTAAAATAGAAGGCAAATACAGATAGTGAACAAATCTTCCCATATGGGAGAAACCCATATGCACAAAGCATCAGGTAAACGCTGAATGGGTCTCCCAGGATATGCTGAACAGGTCATCTCCATAGAGAGAAGTTCCTTCTTTTGGTCATTTAAAATATTATATATAATTTTCACACAAGAAAGCAATTCTGTTCATAAAGGATGTTTGCATGAGAGCTTCTTACTCCACTTTTAAATAAATCAAGGTAAACTTTAAACAAAAGCAAGACCATACATATTCAGGTCCCTGTGCTTACCTTCAAGTTATTTCAAGAACAGTTAAATAGGACGAATGTAAGGTTACTGTTTTATTTTATGTCCTTGCTTGAACTGGCAGCCAAAACTCTGAGGAAACCCAATAGGTGCGTGCCGTTAGCACACTTCCCAGGGAACTACCCCCAGCACCCACAGTAAAGCTGGACCAGGCTTCTGAGACATGAAACTCCAAGCTGTTGCGTGACTACCACCTTCAGCTTAAATATCACAAAATGAACTTCTATATTTTGAGTTAATCTGTGTCTATGTGTGTGCCTGACCCAGCTGCAAGTACTGTACTGCAGCTCGTGTTCTATAAACTAGAAAGCATTGAGTTGGTCTAGATTTTGATCTCCACCTTTCTTATCTCCATTTCAATTATTTTCATTAATAATATTAATGGTCTAATGGAAAGAATGAAGAATTGTGATGACAAAAAGATTGAAAAAATTCCCAATGTCTTTTAGAGTTGGTTGAGAACATTGCACTGGAAAAGGTTTCTGTTAGAAATTCCTGATTTATTAAAAAAAAAACAATTCCAAGGAACATATCAATTCAGATAAAATCAGAAATAAATTTAGCTGATTGTTGTTGGAAATCCATTTTAATTCCTGATTAGTTCTAATGTCAGTAACATTCTGACTTCTTAAATTATGCATTACTTTATTTTCATAGTGGCCTAACTGCACACAATTTATTGTTGCAGGTGGTTTTTATTTCCGTCAGATAGTGTAGACTAAATGTGCATAGTGAAGAAGTTCAGAGAGGATTTCCAGTTTTTCACCTTTTATTCAGGAAGTGTCCTACCACTTCTGTTTTATTTACCATTTAAAGGAATTTTTCCCCTAATACTACTTCAGCTGCATTGCTCTTTATTAAACAGATCTGTAATAACACAATAGCAAACCTGTGAAAAATCTTGCCCTTCAGTAGAGAGGATTTTTAATATATTTTGATTTTTTAGTGCCACGTTGATTTCTTAAAATTTGACAGGTGAGAATTTTTGACTGAAATTTACCTTACACTCTGACTTACCTTTCACTCTGGGCTTTGATGCTGTTTTAGATATCCAAACAAGAATGGTAGTATTCTCGAGCCAAAAAAAAGATTAATTAACATTGAACATTCTCTGAGCCCAGTGTTTGTCCTCTCTTTTATTTGAAAACACCTACTGCAGGCAGGTAAAACATACTTTAAAGATGATATGAAGTTGTAGAGAATATAAATGAGAAAGGAAGGTGAAGAAGAAACAAGATGAAGATGAAATCTGTTATTTGTCTTATTATAATGCATGCCCTGCAAAGCAACCTGCATTACATAAAGCTGCTATAGAGCTTAACAGGTTATATTTTGAAAGAGCCCTTCAGTGAGTTTAGAGGTGCAGTTACTTATGGTGTTATAAATTATAAGACCACAGTTCATAATTAACTGTTCATCAGATTGCAGTATTATTAAAATATTACAAAAATGGTAAACCCATAAAAATTCAAACTGGCCAACAATGATATGGAGTAGCTGCAGATTCACCAGCAGGGCTGATTCGGCCCCTGCCAAGCCTTATCTGCATCATATGTTTCATTGTGCTAATACACCAGTTTTTACATCTGCATGTAACATTTCTGTCCCTGGTAAGAAAAATTACTTGGTGAGGGAAAAAAAAAATAAAAAAAAATCCCTGATTCTATTTACCATGAGGGTTTAAAAATAGTTACAGAAAAACACAGAAAACTGGGCTTTTTAAAATCTTTTTTTTTCTGGGAAAAACCCTAACCCTCATGTCTGCAACATTAGAGCAGAAATATTCTGTTAGGGTTTGACTGTAACACAGCTCTTCCCTTCTGACTTTGCATTGCAAACTCTCACAGTCTTATTATTTGTCTTGTAATTCTTAAGAACCCCTTGGATTTATTTAACAGGTTATCAGATTTTCTTTAATAAAAAGACATTTTCTCAGTCCTCCTGGCTGTAGGAACTTTAAGCTCAAGTGAACAATATTGAATCTTAAGTGTAACACTGAAAAATAAAAGACTATTCAAAAACTCCTTTAAAACTGACTGGGTATTTCGGACATTTGGAGCTGGCAATGCTGCTGATGTTCATATGTGGGTGAACAGTTAGGTCAGAGCTATTTTATGGACTTGTTACTATGAGAGCTTTATACCACCTGGAGGGTTTCTTTCTGCCAACTTCTCATTGACAGCACAACCTGACAGGAACAAAGGTGTAAAGCCTCATTTCTCATTTTAACCAATTTAACAAAAAACCTGTCACATCTTTACTGAATGGAAAGCTCCTCTATCACACACTCTGTAATAAAAAGACCGTTTTTTTTTTTTTAATAGCAGAATGTTAATGCAATCTGTTGAATTTTTTTATCTTTATGTTGTCTGAAGAAATCAAAAGGTAATGTTACTGAACAGGTTATATTTCTTTAAGAAGAAGCCTATGCATCAGTGGGGGAAGACATTAGAAAATTCTTCTAACTTTAGCACAATAGTGTATGATCCCTATATTCATTTTAATGCTTAGTTTTGTTCCCTAAAGTACTTAGCACAAATACCAGAGCTTAATGTGGCCTTGTGTTAGCTCCCTACATCTGTTATTAATGAGTCTTTTGCCAGCTACTGCTTCCTTATTAACTTATTTTAGTGATTGAAATGTACTAGAGAAGTGTTAGTTTTGAGAACAGAGTGCTGAAGTAAAGAATGATAAAAGAAGAGCATCATAACCTAACCATGTATTTGAGATATTCCCCAGGAAAGAAGATTCTTCAGAAGACCTGGGACCATAAAGGGGAATTTTGAGAAAATAGATGTTCCCATAACACCACCAAAGACCCTCAAAATATCTTTACTCCTATCCAAATAAGTTCACATAAATAATTAGCCTATTTGCATGTATTCAGGAAATGTGATGGCTATGGAATAGAAATGTCATGAATATGTATTATCTTCAGGAATATAACCTGTTCTGTTAAGTTGCTGGGCATGCACACTGCAATTCTGTAGAAAAATGTATGATTAGTTTTATACTTATGTTTTATATTTAAATTTATTCCTTAATAATTTTTTAAAATGGTGAAATCTGGTATCTATTTTAAAGTTGAGTGAGTAAGATTTTCAGAACCCAAATATGTGGAGTTCTAACACACCAGAAGCAGACCAACATCTCAGAAACTTTTTTCCTAAAGCCACTGACGATAAAGTGATACCACAGCCTTTTGAACAAAGAAGATTGATGAGGCAGACAAATGAATCTTGACACAGGACAGAATGAAAAAGGAAAAGGTTTTGAAGAAGGGAAAGAAAAAGATTTTCATATCTTAGATGAGACTGAGCAGAAAAGATTCTCTCTTTATGCTTCATATTTCATGGTCTTATGTTGAGCTGATGACCATGATGGAAGACAGTCTCTTAAAAAATGCTTAAGAACTGTAAAGACATTGAACATACATTGCTCTTGGTCTTGATGACACCTGTATAGCACATTTGTATGAAAGAACACTCTGGGCATATTTTCATATTATGATTTTGGCCTCCACACACAGAACTTTAAAATACCTAATACCTGCATGAGCACGCAATTAAGTAATCCACAAAGATGTTTTCTTTATAGTCTCATGAAGAGTTGAAGTTGGATAGATGAATCTGATCTTCAAACCAAAGGCCCTGTGCTTAATGTGGATTGCTCACAGTTAACCTCGATAGAAAGGAACTTCTGACATCATGTACCGAGAAACTTATGGCATATAGAAGGCTGGGATTTGTGAAAGGAGGGAAAGCTGAAAGCAGATGGAGTTCATTGGATGGAACTCAAATGATACCGATGATTGACTAATTTGCAAAAAAGTTTTCACTGAATAGCTTATTTTGATCCCTGTCATTTCATCTTTCTTAAAGGACTGCTTTTTTGGCTACAGTTATGCTTAGTAACATTAGCATTTTATCTTATTTTGTAATGTTTTGGAAGTAGACACTAAAAAATGGAAAAAACCCTATACTCTTCTACTAAAATCAAAAGTAAGTTTGCATGTGTTTTTATTTCTAATGAAACCTTTACTCCAGAATTAAAAAAAAAAAAAACAAAAACAAACCAAAACTGTTTAGGAAATGCAGAAGACATTTTCAATGATTTCTGAAAGTGAAGTAGTATTTTCCAACATCTATAAACTGTAATATTCTCCTCTGTCAAAGAAAAAAAAGTTATAAAAGACTAGCTTATGTCAAATTCATATTTACAGAACAAAAAAAAGATTAATTCATCCAAGTTGCTATATAAAATATTTATTCTGATCAAACCTCATGAACTTCTGGGATCTTTGGAAGACTTTCTTTCCTAGGTAATTGAAAATGAGAGATTCCTGCAAAAGAAGTAGCAAAATGAAGAAACAGGAAGGGATTCTGGAACATGATATCTCAAGTGGATGCTTTCAGGAGGTATCCAAATATGCTAAAGACACCTACCCATATGCTTTAGGACATTTATAAATAAAATACTGGGGGATACACTGTTTTTCTATGGATTAAATTTATTTTGCATTTATGGCATGCTGCTCCATAAATGAGTTTACCTTGCAGCAGTGATGGCTAATATGTTATTGTCACCCTAGGCTCCACTGGAAAGAGTTTAGAGTTTATAGACAATATTTTGCATTTACATCAGGATTCAACTTGTTTTAAACCACAGCAAGAACCCCAAAATGATGTGGAGACATCATGACTATTTTCCTTTTCCTAGCTAATGGAACAAAAATAAGGTTAAATAAGCTTCAGCTGTAGATCAGGAAAGTAAACATATTTGAATACAATTCTCATTACTGTAGTTAGAAACGCAAATTGAGACACTATGGTTCCCATATTACACTGATTTGATGATGATAATTCAATGGGATTTTTAAAATCAAATGAAATTTATAAATCATGATTTATTCTTGCTGATACCATTAGGTTATCAAACAGTTGCTTTCGGTATTATAATTGTTCTGCTGCAATGATTTATAATGAAAAATCAAATGTACAACCTGCCTTACCCCAAGGTCTGCTTCCCCTCTGTATCTACACATAACTTGATGGAAGAGAGCAAGCCTCATCAATGGCACTTGAATAAATCAGTGCTCTCCAGTTGTTATGGTGCTGTGTCTTGTGGCACTTCTTACTTGCAGAACAAAATCTTCATTGCATACTGATGTTCACTGGCTTACCAAGACCAGCTCTACTGTTGTTGGATGAGGGAAGAGTTGCACAATTTCTTTTTTCTGCTTTCAATGTTGTTGATTAAACTGACAGACTAATTTTAAAGAGGATCTAGCATATTGACAATAACTGTTGCAATAAAGAAGCACTCCTTTCAAAATTAATTTTTTTGTAGCAGCCTTCATTATTACAATTATATGTCACTGTAAGTTAATACCAGAAATAGTTTGGACTTGGTATTGAAAATACATAATCTACTTAATTTCCTAGTACATCAAAAAATTATACTCTGTGATGTAGTCCAAATCTTTCTCTCATTGAATTTCACCTGAAATAATACAATTAGACCTCAGATGTTAAGCAAGTTTAAAATCTAATATTTTTTGTAGAAAATAAAAATAGATTCAGGTTGTGCTCTTCTTCCTCTTAGACAAGTTCCAAAAGACCTGGGAGAGTTACAGGCAGCTCACTTATGATGAAAATGAGAAGAATAATTTAATCTAGAGCTCACGGATGGAATATCCAAATAAGCAGCATAAAATGGGCTGTGGTATGTAAAAATTAGTTGTTGTTGAAACATCAGAAAAAAAATCCTGATATCTAGCATTGATTGAAAAATATGTACTTAACCATAGATATTGACTTGCCAGAAAGTTCCTAATAAAGGAAAAGATCTGGGATGAGTCCTGTTAGAAAAGACTTGGATTAAAATTTAATTTTAAAAAAGCAGTGTTTCAGCATTTTTAGGGAATTCATATTTCAATTAAAGCTTTGTTTCTATGGACAAATCATTCATAGTGAAAATATCCCAAACTTTTCTGATGAAAAGGTAAAAAAAACCCTGAGGACTGCAATCTAGCATGCAAATTTTTTCACAGAAGAAACCTGTGAATGAGAATATATTGCTCCATCCTTAGAAGGAATAGTACCTTCTTTAGTAAGATTAAAGAGATGATGCAAGTACCACAAGGGTTTCAGGATACAGAAATAATTTCTTAGCTTGAGGAAAAAATCTGACCTTGTTTCTTTCCCATGATATTCTATTCAAGAATTTTGGTGGGATTGGGGTGGGGGCTGGGGAAAGGGGTAAGATTAATATATGTATAGAAATTTCTACCAAAGTTAGGCTGGTATTAACTAGAGTTGCAGTCTGATGCAGTAATATAAATGTTCTCTTTTCCTTGGAATATAATTAAGACGTTGCATTATCACAAATGACAGTTATCTCAAACAATTTACATAAATAAATCAATTAATAAAAAGTTTTGCATTTCTTTCATGTATAATATGATGAATTAAATTATGCTTAAAAAAAGCCCTAAAAAATGAAGTTAAAAAATAAATTAACAGAAAGAAATTGATGGAATTCTTTTAGGAATTCTTCGTGCCAAAGTTGTTATTGATCCCGTTATTTTACTCTAATGTGGCCTAAAGGAAATTACCTCACTTGGGTGTACCATTTTGGGTTACCTGATCATGCCTTAGTCTACCTTGAGGGACACCCTTAAAATCTATAAGAAATGTCAATGAAACTGTAGCTTGTCAATGAAATAGCACCTAAAAAACTCATGTATTTCTCAGAAATTTATATTATTTCTATATTGGAAATCATAAAACTAAGATATTTTGTTTCTTTTCAAATTTTGGGGTGGATGATGTTTTTGTTTTGCTTCATATCAGTTTACTAAATGGAAAAAAAAAAGGCTACTAGAAGAGAGAACTAGTTTCTTTTCACCTAGGCTTGTAATTCTCAAAATCAAATATTTTACTGAAGTGGTTCTGAAATGAATGTTCTCTCCAAGCCAAACCTTGTATTTGAATTTTCGAAGAGCCACTTTGACTGTAAAATATACATGTTCATTTCCACTGGATTAATTATATATTCTCAATAGCCAGCATTGATTTTCTCACTACTCTCAATATTTAGTACTTAGTCACTTTTCTGCTGAAATTAGGTTCTGCATAATTTTGCACTCAGTGTTTCTTTTATTGGATTTGACCAATTTATCATTGTCCTTTCCACTGTAGTGCAAATAACTTTTAGCTGCATAGGGGCAGGGGACGATTATCAATCTATTTACCAGCAACTGTTAGGAGCAACCATTGTAACTGATCTCAGATATAAAAAAGGTTACAAAATTTTAATAGAACTATTATTTTTGGCAAAACTTATTTTGAATAAAAAAGTGTTCTTTACAACAAATCTACTAAAAGAGATATCTGGAAACCTGCTTAGGAAACCTTTGCACCAGAAAAAAAAAGAAAACTTCTATTTGAAAGCTACATTATTTGGACAGATATGTTGTTATTTTATAGTATCATTACCATTTTTCCTTTTCGTCATGATGTTTTAGTAGCAAATGCATTTAGTAAATATCATATCACATTACATCCTATGATAGATCATCTCATGGCAGTGCAGCAGAATTTAAATATTCTTGTTTCTTTTCTGTCTACTTAATTTAAAAAATGATGGGCAGATGTCACATAGAGTAGGATTGAATATTTCTTCAGAAGCATTTTTGGTACACATTTGGAACCAAATTATTTTAAAACATGAATGTTTCCCACAAAGAAAACTCTCAGTTCTCTCTTAAGCCTAATTACAAGTGTAATGGTACATTCAATAATGTTTTTTCTTTTACAGGGAAAAATTAGATAACAGTATATAATTAATAATGCAGCTCCTATCTCCTACACTGCATACAAAATTGCAGTTTTATATATCTAATGAGGAGAAGAGAGTTAATTTCTGCATGCAGAGGGAGAAAAATGATGTGGAAATAATGGGGAAAGTTCTGAGTATAATGGAGTTGTAAAATTCACAGTTGACCCTAACAGACTGCTGAGGTTGGACACTTAATGAATACGGCAGTCTCTATATTAATTTCTTTTTTCCCAGGAAACATGTCTCTGATAGAGACTGTACTTTAAATGAAATTTCTATTCCACTGTACTCTGCTACCAGAAGTATAAGTGTGGACATACACACCTCCTGGCTATTTCCCTGGGCTTCATCTGACAATCTAACCTGACAGAGTGCTGATTTACTCAGTGTGTTTTCTACCTTATTGCTTCTCTCAGCAGCAAATTATGATGCCTATATAACTATTATTTGCTCCTTACTAGATCCATCTAATTTACTTTTTTACCTCTTCCTCTCTTTTTCCAGATTTCTTACTATCAGTTGTGCCAGCCACTAGCCACACTATGAAGTATGACAAGATTCCAATAAATTCTAGTGACAATATCTGAAGGCATGAGAAAATTTTTCCTGTTCATTTTTCAAATAAAGATTTTCAGAGCATAAAACTTTGATCTTATTCTTTATGTTTTTTTTGCATTTCTAATTTTTTTTCTTTCCTTCTTTTTTTTTTTTTTTTTTTTTTTTTTGAAAAAGAAAACACCAAATGAAAATCATTCTTCTTCATGGGATGTTTTATCCACTTTGACTTACTCATTCTTCATATGGTCAAGTAAGAGTCCACTAGTGCACAAAATTAAGGGGGAAACAGCTGCTATTTTTCCAGACACCAGTACGTTTTTTAGACAATTCATGGCTATGCCTGCACCTGTTCCTGTGGTCACCCACTACGTATTCTTTTCCATGAACTTCAAATGTAAATAATTTCTATGGCGCATCCACTAACATACTTTAGGATCTCTCTCTTATTCTTCCTCCTGACAGCAGTGAGAGTGTCTGTGTAATTATTAATATATTTGAATGCAGTAGCAAAAAACCCAGAGTCAACAGAATTAATTCAAAACTCATTGTAATAATGCAGAAGGATGTAACTTGTCATCTCCGCTCCCTTCATCAATGTTCTGCACTGGGAGTGAGTGAGAGAGATGGTGTTGGGCTCTTACCAGATTTCCATAAGAAAATTGTGACAAAAATGGCATTGAAAATTCTGCTTTTTAAAAGCAGAATATTAAAAAGTGTCTTATATCCTTTCAGAGGCTGGGAATCTGCATTTTGTGCAGCATCAGGCAGGCTCTAGATGACCTTTCCTCTCCATTCATAAAGAAGTTTCTCCTTCCTTTGATATTGTGGTAACTTTTATTTTGTGTAACAAAAAAATCACATTTTCTCCTGACAGGCTGGAATGTCCTCTCTGCCACAGCAGCCACTAGCACTCAGCACAGACCTGCCCAGGGAGTTCCAGCAGGCTCATGCTGCAGGCTCAGCAGCTGCTCATGCTAATGGGGTTCTCAAACCTGAAGTGAAAGTCCCAATAGAGTAGTAATGTTTTGCTCAAGATCACTAAGGCCTTGAATATAATGTATTCCACAAGACTGCGAAACCTTCATATTATACACTCTTTTGTAAGAAATCAGTTTTCTCAATTTTTAAAAAAATTTTTCTCTATTTTTTGTGATTGTATCAAAGTGGAACCACGTCACTGTATTTCTACACATTTACAAAACAGTATCAATGTTAACATCATCATAATGATATCCTTGGAGGCAATTATATAATTTCATTGATACAGGAAACAAAACTGTGCTTTTTTGCTTTCTGTGATTTAAAGCTAACTATTAGTTTAGTGGTACATATTTGCTAAGAAAAACCAATTAAATTAATTGAAAAAAATATATTTCCTTACTTCATCAAAGATCTTACAGCAGTAAAAGCTTTGATGTAAAAGCTTTGAAAGTTCCGTCTCAGTATATCCTAGACAGCTTCTGAATATTTGAACTATAATAATCAGCACTTAGGATGAAAAGAATAACTGAGCATAATTTTTCAATAGAGAAGAGAAACTGTAAATTAGAAAGCCACTGGTAAATATTGGCATTCTGAGTAGAAGAATAATGACATGGGAACAGAGAAGTGATATTATTTAATTAATTAAATGAAAATAGAAAAATATCATTACTAATGTCATTTCAGCCAAAAGTCAACATTTCATTGTTTAGCTGAAACAGAAATTAAGCAGAAGATATGCAGAAGAATATGCAGTCCAAATAAGACCTGTGAAAAAGACTACACGGTTCACAGCAGGCTAATGTGGTTGTTGTATTTAGGCACATAAGTAATGCAAAACATATTCATCAAAATACATAAAGATTTTGCAAAATGCAAAAGGGAATAAAGGATTAAAAATCCTTTGAATATTGTGGGATCAATCATTATCACTTTATCTGCTTATTACAGACTTCATTCAAAGATTGTCAGCATTTCTCTTCATCAGAATTCCTAAGTCAGATGGTGGTTGTAATGATCCTGGTGAAAACAAAAAATACCCCACCATAGTCATAAAGCAGTAGCAGAAAGAAAGAAGTCGCTAGAAATTTTTCTTGAAGCATCTGTCCGTCGAGTGCTAGGAAACAACCCTGTGTGACCATCCAAGAGCCCTCTGGCATGGTCACTCTTGCACCACCTGAGCTGGGACCGAGGCTCCTCCTCAGCTGCACCTCCTGCTCTCACACAGTCACACCAGGTTTCCTCACCTGCTCAACCTCAGGCTTCCCATAATTGAGTCTCAGATGTTCAGATCATTCAAATAATTTGATCATGGTGCAATAACTAAATATCAAAGTAACAGCTCAAGCTGGTGCCTCTGAGGGGCTGAGAACAGAGGAACCCCCAGGCTTTTACACCCTCACAGTGAGAGTGGGAGAGTCTGGGGGCTGTGGGCCCCTGCTGTGCCTCTGAGGGGCCGGTCCTGTGGCTGGGCCACCGGTCCCTGTGCCCTTTGTTACACAAAGGGTCGGCAGGACATGGCCTCGAGCCTCTGGCTCTCATCATCCAGAGCTCAGCCTGCAGCTCACACTGCAGCTGCTCTCTGAGATACCTGTTCTGAAGGTACTCCTCAACACGAGAACCATTGCTCTGTAATGGTATGAACGAAACAGATTTTTGTTATTCCTCGTGGAGCTGCATTCAGTAAGAAGAGTGTGACAAGCTGGAAGTCACATGATAGGGTGAAAATGAGCAATATATTGCAACTGAAGGAGTCTTAAAAGCACTTCTCTATTGCTTTGGGTCATGGCTCTGAGGTCTCTGAAAAAACAATAGCATATAAATTCACTATCACAGCTGTGTTAGGGTTTTGCGTCTGTGTCTTATACCTAGCCATGCTCTAGAAGGTGTAACTCTTTATTCTGAATATGCTGACAAACAAATGCCAACAGTAAAAGTGAATACAGCTGCACCTCATCTTTGGGACTTCATTAAGGCAGTCCAGAAGATCAGGATCATATGGATCCATATAGATGATAGCCCTATAGGCACGGTTCCAGGCATGACTAGGGGATACTTTTCAGAGCAAGAGAGACTCCATATAAATGTAAGAGGCAACAAGTAGATGGGTTTCAAAGTATATTCTGTGTAGAACTCCTTCTTTCTGCCAATCAAAATCTGTGTAGGTACACTTTGCAGTGCCTAGTTTTTCCATCCAGGTCATTGGAATAATTAGTCCTCAGTTGTGGGAATATCTTTTTTTTTTTTTTTTTCATTCCTTGGCTGATATGATGTGTTCCAGGATTGCAGTTACCATTGTATTAAATAATTCACATTTTGATAAAGTTTCTTCTCAGAATTGCTTGTATCTGTGAAACAGTGAGGGCAATTAATCATTGACACAGTCATTTCTTCATTACTTGGTGAATTTAATTAAAACTGGATTTCCTCCTAAAGTAATGAAGTAACTTTTCAGCTCACAACACTTAGACTCCCAATTTCCATTTTTGAAGCTCTTGTGTACTTCAATGGGGAGAATTTCAAATGTTTTGACAGCACCCCTGACAGCCTGATTGACTGGTGGCAGTCAGAAAGAGTTTCAGGCTGCTTCAAGTGATTCATGAGTGTGACTAGTGCAGAATTGTCACTGTCAGAATCTCAGAATATTCTCAGTTGGAAGAGACCTACAAGGACTATCAAGTCCATCTTTTAAGTGAATGGCCCATGATTGATGATACTGTCAACTGAATGACAGTAACACCAGTTTATAACTTAATGTCCTGCTATGTGTTTGACTCCCAAACTGTACTTCTGTGATTTAACATCTTATTTTGTGAAATTGGACTTGAAATTATGAGCATTAAGCAACATCCTCAGAAGATATTTAAACACCTAAATTTAGAAAAAGTGAACTTTCTTATTTATCACAAGCAAGGACTTGATATCTTGTTTACTAGCCAAGTTTTTCTGCCCATCTGGTGTTAGCAACAAATACAAGTAAGCGATTTTATTGCAACTGTGAGAGTCCAAGTGCATAATCTTTGCCAAGGCTCAGAAACCCCCTTTCTATGAGTTGTACAAGTTTCTGGCATGTTTCACTCATTGCTACAGGACAGATATGACTACATTTCTTCAATCTGTATGTCTGGACAGCAGAAATAAGTTCTTGCCAAACTGTGTTTTAACTAAGACTTGATAGTCAGTTCTTCCCACTAGTTTCCGCATATAATCACAGAATGGTTGAGGTTGATGCCTCAGGTTTTAACTTTAGCAAGGTTAGAAGGGATATTTGGAGATCCTACAGTCCAACCCAACCAGTTCAGCCAGTGTCAAACATAGCATGTTGCCCAGGAATGTATCTTGCTGAATTTTGCATGTGTCCAAGGATGAAGACTCCGCATTCTCTCTGAGCAAGGTCTTCCAGTGTTTTATCACCCTTATAGTATATTACTTTTATGTCTAATGGAAATTCCATTTAGATTTCCTGTGTTTCAGTTTGTATCAATTGTCTCTTGTCCTTTCCCTGTGTACCAATGAGAAGAATCTGGCTGCATCATTTTTTATCCTGTACTTACACAAGCTGATAAGTGCCTCTCCCTCCCCCAGGACATCTTTGTCACAAGTTAAAAATTCCCATTCTTTTCAGCCTGTCTTTATATGACAGCTGCTCAATCCTTTAATCATTTTAGTGGTCCTATGTGTATACACTTTCTTCTGAAATGCCTTTGCCTTTATCCCTCACAGCAGCTGTCAATTTTTTATTGGAACTTTTGAAGGAAAGGTGGTGTCCTCAGTCAATAAATCATTTCTGTGGCCATAAATGGTTGAGGCATAGTTTTCAGACAATCTGCACCTCTATTAATTTAGGACTGCTTTCACAAAAGATTGACCCTTAAGTAAAACGTCTCTATGAATTATTTATTTCTATACTTTCAGAAAAAGTTGAGCTGGACTATTGGAATCTTGTAAATAATTAAGAAATACAACTAAGTGTAGAATTCACGTAGTTTCTGTTGTAGGACTCAAAAAATACACTAGAAGTTTCTGATGTATTACTTGTAAGATTTAATTATACAAAAAATAACTTGCAATTTGAAAGGAAATTTTAAAAATCTTTAGTGTCCTGAAGTGTGTAGGTTGCTTTCATATATTCACTTACACGCACAATCATGGTCATAATTTACACTCAAGAAGTGCATCACTTCAGAAAAGAACTCTTTATTCAAAACTATTTACCTAATTGTAAGTGTGTCATTGCATCTTGCAAGGACTTATTTTGCTTTTCAGTTGAAACCTGTATTTTGTTTTGCACGTTTAAGTAAGGTGACAGGCTAATTTTAAAAATATTTGGATTCTTTTAACATCTCACAAATACCTGAATCCTAAAGAATTCAATTCAAGGTCAAACAATTTCCTCTTGCTCAGTTACATTTTCTATAGCTTTACAGACAGTTTTGCATAAGGAAATTCTACTTTTGCAAGGGCAACTATTGTAGATTATGAAAGATACTTTTCAATTTGCATTTACCAAACAACCTGTCACTACCAGACAGTTATTTCCCCTGTTTCATAAAGCCTTTGTTATACGTTTTTTAAACAAAAATAAACTCCCACTATTTTGTTCACTAGCACATTCTGATTTTATTGGTAACATAACCTAAAACATACCACATGATTGGTGTTTGCATGGTGAGCGCATTGAGAAGTTTCCACCTATCCCACTTTTCAGAATACATCTGGTTAGTCCTTACTCTTCCAAGTGAGCAGCCATATTTCCTCTTGCAAGTAAGATTCACATTTGGACCAGTTCACATTCTTATGAAAAGGACTGCTGACCTTCAAACTCAATATAAACTACTTTTGTCTAACCAACTTTTCAAAGAATTGACTGTTTCTCAATATCTGAGTTCCATGAGAAATATTCCCCATTTGTTTCAACCTCTTGAAATTTGCAATTGTTAGATGATCTGCTTTTTGTGATGTCTTAATCAATGTGTCTCATCAACTGAAGAGAGAGAAAAAGGGGGTATTTTCAAAAAAAACTTAATGATCTCAAAATTGCAGTATCTGATTGAGTTCATAATTTCCCACAATGTAAATTTCCCCTCAGAAACTTCAGCTCAGAATATTGCACTATTACACAAAAGGTATCTTTTCCATCTATCCAACTACTATTAAAACAACACAGAAATCACTTGTGTCCTGGAAACTGGCTCTTCTGCAATCAGTAATAGGAATGATGGACTGTGTGAATGAACTGTAACTGCATAGAGTCATCAAGTAATCCCTGATTGCAATTGGAAGAAGAAAAAACTATCCAATTAGCTTTATATATATATGTATATGTATATATTTATATATAACATGTATAACAGGTAGTGTAAGAGACATGCAACAGGAAATATGCATAGGACCATTGTTCATCCTATTCCAAATTCACACTGCAGGGACCCCAGCGGGATAGCTGTACTTCATGCCTCACTACAGCCATAAGTAGGAGGCATTATTTTTTTGCCAAAAATATCTCTGAAAGCTGGGGAAGGTTCTCAGCAGGAGCTGGGCAGTGGTGCAGAGTACTGGTGTAGCATTAGGAATAGAAGTGCTCTGGTATTGCTAATCTGCAGTATGCAAGAGTCATGACTAAGGCTGCATAGAAATCATGAGATGGCACAAAATAGTCAGATACAAACAAACAATCTCGAGAAGTAGATGGAATTTTAACTAGCTCCCTGCTTGGGCATCTTTCAGGTTCACTGAGGCCATTATTCCAGCTTATCT
Source organism: Motacilla alba alba (assembly GCF_015832195.1). NCBI lineage: Eukaryota > Metazoa > Chordata > Aves > Passeriformes > Motacillidae > Motacilla > Motacilla alba. Next base: position 33,367,662 of record NC_052020.1, read on the forward strand.
TAGCAGCTGCAGAAGCTAGATATACTTTGTGAAATGAAAGTGTATGTTTTTGTGTAAGCAGAAAATGTCCTAAAGGGTTCAGTCTTAAGCAATACACAAGCACTAAACAAATTTGCAAGAAATGATAACTGTTTTTTCTTTCTGTAGTATTTCCTTTGTTCAGTACTGAAGAAAACTGTTCTGAAGAAAATTTCTCTTTCTTTCCTCACAGTTGATGTTGGCCTCTCATTCTGCCTTATAGCAAGAGAGTCAGGGTTTTTCTGACTCTTGTCAAGGAAGGGTGACCAGAAGTTAGTTAACTTCCAACTAAGTTAGATGTTAATTAACTTCTATGGTAACTATGTTCTATGTTATAGAAGTTAGTTAACTTCTATGCATAAACCCATAAGCTGCATTTCTCTCAGGGATGGAAGAGTGGGACTCTACCAGTCTATTTCTCTCCCACACTCCCTGATAGGCCTCAGCCTCTTTACTTCCTTTATAAGCTCTGCCACCAGGCTAATCATCTACCTGGTCACACCCCATGCTGATGTCCTCTCTTTTGCTCTCAGATACTAATGCCAGGCTCAAACACTCCCTGCAGCCTGAGGAAGTGGAGATCTGGACAGCTGCATGTTTCTAAGGGAGCTCCATCTGATCACCATGCTCCTTCTACTGATGGCTTTCAGCTGTGTGGAAATCATCCTTGGGCATGTTCTAGTTGGGCAGGTGAAAACTCCCAGGTGAGCTTGCCTCAGGAGCTGGGGGTGGCTGTGTCCTCCTACATGCTCCATCTATGTGAAGCACCACACCTTGTCCTGACTGTGCTGGTTGCCCACACTCCCTGGAGTCATTTGCATCTCCCGTGGTTGCTCTGGCGGGGCCTTCAGCACACCAGCCTCACTCGTGAGAGCTGCCAGGTCCTGCCGAGTCTCTGCATTTTCTCTCAGGTTTCCCTGACTCCAGGAATCCCTCCTCAAGCTCCTTCAGGTATTTTGTGCCAGAACTTGTCATTGTTGCTGCTGTCACTGCTATCACTACGTGCCTCGTTGATTGACTAATGTTAGTTTAAAATGAGCAAAAAATGAGTAAAATAAAAAGTGTTCTTAAAACAGGGTAGTTTGTTTTTCTAGATGCAGATGAAAACATGTCTGTAAACTGCTGAAATGTACTACTTTCCTGTTTTGGTCTTTTTTTTACAACTTATCTACATTGATTTGTTAATTTCAAGTGTTATTTTCCCCTCTCATCCTTTGCTAAAGTCTGTTACTAATACTTTGAGTCCTTTTTCAACATACTACAGCCTATGTAACTGGGTGCCAGCCTTCTTTCTCTATAGTCTCTGAATTTCAGTTCCATAAAGTATACTTATTTTTTTTCAGTGTAAAGATAAGTCAAATCTGAATGCTTTATCACCAGTTTCAGCTAAGTCTGTGATTGAGAATCTACTCTGAAAGTGATCAAGGTGTAGGACTGATAAGTTCATTTTTATTATCAACTATTCTTTATTCCTTGCTCCTTGTAATTGCTTTGGCTAGCTACTCACTCATTTCAAATTATTACTCAGTTATGGACCATAGTTGTGGACCATACCCACGTAGTCCTTTCTTTAAAAACAACTCACTGCTAATGAAATTCTATTGATTCTGCATTGAGTAGAGTCTCTCCAAGGTTAAAATGCCACCCCTCAACTGTGACAGATCAGTTGACCAGAGATTTAACATTTTAGAATGGGCATAACAGAAATGTAACTCTGGTTCCCTTTTTTTCCTCCTTCCCTCCCTCTGTGGCATGCCTAGGTTTCAGATTTCTGATGAAGAAAACGTAACCATCAGGACCTAGCAAGGAGTATTAGCCCCCTCTTGTGGAAAAATACCTTTGATTCTTCAACCTCAACATGGTGAATGTTACAGAAAGCATACACAACATTGCATAATACAACTTGTGAATCAGTGGAATACCTATACAAAAAGCTTAAGCATAATATATTGGCTGACAAGCTTACCTGTCAGCAACCTTTATACATAGACAGCTAACATTAACTCACTGCTAGAGTATCTTCTTGTGTGTATGAGCAAGAATGCATTTCAGTGGTGTTATTTTCAGTCCTTTCCTTAAAAAGCTCCTGCTGTGCTTCTGACTGCCCAGAGCTGGTAGAACCAATGGTGGTAATTATCCCTTTGGGTGTTCTTTTTGAAAGAATACTGGTTATAGAAGAGAAGGTTCCATTGTTTATTTTATGTTTATTATAAAATATACTGATCAGGTGGAACTAAATTTGACATTTAAAGCATTTCTATCAACAACATTAAAAAAATTCTTTTCATGAAAACTCCAGTATTACATTAAAATACACAGTGTAATGCCATTTAGTATAATGGTATTTTATCTAAGATTCAGAGAAGTTAAACTAAATATATTCTGCAGTTTTTCTGGCCCAAATTAGCAAAGCAGAAAAAACTCATTGCCAGCTCATTCCAACACTGACATAGCAATTAGACTGTAAGGACCTTTTAGAAGTTTACATCTTGGATTGGTATTTAGGAAGACAGCTTGTGGTACTCTGTCTGACAGTCATCTGATATAATAAGGATTTCAGACACTGAAAAACAGCATTCTGGAGCTCATATTTTACAATTAAAGATGTAATATACAAGTATCATGCTAAGAGTTTTCTTCATGAGGAGCCCAGTTCTAACTGATGGCATTACATAATTAACCATATTTCTCTAAGATGTAGTCTTGCAAAAGTCAGTGGGACTGCATCAAGCAGTTCATTAAAAAGCACCATGAAAAAAGGTAACAGATGGTTCTATATTAAATACATGAATTTAAATATCTCCTACCCTGAATATTTTGTCTTTTGTGGATTTAGAGAAATTTACCCTTTTTCAATAATTTGTGGACTGAAAAAATCTTTTAGCCTATTTGTGCATGATAGTCCTTATTTTGGTGAACATGGCAGAGGTTCCTACTTTGTGTTTCTTTTAGGTTTAGTCAATCTACTCTCAATATCAGTATTTATCATAATGAGTTGTATTCTAAATTTAGTTCCATTGGAACCTTAAATATTGTATTAGTGTTATTTTGTAAATAATATGACTGAGGTGGTTGGCATATTGTATTTGCTATCCTCATGTTGGTTTCATGTTGACATCTGATGCAGTCAGATTTTTCTCTTTTATAGTGCTTCTACCAGGCTTCAAGGTTATAGACATTTCTTTCTTACTAATCCCCACTACACAGCCTTTTATTTCAGTTCATACTGTAAATTTCTTTCATCTCTAGCTCTAAACTACCACGAATCAAACTCAATCAAACTCATGCTTCACTCAAATTTAAAAAGGTATTAAGATCTATTTCAAAACAAATAACTTCCTTGTGACTGATGCTTTTTTTTAACATAATCTACTCTGATTTCTCTTAGCTGAGTTATTTACCAAACTTAGCATTCACGTACTAATCTCTTTTTAGCATACTTGATTTGTAATATATTTTTATTCTAACTAAATTGCTGGCATTACTGATACAGAATCTTATTTCATTAGAACTATACACTGCACAATGAGAAAAGTTCCTCTGAGATGTACTCGTGCAAAACTCCATTGAACTGAAGGAAATAGTTCATAAGCAGAGCACAAAAGAAAATGTAACCCAATTAAGACTACAAGAGAGGACTGATAAGAATTATGTGATAGAACAATAATGTGATGAGGATTTCTGTTTTATTTTCAATTTACAAACATATTGTATGTCAAAAAACATCGCTGTTTATAGTAAAACATGGACAATTTGATATATATACACAGAAGAACCCACTTCCCCTCATAAATATGCATTTTGATCTCATATTAGCAATGACTTACACATTCTGTTGCATATAGAATAAGATCTCCAAAGTACTATGTCTCTTTCCATCTTGACTTTGAGCCTTTCCTTTTCCCTTTTTTCCCTTTTTGCTCTTTTTCTTATTTTTTTTCCCTTTTCATTTTCCTTTCCTTTCTTTTTTCCTCTCCTGCTAGAAAAATTGCTTAGACAAATACTTGACATTATTAATTGAGTGAAATGAAATTAGAAACTTTAATGGTGTCTATAACTGTGCATAGGCATGGATTTGGAAACTTAAGCATTAATTTATACATTGCTTTGGAAAGTCCAGCATTTAGGAAAACCAGCATTGCATTAGTTTGGTTTTTTTTAATAATTCACCTGTTCATGTATTTTTACACTTTTAGAATTTATTTCTATAGCTACAACCTGTTAAGAGAAAAACTTCCCCAGCAGAGCACGAGGCATTACCTCACATTGTGGAAAAGTGTTTGTGCACTCCCTCCAGTGGGTGAAGTTAAAGCTGTTAAAGCACTGCTGGATTTTTCCTAAGTAATTACACAAAAAAGAAGCAAACCCCTCACTAACTGATAAGCAAAGCAGAGCAGGTATTTAACTTCTTTTTATGTATTTAAATGAATAAAAATTATTTTAAAGTATTAATACTTATCTAAATGTAGGAAACACAGAATTATTTTCACAGACAAACTATTTAGAGTTAAGAAATAATTGAGATAATGTATAAAATCTCTCACTCTGAGAAAGAATAGACCTTCTAATTAAACATTTAAAAAATACTCTTTTTTTAAATTCTGCTTTTACTCCTCATTAGAAGAATATTTTACTGAGGAAAGCTTGAAGAATATATAATTTTTTTAAAAAGTAATGTTTTAATATGGACCTGGAGACAATATTGTATTTTTGGTTCACATCTAAAACCAGGTTTGGAAGAACCATAATACTATTTCTAAGAATAGAAGAGGGATTCACTCTAGAGGTTACCAGACAAATAAAAGAAGTACATATAATGTTTCATAAATAAAAATTATAACTGTAAACCAATTATTTCAAATACTCTTGCATGCTCTTATTGTTTGGAGTTACCTTATATGACAGTGATATTACTACTCCAAAATCTTCCACACAGATGGATAGTTCATGCATCTCTGAAGGTATGATACTTTCATTGTATTTTTACAGTTACCCATGCCATGCATGATTATTCAGTATCTCAAAGCTATTATCAGCCACTGCATTTTTCATGAAATTGTTGCTTTCTGGTCTCTTAACTATAATTCTGTTTTCCCTAAACAGTAAATGCAGCCAAACAAATCTGTTGCATTCTTTGGCATTTTTGTTTATTGGCAGAGCTATTGAGATACTTAAAAAATAAATAACCCCCGGATAATTTAAAAATAAATGGGATGAAAAAATGAGAAAGAATGCTATAAGTCTCATTGATAAAATAGGTGAATTAAAAATTTTTATGGAAAACTATTTCTTGTTTACCTTGCTATCTTCAAATATGGTGCTTTCCCCCTTCTTGATAAACACCTTGAGGGGTATCCAAGGAAATGCTACTGTAGTATTTTCTGTGGTAGGCCTCTGCACAATTGAATTGTGCAACAATCAACTCTCAATGGATTGGTTTCCAGCTGGGAAAATTACTTTGAGTGACAATATAGCAAATGTCAAGGATAAGGATGTGAATTGCCTCCAATTCTATTGCTATGAGCCATAATATAATGTAGGTTATACTATTTGCAATGAATAACTGAGTATCTTCTGTAGCACATACAGACTGCTTGTCATTTTTTCTGCAATGAAGTCATGGCTTTCAGCAGTCCAATGGATTATACTGCTATGCCTTAAGAATGGTACAGAGTCAGTAAAGTAAAAAAAGTTGTTGCTTATCAATGGTTTCACAAGAATTCTTCCTACTAAACAGAATACATGGATTTTTCACATAATAGTAATAGTTTACACTATTAGAATGTGAAACTCATTACTAGTGGATGAACCCAAAAGTATTGCTGAATAACAAATGGATTTATTTCATTAATTTGAAACTGACTCACTCATTCAGTGTCTGTATAACAAGGTGGTCCAAATTGTTATGTATAAGAGACCACACTGTTACTGTTCAATACTTCTGATCAAATGAATGTTACTAGGCATCAGCGGAAGTAAAAACCTGAAATTTTTGAGTCCTTGAAATCTCAAATATTGAAATAGTTGTTTATCTCTCAATTAAGCTTTAGACATTGCTGCTGCTGCAAGTGAAAACAAGGGTTTGTAAGAGTATTCATTCTAGCATGCAGCATAATACATCTATGAGCGTTAGATTTTGGGGTTTTGGGGTTTTGAAAGTTTTGAATTAAATCAGCTTGGAAACATGCTCTGGTGAAGCCTAAGTTTAATGAAGGCAAAACAGAAATCTTTTTCATACACAAGAACTGATGTTAAAGAATGGATTAAACGACTCAACATGCTGCTTCGGCCACTTTCAAAAACCCTAACATTTCTAGATCTTTTTTCTCACTTCAGAGAAAATTGCTAACAAACTCTCTGAAGCTTCAAAATCTAGATCTCAGCTAGATTTTGAAGCTTCAGATGGCTCACTGGAAATTTTGAGTGATGGAGGATTGACCCAATAAAATTGATGGTCATTTACTGAATTTTGCCTTCTTTATGAGTTGTGAGTACTCAGGTTTGCTCTGGTCAGAGAGATGGCTTGGAGAGAGTGCCCATCTGCACTTCCATCAGAGCTGCCCTCCCTTGGTCGTACCCTCTCTGGGTTTGTGAAAGGACCTGGCTCTCAGCGAGCACACTCAGAACTGTTTGCAACTTTGTAACCTTTCTCATCTTTTTTACAATCTGGTGTTTTCTTTGTTACTCTGCAAAGCCTTCCAAGGCTGAGGTTACTCTTGCAGGTTACTTCATGAACACTTTTACATTCCGATGCTGTTCAAGAATTTCCTTACTATTTTTTCAACTTAGTAGAAGTATTAGCAGTTGCACAGTCCTGCCTTATTCCCTAGAGTTACACCTATACACTGCCTTACCATATGTTTAAAAAACAAAATCCAGAAGATGCTTTATGGACTCATCATATTTTTAACTTCTCCAGAATTTTTATCTGCTTGAAACACACACTCCTCTCTTTGAATCCTAATCCTAGTTGCTAAGCTCTGTAAATTCATTGGAATGATTCTTTCTTAATAAATATACACACATGCAGTTCTTATTTGCTAAACTGTTAGCTGTAAATATTTTTTTCTATTCTTTCTGATAGTCACTCTACTGATTGATTAATCTTCTCCATTCTTTACATATGTCAGAGAAGAAAAATAAAATACCTTGAATCATATGTTTCTGACAAATTTTTGCTTTCCTTCCCATACCTGCCACAATCTCTTAGTTCTTACAAATACTTAAATTTGCTTTAAATGAAACAAATATGTTTTGGAACTGAAACTGGAGATCAGCTAGGCTGTTAGAAGACCTTGTGCATGCTCTAGCAATAAAACACATTGTGAGAAATTATCATTAACAAAATTATTCCTGATAATGATCAGATTTCCAGTCGTTTAACTGTATAAATGAATAGATCTCTGTTTAATTTGACATTTCAGTAGTTACAGGACAGAAGCTTTTCCTTTATATTGTTCTTAACATATGCTTGCTTGGCTATAGATAAGTCTGTAAATCATGACTTTTTAGGAATTTTTTTTTTTCAGTTGATTGCTTTGATTCAATTGAATGCAATATTTCTGCTAAGTACAGGGGGCCCATATTACTCACATTTTTATGAGGCTGGGATATTTGAACTTAAGATATAAGCTCTTTTCTCAATAAGTTGAGAAAGTTTTGGAACTCATCAAGAAGAAAACGGTGTCCCCATTGGGAAACTAAAAAAAAAAAAAAAAATCAAGCACTAAAAATAGTAGTAGTTTATCTTACATTTAGCATTAATAGTAGTTTATCTTACATTTAACATTAATATCTTACATTTAACATTAATATTGTATCTTGTCCATTGTAATAGTGTGCAGTAGCAAAATAAAGGGCAGAGCCCATTCTGTGACTTACATAACAGAGACTTATCTTTTTGTCACTTTTATTTTTTTTTCCAGTTTGCTGATTTTCCAGTTATTTTTTAATTTTTTTTCAAACAAATGTAGATCCCCTCCATTTTTTCTTGCCTCCTAGTTACTTTGGACTAGAAGTACTCATCTGACTTTAGTTTATGGAGGCTGAAAATGAAGTCACACTTCTGTACTGGAGGTATTTTTAACATACCTGTTCATAAGTCAGATGAAAGCAACAGATAAGATGAGGATTGTGTCCATCTTAGAGCCTTATTGAACAGAGAGGATGACCTTTACTGGCAGAAGTCTTGGGACTAATCTTTTTCACATGAAAACTGAGTAGAGGGACATAAATATGGACAAAAGCCAAGATTTGTTTTGAAGTTTTTCAGCTAGCAGAAGTTTGTTTTTAATGAAAATGGTTTCTTCTACAGGAAGAGACAGATAAAAGACATATGCCCTTCTTAACTCTGTAAGGGAAGAGAGGTACAGTGCTCTGAATTTTCTTTTTGGAGAGGCTGCTCCAGCGAGACAATGTCTGGTAACTGTGGCTGCTCCTCTCTGCCCCCTGCCCCAGCTTCAAATCCACCTGTGTACACACACAGGGGCACACACGGCCCAGTGTCAGTGACACTGCTCCTACCTTGCTGCTTTGGGATACATTTCACTCATTCTCTGCTTCTGGTCTTCATCTGCCCTCTTTTTCACGGAATTACAGCATGAGTCAGGTTGGAAGGGACCACAGTCGGTCATCTGCTGCAACCACCTTGCTCAAGCAGGGTCATCTTAGAACGCATGGCACAGGATTGAACCAGACAGTTCTTGAAAATCTCCAGTGAGAGAGACTCCCTGCATTACCTGTTCCAGGGCTCAGTCATCTGTACAGTAAAGTTATTTCTCCTGCTTACATGGAACTTTCTGTGCATCAGTTTCTGCCAATTTCTTCTTTTACTTCTCAAAGAGGCTGTGGAACAAAAATTCCTGAACACTTTCAGAACTTGTCTTGACAAGACTCAGAGCAAACTGATCTCATATCAGAATTAGATCTGCTTTCAACAAATGCCCTCCAAATATGCATTTGTCATATGTTTCTTTTTACTGAGATGCACTTTTTCTTAAACAAAATATACATGTCATTTTACTATATGATTCAAGATAATTAATCAGAATCACCTGCCCCATTCGTCTGCATTCTTCCTTAGTGAGAATTGATTTTTGTTTCTGAGCATAAGCACAAGCCACAAGCAGGGATGGTTGTCTTGCAGTAAAAGAAAAGTAAGCAAAATTTTGGTGCAAGAGATCATCTTCAAACACTGTTCATAGTCTGTTTAGAATAAGATAAATGTTGAAATGGCAAAGAAAAGAAACTGACCAGGCATATACCTCAACCTTAGGTCGTTTCACTTTTATGTATTATCCACATTCATCTTTGTATCTTACTGTTCCCTGTTCATGGGGCAATTTTCATGAATTTTCATTCAGCTAGCAATAAAATTGCATTTAAGTGCATTTTTCAGACACAAATTCATTAAATATGGGAGATGGGATGGAACAACTTTTCATGAAAAGTCATGGAAGAAAAAGAGTGCCTGTCATTTTAAGGTGAAATAAATTAAGGATGTGACTGTCTTAGATACTGGGGGAGTGGGCTTGATATTCAGTGTTAGCCTTTCTCTATAAAGACAACGAGAGTTTTGAAATAAGTTTAATGAAAATTAAGCACATGCAGAATGAAGCTTTCCTCTTCTCAATTAAAATCCTCATTGAAAGCCTTGCTGCTGTTTCATTCCTAGCATGTTCTGCTCCTGATGCACTGCAGCAGTCATCCATGCTGCCATCTAGTGCGTCTAGGGGAAAGCAGCGGGCTGCTGAATTTAGGGTTTTCATGTATGCTGGAAGAATGGCAATTTTTGCTCTTTACTACCGTGATGGCTTTCTTATTGCCTCGGTTTTTGCCCTGAAATTAAAATTATGGAAACTTGACTTTTGGAAGGGAGTATGCTGTCAGAAACGAGTACAAGTCTGCTTGGGAAGGAGTTGGGGACAAGGGATGAGGATGTGGGAGAGATAGGGAAGAGCAAAACAAGTGATAAACAAGGCTGCAGGCAGTCACCAAAGGGAAAAAAAAATACACTGATTACAGTGGCAGCTATCTTACTGCTCAGAGAATCAGAACAAGTGCAGTGGAGTGGCCATCTGAACCCGAATAAACACAGCAAGAGATATAAGTGAAGAATGTCATGACCTTGAGAAAAGGCATAGAGAGAGAAGATGAGGGAGAAGTGTTTGTGCACTCACTGAAGGGTTTGTGATTTAGCTGTCAGCTTAATATTGGCTAAATAATACAATTAATTTATATTTTCCAATTAGTGCTTACCCATACATTTATACAACTAAAATTAATGGAAGTCCTTAAAGACTGCTCAGTCAATTACACTTGTCTACAAAATGACAAGATTCCCCAAAAGGGTCAAAAAACTCAACCATAGAAAAAGGCATTCATGTGAAATACAACTGAAAATAACTGTGTGGTTCATAGAAAACATACTGCATATCCATACAAACATACTGTAACTCATTGTATTTAATTAAAATAATTATAAGGAAAAGACTTTGAATTCTGATGGCAAAATAGAAACACGGGTGCATGATTATGTTTCCCTTCTTCAAAACACTTGAAAAGAAGAGCATTCAGAAAAAAAAAAAAAAAAAGGTTTGCATTCACATGTACATTTTTATTTGAAATATAGTTTTAAAGGATTTATTTTTATCCTTACCCAAGATTAAGAGCCTAATTTTGGTAAAACAGTCTTTCAATATACACCTGTACAATCCCTCTGGGCAATTTGCTAGTAATGAAAATTTTTCCTTAAACATTAACAGTGTTTTTATGAACTGTCCTTACTAAATTGAAGAACAATATTGATTTTAATTGAAATTCTTCCTTGAATTGCAAAATTAAAACTCTACCTAAATTTTTAGATACTTAAATCCACAAATATACTTGTAATTGTTTATTTTACTGAAATTAAAATATTATGCAGACAAAGAAACATATGGCATTCTAAGCAGTTTCAGAATATTCAAAAAATTTGTAATTTCCCTTCACAGACAGGCAGCAGACAGGCACATGCACATAAATAGAGACTTGTCTGAAGTTTTCAGGCAAAATAGGAAAAACCTATATTGGAAAAGCCAATATTTTTTTTAGAATGCAATTATACAGTGACAAAAATATATCATTGTCAATCATTTAGATAGTAATTTAAAATACCAGTCTGAGGTTATAAATGTAGAGCATATTCTTTCAAATCAGCAGAAGTATATACTTCAAACTTGCCTTACTGTTATAAAATATTTGAGTCTACCAAACTGAAATTGATTTCAAATGGACAAAAATATATCTACTGAGCTCTAAACACTTGATAAAGTTTAGCAGTAGTCACAGAAAAATAAAAGAAATAAAGACATATTTTCCTTAGAAGTTTTAAGAATTATGATGAGGAAATTAGAGAAACTTCTTTTTTCTTTACACAATTTGGGACTATATCAACAAATAACTGTATATTTGATGGAATTTTCTTATTTATGTGGCTTTTCAGGAGATGTCATATAATGTGTATCTGCTTTTTTTTTGTCAGAGAAATGGGTCACAATTGTTTTAAGCTTCCCCCTCTAAAGGCAATTGCTGTTTTATCAAACTGTGCAGATCTCAGTTGGAGCTACAAAACCTACAAAAATATGAGCTTGTTTATATTGTGAAATGTCATGAATCAGAGTGGTGAAAGCCAAAGCGGGGCCTGGCTGTCCCTGGGAACAGCGAGTAGTTCCGTAGAATAAAAAAGCCGATGATGGCTTAGTCTATGGGAAGTTTTCAGCATGCAGTAGACTCAGTTGTCTTTTTCCATCCTCTGAGTTCATGCTTGTATTAGCAACCTTGGTACAACTGGTTGGATGCATAACAAGTGTCTGGAAAAGACAGGCAGCAAAATCACGTATTTTCAGGCCCCTTCTTTGTGTGAGAGGTGGTGTTTACAGCAACAGTTACTCTTTCTGAGGTTACCAGAGATTCATTACTGTTGTGTCACTGTTCTTCCCTCTGACCCCTTTTATTCTCCATGCTCAGAAGAAAACCTTTTTTGGTTTAGAGAAGCACCTGAATGCCAAACCATGTCTAGCTGAGACAAATTTAATTCATTATGGATATAATTCTGATTTATCCTTCTACATTTAACCTACCAGTAAATAATTCAAGCAAAACTTTCTAACTATTGCTCCAGTATTAGCAAAGCTAGTTACCCAGTAAATATTGGCACCAATCACTTCTAAAAAGTCAGGGTAGGAATCAAATCCCCATGACTCTGCTCCTACCAACTGCTGGCATTCAAAATCATCAGCTGAAACATAAATATATTTAGCTTTCCATGTTTAAAAACATTGTCATAAAATCTTGACAATGAATTTTTAATTAGCAAAGAGTTTTAATAGACATAAAGAAAAGGTCATATGAATCATTTGCTCATAATCTGTGTTAGGACAATCAAAAGTAATTTTATTCTTCAGAACAATATTTTGTGCCTGTCTTTGCATCTCTTCATCTCTTTTTGTTTCATTTCCCCCCTCTTTTCTTTTTAGAAATTAGTTTACTAACAAGAATATATTGAAACAGTAAGATTTACATATATATTGAAAAAAAACTTGCAGGCTTTCCCACTGCATTTGTGGGCATGTGTAAACACTTCAGAATCAAGTGCATGTCTTGTGCACTATGTCCTGCTGTGCACCTCTTCTGGGGTCTGGTGCTCTCAACATAACTTGAGATTTAGCCATTGTTCTCACCCTTGTAGGGAGCAGTCACATCTTTAATCAAGGAATTAAAACATATATTTCTTGTGGCTAATTGCTAGTGAATGAGTTACAGATCAAGAATAATTCACAAACCCTATCACATAATCCACAGATAATGATAAATTCTTGAAAATTGTAGCCTAAGCATGAATAATGCCTGAATGGAAAAACAACCTAAACGAATTGGTGAACCAATTTTTTCTGATTAATTTCTCTTTATAACATATCTGAAATTTGTTATCAAATGTTATTACGCAACATTCAGACACATCCACAGTAAAGGCTACATCCAGTATTCAAAAGGTGTCCTTCGTAATGGTCACATATAACATCCATATCTTAGACTGTTGGCGGATTCCATATAGGCCAGTGAACTGTAGTCCTTGGCATAATGAAGGTATTTGCTTAACTTTTCTGCTTCTTAGAGTCAGTTGCATTGTCAAGGTAACAAGGGAACCATCTGATGTGCATGACAGAAAGCTCAGGATGTAGCCTGCTGTCTCACTGTAGCAGACTACCTTTCAGCAGCTTCAGTTTGCTAGTCAGCCTAAAAATGCATAACATGACTGTGGCATTGTTTCTGAATAAAATGACAGTAAAATTCAGAAAAGGCTTAGAGACTAATTTCAGGCAACTATGCTAAGCTGAAGTGAGACTCCTTTTCTTTCTAAAATTCCCAATGGACAGAATACCCTTTGAATTCCATGGTCATCTCACAGACCTTTGCATAGTAAGACATTTTTCACACAAGATGTCTGGCTATTTGGATACAATTCAAAAAGAGGCTTATGCTTCAAAAAGCAGGAAAGCTGACATAAGCCTTAGAGTAAATACCAAAATCTCTTATCTTTCCATATTTGTCATATATTATAATCCTTGCACGAGTGGCCTCCACAATAATAGGAAAAAAATCCTAAATATTGGCTTGACAGACTAACAAAGGCATTATACATAAATGGTGGATAGGGAACAGTTGTGGGGGGTTTAAGCTTTCTAAATTATAAATGCTCATTTATATTAAAATGTACATGAATTTCCAATGGGAATGTCTGCTAACACATAAAAGTCCTACTTCTGAGGACTGATTTATTCTCTAGCATATAGGAACAAGAAATTCCCCCCTGGGTATTTACCAGGGTGAGGACAGAGGATTTCTGTGTCCCACAATATTTTTTATTGCTTTTTGTATTAGATACTATTTTTATGGCAAAACATGTACTTTATGTATGCATAATTCTAAACTGTCTGATCCTCCTTCCAAATTTTGCTGTTCAAAAGAAATGACCATTGATAATTTTCTAAATGCAGTTCTAGGGAGATATTACATGCTATTTCTATAGTTTGCCTATATGTGTGATGTCTTATACACTGTGATTAAACTCTAGAATTTTTTCCTTCCTATTACCTGAATTAGTTTAGTTTCCACACTAAAACACTAATGCTTTAAAATAGACTTGTATTTTCCTAAGATAATCTATCATTTATTTTAATGGAATAATTTGAAAGTATCAGTTTTGAAAATACTTCCTTTGAAAAATCACACTATTAAAATACTAATTATACGAGCTCACTTGAACTCAATGTAATTCCCATGCTAATTTCCATAACAGAACACTTTTCATACATGTCACTGATTCATAAAGAACTGCTCCTTTTATACAATATAAATAAATATAACTCCTTGAGGTACTCTCTAAAACAGACATCTTTACCTTAACGCCTTCCCTCTAAATCCTAGAATTATGCTGCCTTGAGACTTACTTGCAGAGTCAGCTGAGAAGCCTTGGGAAATTCATTATCTCTGGGAGAAAGTAAGGTATGTACTTCTTTTTCCCAGCATCATTCTTACATGCCTTTGCCTTTCTCTGTGAATAAAGAGGATGCAGTTGATTCAGCTGGTGAAGGAATGAGTCAGTGGTAGAACTGAAGTAAATGTGACTTTTATCTTTCTGTCCATATGTAATTAGTTTCATAAAGGAAAATTTTAGTGCAACATCATTTAGATAACATTTCATCTTTATCATAGCAGATTTACTTCACTGTAGATTTTGAGATAATCGCAGGAAGTATTTTAAAGTCAATCATATCTATTACCATTATTATTATTATTATTATTATTATTATTATTATTATTATTATATTAAAATAAGACATAATGATTGTGTAATCACAATAGATATTAAATACATATTGTACGTAATTTTTCATGGCCTAGGATACACTATATAGAACACCAACAGAAACTACAGAAAAAGAACACAGGAAGGATGCACACAACTACTCGCCATCACTTATTTAACAATTAGCAATAATATTTTTCCAGCAATTTTTCTTTATTTTTTTAAAATAGGTTTCTATCCACTGCATGAAATGCGTTTTCCTATGAATTTTCTTTTCATAAGTAACATCTCACTAACATACCACAAAGAGGTGCTCTAAACCCACAGTAGCTATTGAGAGCAACTCTACCAAGAACAGATAGAACTGCTGCAAGCTCGCCTCAAGGTAGGGGTTTGTGATTTTAGCACTATGTTTTTTAAGTAAAAATGTTTCTCATGGCAGTCATTGCAATAAAACTTGTGTCCAGCAGTCAGAACTTAAAATAATGAGATTCATAGCTGTGACCACATTAACAAGTCAAGTGAGATTTATTCCGTGGTACAGATTTAGGCAGAATACTCAGCTATCGATCATCTCATTTTTCATAAATAATCTCTCCGGTTGAACAGGATGTCTTTTTTTCCCTTGAAGTAATAACTATATAATGAGTGATTTGTCTGGCACAATTTTACAGAGGTTTCTGTCCTGACAACTGTGGGGTATGTGTTTAAATACCATTTTTTGTGAATTATTCTGTTGTCTTCTTAACTTGCATATGTAGAGATAAACATATATACAAGTCTTCACACAATCAGGAGTGAAAAAATAAATTTCCCTTGATATCTAATTTCTAAATCTTCCTTTAATCTAATTGACATTAGTTTTGTAATCCCAGATAAGTTTTAACAATTTTTCTGAATCCCGTCACTGCTCCGACTGTCAGAGAGGGAAAATACGGCAGAGGCAGAGAACCCTGAATGCTGCATTATTCCTCATCGTATCACTTCATACTAAAACAAATGGGGATGAAACTTGATTGCAGTCTCTGCAAGAAGTGTATGGCTTTGACCTATTCAATCAAAAGACGAGTCACCTGCTGTATGGCATCATCTGTGGGGTCTTCATGTAGGTCTACAATTATTTCGAGGCCACTGGTGGTAAAAAAATCTGCAATTCTTGAAATCTAAACTTATGCATATCACTGAGGGAGTATTTTTTCCATTTTGGGTGGAAATCTGGATCTGAATAAAGCTGAAAGAGTATAGTTCTAGTTTATTTGAAAATACTACTTGAACAGCTTTAATTTTAGTCACAATTTATTTCTGAATACAATTTAGAAAGTGATGTACATAACACAGAGTATGTCCCCTTCTGATATGTCTTCATTTTCTCTTATGTAAATTAAAGTTTATCTATATATTGGATAATTAACACTTGTCCCAATGGAACTGTTTACTTCTGAAGAGATATATTTCATTCTCAAGACACTATAATTTCAACTTCAAAATTTAGCTCTGTATTTGTATTCAAACATGAATATTTGGATTTTCAAACATGAATATTTGGATGTTTTGGGGCATTCAATTTGAGAGTATTCAAAGGTGATTAGCACTCTGTTTCCATTTTATTTATATTGTAAAGAACCAATTATGTATTTTAAAAGTGTACTGTCTGTGGTAATCAATATTTATAAATGAAAAAGAGAGAGAGAAAGAGAGAAAGTGAGAGAGAGAGAGAGAGAGAGAGAGAGAGAAAGAGAGAAAGAGAGAAAGAAAGAAAGAAAGAAAGAAAGAAAGAAAGAAAGAAAGAAAGAAAGAAAGAATGAATGAAACAAACAAACAAACAAACAAACAAACAAACTCCAAAATGGTGTTCCTACCACTATGAGCTATATTTAATGAATGGCTTTTCAAGCAGATACGAGTTTTATTTCAGCAGGCACTACCCATCTATAATTGAAATATCATTTGTGTTAATCAAAGTCTGCATGGTGATGTAATTGTTTTGAAAGCAGCATAGCACTGGAACACACAAATTATTTTGGATCTGCTATATAAATAGGAATTTAATCTGAATTCTCAATTCTAAAATATAAGACTAACTGAACAGGTTCCAGCTAAACACAGAATAGATGAAGCACAATCAGAGATATAACACAATAGACATATCGAAGCAATTTTTTGTGATTGAAGTAAGATAAACATTAGCTAACAGACATATATCTATATTAATAGCTATATTTTTCAGACTGTGCAAATATATCAAGTATTTGAATGATAATACAGTGTTCAAATTTTTGCCTTGGTACCTTCATTTGGTCTCTTTTTAAGGGCTTATTAAGTATTTCATTCTATTTTCTGTCTAGATGCTTGCTAATTGAAGGTTCTTGAAAGGCTCTCTGACTATAGAAAGCTTAGGCTGCACTGCCTGAAGTTGCATTAAGCAGAGCCTCATCAGCATTCAGCACCACTACCATAGCGTAAAGCCTGGAAGAAGTGGGAAAAATTACCTACTGAAATATAAGAAGAGAAGATGAAAAGAGGCCAGCAAGAAGAAAGAAAAGCTCCTCATTTCTGTTCTGAGCTTCTTTTTCTAATGGATCCCCCTCCCAAGCAATGTTGCGAATGGCCGGTGATGTGTTCTGCAAATAGATCAGCAATGTCACTTCTAAAATTGCACTTTTTGGCATTCAGGTGTTGAGCAAGTCAGCTGGTAGCCAGGCTTTATCCAAGGCTGCATTACAGAAAAAGAGTATATGTTAGATCATCTAGCAGCAATTACAGTAAAACATCTCTGGCTTGAGACAGAATCACCGTTACTGTTGCTTCCTGCAGTGAATTCTGTCACGATCATATTTGCTTCCTTCTTCACTCCCAGGTGTCAGATATACTTGGCTAAGATTATTTTACTGGGTTGAATTAGTTCCACAACTTCTTCAGACACTAAAGTGACTATTATCTCTCCAACCATTCTCAAACATTGAGATCTCAGTGAAAAAATACAAAGATATACATTAGATTATACTTTAAAAGGTATTGCAAAAGTCATTAAATAAATTATGAGATATCCATTGTTAGATTTGCTCTAGTCACAGATGTAATATTTTTCTTCTTTCATTTTTTCCTTTTGCCATAATAATCACTACAGCAAGTTGTAAATGCAATGAAACCCCCTGCTATCTATGATGGAGAGGACACAGAAATTGATTTATTGATTTATGATATTGATTTATGATATTGTACTGTGCAAAATTCAGGTGCAGTCATAAAATTTTGCTGGTTTCAGAAATCTTTAGAAAGAAAAAAAAGGAAAGAAGGAAGGAAGAAAGGAAGAATAAAGAGAATCAAAGGAAGAAAGAATAGGAAGTACCAAAAACATAATTTTTCCCTTCTCACATGTAAAAATATAAGGGAAATTTGCATGTACACAGATACTATAATGGAATATTTAGTTATTATTTGCAGTTTGTGTAACTCTTGCTCATCACACTAATTATCCAATACATTTGTATGCTCCTGTTTGTGACATTTATTGTTTACTCCCTGTGGAATTCTGTGTGGTATTAATGTTCTGTCATACCTTAAGTCTTATGCGGCTTCATGAATTATTTTCACAGGCTATTCAAAGAACCTAGAAATACTGTAAGGATGACCTATGATTTTTCCATGAGGCCTTTTCCCATGCTGAGCCTTTAAAGAACTTCAGGAACTGGAGAACAGAGCTGCTGTTTTGGGAGAAATGTGAGGCTATGGTCAAGCACACATGACATTGCTACAAGTTGAGTGGATTACATGGAGAGGTTGGGTGATGGTGTGAAGGCTTGCAGCTGCAGCAGGGAGAGACAGTAAATACTGGGAAAATGTGGTTTCTTAAGGAAAATGGGAGAAAGTATTAATAAAAATATTCATATAAAACAAGGAAAGAAATTAGGAGTTCTTTAGGCTTTTTCTGCTCTAGCCTCTCCCCTATCCTTTCGTCCAAATTGCTGCCTTGGTTTCCTAGGTAAAAGGACATTTCTGTGCTCTTGATGGCAGAGTCATGAAGGCAGAGCTCCCTTGCTCCTACACACGTCTTCATTCCATCAAAGCCTGACTTAGAAGGCAAAGAGCAACCTAATTGATCCAGAAAAACTGCTTTTCATATCTTTAAGGAAAGCATATTAGAGTTCTCTGATTTCTTGGTCTTTCAGCAGTTGTAGAAAACGACAGGGATCCAGAGGTCAGGTCCTCACTAGGGAAAATAATTGCCTGCAGTGTTCTTAAAAATCCAAAGGAGGTACACACAGTATTGCAGGAGAAAAAATTAAAAGGTTTTTCTCTTACTTCCCTAATGTCTTTGAAAAGTCATCTCTACTCTAGCAGCAGCAATAAAGACTTATTCCAAGGAAAAGATCAAGCCTTATGCTGGAGCTTAGTGATTTTTACACTGTGATTTTCTGCTTTTATTTAAATAACTGGTGCAAACAGAATAATTTTTCTATGTCTGCTTCATCCTTGCACTTTCATGATCAAAATCTAATTTTTAGTTTTGGTTCAGGCTCTAGACACCCACACTTCAAAGAATGAAGATGACCATAGTTATAATGCTGTCAGACTTTCAACTGAAAGCATACAGGAAACTTTACCTCTGCTTCTTTTAGTAATAATCTTTCTCATCAGTGTCTGAAGTCCTGTTTTTTTCAATAAATGTAAATAATAAAAAAAATTTTCCATCTATGCCTATGCTAAGTTCATCCATTGCAACACTTCTCTGTTGGTAGAGGGACAGAAGAGGGGTACACATAGGAAATTATTTTGAGAGCCAAGAATAAAAGATATTTAAGCAAAAAAAATCAGATTTACTCTAAACCATAAAAAATTGAAACAAGTTTGTGACTCTTGAAAAGTGGATGTCCTTTTGCTCCATATTCTGTATCATGGGGTTTTGGTTTGGTTTGGTTTGTTATTTTTATGAAAACATTATTTTCTTAAATACTAATGAAAAATTTCTGTAATTTTTTAATTGAATATAATCAAAAAACCCATCTGACTAAAGAACAGAATATGATTGCCCCAGTTGGTTTGGTTCCATATTTCAACACCTAGCCTTCATGTAAATACTTGCTTCTTCACTTTCTGCAAAAATTTATATGCAGTATTTTTTAAAACAAGTTTAAGTTAGGTATTGGATTAAAAAAAGGACTGCACTGTAAGTCCCAAAAGGTTTGGAGCTAATATTTTGAGCTTAAGATAGCTTTAAAAATGGATGGATTGCATATGACTTTTTGTGTGGCCTGCAGTTGTCTAGTGTGGCACAGCCACACATGTTGGGGATCTACAAATCAGTCAGAATCTGTGAGGCATTGATCCTGGAATGAAATTTCAGTGTAGGAGCCAGATGCAATGAGTGCTCTTCATATTTAAAGTGGATAAAAATGAAATCTAAACCAGAGTTTGATTCACACGGAAACTGCATTTTACTTACTGGTAACAGTAATTCTTCAATCCGCAATGATAATTCCTTTCTTATTTTAGTTGAATATTACAAGAAGACCCCTCCTTTAACCAAACCAAATGCTCTCCTAATGTTACATTTAGTAGTTTATTTCTACCTCACCAAGATCCACTAAAGAAAATTATTAGATCTATATGCATCACTTGATAGGACAGAAATTAGATGTCAGAAGTAGAACACTTCCTCATGAACAATGTTTTACGGTCTGTACCAGCACTTGCTTTCATCAGATGTTTGGCATCCCTCTGCCTATATGTGTGTTTTAACAAGAATTTACAGCCATCCTATGACAAAGTCTTAAACTCATCCAGATTTTTCTATGAATTTTAGAATATGTTCATTGATAAATTTATTTATACCAAGATGTGGCCTGCTGAATTACTGAAGATGACCAACACATTTTCACTTTCACCAGCCTGTGAATCTACCAGGATACTGACAACACGTACCAAAATTTCTGCTCTGTATCCAGAACAAGTTCAAACAAATATGAGTAAACTGAGGTGGAAGTCAGGATAATGTGTTCTTTATAAAGTTTTTCCTTTTTAGCCTTTATGAAGCCTTACTTGAGTCAGTACATGGAAATGGGACCAGTATTTTTATCTAGCTCAGATAAAGAGGTAGAGTTAATTGTTCAATCTGTTTTCAAATCATTGATACCACTACTAGAGCTGACCACTATCATTCTGAATCCTCCACGACTATGATTACCTGATATTATTCCTTCCTGAATATACAATCCAGTAATATAGACAGAAAAGGGAAATAGCTGTTAAAGTCCAATCCTCTACGATGAAGCCATATTTTAATGCAAAAGTTGGGCCTAAAAAAGGACATTCTTCACAGACCAAGAAAGTATGACTTTCTATATGAATTTTCTATTCTGATTCTTGTTTTTTTTAAACTTTACACACACTTTTTCACATTAATGCACTTTAGTATCTTCCAGGAAAGTACTAAGCAACAGGAATAACATCTGGTAAAACTACTTGGTAAAACTACTTGGTAAAACTACTACTCCTGCTGCCAAGTGAGTTTGTTGTTTTTTTTCCTCTATCACTGTATTATACCGTAGATATGATTTAGTGTCCCTCTGAAAGCAATTTTTTTATTTTTTATTTTTTTTTGTGTGTTAATTTGGAACATGTTACACCTCAACTTAGATTTCTAAGGAAAAAAAAGGAGAAAATCACATACCTGTGTGCCAGCTGCTGATACCTGATGATGTACCATTTCAGCCTTCAACATAAAATAGGGTCTATTTTCTGTCAATCTGAACTTAATACATGCTGTGACTGAGTCAGCAGCACCTTCTTTATAAAGCAGTGTGGCAACCAGGTTTTAAATGCTGCAAAACATTCTAAAAATTTTAATAATTTCTACCGTAAATAAACAAGCTCTCTTCAATTGTTGCAAATGAATGGAGAAAGACACATGAAAAAGGAGAAAGGGTGTAAGAGCCACATTTTTCCATTCCTGTCCAGTCTTGCCTTTGTAAGTTCCTGATGATCTCTTTGAAGTACAGGTATAGTCTGAGAAGCTGCTCTTGGCATTGAAGGTACAAGCACACTTCACTGTGTACCATATGCACATGACTGCAAATGCAGTAGCAGATCATAAAAGGCAAGTGGCAATGCAGACTTGTGTCAGAGGAGTGGGCTGAACCCTCACAATAACTCAAGTATACTTGAAATTTAGATCACTGCTATGAGATGAGTGGTCAGGTTACAAAAACAAATGGGACAAATTTTTTTAAGACATAATAGGACTGTGAAGTTACAAGGCATTATAAAACTAAAAGGTTTGACAACTTAATTCTGCTTTGATTATGTTGTCTGTTGAGACAACCAAGGCCTGTTGAACGGGATCACAGCCAAGAAATGCTTGTATTGATAGTGTGCTCAATAAATGCTATTCTTTCTCATCTATGACTGAAACGTTTTTTTGATTAAATGAACAGAATCTAGGATCTTATCTATTGATGATTTAAGTTAATGTGTTCTGATGAGGAAACAGGATAAGCAAAGCAAAGAGAATACTCCAAGTAATCTCCATTCCATTAAGATAAGGTGTCATTGCTTCACTCCACTTCGCTATTTGCTTAGGTAAATTTGTTTGATATTAAAGGTTAATATACACAGCAGATTAATTATATGTCAGCACTTCATGAACTGGAAAAAGATTCTGAGTGATAATGCATAAGATGTAGAAATTAAGAATTCCAAATGAGAATTCCAAAAGACAGTTAACTGTTATCTCTACAGTTTAAATGTTTTTAGAGGCTGTTTTTAGTCTTACTCCTTATTTAAAATTTTTTTAATACTATGTGGCATGCACATGTGAAATTATTTCTCATAATTACACGTTCTGACTGCTAACTAATATACTGGGAAATGACAGGGAGTATATTTTCAGAACACCCCAGAACCTGTATAAATCTGGACAGAGTGTGTCTCTCCTGAATGCAGAGATCTGGAGGAGAAATTCTGACTTGATCCAGAATGACTGACTCTACAGATCAGAAACGCTACAACTGGGGCAAAGCTTTGGATGAGCCATTTTGTTTTCAGAATGGTCAGTTAAATGCTGAGGAGAATACAGCAACTAAACTGCTGCAACACTCAGACTGGCACATTTTCAGTGACAGTGCTATCTACCTCTACACTGCATTGCAGTAAAGAATGTAAACTCTAACTTGGAATGTGATTAAAAGGGCTGTGAGCAAGTTGAGAGTGTTCTAAATAAAAAGAATTTCCCTTAATTTCACAAGCTGCAATGGTTGATGCTATTCCCATAAATGCAAAATTCTTGGGGTAAGAACTATTCTGGCTGGGTTTAGGTCCACTCTGTTGGGAAAAATATAGAATGACTGCATTCATTGTCAAACTCATACAGTGAAGAAACTGGAAGTATGGTACTTCATGTACTTGCCAAATGATACCATAATTTATTATTGTACGTTACCCAGGATTTACTTTCTGGGTGATTTAATTTGCCTTTCCCCAAGACAATTTCTATGGAAAAGATTGTGGGAGAAAATGTGCAGAGCTACTCTCAGTTCCTACCTTTCTTTTAATATAGTTCATTATCAACCCCAGAAAATGTTTGATGTTGTAAATCAGTTATGTGCAGCAGAGGAGCTTAGGGAATAATATATTTATTTATACTGACCACAATACTGCTACAATTTTCTACAGGCTGGTGCTAGAGGCAATTTGTTTTAGTTTGAATTAGCTGACATCTCCTTTTGTACTCAAAATTCAAAGAGTACTTTTTCCACCAAGGGTAACAAAATTCTGTGTCCTGTCTGTTTTTTTAAATTCAAGATGTTCCTTTTCCCCAAAGAGTTACGTATTGAAAAAGCTACAAAGTAGCTAAGTGAAGAAGGAAGTACACATAATTAAAGAACCATCATACCATCTTAGGGTAAAACAATGCTTTGCCCCTCTCTTTTGATTCTTTGTTTAATTTAGTGTGCCACTAAATTTGAAATGAAACCATCTGTATGAATAACAACACAACTTTCACCTCTTACTTTGGAGAATTATCTAGCACTGTACATTTCAGCTATAAAATTGTTAACATGGAAGGACAACATTTAGAATGAGAGAGGCAAAGAACTTATGTAGCTGAAATGACCTGAGTAATGTAATTCTATTGTCATTAATATTAGTCTACATCATCCTGAAACTCAGGTATGGCATTGCCTCCAAGATTTATTGCTAAACATTAGGACTCATAGCATGAGTCCTTCACAACCTCTCATAAGATGCTCAGCATCTCTACATAGCTTTGAAATCTGAGCATTTGCATCCCAAAAACTTTAGTCACTAGTGAGGTTCCAGGGAAGTTTCCTTTTCCCTGACGATGTATGTAAGAAATAGACTTCTCAACAGAAAAAGACTTCAATTAGCAGCCAAAGTAAAAAATTAATTCAAAGTATTCAAGCTTAAAACTCTCTGCAGGTTGATGGATATGGCATTATATATGAAATGTCAGCAGATCCTGTTAAAAGATAAAGCTGAATACATGCCAGAAGAACAAATATTTTTTAATTAATCACATATACTTCTCTGATAATTAAAATTGAGTTATGGGCCAAGGATTACAGAAACACCAAACAAAAAAATGGATACTTTTAAGACATCCAAACTGGGCTGTTGGCTTCTACCCAACAGGAATTTTACTGTGACATTGGATAAAGTTTGTTAGGAAAAAGAAAAAGGAAGGCAAAAATGTGTTTTGCTTCTCAGTGAGATAGTGGGAGACATTGGAAGAATTATTAGGATAATATAAATCTGTAAAGTGAGGTGGGTTTTAAGAACTGGGAAAGAATGAGGATAACTGAATTTAAAACTTATGTTTGGTTTTATTTGGTGTCTCAGTCAGAAGTCTTTAAGGATACCAGATTCCTTGATCTGGTATGTTTTCTAATTCAGGAGAGCTGATAATTCTACACTAATTCTTGTTTTATTTTATTCATGATAAAAAATGAGCTCAAGTTAAGACAAGAGAATGAAAAATACGGCATATAGTGAATACAGATGCTTTTTATTTCCTGACTATTATAGAGCATAGAAAATTTCCTCTTTAAAAATATAAACCAATGTCACCAGTTTCTCCCTCCTCTCACTACTGCTAAAACAGAAGATTAATTTAAAAAATTCACTCTGATACCAGAGGTTGCCTACAGAAAAAAAACCCAAAACCCTATTTTTTTCTTAAAAAAAAAAAAAAAAAAAAAAAAAAAAAAAAAAAAAAAAAGAAAGAGAATTTTCATTAGGTTATTTTTCAAACTTACCTCAGTCATCCTGGAATTTTCAAATTCACCCCTCAAGGACAAATAATTAATTTTTAGTTTTTTTACTTTTCTCAATTTCTTAATTCTGGAGGGAACTGTGTAGATAATGGGTTTTCATGTAGGTATATTCAGAGACAATGAATATTTTCTGTATAGCAGTGGCTGTATCATTAGATTTTTGTCCTCCTCTCTTAAGTAACTTGATATCAAGATCTGCCCAGTTGTCTCTTATTATGATGTTGTTTTGACATAATTTGTTACACTTCTCTCTTTGCCTTGAAATCAACATGATAGGTTTGAAACATATGAAATATTTATAAAATTTAATAATCTCAAGAAGCTTTTCTGTTTGTTATTACTGCTGAACATTTTCAGGTACAGTTCTGTTTTACACTGAGTTCTGAGCATAACCATTTAAATGCAAATAGTTTATGTCTGTGAGCAATTAGACTCATGAACATTTATTTTCTGAACATTGTCATGACTAGATTTCTGTAGAGTAACTTCTCATTTACATTAATTGAAATGATATTTTAGTCAGCTCATTTTCCGTGCACAATTCAGTAGGGACAGCATAGAAATTAAGTCTAAGCACTAATCTGAAAATTTTTGTATTCAGTTTTCTCATTTTTCAAGTCTGCCATTTTGTCAATATTTGGCAATTAGCATAAAATAATATTTCTTTAAAAACTGAAAAAACCAGAGTTCTTCACAGGCTCCTATGATCTTTCATTTTAGACTTGATTCCTGGATGAGCCACTTCTCCTGTGTCATGGATTCTGCTGAATAATACAGTTCTTAAATAAAAGTATTAACAGGTCTAACAGGTCTTCTTTTTGCTTGCCTGTTTTCAATCAAAAGAAACCTTTTCTACAAGACTTTAGTTTAACAACCAGTGTCTCCACTTTATATAGAAATGTCAGAAAACCAAATTACATTTGTAGCTTTTGTAGTCCCACTATAGTGTTTGAAGAAGCATCATGAACAAAAGAACAGCTGGAACATTCTCAGGATGGGGTAATGCATTCACAATATGGTTTGCTTATACACACACACACACATATATATATATATATAAAGGAATAAAATAATTGTCTGTTTTGTCTATCTACAATAGGACAGGCATTAGACATTGCTTAAAAGAGAAATGAAACATCTTTTTTTTTATTAATTTCAAATATATTGACACTTGGAGTATGATCGAATTGCACTCCTTAATTTTGCAAGTGACACAAAACTTGATAGGGGTGGGTGTGGGAAGCAGACCAGGGCAGGGCTTCTGTTAGAGGCACGTCACAAGACTGGAGGAACAGACTTACAGGATAATATTATGAAATTTAGCATAGGCAAATGCAAAGTCCTGCACCTGGGAAGTGAGACCCTCTTGAGACAATGCAGGCAGGAGAGACTAGCTAGGGTACAGCTCTGTGGCAAAGACCTTGGGGCCCTCAGGAAGAAAGTGACCTAAACATGAACCAGTGCAGTTCCTGGCAGTAGAGAAGGTCATCAGCATAGGGCGCTGTATTCACCACAGTAGAGCCAATGTTTTGGGGAAAGTTACTATCCTCCAATATGTGACACTTAGCCCACGCTTAGGTACTGTGTGCAGTTTGGATCTCAACTTACAAGAAACTTGAGTACAATTTACAGGGAAAATACTGTTAAACTGCAGAGAACCACCAAGATAACTGGGGTATGGAGCACATGGCCTGTGAGCAGCAGCAGAGAGAACTGTAGTTGCTTAGCAGGAGAAGAAGTGGCTTGAGAGGGATCTGGTAGCAGCCTAACAATATAACTGAGGAGGAGATTGAGCAGACTGTAAAAAACAAGACTGAAAGAAGACTTAGTGAAACCTTTACATAGACATAAAATAGTTTCTTACCTTTTTACTTTGGAAGCTTTCAGCGGCCAACCATTTTCCAGCATAGCCATTGACACTTCAAAATACCTGAAAATACCCTCTTAAACTAGCATAAAAAAAGAGGTTTCTCATACTCACTATGTTTTCATTTAATATTCTTGATATTAATACATTATTTCAATAGAATGTAATAATAGTAGATTTCTGTATGACAGGAGCAAATTTTCATGTAAAGTGAGACCATCCATTATAATCAGAGACAGGGTACTTGAACTGAAGATCACTACTCAGTTAAAATAAAAAATAATGAAAGTGTCATCTTTAATAGAAAATGTCATATGAATATATGACAAGTGGTGCATATTCAAAATGTTTTCTGTAAGCCATGTATGCAATTTTAGATTTTAGAGCTTTAAAAGCTCTTTACTACATTTCAGTTGGCATGGGACACTACACACTACATATATATCTTTATTTGAGGCATTAGAGTCCACAAAGCTACATTAACTGTACGTTTTATTTGACAATAGATAACCACTAAAACAAATTTGCATTAAATGCACAAAGAGTGATTATAAATGGAAGTGGGCAGACCGAACATAAAGGTATAATTGACTTTAAGGATTCCAGCAACAAAAAAAAAATTAGAAAGGAGTTTGAGTTGTCTCTGAGTATCAGTGTGACCCCTGGACTACGTAACCTTGGGCTTAGTTGGAAAACAACAATAAAAGAAAAAAATAAAGATTTGTGACCTCATTATTTGGTACAGCTTTGTACATTTAAAATTGCTCAAAATAGAAGGCTAGCATGGCATCTAATAACTATGTTCTCAGTACTAAAGATAGAGTGCATTTTAGAATATAAAAGTTTATAGAGAAATGAAAAATAATACAAATACCTAGTCATCATAAGCCTGAGGTGAAACAAAAAAGGGTTAAAGGTTTTATTTTTGTCTGTTAGTCATACTTATTTGTTTCTTATTATAAAGAAGGACATGAATAACCAAGAATCATAACAATATTTTTAAAATCTGGTTAATTTCCCCCCTACATACATACATACAAATTTTCATATGCATTTCAATGAATGTTCATAACTTAAGTGTCTGGAAGACAAAAATTTATGGTCACACATGTATTATTCTGTAACAGACTTAAAAATTGGTGCATCAGCTGTAAGATGAACCATCAGTCTTCAGACCAATGGAACACTGTACTGCCTTGGAAATTCCCTCTGCAATCTGCAGTATATCCTCATGCGTTTTGCTGAACTGAGAAAGGAAGAAGAAAGGATAGGATTTGCTGTGAATGAATCCATATTCATCAAGAGGAAATCTCTTTGGAGAATTTTTGATGCAGAATAGGCCTAGGCTGACTGGTTTAGGCAGGTCTGAAAACGCTACATAAGGCATTTTTCCACTCTCACACACTAAAGAGAAAAACTAGGAAATTTACTCCCACCAACCTGCAGTCCAATTTGTGAACACTATGTAGAGTCTCTCTGTATCATGTGAAGAAATGCTGTTTATGACTCTACATTATAGTTTTTGTGGGCTTGGAACATAAAACAGCTTCTAGAATGAAAAAAACAAATTAAAAACTCAAAAAACCCAATACTTTCCAACCCACTATCCACTTGTGATTTTTGTGTCAGGGTGCACAACAGAGTGAGGTTTCAATGGTTTATCATTGGAACAACAACTAATTTGAAAAAATCCAGGGGAAGTTTTTGAATTAAACCTATCAGAAATGACACTCTAGTCACCAAAAATTAAATATTTAAAGAATTTGGTTTTAGTGAAAAATTTGGGCTTTACATATCATGAGGTACATAATTCTAAAGAGAAGAGATTTAACATTTGTTGTTAAAACTGCCAAGAGACTCAACGATTAACCTTAGGAATCTGTGGAAATATTAATATAGTTAAATACAGTGTGAAGGAGAATCCTATATCTCTACAGTGCACAAATGCCATCTTCAGTATCCAAATATTTCACCAGGGAAATTGTGCTCTCCTAAATTGTCCCGGGCCCTCAGGCCCCTGCAGTTTCTTTGTTTCCATATTGCAATAATGGATTGCATTTTTTACATAGTTTAAAAAATAGATATATTTATTTTCTAATATCTCAGATGTGTTGTATTTTCCATATATATAATATAATCTTACTTTTTGGTAACTTGGTGGCTTCCTTGATGTTCAGCAGTACACAACATATATATTGAAAAGGAATAATCTATAGTTTAAATTGAGAGACTAGTCATTCTAGGTTGAAAAGTATGTTGAGAGAATTTGTTTCTGAACTGTTAGGAATAAAATATTTGAAAACTCTTTTTTCAAACTTTTTATATCTTACAGGTCGGTTTTGGATTGAACAAGGTTCTGTGTGAACAGAAGTTACAGTAGTTTATTCAAGATCAAGATTCTTTGTCTTCACTTGAGTACAGGATGAAGCTCCTTTATTTTTGCATGTGCAATGAATACAGATAAAGGAGTTTCGATTTTTTGCTTTCTGCATCAGGAGCTTGATCCAAGGCCAGCTCAGTGGAAATGCTCCTATTGATTTCAGTGGCTTTAGATCAGACTTTAATTCTGTTGTGACTGGATTGAAAACCAATGTATTTATCTCTTTGGAATTCTACTGACGTAGTGTCTTTTGAAAGGTTTTGTTTAATTCTTTTCTTGATGCAATTCAGGTAATTATTCGAATAATTCACCTTACTTCCTATTTAACATATTGTTATCAGCTGTCAAAATAATTAAATACTCAATATAAATTTAAGCACTTAAACTGACAAAAATGTTGCTGATAAGAATAATGGAAGCAACAGAAAATCAGGAAAAAAAATTACAGGGATAATTCAAGCCATTTCATCTGTAAATAATGAGAATTTAATGAGGTTGATATCCAAAAAGGTTTTCACTTCTTACAGTATAAAGCGTTCATTTTTCACATTAATTGTCTTTTTAGTAACATTTTTAGGACACTGAAAAGAAAATATTTATGTGTATATAAGTTGCTTTCATGGAACTTTTTCTCTGGTCCTAGAAAAAACAGTTCACCTATGGACTTCTGAAAAGATTATATCAAGTGTCTAATCTGTCAAAAAAAAAAAAAATCAAAGCTCAGGAGGCTCATATCCTATAAAAAATAGACTGGCTCTTTT
Source organism: Motacilla alba alba (assembly GCF_015832195.1). NCBI lineage: Eukaryota > Metazoa > Chordata > Aves > Passeriformes > Motacillidae > Motacilla > Motacilla alba. The sequence continues at coordinate 33,397,828 of NC_052020.1, forward strand.
AATTGAAAATCTGAAGCTCTGAATTCTCATGATATAGAACATGCCCTTAGGATAAGCTTTGTATAACAGCAAGATCTAGAGTCAGCAAAGAAATAGCAAATAATAAAGTGACATTATGGCATTGGTCCATCTTGTTTGGACATTGTTTTTTCAGATCAAAATAGCAGAACTCTTGGGAAAAAATTTATGCTGATTAGTGATTAAATCCACATGTAGCACCAGCAGTGAAAGAATTGTTCTATCTGCCCTAGACATCTACATTTATTGAGATGAATTATCCCCTGCAGGTACTGGGCTCTCTCTATTTACTATAGAAGAGTCTCAATAGATAAATTAAATGGTATAGTCAGCTCTTAGAAAGACTAAATTAGGTAAATTGAGACCCACACTAGATACTGATTCATCTGTGTGAAGTATATTCTAATAAGTTATTAAATAAGGCAAAAGAAGACAGTTATGTATACTTTGATACAAGAAGCTGGCACTATATGTGCCTCTTTGTGGCATATTTCTTTCACATTTTTGTTCAATGCTTTCTACTTTGAAAGTGTTTCTTTAGTTTATGTTAAACTATATAATAGGGAAAAAATAGGGGGTAGGAAAGATGAGGAAAAAAACCTGAGAGCAACAAAAATACCAGGAATTATAGTGAGGAGAAATTATACTTTTTTTTAAGATTAAAAAAAAAAAGAGATATGATACTGTGATACTGTGTAAAACTGAAAAATTGATGGCAGGCTGCTGATGCATGGCTCTGAGCAGCAATCTCAGCTACCTGTCTCTGCTGAAAAAGGTTTATTGCCAGCACATCACTGAATGCTGCAGTTGAGAGTGCCCCAAATGGGCACCCTTAAATGGGAATTTGGTGTTCAAGCAAGAGCACAAAATTTATTGAAGGGATTGAGGTAAATTAGGCAAGTGGAACACAAAATACCCCCATAGTTCAGATAACTAAAGTTTTAAAGAGCATGAAAATATTTTGGGTCTAGAAACCCACAAAGACAAACATAAGGTTGAATTTTTTTTCCTGACATTTTAAGAAACATCAAAAATAATCTGGACATTATCATGAAAGACATAAGGGTCATTGTAATCAATATTTTTGTTTATGTCATCAAGAGATGTTCACAGTTAATAAAAAATATCAGCAAGGTTTATGCTGACAGGTAGGGAATTATGTACTTACAGTCTGGAAAACTGTGTTGGTATGTGTCAGCCACCAGCAATGATTTCTATAAGTATTAAAGGGCTGAGTGGACCTGTCAAAAGTAAAAGAGTTTTATAAGTAGTGAAGAACAAAAATTTCGTGTTCTGTTGCTACAAGAAAACTTGTACAGTTCAGCAATCAAAATATTTGAGAGCAATATGGGTTTAATGCAATATTATGATAAGAGAATAGAAAACCTTAGGTTGGAAGTGACCTTAAAGTTCCAACACCACGTCATAGCCATGATTCATCCCACTAGATCATGCTGCTCAGGGTTCCATCCAACCCAGCCCTGAATACTTCCAGGGACAGGAAATCCAGTTTTTCTGGGTAAGCTGTTCCAGTGCCTCATTACCCTTACAGTAAAGAATTTCTTCCTAATATCTAATTTAAACCTATCAGTTTAAAGCCTTTTCCCTTTGTCATATCCTTACATATTGTAAGGATATGTCACTCCTCTTTTTCATAAGTTCTAAGTACTGGAAAGCTGCAGTGAGATCTCCCCAGAGCCTTCTCTTCTCCATGCTCAAATACCTCAGTTCTCTCAGCCTGTCTTCATAGAAGATGTGTTCCAGCCTCCAGATCATCTTATTGACCCTTTGGACTTGGTGCAACAGGTTTATGTTTCTTTTACTGAGGACTCCAGTCCTGGGCACAGCACCCTTGGTGGTGTCTCACAAGGACAGGGAACAGGAGGAGAATCACCTTCGTCAGCCTACTGGCCTTGCTTCTTCTGGTTCAGCCCTGGATGCAGTTGGCCTATTGGGCTGTGAGTGCTGGATCATGTCGGGATCATGTCTGGATTTTCGTCCATGAGAAACTGCAACTCCTTCTCCACATAGCTGCTCTCAAGGGGTTCTTGTCCCAGATTCTATCATGTCTGGGATTGCCCCAACCCTGGTGCAGGACCTCACATTTGGACTTGTGGAACTTCATGAGGATCTTATGGGCTCTCAGCCTGTTTGTGGCTGTTTCTCAGACATATTGTTGCCCAAGACAGTTTAACAGGGAAGGAAGTAGAATATTTGTCTATCTCAACAGAACCTAAGTGCCCACAAACACATATTTTTATGTCTTGACATATTTTTATGTTTTATACCAGATATAATTTGCAAAATAGATACATATTCTTATTTGAGTTTGTGTGGGAAGGTTTGGGTAACCAGAGCTGGTGGTGGGTGAACAGGTGGGGTTTCTCTGAGGAACTACCAGGAGCTTTCTCTATGTGTGACAGATCCAATGTCAGTTGGCTCCAAGATGAATCCACCTCTGGTCAAGGCTGAGTCCATCAGCTACAACCCATGGTGAGTCGGGCTGTGCCTCTGTAGCCCAGGGAGGGCCATGGGGAAGCAGAGATCCAAATGCAGCCTGTGGAGAGCCCCGTGTCAGAGCAGGTAGATGTGCCCAAAGAAGGCTGTGATTTCATGGGAGAGCTGCACTGGAGCAGGGTCCTGAGGGGACCTGTGGACTCATGAAGAGAGGAGCCTATTCTGGAGCAGGTTTGTTGGCAGGATACCACAAGAAATCCACATTGGAGCAGGCTTTTTTTGAAGGACTGCAGCCTGTGGAAGAGATGCACCCTAGAGAAGTTATTGAAGCCCATGGGAAGGATTCACACTGGAGAAGTTCATGGAGGACTGTCTCATATTGGAGGGATCCTGGAGAACTGGAAAGCATCCTCTCCCTGAGGAGGAAGCAGAGGCAGAAACAACGTGACAAACTGACTGTAAACCCTATTCCCTGTCCCTGCTTCACTTCTGGGGGAAGGAGTCAGTCAAGAATAATGTTAGGCCCAGTAAGGACTAGCAGGGGGAAGGTGTGTTTAAGATTGGGTTCTACTTCTCATTATTGTACTCTGTGATATGATTTACAACATATTCAATTAGTTTCCCCAAGTGGAGTGTGATGGTAATCAGTGAGTGATCTTTTCATGTCCTTATCACAATCCATGAAATTTTCATCATATTTTTTTCTGTCCCTCTTGTCCAGAGGAGGAAGGAGTGATAGAGTGGCTTTCATTGGTACCTGGCATCCAATCAAGGTCAAATCACCACAATATTATTTAAAAAATAAAAGAATAGGTGTAACCAAAGCATACCAGGATTTAATCTCTCATTTTATAGAGATCTTAATAAAAGACAGACAAAGAAGTTATATTGGTGGACAGGAAAAAATCAGTGAGATCATTATCTTGCCTGATCAAAGAGTTGGGAGTTATGCAAAAGAGAATTTCTGAAAAAAAAACCCCAAAAAACAGCTATATCTCTCTTTTGGTAAGAATTCCTTAATGACTCTTGAAAGGTGATTATAGGGTGATAAATTTGTATTTTGTTGAAAATAAGGATACAGACACCACACCCTAAATGAACCCTGTTCTCTGACCTAACTATAGGCATAAATAGTCTACATTATGAAAATAGAATACATAATCTCTGAAGGCAATTACAGAAACACATTCACAGAGCAAAATGTGTCAAAACTAGGTTGACACAGACAAATTTTCCCATCTGTCACAGCAAACACTTATAAATATTGAATAATTAACACACAAGCTTGAAGCAATTTTGTTTCAGGGAGCCCCACCTTACCAGCTATATGTAGCTGCTTCTTACTTGGTCCTCATGAAAACTTGCTCACATCTTATATTTAGAGTATGAAGGGAATTCTCTACCTCATTATATAAATTAGCTACTGAAGCTACAGAGCCCAGACATACAGCTAAACTCCAACGTGTTTGATGTCAGATGTGATAATGTTAGGGATTCATTCCTCTGTGTTTAAATAATAGCTGAAGGAACTCAAAGTAGCCCAGAGCTCTATGGAAAACAAATTACTCTGCTAATGCTTGAGAAAGACCAAAAATGCAGTAAGAAGCTATCAGGGAAACTATATCTACAGACAAAGGCAACAAAGAAGACAGTGAGTAAAAGTAGTTTTGAGTCAAAATGGGGTTTTAATCTCATGTTTTTCTTTGTAGCTTGTGATAGCACAAGCCATTTAAATCCTTAGTTTGGCTTCAGAAAGCAATTTTATCAATATGTGGCTCCTGTGTATTGAGTATAAAATCAAATCTGTTACACCCAAGGAAATGAAAAGTATTGTCTACCTAGAATTCCATGTGGGGGTGGACTTAGTATCTCCAACACTAAGATACTAATACCCAATACTGACTAGTTTAGCATTTTTTATAGTATAAATTGACTTTATTTAAAGCCAGGAAGACATATTATTACTTTTTTCCATTGCTTTCTTTTCAAACAAATAAGAAAACAGTAGCAATGCATGATGGGTGAAAAATAAACAAGAAATAGCATGTTCTAAAACTGCTGAAGTTATTACATGTTCACTTATGCTCTAAAACTGTTGAGTTTATATAAAATTTGTTTTCCTACTATTTACAGGTGTTTGAAGACCATTGACCTTAACCAGATGGTAAATGTCAATATTTTCAACAGTGATTAAATAATTAAAAATATATTGAACATTTCTGCAATGTACACCTGTTCAGTTTGATCTCTTTTTCCTGCTTCTCCTTTAACTGTCCGTACAATTGACCTAATTTCCACTGAGTGTATAAACCAACAATTTCACCCTCCTTAACTCCTTTCTATGAACCTGTTTTTCAGATTTTGTAGCATCAAAATTATTCCTGAGTACCCATAAAGTTTAAGTCTTCCCTATGAAGTTAATTCTTCCCTCCAAACGAATGCAGCCCCTTTACATGATTTTTCTACTTTTCATCTGGCATGTGTTGTGTAAAGGGAGAAAGTGAGAGAAGGAAAGACTGAGTTAAAAGGATGGCAGATTTATAGTTGCTTTCAATTAATTTTCATTTCATTTAATTTAATTCTCTGGTTGATTACTTACAATTTTAATGCAGTATCAGATCTCCTAACTTCAGATTTATTGGTTCTTCATGATCTAGAATAACAATTTCTGCATGTTGTCATCACCTACAGTAATTCCTAGAACTGCAGCTCTTTAAGTCAGAATTGACCTTTATGATCAGTCAGTTTAGCATTCTAAATAATATGGCCCATATGATGTCAAATTACAAGGCATCTCTATCTCATTAGCTCTTACTCCAAAGAAAATAACAATGAATGCTCTATTTTAACATGAACTGAATATCTGAGTTATCTGGGACTCACTGTGTGGTTCATTAACGGTTACCTTTTCTTTGATTCATGATTCCTATACAGAGCGTTCAACATCACAGAATTTATTGCTCTAAGCTGTAAATTGGTGATGCAGACGACTGCTGTCTTTACTTGCAGAATAAATTCAGGATAAAGGAATAATTAAGCATGGTAAAATGAAGTGCTTTTGTGAGCCCTAGCTTTTGGAAGATAAATTCTGACTCTCAGGCAGGAGAATTGAGACTTACACCTCAAAAATAGCATTCTTAGAATCCTGTCAACTCTTTACTCAAGACCTGTGGAGTAGGTAGAGGTTTGAATCCCAAATGTGTGAATGAAGCAATGGTGTATATAGAAGTGATATAGTTATGTTAGGAACTGGGGAATTTCTCTGAAGAAGGAAATTGCAGAGGCAGCATAGCCTGAAACATAATCATAATGGAGTCAGGTAATGAAAATGAAAAGTGTTGTAGACTAACACTTAGAATAAGAAGGGAGAAACTGGGAGAAAGCTAAGATATACTATAGTACACTTGGCTCAAAGTGACACAATGCTTGTGTCATACCTCTGAGGACAGGAACATGAAGAATATAAAAAATACTACTGCAGTAGCACTCTTACTGCAAGTACATCTAGCATGTGAATGTTCAAATTCATGAGAGGCAAATACACGGAGAGGAGAGGAAGAATATAGAAATAGGTCCAAAAAGAATGAAATTTACCAACAGATTTAAGACTCTATTTTTTTATTTTTTTTTTTAATTTAAATCAAAGCCCAAGTAAATTTGTCTTACAATTCAAGAAGAAAAAATGGTCCAAACACCCTATCCCTACTGATCACAGCACACTGGGAAAGTTAGGGAAACCATCACATGAAAAAGGCTGACTTCTATGACATGGAATGCTTGCTTGAATGGAAAGAGGAAAGGAAATTAGAGGGGCTGGAAAAGAATCTGAGGTATGAACAAAGAATTTTCAGGCTGATTTTAAAAACCCTTCATATCAACTATCACTCTTGGTAACTTCATCTCTGCCTATAATCAGTAAAAACACTACAGAAATTCTAATAGGCTATTAAAATTAAATAGGTGATTTTTGAAGAAAATCTCCAACATTTTTTCTGAGGTTGGGCAAAAAGGCAGCTGGTGCTTTTATCAAAATACGCCACCCACAGTGAAACACTGTGTTATTTTCAGTGTCTAGTCTTTATCATGGAAGTAGTACCAAATCCAGTCATCAATTCCATTGCACAGTAGTCCACTAGAAACCAGAAGTGGTCTGCACAGTGTAGCTGATACAGTTACATGTGATTTCTCTGTTTCCCACCCAGCTGGGTAAACAGATGTCCTTCCTTTGCAGTATTTAAGCAGATCAGTGGAAAAGAAACATGAAATAAATAAAAAAAACTTACATTTTTTGAGTCTATTGTGGATAGGCATAAGTGTCTTTATGAACATTGGGGTTAGTGTTTAGATCCAAATTAAGATTTTACTAAGAAAAAATCTGGCTTGATGTTTCTTCATCCATTTTAGGTAGGGAAGTGAGGGATTAGCAAAACAACTTGGGACATGGGGAATGCTGTACTGGTAAAAGATGAGAGATGTTCCTCTGTACTCTGGCTTATGTACCTCTTTTTGATCGGGCATTCTGTACCATACATGCTATGACTTTGTGATACAATCTAGCTCCTACTCTTTTGCTAAGGTAAGGCTGCTTCACTAATCCACCAGATCAGTATCTTTTTCTACAGTGGACAGGACTAGAAATGATCTTGGGTTATCAAGTCCAGGACACTGCTATCATAGGGAACCATAATCTAATTTCTTCCTTTAACTTATCTAGTTCCATCTTAGCTAGTGTTGTGCTGCACTAATACTACTAAAATATGTTCCAGAACCAGGTTACTCCAGTTAAAACCTTTGGTTATTTGAAATTACATGTATTTATTAATTATATGAACTCATAACTGCATATTTTTTGAAGGTGGATAAAATTAGAAAATTGAGCTAATCCTAATACCCTTATGGCTTTCTGCATGATAAAGAATAACATACATACAATATGCAGCATGGCATCTTAAAAGCCCACAACGGATTAATAACTTCAGTGAGATATTAAGATCAGCATTACAATTTTATTTTGAAAATCCATTTAATCTAGTCTTCTTGCAGGATATATTAGTCAGGAATTTCTTTGGTTTCTATTTTGTATAGTATAGGCAGTGATGTGTTAAATGTTGGACCTTTTCAGGTATAGAAAGAGTTTCAGTAAGAAGGCTGATTAGGAACATATTTTTGTTGTTACAAATTACTTAACACTTTTTTTTTTAAACATTAGGTGAGGCTTTGGTTCAGCCAGTAAAATTTAGCTTTTTAAGCTAGAAGGGTAAAAGGAAATCTTTAGTATAACCACTGATGCAGAGAAATGTTAGGCCTATTCCTTTCCCTTCTCTCTAGGCTTTAGAGCTACTTATTTTTTACAATACCTAATTGAGTTGAGTTCAGCTTGGAGACTGGATGGAAAAAAAAGCAGATACTAAGTACATCATGGTAGGCTGAAAAAGCCTATTTTAGTCAAAGGATGATGACACTAGACTGAGAAAGTTTGAGTTACTCCGTGACTCACTCTGAAGAATGGACAAGGGCTGTGCAGAAGTGCTTCACCAGTCATTTTTCAGTGCTGTGTCATACAATCAGTTTTTGATTACCCAGGTCGAGATTTCCTGAAGAGGAAAATCTGTCACATTCAGAAATTATTTCCATATATCTTTATTTCATGTTTCTCTAAAACTCATGGAAGACTTTAAAATCACAAATATTATTTAAAAATATATCTTTTAGAACACAGGGATAAAAAAAAACTCATTGGTTTAATGCCTAATATAATTTTCTGTGGTCATTCACTGAAGGTGTTAAGACTCCAAAGAGCTCAAATATTTAGAAAATTTCAAAAATGAAGACATTTTTGCATAAGATATGATGCCTATTATTCCAAATTTTTATAATTTTCAGTTTTTTGGAAGCTAAACTGGAGTTCTTCCAGCAATATGTATGTTGGGGGGACTCTCCCGTGCCCATTTTTTCATAAATAACTTGATTTAGTCAGGTGTCGGCTGTATGCATCATAATGGGCTTCCACATATAAAAAGAATGGTAAGTTTGTAATGGTCTGATTTTATGAAAAAAATGCATTCAAAACTATTTACCTGTAGTTCTAAAAAAAATGTTGTAGACTGATATGTGTGAAAAAATATTATTTAGTGATGGTAATGTTGTCAAGGAAGCACAGTTTTCACATTCTTAGGCATAACACTGATTCAAGTAATGAAACGTCTAAAAGGCAGTGTTAATGACATCTTCAAAAACTTACTCTGTAGCTACGCATTTGATGAACCTGCTCCTTAATCATTAAATGATATGACTAAAATCTGAACAATTCACTGAAAAGTTCTTAGTTTAGAGTAAGTGTATTTAACATTTTATCACTGTTTCTACATAGTAAGAGAAGCAAGCTCTACTAGCAAATTAGTTCATGCAGCAATCATTAAGAGCCTTTCCTCTTCTTTATCAAAAAACTAACTTCTCTATTATCAATGTTGCTACATACAGAATCATTGTATTGCTTGATGGACTTATGTTCAAAAATCCTGCTTGTTTAACTGAACTGGTGTGATCACTTTGGCATTTTTTCATCTTACTCATGAGTCTCTTTTCATCTGCATTGCACTGTATTCTTTTGTTATAGAGTTACACGTTGCAGAATTTTTTTGCCTCAGCCTGGTAAATGTGCTGGTGAAAATCAGAATATGTAACTATAAGGTAGAACATGTGCAATTCTTGTGATTTCATATTACATTAATGTTTCAGGCAATTAAATACTGTAAGCTTTTGTTCATTTTTAAACATCAATATCCTAATTTTCTATAACTTCTAATTTTCTATAATTATATGTACTCCCATCTCTCACATATGCTTATCTTGAATCTTCTCATCCCTGGGATCTGATATTTAAAAATGGTATTTTTTGGCTAACTTCTAAGACTTCAGAAATTCCACTAACACTTGATGTTTATAAACAACACCAATTCAACTGTCTTTGAATAACAGGCCACTTAATTAAAACTAAAAATAGCATCTTTTCCTGAAATCCTTATCAGGATGAATCACTTTCAGGCAAAATCCATTAATAATTTCATGTTAGGATAATGCTCGTCACAAGGATACAAGCTTGAATTAATATGCAGTGGTAAGATAAGTATTCAAAGGGAATCTGTTGTCACCTGATAACCTACACAAGAAATTTGATGCATGGTAGAAACAAAAGAAATGGAGTAGGGCAGAGAGAAGCACAAGAAGAGAGTAAGTAACATTGAAAACTAACATAATCCTATTTTTTCTTCTGAAGTGCTAATAAATAATTCTAAAATTAATTTCTTGCATGAGTTTTACAAATTGCTCTTGTGGTAGTTTCATTCACATGTGGTACTTATTCTACATGGCTTACACGGTAATCAAATAACCCACAATCAGTTGTTAGTCATCCTTATTGCTCCGCTGTGGCCTATTAGAGCTTTGTCACCAAACATTGGACAGTATTAGGATGCTATTCAGTCACTAAGAAAAAGTTCATGCTGCTTATTTAATTGACAGCTTAAAGCATAAATTTTGTATAGTTGGCTGCTACATACATATAAAAGGCCGAACTTATATTTCATTTCACACTATTGCCTTTGAATTTATTGGTTTCCTTTGTTGTCCTTGGGGAACCACTTTGAATGCAAGAAACTACAGTTATAGTAGTTAGAAAGAAATCAGTGGTTACAGGGGAGGTGATCAAACAGTAAATAAAATAACCATTTATAGCTGTTTTAGCAGTTTGTCTTTATGTGTGCTTGGAATTGCATCTCAATAAAGCACAAGCGAAGATTTAAAAAACACACAATTTCAAAGGTAACATGCAAAACAACTTGACTCTTTTGCCAGATTCCACCCTGAGGGTACTGGCACACTTCAAAATATCGCTTGGCTAGGTTTTTATTTCTGGCAAAAAATATCTTCCACGAAATTGTTCTGTTCTGCAGCATAGCAGCACTAATTTATAATCTGTGCTTCAGTAGCAAGAGGCTTTCTGTCTTTCCCTCTCCCATTTAACATTTATATTTACTTTCTTCTCTCCCCACTTTTATTCTAGTTACTGTAGTAACTGCATCAAAAAAAATCTATAAGAAAAAATGGAGCTTAAACAAAGGACTGGAAAAGTAGTACCTGAAGAACAGTTTTTTCTCTGTGTCTGCTGATGACCTGTGGGATATAACAATACAATGCTGAGCTCATATGCTATATTTTCTACTCAGAGATCTTTTGGCACTTGCACAGAACAGAAAGTGACTGATTTGATTTCATAGATGGGAGGGAAGGGTGGAAGCAGAAGCAAAACAAAAATGCATACAAGGTGTACACAGTATTAGGACAAAAAGAAAGCAGGTATGTTCATTTCCATATGCTCTAGACCAAAGTATCTTTGCACATTATCATTGCAGTTTTCCTTAAAACATATCAGTTACATACAGAATCCCCAACAGTTCTGCAGAACAGTTGTAATCCACTAGCAAGCGTAAAAGATACAGTAAGGAAAAATCTGTCCATAAGGAATTGGAGTTAGAGCCATAATTCAGTACATGTAGACTGCTAAACATCTTAATTTGGCAATTATTTTTGGTCTTGTCAGTCTCACTGGATTAAAAGTGGGGATGAAGCAGCTGGTGACTTCTCACATACAGTTACTGTGTCATTCATTTCTTGAGTGTACCTTTGCTCCTAACCACTGCATTGTCACACACGCTCACTCTTCATTGTCACATGCAATACCATCATCTATAATTTTTTTTAGGGTATTGTCATGAAAAATACAGCTCATCCTCAAGACCAAAGAAGTGATTGTGTGTAAAGTGCACATTACCTAATCTGTAGCAAGGAGGAATCTAGGGTCACATAGACATTTGCCTCTTCAAGGAAGCAGTAGAATCAATTTATGCTCCTGAACAGCATTTTCTTTCTTATCAGCACAGCTCTTGCTGCTCCCCCTTTTTTTTCACCCTTGTTACAGTTTATTTTACTGCTATTGTATTACTTGAAAGAGAACAAGTGCACAATTTACACCAAAAAAAAGTAAAAAGCAATAGCAGTTTGAGCTGTTTCAGTAGATTAATTACTTTTTCATAACCCATCTTATCTAACTAATTACTACTCACTTATGGATCTGAAAATATTACAAATCCACTCATTCAGAATTATGATCTGTTTCAGGTTTTCGCACAGTGGCGTATCTGTGATTCCTGTTCTGATTTCTGATAGAAAAAAAAAATCAAACTTCCATTATTGACATAATTGTGTAAGAAAACACATATTGTGTTTTCTTACTTGATTTTATTTGCCACCTTTTTCAAATCTAAGGTATATCTTCTCCCTTATGTTATTCTATTAAAATTTTGCACAAAATACTCTTCATTACTGCAGATAGTAAAGAATTATCTTCATATTACATGAGTTGTCACCTGGGAATTTTAGTGTGATCTAGTTTGGAGATGCTGGGAAAGAGCTTGCTCAATTCTTATCTTCCCTTATTTTTGTTATTGGCAGTACATCTGCAAACTGAAAAAGATTTCTGTCCTTTTTTCTTGGATGCTTCTGGGCACTAGAAGGCTAAAGGCACTTGTTTAGAAGGAAGTGAGAATAGGAGCGCAAACCCATTTTGATAGATGATCCGGGTTTCTCTTCAGATTTCCCTGTTGTTTACTGATTCCTGAAACAGAAAGACTAATTCAAGTTTATGCTCTGTGTATTTGCTGTGGCCTCTCCAGAATTCTTGCCCCCCCACCCCAGCTAAAGACTGAACAAAATCGTTTTGTCTTTCTATCAGCACAGTGACAGTGAAGTAACCACCAACTAATCAATTTTATTGCTAAACTAATTTCTGTTTTAAACAAACATCACCATATTTTGTTGACACAATTAAATGATTTGAGTGTTATGCCATATATCTAGCATGCACCCTTGGGAGCAGGTAGAAGCTACAGCAGGAATCATGACATACGTGCCTCTGCATCAAATTAAATATTTTTCCCTTAATCCTAACACCAGCAGCTGTTAGACACTGTGGCTTACTGCATATAGCCTATATAATGAGACAGATGCAGGCAGTTCAAGTTCCTCTTCTGAATACTGAATAAAGCCCATCTCTCCAAGGCCACTAAGTCTTATTACTGTTGAAATAGTCCTCCTCAAACAAACAAATACATTTGGCATTCAGATTTCATAAAGACAAAAAACAGCGCTGTGTTTTTTATTATTAGGGAGACAAAAAATAAAGGGGCTTGGTAAATGAAATGCAGGAAACTTCCACAGATTTTGGTGCAAAAATAATTTCTTCCTGTTATCCAAAAAGGAGTCAAATTAATACTTTGCAATAACTACAGAAGTTCTTAGTAAGCCCAAAATTGGAGATGGCTCTTGCCAACCATTGATACAATGTCCGGGAAAAAGTAATTTACTGATTGTGCAAGAGAACAGAACTGTCTGCAGGTGGATGATATAGCTAATTGACCCTTCATATTGAGAGCAGACATAATCTGTTTCAAGCTCCATTTTATTTATCTTCTCTTCCGTTGCTTAGCAGGCTACAAGGTTAAGGGCAATCCTTTCACGCTACCTGACAATGTGAAGACAGCTTTTCCATATTTGAACAATAAAATCCTGTTCAAAGGCTACAGGACCACCAATTAAAATTCTCCAGTAAAAGTAATCTGAAAATATGATCTATAACTGAGAACAGAAAAATCTGAAGCAGATCACTGCTTGAAGCAATGTGCTGATTACTTCCTACTGCAACGCATGCTGTTGGACTTTATTACAAGTGTGGGAAGGGAATTTTGATTGTGGTTGGGATTTATGTATTAAAACAGATTAGTCTAAATTGGAAGAATTGTATAATTATGTGTTTTGGGGTTTTTTTGGGTTTGTTTTTTTTTTTTTGAGCAGGGTGAAAGTTAGTTGGGGCACTATAACCAAAGCTGCTTGTGCTTGGAGGGCCAGATCTTCTCCCTGCTGGATAGCCAAAGCAAATAACTTGTTCAATAGAATTTGAGGATTAATTGAAAATATTTCCATAGGCAATAGATAACCTGTAAAATCAGACAGTAACTGCTGTGTTACATTTGTGCCATCTCCTGCAACTCTTGTGCCTGTACCTCAGATGTAAGAATTATCCTGACATGCTTATATACAAAACTATCAAAACCTTGTATTCTTCCCATCCCTTTTTCACATACTTTCAAGACATAAGGATAACAACTTTAAGTCTACCAAGTCAGCTCTTGCTCTTAAAGTGTACCACACATAGAATTTTAATACTCGTTTCAAAGATTCCACTGCACAGAAATCAATATAAAAAAAAAGTGTACCTACTGTTGGTTATAGGGAGTTTAAACATTCATTATTGCTGTACCTGCTACTAGTTAATATGTCTTGCACTAAAATGACACTTTCTTGTCTTAGATATAAAAAGTTGCATGCAAAGGAAGTCTCTTGCTTTACAATAAATATTGTGTATCCAAAACCCTGTTATATTTGTGAGTTTTTTAATGAATAAATGGATATATTTAAGCTGACTATTACCAAAATCAATTCAGATCTGAAGTGTGGTTGTGTAAGTGTGAATTTTCAAATACATCCCTGAGTTTCTAGAGCATATTGTGAGATGTATGTCTCCCAAAGTCAATATTCACACTACTGTATGAAGTGGAACAGGATGAGCAGAGCTGGTTTTGAAGAAATCTTTTATATGTATGCATCACAAAAGTCATGTTTTCACACATGCAATATGATAGGAGGAGTATGTATTTTAAATTTCCAAGTTTTGGTCTCAAATCTTAGTGGGGAGGGACAATGATTAATAATTCCCATACTCTGCCAGCATTGAAGCTCTAATAGGGAAATATTTATCTTCTTGTGTAATAAATAAGTAGAATCTGTTTTATCTTACAATATTTAAACTAGGACTATTAAGTGCTAGTCCTAATCTCATAAGAAATGTAGTTAGGTTCTACTGTGTTTGCTCTAGGCATTTCAGTCCCTTTCAAGCATATCCAAACTTCAGTCCAAGAACAGTGAATAGGCATACATGACGTAATATCCGAACTCAAAGCTGCAATAAAAAAAACACAAAATACCTTCCCTTGCTACAACCAGCTTTCTTAGACCCCTCTGCTGTACCTGGCTTTTCCTATGAATCAAGCAGATCCCAGAAGAGTACAAAAGCTGCTCTCCAGGTCTCCATTCCATGGTACTCTATCAAGCAGATCCCTGAAGAGGTCAAAGTTTGCTCTCCTGAAGTGTAGGGTGGAGAGCTTACTGTGTACTCACCTCACTGCCCTAAGGCCCTAGAACTCTACCATGTCATGGTCACTGCAGCCAAGGCTGCCAACATAACAGTGCACACAATAATGCTCAGGTGTTAAACTTTGGCATGTCTTGCCAATATCCTTTTGCCTCCTGCAAAAGCATGGATTAATAAACTATTTTTTCAGCATTTTCCTCTTCTATTGCTACATGTACATTTGGTTTAGTGAGATATTGCTATGGTGAAGGATATTTTTACCAAGGATATCACAATCCAGATTTAATTTCTGGACCATAAGTTACAGTCCTAACAGTAATATAATCATAATTACTGTACTAAGTACTCTAAGCTAGGTTTTTGAGGAATCTCAATGTACAAGGAACCTACAGCACCCCTTTGTTTCTGACCCTAGCAATACTTACAATAAAACCAAGACAGAATGAATGTTATACACTTTGGACCAATCTGATGGTTTATACTATTAACAGCTTAAAGTTCTCTAATATAGTTTTTAAAGTCAATTGGATTTCCTACATTTATTATTTGTGGGGGTCCATAAGTCAAGATGAGGTTCTGCAGCTATAGCATACAGTATTTTTACGGCCACAAACTTGTGGCATCCTGAGCTGCATCAAAAGCAGCATGGCCAGCAGGCTGGGGGAGGTGATTCTCTCACTCTAGTCAGAGATCGAGTCAGATTCTCTTGTGACATCCCTCCAGGAGTGCTGCATCCAGCTCTGGGCTCCTCAACATAAGAAGACCTGGAACCAATGGAGCAAGTCCAGAGAAGGGCCATGAAGGTGATAAGAGTACTGGAACACCTTCCCACCAAAGACAGGCTGAGAAAGTTCAGCCTGAAGAACAGAAGGTTGCATGGAGGCCTCACACCTGCAGTTGCAAAGTAGTGAATGAATTACTTATTTTATTTCCACATGCAGCTTTTTCTCCACCTATTAAACTGTCTTTATCTGCACATAGGAGTTCTCACGTTTACCTTTCTGATTCTCTCCCCTGCTCCTGCTGCAGGGGAATGAGCAACTGTGGAAGACTGATCTGCCAGTTGGGATTAGCCCACAACAAAAGTCACTACACTTATGATGGATGCACATTCCACAAATGGAGTTGGTATTTTGTTTTCTTTTCATAGGTTAAATTCCATTGCTCTTTCAGTACAGAGCTCATATAAGAACATCACAGTTCTGCAGAAGTAGGCCTCTTAGTTAATCCTTAGCTGTTTGAAGAAGCACCAGATTTCCATCACCAAGACTTATTCTTCCTTTAAGAGTCTATTAGTAGACCCTATTGCAGCGAGTTCTTACCTTGTAAATGACTATATTTCTGTAAGTAAACATATGAGGCTGTTTGGCTAGCTGTTGTGTATTAATTTAGCTACAGAAAGCAGACTTAAAGTGTTTATTACCTCTGGAAAGAGAAATAAAAGTGGCAAATGGGATCTATTTTATCCTTGTATAGTTTATGCTTTGCATTTTCTTGGTAATAATTCAGTCCTGGCCAGTTTAAGACTCAGTAATTATTTCTTAGATTGTTACAATAAACACAAGGACTGCACCACCCACATAGCTTGAAATTTATCATATAAGTTGCACCCTTGTGTTTTAAATATTTTAAAAGTATCAATGAATATATGGTTTTATTTCAGCTTTTTTTGTCTTCCCTTTTATGCAAATCATAGAAGCAAAAAGTGAAGCAACAGCTAATTCAGGCAGCTACTACTTAAGCTAGCTATAAGACACCATTACTTGAAGATCAGGAATTGAAGAACTCCTACATTAATCTAGTATTGGGTAAATTATCTCATAGAGGCAGCTGGTATTGCAAAACACTGAAGAAAGACAAAACCAACAATTCGCAGAATCCAAGCACCTGGGCTGAATCATAAAGAGGGGTAAACATCCACCAAATGCTCTTCAATATTCTGAAAGAGTGGGAGGAATGCTTTTAAGGGTCATGAGGAGAATGACTGCATTAGAAAATATTGGAATGACATTTTGAAATGAAAATTTAGGATTAAAATAGGAAGAATCACCTTCCAATGCAAAAAGCTTTACTGAGCTGTCACCTCTCACTTTCGGATACTGAAGAAGGATGGAGCAGATCTGAATGCAAAGGAATGAGAGAAGAACCATGAAATTATATATCAGAAGCCTGAGAGTCCTAGCTTCTCTCTTGATTTACAATCCATTGAATAAAAAATTGTGGGGACATATGATGTTTGTGGATTAGAGGAAACTGTTTTTTATTCAGAAATTAATAACTCATTCCACTACAGCACAATAAGGCTGTAGCTTTCTGTAGTTCTAAACAGCTTCATTCTAGAAGTAAAGTTCAGGAGGACTCTACAAGTAAGCATGAAATAACCAAAAATAAAAAAAAAAAAA